>NC_138934.1:640975-1240975 GCF_965231255.1 Vanellus vanellus
CTGCATGCCCTGGAGGTGGCTTAAGAATGTTATTTGCATTCTTCAGCCTTGGCTTGGGATTTGGGGGTTTGCCTTTGTCACGCTGTCACTACCACTTAACCTCTGCCCAGACTTTCTAAGTCTCCTTCTCTTTTGGACTGCTGTGAGCAGTGTCCCTGGGCTCTCAGAGATGTCTGACCCCTTCCCCCATCTGCCACGGCTTCATGAACTAGAGTTGTTCCTTCCCTTAGGTGTTCATGGTGGTCCTGCCTTGGGCATTCGTCAGCCATTATGGCATGGTCAACCAGTCTCCTGGGTTGACACTCCTCCTTCAAGTCCCACACATAGAGGGGAACCTCACAAGTCACCTCCTTATTGAGCAGCAACTTCACCTGAGCCTGTCTTCTTAAAGCTTCCCTCTACCAACCACAGGTTGAGTAAAATGTGTCAAGGGGCTCTACAGGGAACTTGGTCAGAGAACAGCCCTCTACAAGCCTTGCTTCTCTCTCCAGTGACACATCCCATCCCACAGGTTCCTGATGGATGACCATAGGCAAGAGCCATGGGATCCAGCATACTTACTTGGAGTCTCAAGTGTCTTCGTCACTTCTCGGACAATCAGCATCGTTGTCTCAGGTTCTGAGCACTCAATTCATAGGACACAAAAATTAAAAGATAAAAAGAGGAAACTCAACTAGGACCTTGCCCTAAGGAACTGCATGAATGGATTGAACATTTTTTTGGGGGTAATACATCCCTTCTTATCCTATGTGATCCTCCTGGGGATCCAGGGTTTTCAATTTACTTCCTTTTCCCTTCCATCCCTGTCTAAAGAGAGGAAACACAGCTCTTACCAGGTTTGCCAGATATCTCCCGGCGCCTTCTTCTTTCCTGTCTCCTTTTTTCTCGGTTCAGTCTACAATGTGTGGAAAAAAGCAGCCAAAGCTGTGTGTTGGGCACAGGGCTAGAGAACAGAAGGCAGAGTTGGTAAGAAGTTCTGATGAACTCCCAGCTGGTCACTATCCCATCTTGGGTGCAGTGTAGCTATCTGAGAGTTCTCACAGCCATCCATAAACGTTTTCCTTGGTCAATATCAACAGTGCATGCAGGACAAGAGGAAATGGTGTCAAGTTGTACCAGGGGAGGTTTAGGTTAGACATGAGGAAAAACGTCAACACTGAAAGCGTTATGAAAGACTGGAACAGGCTGCCCAGGGAAGTGGTTGAATCACCATCCTTGGATGTTTCTAAAAGCCCTCTAGATATGGTGTGCAGGGACATGGTTTAGAAGTGGGTCCCGTAGTGTTAGATAACAGTTGCACTTGATGAGCCTAAAGGTCTTTTCCAGCCATAACGATTCTATCATTCTATGATTCTATGATCTGCAGAGTGCAGAAGAAGGTGCTTGACACCAGCTACTATTTTCCACAGAGGCAGAAGATTGGGACTATTTTCCATGTGCATATTCCTTCAGACTAACTCCGATCCTGGAGGTTACCCTGACCAAGCTCTAGAGAAAGGACGTTAGTGGGCTGACATTTGCTGGCTGCCAAATGCCCACCAAGTTACTCTCTCACTCCCCCTCCCTCTTTACGTGGTCAGGGGGAGAAAATAAGAGAGAAAAGCTTGTGGGTTGACATAAAGACCAGGGCATCACTTACCAATTGCCACTGGGGACAAAACAGACTCAGTATAGGGAAGATTAATTTATTGCAAAGAGATAGGCAAGAGATCCAGAGCAGTGGGCTTAGGAAGTGCTCTGAAGAGTGTGTGGACCAAGTTGGCCTTTCTCCCCTTTAAACACACCAGGGATGGTTCTCCCATGGCTATGAGGACCCCTTGTGAAAGCCACTTCAGAGCTCTGCAGGGATGAGTTTCCATGCTATAAGAGCTGGCTGCAGAAGACATTGCTGGAGACAAGCTGGAGTCAGAAGGGAGAAACAGGGGCTGATCTGCTTGTTACAGAGGAGGAGATCTGCTCATGGCACACCTCATCGCTCTGCCCTGCTCTTCATGCCCCTCTCTTTCTTTCACTCATTTTCCCTGTGCTGTCTGCTCCTTGTCTCTTTTGGCTTTGTTTGCCAAGAGCCACGGTCAAAAGAGGCAGAAGGCTTTGGTCAAATGGGTGCTGAATGAGAGGAACTCCTTGCCAGAGGGTGCTGCTTGTCAAGAAAGCTTTCCTCGGATTCAAGGGGAGTCTAGAGCCGGGTCAGTAAGAAAGCTCCACTGAGGATTATAAATAGAGAAATCACATCAGGGGCCCCATCAGCTGTCACAGCCACCGGGCCCGTGGCTAACCCGTGGGTCTAACGCAAGTGCTTAGGTATAAAAATACCAGCCATGCTTTCAGATGACTGAAGGAAGCTGTGTTCTTCAAACTCCTTTGTTGCTATTTTCCCATAATCAGAAAGAAAAGAAAGAATCTAAGTAAGCCAAAGCACCCAGCATTGTGAGGGTTTTTCCCCTGAAAGCAGAGCAATAGAGTGATGCAGTTTTAAAGAATAACAATGAAAACTTGCAAAAACCGGAGTAACATACCTTGAGAGAAATCACTTCTCAGCACTGTCTCTCCTGAGTGAAACTGGCTTTTGCTGGTAGGGCAACGGGCAGCCTTCAGTGTCATTGGACTTTGTGCAGTTCCAGGAAAGAGGACTCATAAAATCTGTTGGGACTTTGACACTCGGCCTCGCACTGACTGTCAGAAGAATCCTTAGCAGTGGTGAAAGTGCTGTTCCAGTACCGTTCAGGTCTTGGGATGAGATTCAGTGTTGTGGCCTGAGGAAAATGGTTGCAGGTCATACATGGTGCACACCAGGAGCTATGATGAATATCTCTCTTCTATTGATAACGTATATTAGCAGCTCATACACAATGTAGCTAAGTGAAAAATGGTTGTACTTCCAGGAAAGGTTCACCCGCCTTTTCACAGTTGGAGGGAATATAACTTCTTGAAATGTTCTCTCTTCTTTCTCTCTCTCATGTATTTAGAAGGAGCCCTGAGAAATGGTTTAAACAAAATACTTCTTTTATACAGGGTTATACATGCAATCTGAGGCCAAAGCCATTTTGAAGCATAGCAAAAACAAAAAAAAAAAAATGAAAGAGAACGGCCGAGAAGAGCAGAGGACAGAATAGAAGTGCAATTTAGAGAAACAGAGAAGATGCAAAGTGATGGAGAGGAGAGGAGAGGAGAGGAGAGGAGAGGAGAAGAGAGGAGAGGAGAGGAGAGGAGAGGAGAGGAGAGGAGAGGAGAGGAGAGGAGAGGAGAGGAGAGGAGAGGAGAGGAGAGGAGAGGAGAGGAGAGGAGAGGAGAGGAGAGGAGAGGAGAGGAGAGGAGAGGAGAGGAGAGGAGAGGAGAGGAGAGGAGAGGAGAGGAGAGGAGAGGAGAGGAGAGGAGAGGAGAGGAGAGGAGAAGAGGACAAACAGAAGGAAACCTCTTCATTTTGCATTATTAGTGATGACTCTGTTGGCCAGAGTTCAGCCACATTTGGAAGTTTCTCTTGTTCCCTTTACAGAAAGTTGGATGTCATTAAGTGGTGAGAAGGACCTTTGTGATTCAGAATAAGCTGGGAAACGGCTCTAGTAAGCTTGGGTGAGGGTTGTGAAACACTGAAGCATGTTTCCCAGAGAGGTGGTAGATGTGCCATCCCTGGAAACTTTCAAGGTCAGGTTGGACAGGGCTCTGAGCAACCTGATCTTCTGGAAGATGTCCCTTGCTTATTGCAGGGGGGTTGGACTAGATGACCTTTGAAGGCCCTTCCAACCCAAACTTTGCTGTGATTCTAGTCTGTGATTCAACCAGTTCTGCACCCAGCCCACCTTCAAAGTCATACTGGGAAAGCACAGCCAAAGACAATAGAAAAATTCTTGGGGAAGCAAAAATTACACCCAGATGGCCAGTTGATAGCACAGCTTTCTTCCCCAGGCGACCATTCTCTCTCACTTTTATTTTCCTCTTGGAGCCCTACTGGGAGCAGCCATGCTGCTGATGCCCTCACTTCCCCCTTCTCTGCACCTGAGGAGATGTTGCAGACAAGAAGATCCTCTGGCTCCTGTGTGCGCAGCTTGGCTGAAGGAAACAGAGTGGTCGCCATCCACCCCAACAGCACCACAGCATCCACAGCTTGTTGAGAAGTGAAAGAATTAAAAGACACACGCTTAGCTGCCTTAATGTACGGTGGTGAAGAGCCGTATGGGACAGCTAAATTTTTCCTCCTTGCCAGAGAAACTTAACTTCCACCTGCAGAAGGGAAGGAAAGTGGAAGGAAGGGTCAGGTACTGAACTTTAAATTCAGTGTTTCTCTGCCTGTTTCCCTTTAGTCGCTTCTCTGCCTGAAGGTCACATCTTGTCTTCCATATGAGGGCTACGTTTTTGTGTTGAAGGTGATTAGGTGCAAACAGAGCTTCGGTGTTAAGTACATCCTGCTGAATGCCCACTGCTTAGCACTGAAAGTGAAGCTTATTTCAGTATTAAAGCTGGATTTTACCTGTTGTCACATCAGAAAGATCTCCACACCTTCAATCTTTGATCACTTATCAAGGGATTACCTTTGAACAGTGAAATTGAAATGAAAAATTACATATTAAAGATTAACTTGGGGTGTGACTCTGCCTCATTTTTCTCTAAGGCTGATGCTGTGCTGTCAGGTTACATTGGGAATGAGGCATTTTTCCCTGAGACTTGACAGACACTGTTTAGAGAAATCAGCTTGAAATGAGAGTCATTCTGACTTTGGAGAAGGTCATGTCTTTGTGCGTTAAGCACTCTTGGATTTTCACTGCACTTGCCCCTTAGTATCACTTTTCACGTCTGTTTCTTCCTTGAAATACTAAGCCAGAAGCATTCCTAGCTGCCCTAATAATTACAAGGTACCGGGAAGTTTTTGGGGTGATGAGACATGGAGACATTAAAAGGGAATCCTCCCCATGAAAGAGAGAAGGGAGGAATGAGGAGGAAGGGTGTTACCCATGGTGGGAGGAGGACCGGGTTAGGGAGCCTTAAACAAATTTGACATAAGTTTCCCCCACAAATGCTGTGCGAGCTGGATGTTGCCAGTGCAAGGCCACTCTTGATGATCTTTGAAAGGTCACAGTGACTGGGCGAGGTTCTTAAAGAGTGGAAGAGAGCAAATGCCACTCCTAACTTCAAGAAGGGCAAGAGAAAGATCCAAGTAACTACAGACCAGGCAGCCTCAGCACAGTGCCTGGGAAGCTGGTGGAGAAAATACTCCTGGAAACCACTTCCAAACACATGGAGGACAAAAAGGTGATTGGGAGCCATCAGCATGGATTTCTGAAGGGCAAAACATGCTTGACCAATCTGATAGCCTTCTACAAGCCTTCTAAGCCACATTGTATATGAGCCATTTATATGTTATCAATAGCAGAGACATATTAATGATACCTCCACGTGTGCATCACAACCTGTCTTCCTCAGGTTACCTGTAGCCATTCCTTAAAGAGGGCCACAACACAGAGTTCTCATCCCCAGATATGAACAGTACTGGAATAGCACTTTCACCACTGCTAAGGATTCTTCTGCCAGTCAGTGCGAGGCCGAGTGTCAAAGTCCCAACAGATTTTATGAGTCCTCTTTCCTGGAACTGCACAAAGTCCAATGACACTGAAGGCTGCCCGTTGCCCTACCAGCAAAAGCCAGTTTCACTCAGGAGAGACAGTGCTGAGAAGTGATTTCTCTCAAGGTATGTTACTCCGGTTTTTGCAAGTTTTCATTGTTATTCTTTAAAACTGCATCACTCTATTGCTCTGCTTTCAGGGGAAAAACCCTCACAATGCTGGGTGCTTTGGCTTACTTAGATTCTTTCTTTTCTTTCTGATTATGGGAAAATAGCAACAAAGGAGTTTGAAGAACACAGCTTCCTTCAGTCATCTGAAAGCATGGCTGGTATTTTTATACCTAAGCACTTGCGTTAGACCCACGGGTTAGCCACGGGCCCGGTGGCTGTGACAGCTGATGGGGCCCCTGATGTGATTTCTCTATTTATAATCCTCAGTGGAGCTTTCTTACTGACCCGGCTCTAGACTCCCCTTGAATCCGAGGAAAGCTTTCTTGACAAGCAGCACCCTCTGGCAAGGAGTTCCTCTCATTCAGCACCCATTTGACCAAAGCCTTCTGCCTCTTTTGACCGTGGCTCTTGGCAAACAAAGCCAAAAGAGACAAGGAGCAGACAGCACAGGGAAAATGAGTGAAAGAAAGAGAGGGGCATGAAGAGCAGGGCAGAGCGATGAGGTGTGCCATGAGCAGATCTCCTCCTCTGTAACAAGCAGATCAGCCCCTGTTTCTCCCTTCTGACTCCAGCTTGTCTCCAGCAATGTCTTCTGCAGCCAGCTCTTATAGCATGGAAACTCATCCCTGCAGAGCTCTGAGGTGGCTTTCACAAGGGGTCCTCATAGCCATGGGAGAACCATCCCTGGTGTGTTTAAAGGGAGAAAGGCCAACTTGGTCCACACACTCTTCAGAGCACTTCCTAAGCCCACTGCTCTGGATCTCTTGCCTATCTCTTTGCAATAAATTAATCTTCCCTATACTGAGTCTGTTTTGTCCCCAGTGGCAATTGGTAAGTGATGCCCTGGTCTTTATGTCAACCCACAAGCTTTTCTCTCTTATTTTCTCCCCCTGACCACGTAAAGAGGGAGGGGGAGTGAGAGAGTAACTTGGTGGGCATTTGGCAGCCAGCAAATGTCAGCCCACTAACGTCCTTTCTCTAGAGCTTGGTCAGGGTAACCTCCAGGATCGGAGTTAGTCTGAAGGAATATGCACATGGAAAATAGTCCCAATCTTCTGCCTCTGTGGAAAATAGTAGCTGGTGTCAAGCACCTTCTTCTGCACTCTGCAGATCATAGAATCATAGAATGATAGAATCGTTATGGCTGGAAAAGACCTTTAGGCTCATCAAGTGCAACTGTTATCTAACACTACGGGACCCACTTCTAAACCATGTCCCTGCACACCATATCTAGAGGGCTTTTAGAAACATCCAAGGATGGTGATTCAACCACTTCCCTGGGCAGCCTGTTCCAGTCTTTCATAACGCTTTCAGTGTTGACGTTTTTCCTCATGTCTAACCTAAACCTCCCCTGGTACAACTTGACACCATTTCCTCTTGTCCTGCATGCACTGTTGATATTGACCAAGGAAAACGTTTATGGATGGCTGTGAGAACTCTCAGATAGCTACACTGCACCCAAGATGGGATAGTGACCAGCTGGGAGTTCATCAGAACTTCTTACCAACTCTGCCTTCTGTTCTCTAGCCCTGTGCCCAACACACAGCTTTGGCTGCTTTTTTCCACACATTGTAGACTGAACCGAGAAAAAAGGAGACAGGAAAGAAGAAGGCGCCGGGAGATATCTGGCAAACCTGGTAAGAGCTGTGTTTCCTCTCTTTAGACAGGGATGGAAGGGAAAGGAAGTAAATTGAAAACCCTGGATCCCCAGGAGGATCACATAGGATAAGAAGGGATGTATTACCCCCAAAAAAATGTTCAATCCATTCATGCAGTTCCTTAGGGCAAGGTCCTAGTTGAGTTTCCTCTTTTTATCTTTTAATTTTTTGTGTCCTATGAATTGAGTGCTCAGAACCTGAGACAACGATGCTGATTGTCCGAGAAGTGACGAAGACACTTGAGACTCCAAGTAAGTATGCTGGATCCCATGGCTCTTGCCTATGGTCATCCATCAGGAACCTGTGGGATGGGATGTGTCACTGGAGAGAGAAGCAAGGCTTGTAGAGGGCTGTTCCTCTGACCAAGTTCCCTGTAGAGCCCCTTGACACATTTTACTCAACCTGTGGTTGGTAGAGGGAAGCTTTAAGAAGACAGGCTCAGGTGAAGTTGCTGCTCAATAAGGAGGTGACTTGTGAGGTTCCCCTCTATGTGTGGACTTGAAGGAGGAGTGTCAACCCAGGAGACTGGGTTGACCATGCCATAATGGCTGACGAATGCCCAAGGCAGGACCACCATGAACACCTAAGGGAAGGAACAACTCTAGTTCATGAAGCCGTGGCAGATGGGGGAAGGGGTCAGACATCTCTGAGAGCCCAGGGACACTGCTCACAGCAGTCCAAAAGAGAAGGAGACTTAGAAAGTCTGGGCAGAGGTAAGTGGTAGTGACAGCGTGACAAAGGCAAACCCCCAAATCCCAAGCCAAGGCTGAAGAATGCAAATAACATCTTAAGCCACCTCCAGGGCATGCAGGAGAGCTGCGAGGGGAGGTGCTGAGAGGAAGTGGGAGGGAGCAGAAGACTGCCTGTGTGGGGTGGCAGGAGGGGAAGGGGCAGAGCGAGGCTCGTGCAGCCTCCCCGGGAAAGACCATGTGCTGCTGCACGCCAACTCCGCATCAGCTAAGGCAGCTTCCTGGCACAGGAGAGCATCTGTAGGGCTCTGTGCTAGGACACATTGATAAAAGCTCCACCATACTGCTGTCTGGCTTCTGGTTCTCAGGATGTGACGTTTCTTGGGATTGCTGTGTGATGCCTTCTTCCCCAAGAGCTCGTCAATGCATTCTTGTAGTTCCATAAGGAAAGATCTTAGCTAAGTGGCCTCCTCCTTTTTTTTTTTTTTTTTATTCATATGTATTGAATTTCCAGATCCTGACAATGAGCAGCGGAGTGTCCAAGAGATAAAGAACAGTTTTGAACGGTCAAGTAAGTACGCTGGATCCCATTCCTCTTGCCTGTGGTCATCCTTGGGAAGCTCGGGGATGTGATGTGTCACCTCAGATAGAAGCGTAGCCTTTGGAGGTCTGTCATTCTGAGCCTCTTTGAAGAGAGACGTGTCCTACTCTAAGAGAATATATTGCTCATCCTTGGTAGAAAGTGGCTTTCTGAGGATGGATTCAGGTGAAGGTTCTGCGGGATGAGCACATCACTTCTCGGGTTTATTTTAACTCTCTGACTGAGAAGGAGGATTTCTCACCCTCTTCTGGACTCCCATCTGACAAATAGGGTGATACACCGAGTGGGGTCTGCCTCTGGCCCAGCAAAGGAGTAAACATTCTTCACCCTGAATTCTCTTGCAGACCGTAGCTGTCCATCTCCTCAGCAGTCATCCACAGGCGGAAGGGATATACCTCGCCGTGCAGGTGAGAGCCTGGGTTGAGCATGTGATCTGCAGGACAAAGAAGGAAGGAGGATGAGATGAGTAGACCTTTCTTGTGGTGAACTAGAAGGGTCCCTTCCTCTGCATCTCGGGGTCTCATCCTCCCCCAGACCTGCAGTGATGCTCATTGTCAGTGCTGAACATTTTTCCCAGAATTGGCTGTGGTGCCTCCCATGTTCAAAAGGGCTTTTCCTTAGATTTCCGCCTGTGTGGCCATAGCTGGGTATGAGTCCCACCTCCTCTATTCACTGCCAAATGTTGACACTCTGGTCACTAAGGTAAGCCCTCTTGGGTGCCTTTGTGTGCTTGGATTTCCTTGCCGGGGAAAGACCAGAGAACTTGTGGTGGTTTCTCATGCCTAATGGACACACCCATAATCATGAAACCTGGAAATGCAGGAGTGATCCTTCCTTATCAACTGTTCCAAGCTCACATCACTTGCCCCTCTCAACGGGTATGCACCTGGAGAGTTTCCATGAGGGCTCACTAATGCCCAGGGAAGGACCACCATGAACACCCAAGGGAAGGAAGACCTGTAGCTCATGAAGCTGTGGCAGTTGGGGGGTGGAGGTCAGACATCTGTGGGCATTGGCAGAGCCCGCCTGACCTTTGGCAGAAGCCCCTGGTGGCATTTGACTCTTCCCATATCTGGCACTTTCACCACCCCACACACTGCCCTACCAAAGGCCTCCAGCACAAGTGTTTTCTCCTAGCCGGCATCCCCATGCCCATGTCCTGGGGCACGTGGTGACTAGAAGCAGGGTGCCTAGAGGAACAGGAAGCCAGGATAGGTCAGGTGGCAGGCTGTGCCAAGGCCGAGTGGCACAGGCTGGACTGTGCTGAATCCCGTCCTGCCAGGGACGTGAGGCAAGCCCTTTTCCTGCGGCTCTGTTTTTGGGTGGCCTGCTTGCAGGAGCGTGCTCTTCCCCGGTGGAAGGCTTGTGATGACCCTGGCCCGGGCTCTCTCCTCTGGCCATGCCTTCTCCAGGAAGAGAGGGAGTTTTTTTTGCATTGCACTGAAGGTCACCACCCATGCATGAGACCCTCATGCATGCATATGAGGTTACCTTGGTGTTCTGGCTCCTTTTCTCAGGCTCCACCCATAGGGGAGAGCAAATCCTGCAGCAAGGAAGAGGAGTGGATTCCCGTGAGAGAGCCCAGGGACACTGCTCACAGCAGACCAAAGGGGAAGCAGACCTGGAAAGTCCGGGCAGAGGTAAGTGGTGGTGACAGCGTACCTGTCTCAGCCATGCTGGCTCCTCATCCCTATGTTAGCCCTGCTCCTGATCTCAGGGCTACGTGCCGCCTATGCAGAAACTTCTTTTCAATCTCTGAAGCTGCTCATGTCCTGCTCCCACAGTTCTGCCTGTCCCATTTTCCTCTCTTCACAATACAACTTGTAGGTGAAACACGACCAACACCACCTCCACCACACACACCCAAACACAGTCTCCCCCTAGACCGTGTTGAAGTTCTTCTCATTTCCCTTTCATCAGCACTGGAGGTTCCGACTGGCGTAGCTCTCACCTGGCTGTGGGCTTTCTGCTCTGCAGCAGGACTGGGAGATACCAAGTGGAGCTCTCTCACCTTTGAAAGGGCTCAGGGCCCACTTGGAGGAAGGCCTGAGCCATCTGCTTGGATCTCAGGGTAGTGCCTGCTTTCAGCAGAGGTCTCCGCTGGACACCTCCCAAGCTCCTTCCCACCCAGAACAGCTGTGCCCTTGCCTGACAAAGGCAAACCCCCAAATCCCAAGCCAAGGCTGAAGAATGCAAATAACATCTTAAGCCACCTCCAGGGCATGCAGGAGAGCTGCGAGGGGAGGTGCTGAGAGGAAGTGGGAGGGAGCAGAAGACTGCCTGTGTGGGGTGGCAGGAGGGGAAGGGGCAGAGCGAGGCTCGTGCAGCCTCCCCGGGAAAGACCATGTGCTGCTGCACGCCAACTCCATATCAGCTAAGGCAGCTTCCTGGCACAGGAGAGCATCTGTAGGGCTCTGTGCTAGGACACATTGATAAAAGCTCCACCATACTGCTGTCTGGCTTCTGGTTCTCAGGATGTGACGTTTCTTGGGATTGCTGTGTGATGCCTTCTTCCCCAAGAGCTCGTCAATGCATTCTTGTAGTTCCATAGGGAAAGATCTTAGCTAAGTGGCCTCCTCCTATTTGGTTGTTGTTGGTTTTTTTTTTTTTTTATGCATATGTATTGAATTTCCAGATCCTGACAATGAGCAGCGGAGTGTCCAAGAGATAAAGAACAGTTTTGAACGGTCAAGTAAGTACGCTGAATCCCATTCCTCTTGCCTGTGGTCATCCTTGGGAAGCTCGGGGATGTGATGCGTCACCTCAGATAGAAGCGTAGCCTTTGGAGGTCTGTCATTCTGAGCCTCTTTGAAGAGAGACGTGTCCTACTCTAAGAGAATATATTGCTCATCCTTGGTAGAAAGTGGCTTTCTGAGGATGGATTCAGGTGAAGGTTCTGTGGGATGAGCACATCACTTCTCGGGTTTATTTTAACTCTCTGACTGAGAAGGAGGATTTCTCACCCTCTTATTGGACTCCCATCTGACAAGTAGAGTGATACACCGAGTGGGGTCTGCCTCTGGCCCAGCAAAGGAGTAAACATTCTTCACCCTGAATTCTCTTGCAGACCGTAGCTGTCCATCTCCTCAGCAGTCATCCACAGGCGGAAGGGATATACCTCGCCGTGCAGGTGAGAGCCTGGGTTGAGCATGCGATCTGCAGGACAAAGAAGGAAGGAGGATGAGATGAGTAGACCTTTCTTGTGGTGAACTAGAAGGGTCCTTTCCTCTGCGTCTTGGGGTCTCATCCTCCCCCAGACCTACTGTGATGCTCATGGTCAGCGCTGAACTTTTTTTTCAGAATTGGCAGTGGTGCCTCCTATCTGGAAAAGGGCTTCTTCACAGATTTCCGCCTTTGTGGCAATAGCTGAGTATGAGTTTTATCTCCATGATTCAATGCCAAATGTTGACGCTCTTGTCACTGCGGTCACCACTCTTGGGTGCTTTTCTGTGCTTGGCTTTCAGTTTTGCTTGTGGGTGTGTGAGCTTCAGTGAGGCCTTGACAAGCATGGAGAAAATGTGGTGGCTTGCCATTCCTAAGGGCCCACCATATCACCGTGAAACCATTTGTCTTGGAAAGGCAGGAACATTTTTCCCAGAATTGGCAGTGGTGCCTCCCATGTTCAAAAGGGCTTTTCCTTAGATTTCCGCCTGTGTGGCCATAGCTGGGTATGAGTCCCACCTCCTCTATTCACTGCCAAATGTTGACACTCTGGTCACTAAGGTAAGCCCTCTTGGGTGCCTTTGTGTGCTTGGATTTCCTTGCCGGGGAAAGACCAGAGAACTTGTGGTGGTTTCTCATGCCTAATGGACACACCCATAATCATGAAACCTGGAAATGCAGGAGTGATCCTTCCTTATCAACTGTTCCAAGCTCACATCACTTGCCCCTCTCAACGGGTATGCACCTGGAGAGTTTCCATGAGGGCTCACTAATGCCCAGGGAAGGACCACCATGAACACCCAAGGGAAGGAAGACCTGTAGCTCATGAAGCTGTGGCAGTTGGGGGGTGGAGGTCAGACATCTGTGGGCATTGGCAGAGCCCGCCTGACCTTTGGCAGAAGCCCCTGGTGGCATTTGACTCTTCCCATATCTGGCACTTTCACCACCCCACACACTGCCCTACCAAAGGCCTCCAGCACAAGTGTTTTCTCCTAGCCGGCATCCCCATGCCCATGTCCTGGGGCACGTGGTGACTAGAAGCAGGGTGCCTAGAGGAACAGGAAGCCAGGATAGGTCAGGTGGCAGGCTGTGCCAAGGCCGAGTGGCACAGGCTGGACTGTGCTGAATCCCGTCCTGCCAGGGACGTGAGGCAAGCCCTTTTCCTGCGGCTCTGTTTTTGGGTGGCCTGCTTGCAGGAGCGTGCTCTTCCCCGGTGGAAGGCTTGTGATGACCCTGGCCCGGGCTCTCTCCTCTGGCCATGCCTTCTCCAGGAAGAGAGGGAGTTTTTTTGCATTGCACTGAAGGTCACCACCCATGCATGAGACCCTCATGCATGCATATGAGGTTACCTTGGTGTTCTGGCTCCTTTTCTCAGGCTCCACCCATAGGGGAGAGCAAATCCTGCAGCAAGGAAGAGGAGTGGATTCCCGTGAGAGAGCCCAGGGACACTGCTCACAGCAGACCAAAGGGGAAGCAGACCTGGAAAGTCCGGGCAGAGGTAAGTGGTGGTGACAGCGTACCTGTCTCAGCCATGCTGGCTCCTCATCCCTATGTTAGCCCTGCTCCTGATCTCAGGGCTACGTGCCGCCTATGCAGAAACTTCTTTTCAATCTCTGAAGCTGCTCATGTCCTGCTCCCACAGTTCTGCCTGTCCCATTTTCCTCTCTTCACAATACAACTTGTAGGTGAAACACGACCAACCACCTCCACCACACACACCCAAACACAGTCTCCCCCTAGACCGTGTTGAAGTTCTTCTCATTTCCCTTTCATCAGCACTGGAGGTTCCGACTGGCGTAGCTCTCACCTGGCTGTGGGCTTTCTGCTCTACAGCAGGACTGGGAGATACCAAGTGGAGCTCTCTCACCTTTGAAAGGGCTCAGGGCCCACTTGGAGGAAGGCCTGAGCCATCTGCTTGGATCTCAGGGTAGTGCCTGCTTTCAGCAGAGGTCTCCGCTGGACACCTCCCAAGCTCCTTCCCACCCAGAACAGCTGTGCCCTTGCCTGACAAAGGCAAACCCCCAAATCCCAAGCCAAGGCTGAAGAATGCAAATAACATCTTAAGCCACCTCCAGGGCATGCAGGAGAGCTGCGAGGGGAGGTGCTGAGAGGAAGTGGGAGGGAGCAGAAGACTGCCTGTGTGGGGTGGCAGGAGGGGAAGGGGCAGAGCGAGGCTCGTGCAGCCTCCCCGGGAAAGACCATGTGTTGATGCACGCCAACTCCATATCAGCTAAGGCAGCTTCCTGGCACAGGAGAGCATCTGTAGGGCTCTGTGCTAGGACACATTGATAAAAGCTCCACCATACTGCTGTCTGGCTTCTGGTTCTCAGGATGTGACGTTTCTTGGGATTGCTGTGTGATGCCTTCTTCCCCAAGAGCTCTTCAATGCATTCTTGTAGTTCCATAGGGAAAGATCTTAGCTAAGTGGCCTCCTCCTATTTGGTTGTTGTTGGTTTTTTTTTTTTTTATGCATATGTATTGAATTTCCAGATCCTGACAATGAGCAGCGGAGTGTCCAAGAGATAAAGAACAGTTTTGAACGGTCAAGTAAGTACGCTGGATCCCATTCCTCTTGCCTGTGGTCATCCTTGGGAAGCTCGGGGATGTGATGTGTCACCTCAGATAGAAGCGTAGCCTTTGGAGGTCTGTCATTCTGAGCCTCTTTGAAGAGAGACATGTCCTACTCTAAGAGAATATATTGCTCATCCTTGGTAGAAAGTGGCTTTCTGAGGATGGATTTAGGTGAAGGTTCTGCGGGATGAGCACAACACTTCTCGGGTTTATTTTAACTCTCTGACTGAGAAGGAGGATTTCTCACCCTCTTATTGGACTCCCATCTGACAAGTAGAGTGATACACCGAGTGGGGTCTGCCTCTGGCCCAGCAAAGGAGTTTTTTTCCATTGCACTGATGGTCACCACCCATGCATGAGACCATCATGTTTGTTATGCCCTCTTCCCCAAGAGCTGTTCAATGCATTCTTGTAGTTCCATAGGGAAAAATCTTAGCTAAATTTCCTCCTCCTACTTTTTATTGGTTTGTTATTATTATTATTATGATGTATTGAATTTCCAGATCCGGACAATGAGAAGAGGGGTTTCCAAGAGCTAAGAAACATTTTTGAACCACCAAGTAAGTCTGCTGGGAAAGACTGTTTGGTGCTGCCCTTGAACTGTGTATCAGCTAAGGCAGCTTCCTGGCACAGGAGAGCATCTGGGGGGCTCTGTGGTGTAATACATTGATCAAATGTAGCCTCTTGTCAAGCTCTGCATTCACGGGTCCTCATGGTTTCTTGGGTTTGCTGCATGATGCATTCTTCTTCAAAAGTTGTGCATTTTTTTAATATTTAGTGCAAGGTCTTATTGAAGTTTCCTCTTTTTCTCTTTTTCTTTTATTCGTCATTGGAATGTACTTTCCAGAACCTGAGGTTGAGAAGTCCATTGTCAAAAAATTGAAGAAATTATTTGATGGCCCAAGTAAGTATGCTGGATCCATTCTCTTGTCTCGGTACCAAGAAATGAGCAGGTTGAGACTCTGTATGAACTTCTCTGACTTCCCTTGGGAAGCAGGGGATATTCTTCGTCCTAAACTCTCTTGCAGACAAGCACAAACAAGATCCACGGCTGTCACCCAGGGACAAAAGGAAGATGCCTGTCCATGCAGGTGAGTGCCAGGATTGATCCACACTACCTGAAAACATAAACCTGCTGGGCAAAAAGATGGTCTGGTGGCTGAGCCTGCCTGAGGGCCCACCACAGTGAGATGAAACAATCTCACCACTCCAGATATCCCCGCTTTCAAAGGCCTCCAGCAAGTCCTTTGTTGTATTGAGCATCCCAAAGCAGATATCATGGACCCCAGGCTAACAGTGTACAGAGCTGCCCAGGCAGCGCATTTTTCCCAGCACAGACCAGGACAGCGTAGACTGTTATGAATCCGTTCCTCCCTAGGTTCTAAGGCAAGCTGTTTTCCTGCCCCTGCTCTTTCCAGGTGGGACACTTTACAGGGGGATGTTCTTCCCTCAGGGTACTTTTCAAAATTAACATGTCCTGGTCCCTCTTCCATGCCCATGCCTTTGGTTGGTGAGGAGGCAATGAGGTTCATTTCAATTTTGATGCATCTCACCAGCTGCACCTGAGAGCCACACACTTGTGGATTAAGCCTTATGGTAGGGGCTTACAAAGGTATTTGTAGGGTAGAAACCTATTTGCCAGTGGTGAGCAAAAGCTAGGGGAAGGTTGGGCATTAGCTACCTGAGCATGGGTCGTATTCTTGCTCTAACTGAAGCAAGGGAAAACATGGCAATGAGCAGCCAAGGAGAGTCCAGAGAAAATCTTTTAATTCCTGATGGCACAAGCTATTGAGATAAAATTAGACCAGTGGCCCATTTGTGTCAAAGCGCAATCCATATTTACTGAACTAAAGATAGACCCTATTGGAGGCTGATAGGTGATGCAAATTGGGTCTAAGTTTGTTGGCCCCTGCCTGAATCAAGACAGAGGGCAAAGTGAAAACCATTTCCAGATTCTACCTTAAGCTCAACCTTCAATTCCTACAATGTGATGATTTCTGAGGGGAAAAGAGGAAGAAATATAAAACACCAATTGGAGAGCCCTAAGAAGAGACCCTCTGGGATGGAGTTTAAATCAGAGCTTTTCAGCAACATCATGGCAGATTGGTGGTCTCCGTTTCAAAGAGGTAATGTTACTGTCCCAGTGACAGCTATCTCTCCTCACAGGAAGCACAGTGGAGGCAAACACCTCAGGGGCCATGGAATCCCTGCAGCAGCAGGACATCCAGGAAGTCTCACAACAAATTCAAGCTCTCCAGAAAGTTTTAGAGACCATGCAGGAGTCCACGCAGAATGACCTTAAGCTCATCAAAGAACACCTGGAGGGCGCAGTCTCCAAAGAAGAGGATACAGCCAAGAGGTCCTTCTCTGAGGATCACCTGGAAGAACTGGAGAAGAAACTAGGTGAGCATGACCATTCCCAAGAAGGCTTTCTTCTTTCTGAAGGCAAATGCTGGTCTATGGAAAAAACGTCTTGTGAGCTAGTCTTCTGCACCTGCTCAAAGTCAATTGAGGAGGACAGTGTTTTTTAGGGAAGTACCTTTTATGTCCCGTGCCACTGAGACACCTGCATGCAGAGGTGGGAACTGCAAGTGGTCAAGGTCCCTCTTCTCTCCCGTGTCTGTAAAGGCAGTGTGTAGCCTGGGCTCTCTGTGACACTGGTATGTGCTGAAGGTCCCAACTGGGGCTCCAGCGTGTTCACCTCCAAGTCCTACTTTCATCTCTTCCACTGCCCGGCAAGGCTGGCTGGAGAGAAGGAGGGTCCGATTTGTGGCCTCCGTCCTGCCCAGCAGCCCTTCGTCCAGCCTTCAGGAAGGCTCACAGGTCCCATGCTCTTTCCCCATCCCTCCAGCACTCAAACCATCCAAAGCAATTGAAAGGAGGTGGCAGGACCTTCCACTTCTCCAGAGCCCACGTACCCTTAGACCCCGGGAGGTGCACGCTTCAGGGAGGGCAGGAGCCCGGCAGTGGGAAAGCCCCAGGGGGAGAGCTGAAGGGAGGAAGCTTGGGCACCGGCCTCTCTTTTCTGGGAGGTTCTTCTCTGTGAAAGTGGTTCTCTTTTTTGGTGCATAGTATGGCCATTCCTCTTTCCTCACTTTCTCATCTAACAAGGAATGAAAGGCTGAGGTCATCTCACAGCAGCTTTTAGTTCTCCATGGAATTTAACAGGAGCGACATGTGCCTCATGCCTCTGAGGGAAAACTGTCACACATAGGGACGTACTTTGTTCTCTTGAAGACTCTTTCCAAATGAGAATAGAAGCAGCTATGATAGCAGTGTGTGTGTGTGGTGGGGGCGTAGAGGAGCATGGTGGCTGGGGGTGGCCTCAGTGTAAGCTAGGGCAGATAGTTGGAAACCTGTGATCCCCCTCCACTGTTTATTAGGGGACATGAGAAAAATCAGAAGCTCTAAAAAATAATGAGCAGTAAGATAGTTTTAAGGCACTGTGGGAGAAACGTTGCAGCAGGTAACACTCAGTTGCCACTAGGAGATACTCAGGCAGCGGCTGGGCTGCTGGTAAGGAAGGTGCATCTCCACATGCACATGGGTCCAGTGAAGAGCCCTGCAGCTAGAACTGTTCCCATTGTTTGGCAAACCGGAGGTGCCTCCTTCGGAGAAATTGATCCTTGTTCCCGATCTATCATTCTTGTAGTTCCATAGGGAAAGATCTTAGCTAAGTTTCCTCCTATTTTTTTTTTTTTTATTCATATGTATTGAATTTCCAGATCCTGACAATGAGAAGAGGGGTTTCCAAGAGCTAAGAAACATTTTTGAACCACCAAGTAAGTCTGCTGGGAAAGACTGTTTGGTGCTGCCCTTGAACTGTGTATCAGCTAAGGCAGCTTCCTGGCACAGGAGAGCATCTGGGGGGCTCTGTGGTGTAATACATTGATCAAATGTAGCCTCTTGTCAAGCTCTGCATTCACGGGTCCTCATGGTTTCTTGGGTTTGCTGCATGATGCATTCTTCTTCAAAAGTTGTGCATTTTTTTAATATTTAGTGCAAGGTCTTATTGAAGTTTCCTCTTTTTCTCTTTTTCTTTTATTCGTCATTGGAATGTACTTTCCAGAACCTGAGGTTGAGAAGTCCATTGTCAAAAAATTGAAGAAATTATTTGATGGCCCAAGTAAGTATGCTGGATCCATTCTCTTGTCTCGGTACCAAGAAATGAGCAGGTTGAGACTCTGTATGAACTTCTCTGACTTCCCTTGGGAAGCAGGGGATATTCTTCGTCCTAAACTCTCTTGCAGACAAGCACAAACAAGATCCACGGCTGTCACCCAGGGACAAAAGGAAGATGCCTGTCCATGCAGGTGAGTGCCAGGATTGATCCACACTACCTGAAAACATAAACCTGCTGGGCAAAAAGATGGTCTGGTGGCTGAGCCTGCCTGAGGGCCCACCACAGTGAGATGAAACAATCTCACCACTCCAGATATCCCCGCTTTCAAAGGCCTCCAGCAAGTCCTTTGTTGTATTGAGCATCCCAAAGCAGATATCATGGACCCCAGGCTAACAGTGTACAGAGCTGCCCAGGCAGCGCATTTTTCCCAGCACAGACCAGGACAGCGTAGACTGTTATGAATCCGTTCCTCCCTAGGTTCTAAGGCAAGCTGTTTTCCTGCCCCTGCTCTTTCCAGGTGGGACACTTTACAGGGGGATGTTCTTCCCTCAGGGTACTTTTCAAAATTAACATGTCCTGGTCCCTCTTCCATGCCCATGCCTTTGGTTGGTGAGGAGGCAATGAGGTTCATTTCAATTTTGATGCATCTCACCAGCTGCACCTGAGAGCCACACACTTGTGGATTAAGCCTTATGGTAGGGGCTTACAAAGGTATTTGTAGGGTAGAAACCTATTTGCCAGTGGTGAGCAAAAGCTAGGGGAAGGTTGGGCATTAGCTACCTGAGCATGGGTCGTATTCTTGCTCTAACTGAAGCAAGGGAAAACATGGCAATGAGCAGCCAAGGAGAGTCCAGAGAAAATCTTTTAATTCCTGATGGCACAAGCTATTGAGATAAAATTAGACCAGTGGCCCATTTGTGTCAAAGCGCAATCCATATTTACTGAACTAAAGATAGACCCTATTGGAGGCTGATAGGTGATGCAAATTGGGTCTAAGTTTGTTGGCCCCTGCCTGAATCAAGACAGAGGGCAAAGTGAAAACCATTTCCAGATTCTACCTTAAGCTCAACCTTCAATTCCTACAATGTGATGATTTCTGAGGGGAAAAGAGGAAGAAATATAAAACACCAATTGGAGAGCCCTAAGAAGAGACCCTCTGGGATGGAGTTTAAATCAGAGCTTTTCAGCAACATCATGGCAGATTGGTGGTCTCCGTTTCAAAGAGGTAATGTTACTGTCCCAGTGACAGCTATCTCTCCTCACAGGAAGCACAGTGGAGGCAAACACCTCAGGGGCCATGGAATCCCTGCAGCAGCAGGACATCCAGGAAGTCTCACAACAAATTCAAGCTCTCCAGAAAGTTTTAGAGACCATGCAGGAGTCCACGCAGAATGACCTTAAGCTCATCAAAGAACACCTGGAGGGCGCAGTCTCCAAAGAAGAGGATACAGCCAAGAGGTCCTTCTCTGAGGATCACCTGGAAGAACTGGAGAAGAAACTAGGTGAGCATGACCATTCCCAAGAAGGCTTTCTTCTTTCTGAAGGCAAATGCTGGTCTATGGAAAAAACGTCTTGTGAGCTAGTCTTCTGCACCTGCTCAAAGTCAATTGAGGAGGACAGTGTTTTTTGGGGAAGTACCTTTTATGTCCCGTGCCACTGAGACACCTGCATGCAGAGGTGGGAACTGCAAGTGGTCAAGGTCCCTCTTCTCTCCCGTGTCTGTAAAGGCAGTGTGTAGCCTGGGCTCTCTGTGACACTGGTATGTGCTGAAGGTCCCAACTGGGGCTCCAGCGTGTTCACCTCCAAGTCCTACTTTCATCTCTTCCACCGCCCGGCAAGGCTGGCTGGAGAGAAGGAGGGTCCGATTTGTGGCCTCCGTCCTGCCCAGCAGCCCTTCGTCCAGCCTTCAGGAAGGCTCACAGGTCCCATGCTCTTTCCCCATCCCTCCAGCACTCAAACCATCCAAAGCAATTGAAAGGAGGTGGCAGGACCTTCCACTTCTCCAGAGCCCACGTACCCTTAGACCCCGGGAGGTGCACGCTTCAGGGAGGGCAGGAGCCCGGCAGTGGGAAAGCCCCAGGGGGAGAGCTGAAGGGAGGAAGCTTGGGCACCGGCCTCTCTTTTCTGGGAGGTTCTTCTCTGTGAAAGTGGTTCTCTTTTTTGGTGCATAGTATGGCCATTCCTCTTTCCTCACTTTCTCATCTAACAAGGAATGAAAGGCTGAGGTCATCTCACAGCAGCTTTTAGTTCTCCATGGAATTTAACAGGAGCGACATGTGCCTCATGCCTCTGAGGGAAAACTGTCACACATAGGGACGTACTTTGTTCTCTTGAAGACTCTTTCCAAATGAGAATAGAAGCAGCTATGATAGCAGTGTGTGTGTGTGGTGGGGGCGTAGAGGAGCATGGTGGCTGGGGGTGGCCTCAGTGTAAGCTAGGGCAGATAGTTGGAAACCTGTGATCCCCCTCCACTGTTTATTAGGGGACATGAGAAAAATCAGAAGCTCTAAAAAATAATGAGCAGTAAGATAGTTTTAAGGCACTGTGGGAGAAACGTTGCAGCAGGTAACACTCAGTTGCCACTAGGAGATACTCAGGCAGCGGCTGGGCTGCTGGTAAGGAAGGTGCATCTCCACATGCACATGGGTCCAGTGAAGAGCCCTGCAGCTAGAACTGTTCCCATTGTTTGGCAAACCGGAGGTGCCTCCTTCGGAGAAATTGATCCTTGTTCCCGATCTATCATTCTTGTAGTTCCATAGGGAAAGATCTTAGCTAAGTTTCCTCCTATTTTTTTTTTTTTTATTCATATGTATTGAATTTCCAGATCCTGACAATGAGAAGAGGGGTTTCCAAGAGCTAAGAAACATTTTTGAACCACCAAGTAAGTCTGCTGGGAAAGACTGTTTGGTGCTGCCCTTGAACTGTGTATCAGCTAAGGCAGCTTCCTGGCACAGGAGAGCATCTGGGGGGCTCTGTGGTGTAATACATTGATCAAATGTAGCCTCTTGTCAAGCTCTGCATTCACGGGTCCTCATGGTTTCTTGGGTTTGCTGCATGATGCATTCTTCTTCAAAAGTTGTGCATTTTTTTAATATTTAGTGCAAGGTCTTATTGAAGTTTCCTCTTTTTCTCTTTTTCTTTTATTCGTCATTGGAATGTACTTTCCAGAACCTGAGGTTGAGAAGTCCATTGTCAAAAAATTGAAGAAATTATTTGATGGCCCAAGTAAGTATGCTGGATCCATTCTCTTGTCTCGGTACCAAGAAATGAGCAGGTTGAGACTCTGTATGAACTTCTCTGACTTCCCTTGGGAAGCAGGGGATATTCTTCGTCCTAAACTCTCTTGCAGACAAGCACAAACAAGATCCACGGCTGTCACCCAGGGACAAAAGGAAGATGCCTGTCCATGCAGGTGAGTGCCAGGATTGATCCACACTACCTGAAAACATAAACCTGCTGGGCAAAAAGATGGTCTGGTGGCTGAGCCTGCCTGAGGGCCCACCACAGTGAGATGAAACAATCTCACCACTCCAGATATCCCCGCTTTCAAAGGCCTCCAGCAAGTCCTTTGTTGTATTGAGCATCCCAAAGCAGATATCATGGACCCCAGGCTAACAGTGTACAGAGCTGCCCAGGCAGCGCATTTTTCCCAGCACAGACCAGGACAGCGTAGACTGTTATGAATCCGTTCCTCCCTAGGTTCTAAGGCAAGCTGTTTTCCTGCCCCTGCTCTTTCCAGGTGGGACACTTTACAGGGGGATGTTCTTCCCTCAGGGTACTTTTCAAAATTAACATGTCCTGGTCCCTCTTCCATGCCCATGCCTTTGGTTGGTGAGGAGGCAATGAGGTTCATTTCAATTTTGATGCATCTCACCAGCTGCACCTGAGAGCCACACACTTGTGGATTAAGCCTTATGGTAGGGGCTTACAAAGGTATTTGTAGGGTAGAAACCTATTTGCCAGTGGTGAGCAAAAGCTAGGGGAAGGTTGGGCATTAGCTACCTGAGCATGGGTCGTATTCTTGCTCTAACTGAAGCAAGGGAAAACATGGCAATGAGCAGCCAAGGAGAGTCCAGAGAAAATCTTTTAATTCCTGATGGCACAAGCTATTGAGATAAAATTAGACCAGTGGCCCATTTGTGTCAAAGCGCAATCCATATTTACTGAACTAAAGATAGACCCTATTGGAGGCTGATAGGTGATGCAAATTGGGTCTAAGTTTGTTGGCCCCTGCCTGAATCAAGACAGAGGGCAAAGTGAAAACCATTTCCAGATTCTACCTTAAGCTCAACCTTCAATTCCTACAATGTGATGATTTCTGAGGGGAAAAGAGGAAGAAATATAAAACACCAATTGGAGAGCCCTAAGAAGAGACCCTCTGGGATGGAGTTTAAATCAGAGCTTTTCAGCAACATCATGGCAGATTGGTGGTCTCCGTTTCAAAGAGGTAATGTTACTGTCCCAGTGACAGCTATCTCTCCTCACAGGAAGCACAGTGGAGGCAAACACCTCAGGGGCCATGGAATCCCTGCAGCAGCAGGACATCCAGGAAGTCTCACAACAAATTCAAGCTCTCCAGAAAGTTTTAGACACCATGCAGGAGTCCACGCAGAATGACCTTAAGCTCATCAAAGAACACCTGGAGGGCGCAGTCTCCAAAGAAGAGGATACAGCCAAGAGGTCCTTCTCTGAGGATCACCTGGAAGAACTGGAGAAGAAACTAGGTGAGCATGACCATTCCCAAGAAGGCTTTCTTCTTTCTGAAGGCAAATGCTGGTCTATGGAAAAAACGTCTTGTGAGCTAGTCTTCTGCACCTGCTCAAAGTCAATTGAGGAGGACAGTGTTTTTTGGGGAAGTACCTTTTATGTCCCATGCCACTGAGACACCTGCATGCAGAGGTGGGAACTGCAAGTGGTCAAGGTCCCTCTTCTCTCCCGTGTCTGTAAAGGCAGTGTGTAGCCTGGGCTCTCTGTGACACACTGGTATGTGCTGAAGGTCCCAACTGGGGCTCCAGCGTGTTCACCTCCAAGTCCTACTTTCATCTCTTCCACCGCCCGGCAAGGCTGGCTGGAGAGAAGGAGGGTCCGATTTGTGGCCTCCGTCCTGCCCAGCAGCCCTTTGTCCAGCCTTCAGAAAGGCTCACAGAGACCACGATCTTTCTCCACCCCTCCCACACTCAAGCTGTCCAAAGCAATTGAAAGGAGGTGGCAGGATCTTCCACTTCTCCAGAGCCTACGTACCCTTAGACTCCGGGAGGTGCACACTTCAGGGAGGGCAGGAGCCCAGCAGTGGGAAAGCCCCAGGGGGAGAGCTGAAGGGAGGAAGCCTGGGCTCCAGCCTTGGGCAAGCCTTGCTCTCCTTCCCCTGACTCAGGAGTACCCAATCTGTCTGGGGGTGGCTTCTTGCCTGCCAATACCATCTTGCCCTGAACAGTGTCTCTTTCCTGGAAAAAACAGCTCAGGAACTGCACTGTTCATTCTCCAATCTGCTCTGGAGCTGGGTCCCTCTGGGCAGTGAAATAAGAGCATCTTCTTCTTGGTCCTGTCTAAGACAGAAGGCCCTGCCCCATTAGAGGGACAAGGCCTCACCTCAGGGCAGACAAAATGATAGTCCCAGTGACACCGGTCTTTCTTCACAGGAAGCACAGTGGAGGCGACTACTACAAGGGCCCTGGAATCCATGCAGGAGAAAGTGGAGGGGATTCTGAGTGAGAAGCTGGCTTCCTTATGGAGCCAAAAGGAATTGGCCCACTCTGTAAGGCAAGCTTTGGAGGAACCGACTGACACCCGGCCTTCCCTCCCGGAGCTTTCTCAGAACACTCTTGCTCTGCAGGCAGCTTTGAACACACTGCAGGCACTGTCAGGTGATGATGTATTATTGCTTCTCCCCTCCACAGAGGACTCTGGGACCCCCTTGCATTTTCATACCATTGAAAGGGAGTGTAGAAGTGAATGGAGTGTAAACGCAAGACAGGTGCAAACTGTCTCCAGGGATAAGTGGGGCTTGAAAGTAGCCTTTTCTGGGAGGTTCTTCTCTGTGAAAGTGGGTCTCTTATTTGGTCCATGGTCTGGCCATTCCTCTGTCCTTTCTTCCTCATCTAAGAAGGAATGAAAGGCTGAGCTCATAGAATCATAGAATCGCTGAGGTTGGAAGGGACCTTTAAGATCATCAAGTCCAACCATTAACCATCTCACAGCAGCTTTTAGTTCTCCGTGGACTTTACAGGGAGCAACTTGGAGCAATGTGCCCCATGCCCGTGAAGGAAAACCATCACACATATGGATGTACTTTTTTCTCTTGAAAACTCTTTCTAAATGAGAATAGAACTAGCTAGGATAGCAGTGTGTGTGTGGTGAGGGCATAGAGGAGCATGGTGGCTGGGGGTGACCTCAGTGTAACCACAGTTGAAAAACTGTGACCAGATCCCCCGCAACTGTTTCTTATTGGACATGAAAAAAATCAGAAGCTCTAAATGATAATGGGCAGTAAGATAGTTTTAAGGCACTGTGGGAGAAACCTTGCAGCAGGTAACGTTCAGTAGCCACTAGGAGATACTCAGGCAGTGGCTGGGCTGCTGGTGAGGAAGGTGCATCTCCACATGCACATGGGTCCAGTGAAGTGCCCTGCAGCTAGAACTGCTCCCATTGTTTGGCAAACCAGAGATACCTCCTTCGGAGAAATTGATCCTTGTTCCCTACCCCTTCTCCTTTGCCACTATTGTGACATCGTTTTACTCCCCAAGAATTCCTACCTAGATTTCAGGTCTGGTTAGAGTCTTTGATGCTAAAAGACATCCCCGTGGCCTCAGGCCTTGCTCTCTTTGCAGGATGGCACGGGGCCGTCTGCTGTGTTTTCCAACTTACAGAGCAAGAGAGTTACTACAGGAGAACACAGTGGTTTGGTCAGCAGCATGGGCTGTGTTTTAGCACACAGAAGATCAGTATGCCTTGACGCACCCACTGATTGCCTGCTTTTCTCTTTTTCTCACAGAGCTTTTGAAAATACAGCGCTATAAAGGTAAGCATAAGGGAGAAGATGGATGTGAGCACTCAGAGTCTGAACGCAGCTCTGGAAAACACATACAACTGCTCAGAGAGCCGTTTGGAGAACAAACCGCTCAGAGGAAGGATTGTTTGATGATTGTTTTCTTTGCTGTGTGCTGCCAAAGACCCTCCTTGTGCCTGGCAGGAGCCATTTCAGCTGTGGGGAGAAGGGGTGGCCAGTTTGCATTGGCCGCTTCTGCCCTCGGCTCCCACTCCTGGTTTTGCCCTTTCGGTGTTTCAGGAAAAGTTTCTTGAGCTGGTCTTGCTCCACTAGAGGAGCAGCTTCTTATTCTTTAAATCTGAGTTGAGCTAGAGGAACTTAGTTCTTGACATTGCACCTCTCTAGAGTCCTGTCAGGTGTTCATCCCCCAAATTCCAGCTGATGTACCTACATTTCCACACATGTTATACTTGTATCCACCACAGACAACACTTGTGTTTGTTCCACCATCATTCCTAATAGGGTCTATTCTCATACATCAATACGTAAGCACAGTTATTGAGAACTTTGGTCCTATGTTTTAGAATTTATTGCTGACCAGTGAGTGTCTGCTTTCATTTCCAGGTGGGTTTCAGGTGCCTGCAGAGTTGATCAATTATCTCACCAGCTTCCTCTTCTCTTCCTGACATAGAGATCATTCTTTGGCCGTTATGATTTTGTCCCAATAGTCTTGGGAAATTCAATTGTGATTCAGGTGTTGCCCAAAGAGGAGCTGTATGGTCAGCTCCTGGTCCTGTTCCTCAGGTCATCCCCACAGCAGTTCAAAGATGGAGGCAGAGGGGATTCAGCCCCACAGCCTCCTCCTTGGTGCTCAATGCTGGAGTCACAGGAACATTGGCTGAGTGCCTTGTGCTTGACGCATGCAGCATGGCCACTCTCTCAGTTGGCATCCCCAGGATGGGAATGGAGGGCCAGGGGAGGTATGGGAGGGGAGAAGCTAGAGGTGCCCTGAGGCAAGAGGCTGCCTCGTGCACCTAAGCATGAAGGTCGAGGAAGGACAAATGAGAGGTGGATGAGGACACAGAAGAGAAAGCCTCAGAAAAGCTGACCTTGTCTTTTCTGCTCCTTATGGCATGACTTGATCATTCAGTGGATGTCACTCTGGATGCTGACACAGCTCACCCCAGATTGGAAATCTCTGACGATGGGAAGAGTGTGATAGACACCGGCACCATCAGAAATGTGCCCAACAAAGAGAAGAGATTTAATTCCCACACTTTTGTGTTGGCAAAGGAAGGATACACATGTGGGAGACACTACTGGGAAGCAGACGTTGGCAAGAGAAGAAACTGGATCTTGGGTATTGCCCGGGAATCTGTGACTCGCAAAGGGACTTTGACCCTGTCCCCTAAGAATGGCTTCTGGGTTATAGGGTTTGCAGATGGGCGAGAGTATTGGGCCCACTCAGATCCTTGGACGCGTTTGCTTGTGAGTGGGAAGCTGCAAAAGATTGGGATCTTCCTGGACATGCCAGCCAAGAAGCTGTCGTTTTACAATGTCCGTACGAAAGCAGCTCTGTACAGTTTCACTGTGGGAGGTGACAGCAGCCAGGAAGAGAAGTTTTTTCCTTTCTTCTCAACAGGTCCGGCTGATGCAAAGCCTTACAATGAGCCTCTCAAAATAGTGCAGGGGTTTGATGATGATGAATAGTTCTCTCAGCATCGTGAAGGCCTGTGATGTACAGGCAGGGATCAGATCGAGGTGTTATCAGGCCGCTGCCTAGTTTGTGTCTCCTGAACAAAGCTCAGTTAGGAGGGGACAGATGTATGTTAGTGGCCAAGTCTGAAATTTTTTAAACTATGCGTCAGCATGAGAAAGATTTTGAGGGAGATTTTAGGTGCTTAAGAAAAACAAATGTTCCTTCATGGTAACATGGAAGAAATACTTCTTCTGGAAGGAGATTTTTCCTGAAGACTTCCTGTCCTTTTCCTGATGTTCTGTGGTTTGTGTTTGTATTGAGGAGGGGGAGTGATAGAGCAGCTTGGAATCCATCTAGCTGCCAGCCCAGTTCAACCCACCACAGGTGCCCAGATGGTTTTTGAATATCTCCAAGGATGGAGACTCCACAGCCTCTCTGGGCAACTTGTACCAGTGCTTGGTCACCTTTACAGAAATAAAGTGTTTCCTGATGTTCAGAGGGAACCTCTTGTGTTTCTTTTGTTCCCATTGTCTCTTGTCCTCTCACCGGCACCACTGGCAAGACCCTGGCTCTGTCCCCTTTGCACCTTCCCTTCAGGTGTTGAGATACACGGATATGATTCCCCTCAAGCCTTCTCTTCTCTAGGTTGAACAGTCCTCGCTCTCTCAGCCTTTCCTCGTGTGAGAGATGCTCCAGTCCCTTCATCATCTGTATGATCCTTCCCTGAGCTCTCTCCAGGATGTCCATGTCTCTCTCGTGCTGGGGAGCCATGAACAGCAGGTGTGGTCTCTCCAGTGCTGAGAAGGGAAAGAACACCTCCCTTGACCTGCTTTCAGGACTTCTCCTGATACAGCGTAGGACACCAATATCCCTGTGTGCTGAGGGCACGTTACGTAGCTTGGTGTCCACCAGAACTCTTAGGTTCTTTTCTGCCAAACTGCTTTGCAGCTGGATGCCCCCAGCGTGTGCTGGTGTCTGGGCTTGTTCCTCCCCAGGTGCAGGACTTTTTGGTTCTCCTTGAGGAACTTCAAGAGGTTCCTGTCAGCCCATTTCTCCAGCCTGTTCAGGTCTCTCTGGATGGCAGCAAGACCCCCGGCATAACAGCCACACTTCCCAGTTTGTTGTGGTCAGCAAACTTGCTGAGGGTATGCTCTACCCAATCACTGAGGTCCCTAATAAAGATGTTAGAAAGGATGGGAATGAGTATTGACCCCTGGGCTACCCCGCTAGTCACTGGCCTCCAGCAAGAATTTCTTCCTCTGAGCAGCACCCTCTGGACCTCTCCATTCAGCCACTTTCCAACCCACCTGTCTGTCTGCTCATCCAGCCTGTGCATCCACGTCTTCTGTACCTTATGGGAGACAGTGTGAAAGGCCTTACTGAAGTCCAGGTAGACGAGAAACACTGCTGCCTGCTTATCTACCAGGCCGGTCATTTCATCCTAGAGGGTTATCAAGTTGGTCAAGGATGACTTCCCCTCGGTGAATCCATGCTGACTGCTTCTGATGACTTCATGTGCCTGGAAATGCTTTCCAGGATTTGCTGCTCCATCACTTTCCTAGCGATTGCCTACTGAAGGACAGGGTGAGAGGAGGGTTGTGGTGGGGGGCTGCCATTTTCTCTTGCTTTCTGTTTTGCTCAGAAAAATGAGGCAACGAGGCTGAGAGACTGAGGTCTGAGACTGCTGCATTGTCAACACCAAAAGATCCTCATTCGGGGAGGGGGATGGTGCATAGTGATGCAGGGGACAGTGGGATGGCACCAAGGGACCTGGAGCACATGAGGAGAACGTGAAAAGTGTCTGGGTGTTTTTCATAGTAGGGGGTGGAGAGGTGGAGGGTCAAGCAAGGAAGCAGGGAAGAGCCCCACATCCTCTTTCCAGTTGTGCCTGAGAGATGTGTGGAATACATCTGTGCAGCCCCCAGGGAGGAGATCAGGTGAGGGGGAGGGTGACCGGGGTAAGTGTGCTGCTCTTGGCCATGTTCTTTATCTGCTAAAAACGGCGTTCTTGTTGATGGTTCAGGGATGTCACAGACAGGTCTGTGTGCCCACCCCTGTGGGAAAGAGACATGGTGCCAGCTGTGTGCTTCTTGGTCTCTGTGGCTCTGCTTTGCTTCAGGGTGGCTATTCTGAGCAGTTGGCATGTGCCTGCACACTTGTCTGCTTCTCTGGGGACAGTTTAGGCTCTGCCAGCGCGGCCTCCCTCACCCTGCAAGCCTCGAACTGGGATGGTGGAGGGGAATGTCTCTGTCAATGGCAGGGCCCTACAGCTCTCCAGAGTGCCACAGGACCTTCACTGGGATTTGCGACAGCTGGGCAGGTCTGTGCCACCCTCCAGAGTGCCCCAGGGCCTTCAACGGGCTTTGCCAATGCCTCATCAAGTCCCCACTGCGCTGCAGGGGGCGGGGGAAAGGGCAAAGAAGGGTTGGTGTGAGGCAGCAAAGTTAGTATTTTATAGAAATCCCATCAGAAGTCCATGAAAAAAGCAGAGCCATGAAACTATGATAAGAGTTAAAAAATACTTTTCTAGTTTAAAAAGTTTATCAACACAAGGTATGAGAGGGCAATAAGTACGTCTAGGTTTTGGACAGGCCAATGACATGTAACAAGTGGTAAGTATTGTCCTTTAAAGGGCATGGCAGTCTGTTACTTACATATCTCCTCTGGAACATGGCTACTTACAAACTACTACCTGCAATCCTTACTTGCATAGTCCAGACCAAGCTTATAAGAGCCAATTCTCAATTTATTCAGAATCAGACAGTTCCCTTTCACCACTTACTTTCATCACAGTATCACAGTATCACAGTATGCTAGGGATTGGAAGGGACCTCAAAAGATCATCTAGTCCAATCCCCCTGTCGGAGCAGGAACACCTAGATGAGGTTGCACAGGAAGGCGTCCAGGCGAGTTTTGAATGTCTCCAGAGAAGGAGACTCCACAGCCTCCCTGGGCAGCCTGTTCCAGTGCTCTGTCACCCTCACTGAGAAGAAGTTTCTTCTCAAATTTAAGTGGAACCTCTTGTGTTCCAGCTTGAATCCATTACCCCTTGTCCTATCACTGGTCGCTACTGAGAAGAGCCTGGCTCCATCCTCATGACATTCCCCCTTTATATATTTATAAACGCTAATAAGATCACCCCTCAGTCTCCTCTTCTCCAAACTAAAGAGACCCAGCTCCCTCAGTCTTTCCTCATAAGGGAGATGCTCCACTCCCTTAATCATCTTAGTTGCCCTACGCTGGACTCTCTCCAGCAGCTCTCTGTCCTTCTTGAACTGAGGGGCCCAGAACTGGACACAATATTCCAGATGCGGTCTCACCAGGGCAGAGTAGAGGGGAAGGAGGACCTCTCTCGATCTGCTAACCACCCCCCTTCTAATACAGCCCAGGATGCCATTGGCCTTCTTGGCCACAAGGGCACAGTGCTGGCTCATGGTCATCCTGCTGTCCACCAGGACCCCCAGGTCCCTTTCCTCTACACTGCTCTCTAACAGGTAGCTCCCCATCCTATACTGGAACCTGGGGTTGTTTCTGCCCAGATGTAGGACCCTACACTTTCCCTTGTTGTATTTCATGAAGTTATTCCCTGCCCAAATCTCCAGCCTGTCCAAGTCTCTCTGGATGGCAGCACAGCCCTCTGGCGTGTCAGCCACTCCTCCTAGCTTAGTGTCATCAGCAAACTTGCTGATAGTACACTCAATTCCCTCATCTAAATCATTAATGAATATATTGAATAATATGGGCCCCAGTACCGACCCTTGAGGCACTCCGCTGGTTACCGGCCTCCAACTGGACTCTGCCCCATTGACTAAGACTCTCTGGCATCTCTCCTTCAGCCAGTTCGCAGTCCACCTAATTATCCGGTCATCCAGTCCACACTTCCTCAGTTTAGCCATGAGGATGCTGTGGGAGACCGTGTCAAATGCTTTACTGAAGTCAAGGTAGACCACATCCACCGCTCTGCCATCATCCATCCATCTCGTTATTTCCTCATAAAAGGCTATGAGGTTGGTCAAGCATGACTTCCCCTTGGAAAAGCCATGCTGACTGCCCCTAATAACCCTCTTATCCTTGATATGCCTTGAGAGGGCACCAAGGATAAGCTGCTCCATCAGTTTCCCAGGGATGGAGGTGAGGCTGACCGGTCTATAGTTACCCGGGTCCTCCTTCTTGCCCTTTTTGAAGACTGGAATGACATTTGCTTTCCTCCAGTCCTCAGGCACCTCGCCCGTTTCCCAAGACTTGGTAAAGATGGTGGAGAGTGGTCCAGCAATGACTTCAGACAGCTCCTTCAGCACCCGCGGGTGCATCCCATCTGGACCCATTGATTTATGGATGTCCAGGTTGCTTAACTGGTCTCTGACCCAGTCCTCATCAACTAAGGCAAACCCATCCATTGACTTGACTTCATCTTCATCTGGGGTCTCAGCAGAACAGGACTCCTCAGGACAGCCCCCGACAGAGTAGACAGAGACAAAGAAGGCATTCAATAGTTCTGCCTTCTCTGTATCTTCTGTCACCAGGGCACCCACCCCATTCAGTAGTGGGCCTACATTGCCTCTGGTGTTAGTTTTATCTGCCATGTATTTGAAAAAGCTCTTCCTGTTGTCCTTGACCCCTCTTGCCAGGTTTAACTCTAAGGAGGCCTTAGCTTTCCTAGTTGCCTCTCTACATCCCCTGACAGCAGCCCTGTACTCCTCCCAAGCGGTCAGCCCCTCCTTCCATGATCTATAAACTCTCTTCTTCCACTTGAGCTTGCCAAGCAGTTCCCTGTTTAGCCACACAGGTCTCCTGGCTCCCTTCCTTGACTTCCTACGTGTCGAGATGCTCTGATCTTGAGCTTGGTAGAAGCAGTCCCTGAATGCTGACCAGCTATCCTGGGCACCTTTACCTTCAAACAGCTTTGTCCACGGGATTTCCCCTAGTAATTGTTTGAAAAGGCCAAAGTTTGCCCTGCTGAAGTCCAGGGTTGCAATTTTGCTTGCTATTCTGCTTCCACCAGCCGAGATCATGAACTCCACCATCTCATGGTCGCTGCAGCCAAGGCAGCCTTCAACCTTTACTCCTTGCACCAGACCCTCCTTGTTAGTGAGGACGAGATCCAGCAGTGCACCTCTCCTAGTCGGCTCCTCCACCATTTGCATCAGAAAGTTGTCATCAATGCATTGGAGGAACCTCCTAGACTGAGGCTGGCTGGCTGTGTAGTCCTTCCAGCAAACAAACTTTCATGCAATGTACTGTAAAGGGAAAAACAGAAATGTCCGGATATAGAGGTTTTTCTTTTTACTTTTTCATTCTCTTCTCTTCTCTTCTCTTCTCTTCTCTTCTCTTCTCTTCTCTTCTCTTCTCTTCTCTTCTCTTCTCTTCTCTTCTCTTCTCTTCTCTTCTCTTCTCTCCTCTCCTCTCCTCTCCTCTCCTCTCCTCTCCTCTCCTCTCCTCTCCTCTCCTCTCCTCTCCTCTCCTTTTCTCTTCTCCCCTCTTCTCCCCTCGCCTCTCCTCTCCTCGCCTCCCCTCTTACCTTCTGCCCTATGCCCTGCCCTGCCCTGCTCTGTCCTTCTTTTTCTTTTTTTTTTTTTTAATCCCCGTGCTTCAAAATTGCCTTCGTTTAGAGAGAGAGAACAACGAAAGTAGTTTATCTCCTGTTGTGAAACACAAAGTGACCCATTCCAGGAAGTACAACCATTTTTCATGTATTGATCTAAGCTACATTGTGTATGAGTTGTTCGTATGTTATCAAGAGCAGAGACATATTCATGATACCTCCATGTGTGCATCACGTATACCCTGGAACCTGTCTTCCTCAAGTTACCTGTAGCCATTTCTTAAAGAGGGCCATAACATGGATTCTCATCCCCAGATATGAACTGGAACAGGACTTTCACTCACTGCTAAGGATTCTTCTGCCAGTCAGTGCGAGGCCGAGTGTCAAAGTCCTAACAGATTTTATGAATCCTCTTTCCTGGAACTGTGCACAGTCCAATGACACTGAAGGCTGCCCGTTGCCCTACCAGCAAAAGCCAGTTTCACTCAGGAGAGACAGTGCTGAGAAGTGATTTCTCTCAAGGTATGTTACTCCGGTTTTTGCAAGTTTTCATTGTTATTCTTTAAAAATGCATCACTCTATTGCTCTGCTTTCAGGGAAAAACCCTCACAATGCTGGGTGCTTTGGCTTACTTAGATTCTTTCTTTTCTTTCTGATTATGGGAAAATAGCAACAAAGGATTTTGAAGAATACAGCTTCCTTCAGTCATCTGAAAGCATGGCTGGTATTTTTATACCTAAGCACTTGCGTTAGACCCACGGGTTAGCCACGGGCCTGGTGGCTGTGACAGCTGATGGGGCCCCTGATGTGATTTCTCTATTTATAATCCTCAGTGGAGCTTTCTTACTGACCCGGCTCTAGACTCCCCTTGAATCCGAGGAAAGCTTTCTTGACAAGCAGCACCCTCTGGCAAGGAGTTCCTCTCATTCAGCACCCATTTGACCAAAGCCTTCTGCCTCTTTTGACCGTGGCTCTTGGCAAACAAAGCCAAAAGAGACAAGGAGCAGACAGCACAGGAAAAATGAGTGTAAGAAAGAGGGGGGCATGAAGAGCAGGGCAGAGTGATGAGGTGTGCCATGAGCAGATCTCCTCCTCTGTAACAAGCAGATCAGCCCCTGTTTCTCCCTTCTGACTCCAGCTTGTCTCCAGCAATGTCTTCCGCAGCCAGCTCTTATAGCATGGAAACTCATCCCTGCAGAGCTCTGAGGTTGCTTTCATGACGGCTCCTCATAGCCATGGGAGAACCATCCCTGATGTGTTTAAAGGGAGAAAGGCCAACTTGGTCCACAGATTCTTCAGAGCACTTCCTCAGCTTTCTTTTCTGGATCTCTGCCTGCAGATGCCATTCTGCTTTGACTGTCTGGGTCGTCATACTGTATGGGGTTTCTGTGCAAGGTTTTGGTGTGAGTGGTGGTGTAGGAGTGGCCTTCATGAGAAGAGGCTGTCCCATGCCTGACGCAGCCAAATCCTGCCAGCTCCAAAACAGACCCCCCCGCTGGCTGAAGCTGAGCCCATCAGCAAAGGTCATACCATTATTGGAGGGATTCCTGAAACACTGAATCCTGTGGGATGGACCCCATACTGAAGCAGGGGAAGAATGTAAGGAGGAAGGAGTGGCAGTGTCAACATGTTATGGACTGACCAAAATCCCCATTCCCCAGTACCCTACAGTGCTCAGGTGAGGAGGCATAAGAGTCAGGAACAAAAGACTAAAATAGTGAAGCTGAGACTGGGAAGAAGGGGAGGGTGAGTGGAAGGTGGGTTTTGTTTTTTCTTTCTTTCTCACCATGCTACTTTTTTTTTAAATTGGCTATAAATTGATCTCTCCAGTCTGTTTTGCCTGTAATGGCAAATGGTAAGTGATGTCCTGGTCTTTATGTCAACCCACAAGCATTTCTTTCTTATTTTCTCCCCCTAACAAGTCAGGGGGTAGGGAGAGGTGTGTTTAGAAAGTAGCTTGTTGAGAATTTGGCAGCCAGCAAATGTCAGCCCACCACTGTCCTTTCTCTATAGCTTGATCAGGATAACTGCCAGGATTGGAGAAAGTCTGAAGGAATATGAAGATGGACAATGGTCCCAGTCCTCTGCCTCTGTGAAACACAGTAGCTGGTGCAAAGCACCTTCTTCTGTGCTCTGCAGTTGCATGCACAACTGATTTTGATGAAGGAAAACATTTGTGCATATCTGTGAAAATTCTCAGATTGTTACACTGCACCAACGATGGGATAGTGATCACCTGGGAACACCTTACCGACCCTGCCTTCTGTTCTCTAGCCCTGTGCCCACCACATAGCTTTGGTCACTTTTTTCCTTGCATTGAAGAATGAACTGTGGGAAAATGACACAGGAAAGCGGAAGGTGCCTGGAGATATCTGGTAAACGTGGTAAGAGCTGTGTTTGTTCTCTTTAGACAGGGATGGAAGGGAAAGGATGTCATTTGAACACCCTGGATCCCTGGGAGATTCACATAGGATAAGAAGGGATGTGTTCATCCCCAAAAGCTTTTTTTAATTGATCCTAATGCCCACATCTTGTCACAAAGCAGTGGGGTTTCGGACAACTAGTGAACACATTTCATCTGCCCCATAAGTACAGTGGATCCCATTCCTCTTGCCTGTGGTCATTTGTGGGAACCTCTGGAATTCTGAGTATCTCTCTTGAGAGAAGCAAGGCCTGTGGAGGTCTATGCCTTTGAGCCTCTCTGATGATAGGCAAGTGTCATTATCTGAACCAAAAATGTTGTATATGCCTGTAGGCTCCTGATTCATGGGGTCCTTTGGGACAAAGACAGCAATTCATGAGCACGTTCCAAAAAAAAGAATTTTTGTTAAGATACCTAAGAGCCTGGATGTTTCACTGAATTGTACTTCCATGAAATACTGAATATGGATCTTTTGAAAATATGCAGGTTGGTCTCTGTCATCCATTTTACAAAGAGTTCTGCAATTCCCAGTTATCATCTTGAACTTTTTAGGATTCTGGAGTTCATATAAAGGTAAGATATTCGTAGAATCCTCTGGTATTTCTCAGTTCCTTCATATCAAACAAGAAATCAGTGATTAGCCATAGTCAGCAAGGCCCATACCCTCAAGCATCAAAGCCGTCCATGGCAGACAAGAGAAAGGGCCTACAGCAGCCCCGTGCCTTTCTGGACCATGAGCTGGAGGCAAACTGCAATACTTAAGGAACCCATGCTGTGTAATGCATCCTCCATTACACTGCTGTGGATATTGTCTGCTCTTGCCTTTGACACGTCTCATTTTTCAAAAGCACCCTCACTAATGTTTGGGACATCATTAATTTTCCTTGATTTGCTACGTTACAAAATACCTCCACTTTCATTTTTCTACCACAACCAAAAGCTTGGTATTAATTCCAAAGAGGATAGGTAACTGCTGCCTTGTGTGAGAGCCTCTTCTTCTCAAGAGGATCTCAATTCCAGCAACCCCCTTCCCTGGAGCTTCAGGAAATGCACCCTTCACCAGTTCTAACTGCCTTTCTACTTTCCTTTGCAGAACTCCAAAGGAAGATAGGTGAGTGCAGAGATAGTCCTTGAAAAAGGCGGCCCATGCTGTCCATGGGTCCCTGCAAAGTCAGGGCAGAACAGCATCCATTCTTCCTGAGGGCACACCAGGCACACCAGGTGACCCTGGGTACCACGTCCCCATTCCTGCAGATCCCTTTCCCCCCACTAAACCCACACGCAGGAAATGTAAAGGCAGAGTCAGGCAAGTGCCCAGGTCTGGAGCCCAGCTAGGAACTGAGCCTAATGACCTGTCTTGTCTAATGGCCTTTCCTCATCCCTTTGTAGCTCGGGTGCAAGACGAGAATGGTGAGTACTCTCTGCTGATTGGGCTGATGCCATTGTGGAGGGAAAGGCTCCTTCCAAGACAGACATGCTGGATTCTTTGGACAAGCGTCTGTGCACGTGGGCCACGAGGGTTGTGTCCTTGGTGTCTCTGCAGCATTTCCCATTTTCAGGAAATGCAGTTGAGGCCTTCAGGTGTGGCTGGAACCTGAGGGAAGGCCTTTCCTCTGAGAAAGGTCATGTGGGAATAAGGGAAGAGGGCAGGAATGAGAAAAAGGGGGGAGAGATGGAGAGCCCACTGGCCTCTGCAGAGGGTTGGTAGAAGAGCATCCATTCTTCTGGAGTGCATGACAGGTGAATCAAGGTCTTTCTTTTCTTTCCTGTGTTCTTTGTCATTACAGAGCTACTGCAGAGGGAGAAGGGTAAGTGACCTTTCAGTTCTGATGCTTCTGAGAAGACACGCAGCTTCTGTCATGTCCTTCAAGCACGTGCTCAGCTCAGGAAAGCTTCCTTGAGGCCGTCACGTTGTGCAGGGGAAGATCCTGTCATGTTGAGGCAGGCTTTGTAAGACCTGAGGGAAAAATGTCCAGGGACATGGCCTAGTGCGTGGGGGGGGTGGACAATCCTGCCCTCCAGGCTCACGGTAAAGGCAGCCAGAAGAGAGCTTGCGTGGTGCTGAGTCTGACATTGATTTGGGCATAGCATGTTTACAAGCAATGCCTGCTCTTCCACCTGGCCACAGGCAAACCCAGGCCACAGAATCTCTGGGGTGTGTGTTTGGCCAAAAACAGCGTCCGTGTGATGCCTGTGCCTCGCTCCTCTCAAAAGCAGGAGGTCACACTTGACGAGGGCAAGGTTTCCCATAGGCCTAACCTCACCCTGACCAGCTCCATTTCTATGCAAGGTCTCCCTGCTACACAGCCTGCCCCCACCTCTCCATGCTTCTCTCTGTACCCCTGGGCAATGCCCTTCCTGGAAATACAGGCTCCTTTAATGTAGTTCCCTTCCTCTTCTCTTGGAAACATGTAAGTTGCCTATGGCCTCCTTAGTCGAAGAAGGCACAGCAGGACCTCCACTCTCTCCTACCAATTGGGAGCTCTGCACTTAATTCTGAAACAGGTTCCCACGTTTGTGTAACCAGCTGAAGCCTTCAGGTAGGCTGGAACATGAGTAAAATATGTGGCCGTTCAAAAATAATCATGTGGGATTAAAGGAAGAGGGAAAGAATAACTCAGAGATGGAAGGAATGATGGAAAGAAAGAAAAGAGAAGGCAAATGCTGTTGGGGTGGAAGAATCTTATTTTCGGTGGGGACAGTAGTCACCTTGTGTGAGATCTTTTAAGTCTAGATGAGTGGCCTTGGCAAGTTGCCTTTCTTGTGCTGTGAGGCACCAGCATCCTAAAGGTTTCCAAGGAAGGACTTGGCCTCAGCACACGCTTGCACTCGTCCATGTATGCACTCGACTTCTTGGGAGGATCCCTACTCCAACAAATGCCTTCCCTGGGGCTTCAGGCAATGCATCCTCCTCTGGCTCTAACTGCCTTTCTTTCCTTTGCAGGACATGTCCAAGAGAAGATAGGTGAGTGCTGCCCGTCCTGTGGTGGGCTGCCCATGCCTGGAGTGCAGGGTGGGAATGGGGAGTGCTCTGGGTCCCTGCATCCAGCCCTGCTCCCTTCCAGCTAGAATCAGAGCCTGCTGCTTGCCTCCCCTCTCTGTCCGTTGCCCTCCTTCCCCCATTTGTCACCACTGCTCTGACACAGCACCTTCAACAAGAACATGCAGGAGAATGCCCTCTGCTTTGAGAATTGGTCCCATCCTTCAAGCCAAGCAGTGCTGTGTGCTGCAGAGGGTCTCCAAAGCGTGCAGAGGAGCTGGTGGGGTCCACGGAGAGTCAGGGCAGAGGAGTATCGTTTTGTGGGAGGGCATCCCTTATGGACTCAGGCCATACCCTTCCCATGGAGAAGAAAACACAAGGGCCCGTTGTGCGAGTCCTCCCTAAGAATATCCAAGCTGCCCCCAAGCCTGTCTCTGCTAATGCCTGTGCCTTTCCGTTTCTAGATCAGCTCCAGAAGGAAAATGGTAAGTTCTCTTGGCTTCCTGAGAAATGCCCTTCCTTAAAGAGACGGTCCTTGAAAGAGGCAGCCCGTGCTGTCCATGGGCCCCTACAAAAGATGGGCAGAAGAGCATCCATTCTTCTGGAGGGCATGCCAGGCACATCCTAAGCTCTTTCCCCTCTTTCCTGTGTTCTTTGTCATTACAGAGCTACTGCAGAGGGAGAAGGGTAAGTGGCCTTTCATTTCTGTTGCTTCTGAGACCATAGTCATCTTCTGAGACATGTGTGGTATCTGGTGGGGAGGGACCTTTGAATTCCATTGCCCTTTTTTGTGAGAGATACAGGACATACAGCAATGGGGTTTATGAAGCGGTTTTGCAACCACATATTGTCAAGTGTCTATAAGGCACTGGGATTTCCTCTTTTATGACAACTGCAGACATGAGCTTATGGTCTTTTGACCAGCCTGTTCTCTTTCCTGCTAAGGACCATGTGTCTTTCCTTTCTGTATTTATGGTATGTTTAAAACATTTCTATGACAGCAGTCACTTGAGTGGTCCTCTGGCTTTTCCTCTATGGAGGATGAGATGGCCTTGTGATGTGCTCTCTGACCCATAAAAAAGACATGCTACTGCAGAAAAGCATGCTCGTCTGCCAGCATTAGAGACTGTGTGTGAGCTCGCTGGACCCCTGCTCCCCTTGTTAAATCTACTCAATGACTCCTTTTTCGTTTTCCACAGAATTTCTGCAGACACAACGACACAAAGGTAAGAAAAGAAGCCATGCTGAATGCCATCCCTTGGAGCCTGAATGCAGCTCTGGGGGACACATTCCTCCTTCGCAAGCAAGCGTTCAGATGGCTTCTGAACAGCAGGGATTGTTTCTTATTCTTTCTCTTATTCATTTGCTGCCCAAGAAACTTCACAGGTCAGTCACAGAGTTTCAGGCATTCAAAGCGGCATTACGGATTCTCGGAAGACAAGGCTAGGTCTTAGCAAGGAGAGGCTCATTTCTGGGTGTTTTTGGAGCATTTCTCCTGCTGAGTGTACACACACTTGGTGCATTTGTGTCATACGGCCCTGGTCCATGGAATTTCTCCCCATACGCTCATTCAAGCGGATTCTGTGATTCTGTTTTTTCCTGAAGGGGAGGTGTGTGCCAAGGCATGGTTCTTACCCTCTGGTCACCTCTCTTAGAATCCTCCCTGATGGTCATGATGTCTTCAAGGCAGTGCCTTTGAGTCACTTTGCATTTGGTGCATGCCAACCCCACTCTCAGCATGCCATAGATGTGAGACAAGGGAGATGGGAGCTTTGGGACAGCAGAAGCTAGAGGTTTCATAGAACAGTTTAGGTTGGAAGGGACTTTTAAAGATAATCCTGTTTAACCCCCCCTGCCATGGTCAGGGGCACCTTCCACTAGACCACATTGTTTAAAGCCCCATCCAGCCTGGTCTTGAACACCTCCAGGGATGGGGACTCCACAACTTCCCTTGGCAATTTCTTCCAGTGCCTCATCACCCTCAGAGTGAACATTTTTTTCCTAATATCTATTCTAAATCTCCCCTCTTCCACATTGAAGCCATTACCCCTCATCCTATCATTACATGTCCTTGTAAAAAGTCCCTCTCCAGCGATCTTTTTGGGTACCCTTTAGATTCCGGAAGGTTGCTATACTTTCTCCCAGGAGATTTCTCTTCTCCAAAATCTCCCCAAATCTCTCAGCCTGCTTTCATAGAAAAGGTGCTGCATCCCTCTGATCGTATTCTGGGAAAGCAGCTGCCTCGGGTGCATCGGAGTGGAGCACAAGGGATGGCAAGGGAACCCGTGGGAGGGGACACATAACAGAAAGCTTCACAAATGTAGTCTTTAAGCTTTTTCCTACTTAAGTGACTTGGTCGTTGCAGTGGATGTCACCCTGGATGCTGACACGGCTCACCCCAGATTGGAAATCTCTGACAACGGAATGAGTGTGAAAGATACTGGTGCCATCAGGAGGGTGCCCAGCAAGGAGAAGAGATTTGATTCCCACACCTTTGTGTTGGCAAAGGAAGGATACAAATGTGGGAGACACTACTGGGAAGTGGATGTTGGCAAGAGACGAAGCTGGGCGTTGGGTATTGCCCAGGAATCCGTGGCTCGCAAAGGGACATTGGCTCTGTCCCCTAAGAGTGGCTTCTGGGCTGTAGGGTTTGCAGATGGGCGAGAGTATTGGGCCTACACAGATCCTTGGACGCGTTTGCGTGTGAGTGGGAAGCTGCAAAAGATTGGGATCTTCCTGGACATGCCAGCCAAGAAGCTGTCGTTTTACAATGTCCGTACGAAAGCAGAAGCAGCTCTGTACACTTTCACTGTGGGAGGTGACAGCAGCCAGGAAGAGAAGTTTTTTCCTTTCTTCTCAACAGGCCCATCTGCTGCAAAGACTGACGATGAGCCTCTCAAATTAGTGCAGGAGTTTGATGATGATGATGAGTGAATGGAGGAGCTGAGAATGAATACTTAAAGTGTGACAGAAACACAGAGCCTAAGATCACACTGCACTCTTCTCACACCCCTGGTTTGTGCCACCAAATTTTAGTTGAACAGTAAGAAGCTTCCACCATTGCTTGTTAATGCTTCCATCAGCCAGTCAAGAAGGAGTAGACCTAGACTTCAGGCTACCGTTCACTGGGTAGAGAGGACCTTCAGTTCTCCTAGGCACTCACAGAAAGGAATGGATCCTCAGTGCAGAGGGTGAAAACAGTCATGGGGTTTGCATACAGAAGCTTACATCAAGGCGTCAACATGAGCGTGAAAAGATTTTCTGTGTGCCAGTCACTGAGGATCCCAGTAAACCTTCATGGTGTGTTTGTGCTAAAGTGGATCGATGTTCTCGGAAGGAGTAGCTTTCTGATGGCCTTAAATGCACTTCCCAAGAATACCTCCCACTTCTGTGTCTAGTCGTTCACCACCCATAACAGGTCCTTCTATGTCAGTTGGAAGAAGCAGGTGCCTCCTGCAGGCAACGTGCCTGACATCATCATTGTTGCTTGTGGAGTTGCAGCAAACCTTTTCATTTTTCACTCCTATCCTTCTTTTATTTGGTATGCAATCCAAAGAATCTTCAGGAGGAGTTTCAAAGTCTTAATATCTCCCCCCTTCTGAGAGCAGTACAGAACTGACACGTGAAAATCAAGGTAGCTGAGCTGTCCATGTCATTTGTGTTGCTGTCAGGCTCTTCTGCTGGTCCTGCCATTTCTGAATTCATACTGTCAGACAAATACCTTTTCTCTCCTTGTTGCATCAATGCTGGCTGCTCAACCAAGATCCTGACAACAGAAGGTCTCTCCCTCCATCTCTGTTGGGGCCTACTGCAGTTAGGACATCAGATGCTAATGTGCTGCCAATATCATAATCAGCCCAGGAGACACCAGACACACGGCCAGATGCCGTGAACCTGCAGAATCTTTGAGCTCCGCCCCAGCGCCTGACAGGTGGTGATGGCAAAGTGGCCAGAAATCACCTCTCTCACTATCATTTCAAAGCCCACAATTTTCATGACATGGAACAACCATGCTTGGAATAAATGCTGACTGTTAGGAAAGTTAATCTTCAGTCAGGATCAAAGAAAAGAAGACATGTAACAGCTACGATGACAAGCAAGCAACCAAAGACGTCTGCAGTGAGCCTGGGGAAAGCATTGGACTACAAGTGCTGTAAACCTCAAAAATATGAAATCCTGTCACGGAAAAGTAATTTGCTTGGAAAGGCTTGTGCAAGTAGTAACAAACATTTTAATTTTTGATTCAAGGTAGTTGCACCCTGAGGCATTCTCTGGCCAGCTAAGGATAGCAGTACCATTGGACTCGACGATCTGAAGGGTCTTTTCCAACATACATGATTCTTTAATTCTCTAAGCGGCTGGGAAGTTACAGTGCAGAGACATTAGACCAAGTATCATGTCTTGCTCTTCTTGTACAAATCCAACTAAAACTATTTTGGTATGTGTTTCATGTAATCAGGATATTACGTAGAAATAAATATGGCTTTTTTTCTTGTTTGATGTATTTCCCTACGGTTTTGCCGTTTTGTTTGTTTGTTTGTTTAAAGGGAATAAAGGACTCAGGTTTACTGTAACTCTTGTGCAGATGAGAAAGAGGAGCAGTGGCCAGCTCCACTGACCTCAGTCAACCTCACTGAGGGTCAGAGTTTCTATCGTCGTTCCCCACACACTCAGGGAGAAGTGTCCCGGGAATATGTGGGAACCACCAGGGTGAGTGCAATCTGTACAATGCCTTTGCAGGGCCAGTGTGAAGACAGTCCATCTAAAATGGTGCTGGAGACCGGTGTGTAAGTCGACACATTTGCATTATCTCACTTAAACATGAAGGTGAATTGTGGCTCTAGAGATTCCCAGCAGTATCTGAAACATGTGTATGAGGCTGGCAGATGAGGCACACAGGCTGTTTTGAATTTGTGCAATGGAGCCCTACTCTACCATCAAGTTGTCTTGGACTGTGTGCTGGATCCTACCCTCAGAGGTAAAGGGCAGGCTCTTCTGAACTCAGGAGAGAAGTCACCTTCTTGAAAGCACACCTTGTGTGTACTTTTACCTTCTCTGTAAGAGGGTAAGGGATCTTTCCAGTTTTCACAGGAATATTTACTGCGCACATTTCACAAAACTCCATTGTGCATTGTGAATAGGATGTGTTTCTTGGCCATGTGTCAATGTCTTGGCAATGTGTTTCTTGACCATGTGTTCTTGGTCTAGCTGGGATGGAGCCCTTTTTCTTCACAGAAACCCATATGGTGCTGTGCTTTGCATTTGTGGTTGAACCTGTATTGACAACACCCCAGTGCTTGGCTAATGCCGAGCAGTGGTTGCCCAGCATTGAGGTTTCTTCCACCCTCTCCCTCCCCACTCTCCCAGCCAACAGGTCAGGCAAGGGCAAGAAGTTGGGAGGGCACGCAACCTGGAGAGCTGTTCTGAACTGACCAAAGGGATACTCCGTCCCATATGACATCGTGCTCCTTGGGAGAAGAGACCAAGAGCCACCTTGCTACAACCTCCTTTCAGGTAGTTGTAGAGAGCGATAAGGTCTTCCCTCAGCCTCCTTTTTTTCTCCAGACTAAACCCCACCAGTTCCCTCCACCGCTCCTCAAAAGACGCACTCTAGACCCCTCACCAGCTTTGTTGTCCTTCTCTGGACATGCTCCAACACCTCAATGGAGAGGAGTAACCAGTTTTGCAGCCCAGGGGTCAATACCGTGTCCAGTCCTGTTAGACATTCTGACCTCAATGATGGCGTAGAGTGCACCCTCCGTAAGCTTGCTGATGACACCAAACTGGGAGGTGGGGCTGATACACCATAGAATCATAGAATGGTTTAGGTTGGAAGGGACCTTGAGCTCCAACTCCCCTGCCATGGGCAGGGACACCTCCCACTAAACCAGGTTGCTCAAAGCCCCATCCAACCGGGTCTTGAACACCTCCAGGGATGCGAACTCCACAACTTCCCTGGGCAACCTCTTCCAGCATGTCTGAGCAACCTGATCTAGTTGAAGATGTCCCTGCTCATTGGAGGGCAGGTGGGACTACATGGCCTTTAAAGGTCCCTTCCAACCCAAACAATTCTGTGTTTCTATGATTCTATGATCTCGGCTCCCCACAGCGGAAATGGCTCCTGTCAAGCACACGCAAGGTCTTTGGCAGCACACAACAAAGAAAACAGTTATCAAACAATCCTTCCTCTGAGTGGTTTGTTCTCCACGCAGCTCTCTGAGCAGTTCTATGTGTTTTCCAGAGCTATATTCAGACTCTGAGTACTCCAGTCCATCATCTCCCTTATGCTTCCTTTGGAGCGCTCTATTTTGAAAAGCTCTGTGGGAAAAAGACAAAAGCACTAAAAACTAGTGCGTTTGTCAAGGCATGCTGGTCTCCTGCGTGCTAAGACACAGCCCACGCTGCTGACCAAAAAGTCTATGTTCTCCTGTTTAAACAAGATTGTTGTATAACTTGGAAAACACATCCGAAGCCCCCGTGCCACCTTTCAAAGAGAGCAAGGTGTGAGGCCACTGGGATTCCTCGTCTTTTAGCAGCAAAGTTTCTAACCAGACCTGAAATCGAGGTAGGAATTCTTGAAGAGAAAAAAGATGTCCTGCTGGTGGCAGGGGAGAATGGATAGGGAACAAGGAAGACACCTTTCCCAGAGGGAGGTCTCTCTGGTTTGCCATATAATTGGAGGGGAGCAGTTCTAGCTGCAGGGCTCTTCACTGGACCCATGTGCACGTGAGGATGCACCTTCCTCACCAGCAGCCCAGCCGCTGCCAGAGTATCTCCTAGTGGCAACTGAATCCTCCCCGCTGCAACGCTTCTCCTACAGTGCCTTAAAGTCTGCTCGCTGTCCATTGCCATTTCCAGCTTCTGATTTTTGTTGTATCCTCTAAGAAACATTTACGGGGGATCCAGTCACAGTTTTCCAACTATCTGCCCTATGTGACACTGAGGCCACCCCCAGACCCTACACTCTCAGTGCAGTTCATGAGCTGTGTTTTTCCAGGAAAGGAACGCTGTTCAGGGTGAGATGGTGTTGGCAGTTCAGAAGCCACAACTGGGCTCATTGGGCACTCCTGAGGCAGGGGAAGGGGAGCAGGGCGTCCCAAGGCCTCTTCACATTTCCTCCCTTCAGCTCTCCCCCTGGGGCTTTCAGGCTCCAGCAGTCTTTCCCTCCACATACCGTCCAGCTCCCAGTGCCCAATGACACACCGGGCCTGGAAACAGAAGTACGAAGATGGTTACATTCCTGTATGTGCAAGTAATAAATCTTTGCTAGATTTTCCAGACGGTCCTTGGTGCAAATCTGTGGCATTTCTTTTCTGTCTTTCCTTCTTTAAAAATAATATTTGGCCTCTGCCTGAGATCCTTCAGCTTTGTTCAGAGGAGGGTAGAACAGAAATGACTCCAAAGCAGGACAGACGAGGCTCTGTAGAGCTGCTGCAGCTTTTAATCCTTTTTAGTCCTCCTTCATTCCTTTTGGATCTTGGAAAAGTTACCTTTGCATTCAGGAGAACAGTTAATCATTCAACAGGAAGAGCAATGAATGAGTGCAGATTGCGAGAAGGGGCTTGGCCTTTGGCAGTTGCAATCCTTTGCTTCTTTTTTCACTCCTTTCTGCTTCATGCTTCTCCTTTGTTAGGACAGCAAAGGTGCCCGTGGGTTAACAGGAAAGCTAAGGCGAGCATGGCTTGGCCTTCACAAGGAAGTGAGCTCCGAGTGTGTTCTGCAGACCTTGCGTGTGCACAGAAATGCTTCTGGGCTCAAAGGAAGCCAGTCCCTTCCCATGCTGACTTTGGTGTTACAAGTAGTCAAAGTTGGTCTCCTTTTATTCAGAGGTCACAGAAAAATCTCTGGGTTGGGCACAGTGCTTACATTTTAAACAAAAATACCCAACTATTCAAACATGAGGTGAGATTCTGTGGACCTAAATTTAGACCCATACAAACTGCATGCCAGTGTGTCTTCTCTGACTTTCTTTACAGCAAACTTGATCCCTCCTGTGTACCATCCACCTGCTTCATCGCTACAGATCTGCCTTGTGATCACTGTTGGCTGACTCTGGTTATCATCACTAGACCTCCTCCACTGTGACTGAGGGCTCTGTCGGTCAGCACGCAGCCACAGACCCGCTTTACTATCACCTTCAGCTCTTGACCGACGTGCCCTTATGGATCAGCATGCCTTTGCTGCTCCCTGACAAGAGCAACCTAAAGGCTCAGTCCCACGAAGCAACGTGAAGTTAAACCTGGGGAAGCGGAAAACTGCCTGAGATGAGGGACTGGAGTTTTGGGAGGGATTTTAAAATAGTGTTTGAGAGAGATTGCCCTGAAAAAGGGAGCAATACAATATTGTGCAAAAGAAGGTATGGATTGCAGTAATGTGCAGAATCTGAGAGAGAGAGGACAGTGTTTGGAGGAACAGCTGGAAGCACGTTCATAGCATATGATCAGCATCGTCCTGAATCCAGTCTTGCTCCCCAGCCAGTTTTATCTCGGTGAGAAATGTGTTCTTGCACAAGGCAGAAGCAGTAGCTCGGGTTTAAATAGTTGATCTCAACCTGTTTCTTTACCTTGTGGAAATTTTCTTTCTGGAGTAAACATAGTCTTCAGTAAGTGAATGGATGCATAGCTGAGAGATGGGAAAATCAGCTCCAGAAACTTTAGGAGAATTTTTACAGATTTCACATGTTCAAATTAAGCTGCTGTTTTACAAGTGACCAAACCCAATTCCAGTCAGCAAAACATGGCTTCACTGCAAAAAAATCCTCTCTTCACTGCATTCACGGCATTCACCGCCTTCACGGCCAACCCCGACCATTCTGCAATCTTCCCTTTAGTGACTGGCCTTTCATCATTGCACCTACCTGGCCTCTGGCCCAATTAAAAAGCAGGTTGGTTCAAATATTAACCGTTACGATGATGGGAGCAAAGAGCTTTCTTTCACCTGTGCTCCAAGGACATGTGTCCTTTCTGCAGTGCTCCTTCACCCCGTGATTGCCAGCCCTTTCTCCTCCTTCCCTCCCTCTGGGACTCTTGTGCCTTCCTGAGGTGGAGAAACAGCCGCAGGAGTGAGCTTTGCCCGTGATTCTCCTTCCTTTCCTTCCTGCCTTCAACCCGGGGATTTCAGCCAAGTCTGCAACTGCTCTGCACTTGCTTTCTTTTACTGTAGCAGAGAAGTGAAACGTCGCACTCTCAGCAAGATGCAGAGCAAGCAGTAGACTTTTATAAGGTAGGAGAACTTGCCTTCCTATATTTTATCCCACTTATTCGTTAGCGTATGCAACTCTGTGGAGCGGTGAAGTTTTCCTGTGGGTTTGGTTTGTGTACCTGGAGACAGTCGCTTGTGAACCGTGTGCTCGCTGTGGCTCTGGGCTTGTGGGGGAAGTGTCCAGGTTGAGCGAGTGGCCAAAAGAAGCTTGCTTCCGTGAAAGCATCTATTGGATGTTGGTCAAATGGGGGGAGCATGTTATCCACCTGCTCTAGAGACAGGACAACACAAAATGCACGGAGAGCGAGGTCACAGGCAACAGGAGAAAAACCAAAGAGCTTCAGAATCTGTCTGGCGTCCCTCTTTCAGTCAACTGTGCCGGTTATGAGTGAGGGCATTTACAGTTCTTGCCACTTTGCTCTCAGATCCTGGAATGTTTGTGTCACGTAAACCTTTGTGACAAGTTTGCAGGGAATTATGCCTGCTATACCTAAGTTCCAAAGGAGTAAAAGAATAGAAAAAAAATCATTCTTCTCAAGGCCATTTTCAGTGCCGTTTGGCCGCTCGGTAAATGCTGGTAGCAATAATGCTGTGATGCTGAGGATGGCCACATCACACAAGCCCTTCCTGCCAGCTTTCATCCCAACCCTCCCTGTAGCTTCAAGGGACCAACCCAAGCCCCCGGGGGAGGTAGCGAGCACCAGCACGCATTAACATCCTGCGCTCATGCTGTAAGCTAGTTTAGGAAGGCGATTGGGTGGAGAAGCAAGTGTTGAGGGCTGGGTCCAGCTGCCTGAACGGGCTGCCTGCAATGTCCTTGACCAGCTGTGGTGGGGCAAAGGAGAGGGGGTGGAGACAGGAGGCTGCCCCATTGGACCTGCTGTGCTGCTCCGAAATGGCACTCTGGGTCCCTCTCGTGGATGCAGCAGCCATAAAGGCTTGCAAGGATTGTGGCCAGCACCCAAACGTAGCCTTTTACTGCTGCTGTATTCATTATGAGGAAGCAGTGGAAAGGACAATTATTGCGGTTGTGTCATTGAATCTGCCGGCAAAGGAGAATCTCTCTTCCAGCCCAATTTTTCCATTTGCTCTTGCCAAAAGCATGTTTATTCTGCCTGGTTCATTCCGACAGTTTGCACTGACTGTAAATCACCAACCCATGGACCTTTCCTGACATGGATATTGTTTTTTTTTTTTGCCTGCCTTGTTCCCCAGCAAATAAAATGCAGCGTGAGGGCCCTGTTGTGCTGGTGACAAAGTCTATCAAGAGGAGAGTTGAGTGCCAAAGGGACGGGTGGGCAGACTATAGAAGCCTGCAACCCAAATGGTGCTTTAATAGTGACCTTTTTGTAAAGATCACAAGTGCTGCTGAGAGCAGAGCAGGTGAAGCTGTCGGTAGTAGTGTCAACGTTATCTCTGCAGCAGCAGCTAGCCAACCACTACCTTAACATTGGCCAGTGTCTGAACCTGTTGGTGTGGAAGTTACGTCTACCACCAGCTGCGTGTCATCCATACTCTCACGTAGCAAAGGACCATTTCACACACTCCGCATCTTTATTAGTACCAAGATTAATTTTACAAATGCTACTGGGAATAATACCCAGTATTCAGGATGTACTTTTTGTGCCTAGCTTACACAGAATCAGATATAAGAAGCCACCTGTTCTGCAGAGGTGACCAGCTGGGCACAGCTTCCCTTTAATGTCACATGGGATGAAAGGGAACAGATAGGGGATGACACGCAGTGCAAGATTTAAAGGAGAGAGGAGAGATATGGCACTTGGTTTCACTGATGATTGTGTTCTACCGCTTTTCTCTGTCTCTTACATTGCAGCACATCAGAAATGATGCCTCTCCTGCTCTGGAACAGAAGAATGGGAATATTTTGTTCCCTCGTCCTTTTCCCAAGTATATTCCTTTTCCTGCCAGGTAAGAAACCCCCTTTCAAGTGGTCCCCTGACATTTTGCAGGCTGAAGCGATGCAATACCTTTATGTCATTCTAAGAAATAGCCGATGGTCCAACGGGGCCCATCCCATCAGTGCTTGGGCACTTGTACAACAAACCTGGTGGGAATCCACCAAGCCCTATGGGAACACGGTGAGCAATGTGAAGTGGTGCGATGTGGAGGGATGGGAAAGGCAAATATTGGGGATGCGAGAAGGTCATCTTGGGAGCTGTGACCTTTCCAATGTCTCAGCCTTCCACGGGGACATGAGCAACAGCAGCAAGGTCACTGTGAAAGGAGCAATCCTGGCTCTGATCCAGGCTTGCAGCTCGACCTTCAGGTGCTCAGGGAGCTCTTTTTTCCTACCTGCAAGTAAAAAAGGAAAAGAATCTAACAAACAATGCTTTTGTTTTGAAGGCGTAACAGGACAGTTGAACAACATGGATAAACAAGGTAAGAGACCACATCTACTTTGTATTGGTATGGTTTTCCAGGCCTCCTGCCTCGATGAGGTGCCTTCTTTTACCTGGTTACTTCTCCTCTGCACTGTGGTGACACTCCCCATTCAGAAGAGTTATGGACATGGCATAACCTCAAGGGAAGGGTCTGGTAGGATGAGGGAAGGTTTTTCACCAGAAGCTGGGGTTGGTGGTTTCTGGCAATTTTCTTAGGATGTCCCTTGCACATGCTTGGGCCCCCATCCTGGTATCTTTTCAGCTCTGCGTGAATTATAACGGGCTCTAGGCTTGGGATCCCCTTGGTCAGTACCAGGACTCGACCATTTCCTCTCCTCCCTGGTGAAGTCTGAGGGGAAGGCACTGGCAGAGCATCAGTGATATCAGGCCCTAATGACCAAGTGACACATCCGTGATTATTGTTTCCACTCACTCATCTTCCTCTTCTTTTATAGCTTCAGAAGTCAGATGCAACTTTTCCGAAGGTAAATCCATGCTTAATATTTGTTTGTCATGGCTGGCTCAGTGTGCTAGCAGCCCAGGTCCTGCTTGGGGAGGGAGATCTAGGGTGAGCTCTTGCTTGATCCACCCATAGCAAAGGTCCCTCCAGTACCTCCAGTACCAGTACTATTGACTCTTAGCATGGCATTGCTGGATGCTGCATAGAGTCTAGACAGGGTGAGAGGAGGCTCCCAGGGCACCTAAGAACGGTTAGGCTTGGGATTCTTAGGTGGAGGACTGGCTCAGCCTTTGGGTGAGCACTGTGCTGTGACTTGGCCTTGTTGGGCTTTCCTTTGTCCCCCTCTATCCTGCCTGCCTTGAAGTGAGCAAGTCTGCAGGGGAAGCTAGGGCATGCAGGATGGCGGGTAAACTCCTCAATGCAGGGACAAGCAGCCAACTTCCTCCCTTTTTCCAGGGATTCCTGTAGTTGCTCAGCTAAGTGAAATGTTCTCCCTAGGCCTGTGAGCCTGCCTCTGCCACTCACTCCCCTTTGCAGCACATTGCCATACTTCTCCACACATCCACATATACACACACACATATATAAGTGTCTCTATCTCTCTGTCTTTAAATATATACTTTAAACGCTACCCTAGATCACTGAGCAGAGAAGCTTACCGAGACAAGAGTACTTCTGGCACTCTCAAGTACCTCTGGTTCCCCAGAGAAGAGGCTGATCACAAACCCTTCATCTCCTTCAATTCTAAGTCCTTTTGCTTCTTTAGAAATCATCACATGAATGTGATGCTATGGTTTCAGAAACCATCTTAGAAGCTAAAACAAAGCTCGTGAAACAGTTCTTCCCTTTTGCTGTGTCATTATCTGAATCAGAAATGCTGTGTATGCCTGTAGTCTCCTGATTTGTGGGCTCCTTTGGGACAAAGACAGCAATTCATTGTCACATTCCAAAACCCAAGTTCTGTTGACCCAACTAAGAGCCAGGATGAGCCACTTAATTCTACTTCCATGAAACACTAAACACAGTTCTTTTCAAAATATGCAGGTTGGCCTCCACCATTCATTTTACTAACAGTTCTGGCAGTCTCAAGCATCATCTTGAATATTGCACTACTCTGGAGAACCTCTAAATTGAAAGGAAAAGGTAAGATATTCATGGAATCCTCTTGTATTTCTTAGTTCCTTCATATCAAAAAAGAAAGCAGTGATTAGCCATAGTCAGCAAGGCCCATACCCTCACGCATCAAAGCCATCCATGGAAGACATGACAAAGGGCCTACAGCAGCCTCGTGCCCTTCTGGACCATGAGCTGGAGGCAAAGTGCAATACTCAAGGAACCCATGGTAGGAGCCAGAGGACGGGCTCTGACTGCTCTGCTGTGTAACACACCATCCGTTACACTGTTGTTAACGTTGCCGGCTCTTGCCTTTGACACGTCTCCTCTTTCACAAGTATCCTCACGGATGTTTGGGTTCTGTTGATTTTGTTTCATTTTTGTTTGATTGGCTACATTACAAACCACCTCCACTTTTGCTTTTGTACCAGACAAGCCACAAGCTTGGCATAAATTGCCTCCAGCCCCCAGCCCCAGCACTGTTCTGTGAACAGCAAAATTCTCTTTGGAATTTAAAGGATTTCCAGGCTTTGACGTGCACAATCCTTTTCAGCCATTTAGCCCATAACATACAGCGGTAACTAGACAACCTTTAATTTATGGACACTTAGACTTTTGTGAGTACAGCCTCAGAAAAGGCAGTCATCCCTTCTGATCTGTTCTGCTTTGTTCTCCCTTCCAGATGACTACAGACGTATGGAAAAAGGTAATATATTCCAAACACATATTGAAAACATTTGTTAAAGAGCTAAATGCAAAGGTTGACATGTACAGCTTACTTCTTGTGCAGGTCAGAGTTCTGCTGCAGGTAGAAAGGAAAACACTATTTGAAATATTTGAACTTAGATGGCACTGAGCGTTAGATGGGACAGATGCCACTCTGTTGTCCGCAGCTACACTGCTGGATGTTTTGCATGTCCAAAGCCAATGTGCAGCTACTTGGCTCTCACACAGTGCTTCCTCAAGGTTGGTGCTTCTCATGCAGCAGAATCACTCTAGCTGAACCATATGAGTTCCCAGCTTACGTGTAAGTCATGTGTGTTTGTCCACCATCCTGTCATTGACGTTGGACTTCTTGGCAGGAGAAACATTAATGATGAGGGGTGTGAGGCCAGAGAGAGCCCACAGGCATAAATCTGTAGGCATCAGGAAGTAATGGCCACATGGACACTGCAAAAGCAGTTGTGAGGAAGGGAGCTGTACGCGTGCCCAGAGCCCATCTAAGTGCAGGCTGGGATTGAGAAGACTGCTGCACCTCATAAGTTTGCTGACTTCTTCCTAGGCGGTAGCTAAGCCTATCTAATTTTCAATTTAAGATCACAACAATCAATATTTTAAAATGCCTTTTATCTTGCAGGGGACCCCTTGTTAGATGGAGGTAAGTGCTCATTTCTGCTTTCAAATCACCCCTCCATACGTGTCCTTAAATATGCGGGCATGTCAGTAAGGAGCTATCACCCTGCTCTAACTAGAGGGTCTTGTTTCCCATCATTTTTTTGCGGGGCACAGGGCATTTGTTTAAGCAAATGAGCTATTTTAAGGCCCTGGGTAGGATTTACTGAAATGGGGGTAAATGGATCATGTGTGATAGCTTGAAGTCATCATGAATGAGAACCTTTATGCAGAAGGACATCTCCGTAAGACTCCCCGAGACTTCATTCAGAGATGCTTTGGTACTTTGAGAACATGGAAAGTATTACACTGTTAGTCTCCCAAACTGGTGGTTAAACTTAACCCACGCAAGCTGCATTTCCTGGCAACCCCTCCCTGTTAAAGAGCCGGGCCCATGAGCTTCCACATCCCCATTCCATTCCTGTCTAACTCCCCAGAGCCTCTCAGAAAAGTGAGGCAGAGATATCAAAAGAGAGAAGTGAAGGTAAGATGTAGGCTTTGTTGGTTGATCCTTTTCTCTTTAGCTGAGGTGAGAGTCAATGGCAGCTCCCATTCCATTGCTGATGGTCAATGACACCGAGAAAGTTTCCCAAGGAAGGACACAGTGGCCTCAACATTAAGACAAGCAGGGAAGACAAACCCTTTGTTTCCTAGTCCCATAATTTAAAGTGGCATTCTACCCGGGGCAGAGCATCCCTCCATGTGGGCTACAAGGGAGATGTTCTTGGAGACCCTGAAGCAGTTCCCATGTTCAGGCAACACAGTTGAGGCCTTCAGGTGTGGCTGGAACCTGAGTAAAGGTCTTGCTCCTAAAAAATGGTCATGTAGGAATAGGGGAAGAGGGAAAGAATGACAAAGAGAGAGAGGGAAGGAGAGAAGGAAGGAAGGAAGGAAATACCAGTGGGGTGGAGGAATGTGAATTTCAGCACGGACAATAGTCACTCTGTGTGAGGTCTTTTAAAGCTATCTGGGTGGCCTTGGAGAGCTGCCTTTGTTCTTCTGTGAGGCACCAGCACGCTGAAGGTTTCCAGGGAAAGGACTTGGCCTCAGCACACACTTCCAATAGTCCATTAATGCACTTGACTACTCGGGAGGATCCCAGCTCCAGCAGACACCTGCCCTTGTACCTGAGCAATGCATCCTCCTCTGGATGTAACTGCCCTTCTCCTTTCCTTTGCAGGACAAGAACAGCAGCAGAGAGGCAAGTGCTGCATAGCTTGTGCAAGGATGCTTGTTACTAGAGTGCAGGGTGGGAATGAGGAGCCTGTCCCTTGGCCCACCCCTCCTCCCTGCCAGCTAGATGCAGACCTTGATCCATCCCTCACTCTCTCTCTGCTCCTTCTCCCCTTTCCCTCCACTGGCACCAGTGCTCTGGCATGGCACCTTCCATAGAAACACAAAAGGGGAAACCATGGGCTTTGGTAAGGTGTCCCATGCTTCAAAGTGGGATCCCACCTTTGCTACTGGGAAAGTTCCCCATGTTTTTAAGCTCACCCTGCCCAGCTGCATTTCTTGACAATGTTCCTGCTACACAGCCTGCCCCCTACCTCTGCATACTTCTCACCGTCTGCTTGGGCAATGCCATTCTTGGAAAGACAGGCTCTTTGGAGATGGTTCCCTTCCTCTCCTCTTGGCCACACAGAAGGAGCTTGTGGCCTCCCCTGTCAGGCCAGGCCCAGCAGGACCTCAAGTGTCCCACACAGATGGGGAGGTCTATGCATAAGACCATGCTATTTGTGGGACGAGGGTCTCTTTACAGGGTAAAGGTTTGGTGTCCCTGGAGTCCCTGCAGCATTTCCCATGTTCAGAACACTAAGTTGAGGTGTTCAGGTGTGGCTGACAACTGAGGGAAGGCCTTTCCCTTGAAAAAAGTCGTATGTGAATAAGGGAATAGAGAAGGAATGAAAAAAGAGGGAGTGAATGAAAGCCCAATGGCCTCTGCAGAGGGTTGGTAGAAGAGCATCCATGCTTCTGGAGTGCATGTCAGGTGAATCAAGGTCTTTCTTTTCTTTCCTGTGTTCTTTGTCATTACAGAGCTGCTGCAGAGGGAGAAGGGTAAGTGACCTTTCAGTTCTGATGCTTCTGAGAAGACACGCAGCTTCTGACATGTCTTTCAAGCATGTGCTCAGCTCAGGAAAGCTTCCTGAGGCCATCACGTTGTGCAGGGGAAGATCCTGTCATGTTGAGGCAGGCTTTGTAAGAGCTGAGGGAAAGATGTCCAGGGACGTGGCCTAGTGCGTGGGGGGGATGGAAAATCCTGCCCTCCAGGCTCCCGGTAAAGGCAGCCAGAAGAGAGCTTGCGTGGTGCTGAGTCTGACATTGATTTGGGCATATCATGTTTACAAGCAATGCCTGCTCTTCCACGTGGCCACAGGCAAACCCAGGCCACAAAACCTCCGGGGGGTGTGTTTGGCCAAAAACAGCGTCCACGTGAGGCCTGTGCCTCGCTCCTCTCAAAAGCAGGAGGTCACACTTGATGAGGGCAAGGTTTCCCATAGGCCTAACCTCACCCTGACCAGCTCCATTTCTATGCAAGGTCTCCCTGCTACACAGTCTGCCCCCACCTCTCCATGCTTCTCTCTGTCCCCTTGGGCAATGCCCTCCCTGGAAACACAGGCTCCTCGCAGGTCATGCCCTTCCTCTCTTCTGGAAAACATGGCAGTTTCTTGTGGCATCCCCTCTCAGAGCACCCTCTCCCACACAGATGGGGAGCTCTCTGCAGAAGCCCCTCCAAATTCTCCCTCCCTCTTATCAACTCAACAGCCCACAGCTGAGCACTCCATGCCAGCTCTGCTCTTCCCAGCCTCTCTCCGTACAACACTTGCCCATGTTTCTAGAAGCTCCTGCTGCCTCTTGCCTTGCAGCTGCTGAGAGCCCATGCTTGGCTCTTCTCCTGCAGAGCCTCTAGGCTGCGCGGTTGACGCTGGGCACCACGTCCCCATTCCTGCAGATCCCTTTCCTCCCAATAACCACACAGACAGGCAAAGGAAAGGCAGAGCCAGGCAAGTGCCCAGGTCTGGAGCCCAGCTAGGGACTGAGCCTAATGACCTGTCTTGTCTAATTGCCTTTCCTCTTCCCTTTGTAGCCCGGGTGCAAGACGAGAATGGTGAGTACTCTCTGCTGATTGGGCTGATGCCATTGTGGAGGGAGAGGCTCTTTCCAAGACAGACGTGCTGGAGTCTCTGATCTGGAATCCAGCTGGGGACTGAGCCTAATGACCTGTCTTGTCTAACTGCCTTTCCCCTTCCTTTTGTAGCCCGGGTGCAAGAGGACAAAGGTGAGTGCTCTCTGCTGATTGGGGTGATGCCATTGTGGAGGGAGAGGCTCCTTCCAAGACAGACATGCTGGATTCTTTGGACAAGCGTCTGTGCACGTGGGCCACGAGGGTTGTGTCCTTGGTGTCCCTGCAGCATTTCCCATTTTCAGGAAACGCAGTTGAGGCCTTCAGGTGTGGCTGGAACCTGAGGGAAGGCCTTTCCTCTGAGAAAGGTCATGTGGGAATAAGGGAAGAGGGCAGGAATGAGAAAAAGGGGGGAGAGATGGAGAGCCCACTGGCCTCTGCAGAGGGTTGGTAGAAGAGCATCCAATCTGCTGGAGGGCATGACAGGAAGATCCAAAGCTCTTTCCCCTCTTTCCTGTGTTCTTTGTCATTACAGAGATACTGAAGAGGGAGAAGGGTAAGTGAACTTTCAGTTCTGATGCTTCTGAGAAGACACGCAGCTTCTGACATGTCTTTCAAGCATGTGCTCAGTTCAGGAAAGCTTCCTGAGGCTGTCACGTTGTGCAGGGGAAGATCCTGTCATGTTGAGGCAGGCTTTGTAAGAGCTGAGGGACAGATGTCCAGGGACGTGGCCTAGTGCGTGGGGGGGATGGACAATCCTGCCCTCCAGGCTCACGGTAAAGGCAGCCAGAAGAGAGCTTGCGTGGTGCTGAGTCTGACATTGATTTGGGCATAGCATGTTTACAAGCAATGCCTGCTCTTCCACCTGGCCACAGGCAAACCCAGGCCACAGAACCTCCGGGGGGTGTGTTTGGCCAAAAACAGCGTCCACGTGAGGCCTGTGCCTCGCTCCTCTCAAAAGCAGGAGGTCACACTTGACGAGGGCAAGGTTTCCCATAGGCCTAACCTCACCCTGACCAGCTCCATTTCTATGCAAGGTCTCCCTGCTACACAGCCTGCCCCCACCTCTCCATGCTTCTCTCTGTCCCCTTGGGCAATGCCCTCCCTGGAAACACAGGCTCCTCGCAGGTCATGCCCTTCCTCTCTTCTGGAAAACATGGCAGTTTCTTGTGGCATCCCCTCTCAGAGCACCCTCTCCCACACAGATGGGGAGCTCTCTGCAGAAGCCCCTCCAAATTCTCCCTCCCTCTTATCAACTCAACAGCCCACAGCTGAGCACTCCATGCCAGCTCTGCTCTTCCCAGCCTCTCTCCATGCATCACTTGCCCATGTTTCTAGAAGCTCCTGCTGCCTCTTGCCTTGCAGCTGCTGAGAGCCCATGCTTGGCTCTTCTCCTGCAGAGCCTCTAGGCTGCGCGGTTGACCCTGGCACCACGTCCCCATTCCTGCAGATCCCTTTCCCCCCACTAAACCCACACGCAGGCAAAGGAAAGGCAGAGCCAGGCAAGTGCCCAGGTCTGGAGCCCAGCTAGGAACTGAGCCAATGACCTGTCTTGTCTAATTGCCTTTCCTCTTCCCTTGTAGCCCGGGTGCAAGACGAGAATGGTGAGTACTCTCTGCTGATTGGGCTGATGCCATTGTGGAGGGAGAGGCTCCTTCCAAGACAGACATGCTGGATTCCTTGGACAAGCGTCTGTGCATGTGGGCCACGAGGGTTGTGTCCTTGGTGTCCCTGCAGCATTTCCCATTTTCAGGAAACGCAGTTGAGGCCTTCAGGTGTGGCTGGAACCTGAGGGAAGGCCTTTCCTCTGAGAAAGGTCATGTGGGAATAAGGGAAGAGGGCAGGAATGAGAAAAAGGGGGGAGAGATGGAGAGCCCACTGGCCTCTGCAGAGGGTTGGTAGAAGAGCATCCATGCTTCTGGAGTGCATGTCAGGTGAATCAAGGTCTTTCTTTTCTTTCCTGTGTTCTTTGTCATTACAGAGCTGCTGCAGAGGGAGAAGGGTAAGTGACCTTTCAGTTCTGATGCTTCTGAGAAGACACACAGCTTCTGACATGTCTTTCAAGCACGTGCTCAGCTCAGGAAAGCTTCCTGAGGCCGTCACGTTGTGCAGGGGAAGATCCTGTCATGTTGAGGCAGGCTTTGTAAGAGCTGAGGGAAAGATGTCCAGGGACGTGGCCTAGTGCGTGGGGGGGATGGACAATCCTGCCCTCCAGGCTCACGGTAAAGGCAGCCAGAAGAGAGCTTGCGTGGTGCTGAGTCTGACATTGATTTGGACATAGCATGTTTACAAGCAATGCCTACTCTTCCACCTGGCCACAGGCAAACCCAGGCCACAGAACCTCCGGGGGGTGTGTTTGGCCAAAAACAGCGTCCACGTGAGGCCTGTGCCTCGCTCCTCTCAAAAGCAGGAGGTCACACTTGACGAGGGCAAGGTTTCCCATAGGCCTAACCTCACCCTGACCAGCTCCATTTCTATGCAAGGTCTCCCTGCTACACAGTCTGCCCCCACCTCTCCATGCTTCTCTCTGTCCCCTTGGGCAATGCCCTCCCTGGAAACACAGGCTCCTCGCAGGTCATGCCCTTCCTCTCTTCTGGAAAACATGGCAGTTTCTTGTGGCATCCCCTCTCAGAGCACCCTCTCCCACACAGATGGGGAGCTCTCTGCAGAAGCCCCTCCAAATTCTCCCTCCCTCTTATCAACTCAACAGCCCACAGCTGAGCACTCCATGCCAGCTCTGCTCTTCCCAGCCTCTCTCCGTACAACACTTGCCCATGTTTCTAGAAGCTCCTGCTGCCTCTTGCCTTGCAGCTGCTGAGAGCCCATGCTTGGCTCTTCTCCTGCAGAGCCTCTAGGCTGCGCGGTTGACGCTGGGCACCACGTCCCCATTCCTGCAGATCCCTTTCCTCCCAATAACCACACAGACAGGCAAAGGAAAGGCAGAGCCAGGCAAGTGCCCAGGTCTGGAGCCCAGCTAGGGACTGAGCCTAATGACCTGTCTTGTCTAATTGCCTTTCCTCTTCCCTTTGTAGCCCGGGTGCAAGACGAGAATGGTGAGTACTCTCTGCTGATTGGGCTGATGCCATTGTGGAGGGAGAGGCTCTTTCCAAGACAGACGTGCTGGAGTCTCTGATCTGGAATCCAGCTGGGGACTGAGCCTAATGACCTGTCTTGTCTAACTGCCTTTCCCCTTCCTTTTGTAGCCTGGGTGCAAGAGGAGAAAGGTGAGTGCTCTCTGCTGATTGGGGTGATGCCATTGTGGAGGGAGAGGCTCCTTCCAAGACAGACATGCTGGATTCTTTGGACAAGCGTCTGTGCACGTGGGCCACGAGGGTTGTGTCCTTGGTGTCCCTGCAGCATTTCCCATTTTCAGGAAACGCAGTTGAGGCCTTCAGGTGTGGCTGGAACCTGAGGGAAGGCCTTTCCTCTGAGAAAGGTCATGTGGGAATAAGGGAAGAGGGCAGGAATGAGAAAAAGGGGGGAGAGATGGAGAGCCCACTGGCCTCTGCAGAGGGTTGGTAGAAGAGCATCCAATCTGCTGGAGGGCATGACAGGAAGATCCAAAGCTCTTTATTTTCTTTCCTGTGTTCTTTGTCATTACAGAGCTGCTGCAGAGGGAGAAGGGTAAGTGAACTTTCAGTTCTGATGCTTCTGAGAAGACACGCAGCTTCTGACATGTCTTTCAAGCATGTGCTCAGTTCAGGAAAGCTTCCTGAGGCTGTCACGTTGTGCAGGGGAAGATCCTGTCATGTTGAGGCAGGCTTTGTAAGAGCTGAGGGACAGATGTCCAGGGACGTGGCCTAGTGCGTGGGGGGGATGGACAATCCTGCCCTCCAGGCTCACGGTAAAGGCAGCCAGAAGAGAGCTTGCGTGGTGCTGAGTCTGACATTGATTTGGGCATAGCATGTTTACAAGCAATGCCTGCTCTTCCACCTGGCCACAGGCAAACCCAGGCCACAGAACCTCCGGGGGGTGTGTTTGGCCAAAAACAGCGTCCACGTGAGGCCTGTGCCTCGCTCCTCTCAAAAGCAGGAGGTCACACTTGACGAGGGCAAGGTTTCCCATAGGCCTAACCTCACCCTGACCAGCTCCATTTCTATGCAAGGTCTCCCTGCTACACAGCCTGCCCCCACCTCTCCATGCTTCTCTCTGTCCCCTTGGGCAATGCCCTCCCTGGAAACACAGGCTCCTCGCAGGTCATGCCCTTCCTCTCTTCTGGAAAACATGGAAGTTTCTTGTGGCATCCCCTCTCAGAGCACCCTCTCCCACACAGATGGGGAGCTCTCTGCAGAAGCCCCTCCAAATTCTCCCTCCCTCTTATCAACTCAACAGCCCACAGCTGAGCACTCCATGCCAGCTCTGCTCTTCCCAGCCTCTCTCCGTACAACACTTGCCCATGTTTCTAGAAGCGCCTGCTGCCTCTTGCCTTGCAGCTGCTGAGAGCCCATGCTTGGCTCTTCTCCTGCAGAGCCTCTAGGCTGCGCGGTTGACGCTGGGCACCACGTCCCCATTCCTGCAGATCCCTTTCCTCCCAATAACCACACAGACAGGCAAAGGAAAGGCAGAGCCAGGCAAGTGCCCAGGTCTGGAGCCCAGCTAGGGACTGAGCCTAATGACCTGTCTTGTCTAATTGCCTTTCCTCTTCCCTTTGTAGCCCGGGTGCAAGACGAGAATGGTGAGTACTCTCTGCTGATTGGGCTGATGCCATTGTGGAGGGAGAGGCTCTTTCCAAGACAGACGTGCTGGAGTCTCTGATCTGGAATCCAGCTGGGGACTGAGCCTAATGACCTGTCTTGTCTAACTGCCTTTCCCCTTCCTTTTGTAGCCCGGGTGCAAGAGGAGAAAGGTGAGTGCTCTCTGCTGATTGGGCTGATGCCATTGTGGAGGGAGAGGCTCCTTCCAAGACAGACATGCTGGATTCCTTGGACAAGCGTCTGTGCACGTGGGCCACGAGGGTTGTGTCCTTGGTGTCCCTGCAGCATTTCCCATTTTCAGGAAACGCAGTTGAGGCCTTCAGGTGTGGCTGGAACCTGAGGGAAGGCCTTTCCTCTGAGAAAGGTCATGTGGGAATAAGGGAAGAGGGCAGGAATGAGAAAAAGGGGGGAGAGATGGAGAGCCCACTGGCCTCTGCAGAGGGTTGGTAGAAGAGCATCCATGCTTCTGGAGTGCATGTCAGGTGAATCAACGTCTTTCTTTTCTTTCCTGTGTTCTTTGTCATTACAGAGCTGCTGCAGAGGGAGAAGGGTAAGTGACCTTTCAGTTCTGATGCTTCTGAGAAGACACACAGCTTCTGACATGTCTTTCAAGCACGTGCTCAGCTCAGGAAAGCTTCCTGAGGCCGTCACGTTGTGCAGGGGAAGATCCTGTCATGTTGAGGCAGGCTTTGTAAGAGCTGAGGGAAAGATGTCCAGGGACGTGGCCTAGTGCGTGGGGGGGATGGACAATCCTGCCCTCCAGGCTCACGGTAAAGGCAGCCAGAAGAGAGCTTGCGTGGTGCTGAGTCTGACATTGATTTGGACATAGCATGTTTACAAGCAATGCCTACTCTTCCACCTGGCCACAGGCAAACCCAGGCCACAGAACCTCCGGGGTTGTGTTTGGCCAAAAACAGCGTCCACGTGAGGCCTGTGCCTCGCTCCTCTCAAAAGCAGGAGGTCACACTTGACGAGGGCAAGGTTTCCCATAGGCCTAACCTCACCCTGACCAGCTCCATTTCTATGCAAGGTCTCCCTGCTACACCGCCTGCCCCCACCTCTCCATGCTTCTCTCTGTCCCCTTGGGCAATGCCCTCCCTGGAAACACAGGCTCCTCGCAGGTCATGCCCTTCCTCTCTTCTGGAAAACATGGCAGTTTCTTGTGGCATCCCCTCTCAGAGCACCCTCTCCCACACAGATGGGGAGCTCTCTGCAGAAGCCCCTCCAAATTCTCCCTCCCTCTTATCAACTCAACAGCCCACAGCTGAGCACTCCATGCCAGCTCTGCTCTTCTCAGCCTCTCTCCGTGCATCACTTGCCCATGTTTCTAGAAGCTCCTGCTGCCTCTTGCCTTGCAGCTGCTGAGAGCCCATGCTTGGCTCTTCTCCTGCAGAGCCTCTAGGCTGCGTGCTGGGTCCATGGCACCACGTCCCCATTCCTGTAGATCCCTTTCCCCCCACTAAACCCACACGCAGGCAAAGGAAAGGCAGAGCCAGGCAAGTGCCCAGGTCTGGAGCCCAGCTAGGGTCTGAGCCAATGACCTGTCTTTTCTAATTGCCTTTCCTCTTCCCTTTGTAGCCCGGGTGCAAGAGGACAAAGGTGAGTGCTCTCTGCTGACTGGGCTGATGCCATTGTGGAGAGAGATGCTCCTTCCAAGACAGACATGCTGGATTCTTTGGACAAGCGTCTGTGCACGTGGGCCACGAGGGTTGTGTCCTTGGTGTCCCTGCAGCATTTCCCATTTTCAGGAAACGCAGTTGAGGCCTTCAGGTGTGGCTGGAACCTGAGGGAAGGCCTTTCCTCTGAGAAAGGTCATGTGGGAATAAGGGAAGAGGGCAGGAATGAGAAAAAGGGGGGAGAGATGGAGAGCCCACTGGCCTCTGCAGAGGGTTGGTAGAAGAGCATCCAATCTGCTGGAGGGCATGACAGGAAGATCCAAAGCTCTTTATTTTCTTTCCTGTGTTCTTTGTCATTACAGAGCTGCTGCAGAGGGAGAAGGGTAAGTGACCTTTCAGTTCTGATGCTTCTGAGAAGACACGCAACTTCTGACATGTCTTTCAAGCATGTGCTCAGCTCAGGAAAGCTTCCTGAGGCCATCACGTTGTGCAGGGGAAGATCCTGTCATGTTGAGGCAGGCTTTGTAAGAGCTGAGGGACAGATGTCCAGGGACGTGGCCTAGTGCGTGGGGGGGATGGACAATCCTGCCCTCCAGGCTCACGGTAAAGGCAGCCAGAAGAGAGCTTGCGTGGTGCTGAGTCTGACATTGATTTGGACATAGCATGTTTACAAGCAATGCCTACTCTTCCACATGGCCACAGGCAAACCCAGGCCACAGAACCTCCGGGGGGTGTGTTTGGCCAAAAACAGCGTCCACGTGAGGCCTGTGCCTCGCTCCTCTCAAAAGCAGGAGGTCACACTTGACGAGGGCAAGGTTTCCCATAGGCCTAACCTCACCCTGACCAGCTCCATTTCTATGCAAGGTCTCCCTGCTACACAGCCTGCCCCCACCTCTCCATGCTTCCCTCTGTCCCCTTGGGCAATGCCCTCCCTGGAAACACAGGCTCCTCGCAGGTCATGCCCTTCCTCTCTTCTGGAAAACATGGCAGTTTCTTGTGGCATCCCCTCTCAGAGCACCCTCTCCCACACAGATGGGGAGCTCTCTGCAGAAGCCCCTCCAAATTCTCCCTCCCTCTTATCAACTCAACCGCCCACAGCTGAGCACTCCATGCCAGCTCTGCTCTTCCCAGCCTCTCTCCGTGCATCACTTGCCCATGTTTCTAGAAGCTCCTGCTGCCTCTTGCCTTGCAGCTGCTGAGAGCCCATGCTTGGCTCTTCTCCTGCAGAGACTCTAGGCTGCACAGTTGACCCTGGGCACCACGTCCCCATTCCTGCAGATCCCTTTCCCCCCACTAAACCCACACGCAGGCAAAGGAAAGGCAGAGCCAGGCAAGTGCCCAGGTCTGGAGCCCAGCTAGGGTCTGAGCCAATGACCTGTCTTTTCTAATTGCCTTTCCTCTTCCCTTTGTAGCCCGGGTGCAAGACGAGAATGGTGAGTACTCTCTGCTGATTGGGCTGATGCCATTGTAGAGGGAGAGGCTCTTTCCAAGACAGACATGCTGGAGTCTCTGATCTGGAATCCAGCTGGGGACTGAGCCTAATGACCTGTCTTGTCTAACTGCCTTTCCCCTTCCTTTTGTAGCCCGGGTGCAAGAGGACAAAGGTGAGTGCTCTCTGCTGACTGGGCTGATGCCATTGTGGAGAGAGATGCTCCTTCCAAGACAGACATGCTGGATTCCTTGGACAAGCGTCTGTGCACGTGGGCCACGAGGGTTGTGTCCTTGGTGTCCCTGCAGCATTTCCCATTTTCAGGAAACGCAGTTGAGGCCTTCAGGTGTGGCTGGAACCTGAGGAAAGGCCTTTCCTCTGAGAAAGGTCATGTGGGAATAAGGGAAGAGGGCAGGAATGAGAAAAAGGGGGGAGAGATGGAGAGCCCACTGGCCTCTGCAGAGGGTTGGTAGAAGAGCATCCAATCTGCTGGAGGGCATGACAGGAAGATCCAAAGCTCTTTCCCCTCTTTCCTGTGTTCTTTGTCATTACAGAGCTGCTGCAGAGGGAGAAGGGTAAGTGACCTTTCAGTTCTGATGCTTCTGAGAAGACACGGAGCTTCTGACATGTCTTTCAAGCATGTGCTCAGCTCAGGAAAGCTTCCTGAGGCCATCCCGTTGTGCAGGGGAAGATCCTGTCATGTTGAGGCAGGCTTTGTAAGAGCTGAGGGACAGATGTCCAGGGACGTGGCCTAGTGCGTGGGGGGGATGGACAATCCTGCCCTCCAGGCTCACGGTAAAGGCAGCCAGAAGAGAGCTTGCGTGGTGCTGAGTCTGACATTGATTTGGGCATAGCATGTTTACAAGCAATGCCTGCTCTTCCACCTGGCCACAGGCAAACCCAGGCCACAGAACCTCCGGGGGGTGTGTTTGGCCAAAAACAGCGTCCACGTGAGGCCTGTGCCTCGCTCCTCTCAAAAGCAGGAGGTCACACTTGACGAGGGCAAGGTTTCCCATAGGCCTAACCTCACCCTGACCAGCTCCATTTCTATGCAAGGTCTCCCTGCTACACCGCCTGCCCCCACCTCTCCATGCTTCTCTCTGTCCCCTTGGGCAATGCCCTCCCTGGAAACACAGGCTCCTCGCAGGTCATGCCCTTCCTCTCTTCTGGAAAACATGGCAGTTTCTTGTGGCATCCCCTCTCAGAGCACCCTCTCCCACACAGATGGGGAGCTCTCTGCAGAAGCCCCTCCAAATTCTCCCTCCCTCTTATCAACTCAACAGCCCACAGCTGAGCACTCCATGCCAGCTCTGCTCTTCCCAGCCTCTCTCCGTGCATCACTTGCCCATGTTTCTAGAAGCTCCTGCTGCCTCTTGCCTTGCAGCTGCTGAGAGCCCATGCTTGGCTCTTCTCCTGCAGAGCCTCTAGGCTGCGTGCTGGGTCCATGGCACCACGTCCCCATTCCTGCAGATCCCTTTCCCCCCACTAAACCCACACGCAGGCAAAGGAAAGGCAGAGCCAGGCAAGTGCCCAGGTCTGGAGCCCAGCTAGGAACTGAGCCAATGACCTGTCTTGTCTAATTGCCTTTCCTCTTCCCTTGTAGCCCGGGTGCAAGACGAGAATGGTGAGTAGTCTCTGCTGATTGGGCTGATGCCATTGTGGAGGGAGAGGCTCCTTCCAAGACAGACATGCTGGATTCCTTGGACAAGCGTCTGTGCACGTGGGCCACGAGGGTTGTGTCCTTGGTGTCCCTGCAGCATTTGCCATTTTCAGGAAACGCAGTTGAGGCCTTCAGGTGTGGCTGGAACCTGAGGGAAGGCCTTTCCTCTGAGAAAGGTCATGTGGGAATAAGGGAAGAGGGCAGGAATGAGAAAAAGGGGGGAGAGATGGAGAGCCCACTGGCCTCTGCAGAGGGTTGGTAGAAGAGCATCCATGCTTCTGGAGTGCATGTCAGGTGAATCAAGGTCTTTCTTTTCTTTCCTGTGTTCTTTGTCATTACAGAGCTGCTGCAGAGGGAGAAGGGTAAGTGACCTTTCAGTTCTGATGCTTCTGAGAAGACACGCAGCTTCTGACATGTCTTTCAAGCACGTGCTCAGCTCAGGAAAGCTTCCTGAGGCCGTCACGTTGTGCAGGGGAAGATCCTGTCATGTTGAGGCAGGCTTTGTAAGAGCTGAGGGACAGATGTCCAGGGACGTGGCCTAGTGCGTGGGGGGGATGGACAATCCTGCCCTCCAGGCTCACGGTAAAGGCAGCCAGAAGAGAGCTTGCGTGGTGCTGAGTCTGACATTGATTTGGGCATAGCATGTTTACAAGCAATGCCTACTCTTCCACCTGGCCACAGGCAAACCCAGGCCACAGAACCTCCGGGGGTTGTGTTTGGCCAAAAACAGCGTCCACGTGAGGCCTGTGCCTCGCTCCTCTCAAAAGCAGGAGGTCACACTTGACGAGGGCAAGGTTTCCCATAGGCCTAACCTCACCCTGACCAGCTCCATTTCTATGCAAGGTCTCCCTGCTACACAGCCTGCCCCCACCTCTCCATGCTTCTCTCTGTCCCCTTGGGCAATGCCCTCCCTGGAAACACAGGCTCCTCGCAGGTCATGCCCTTCCTCTCTTCTGGAAAACATGGCAGTTTCTTGTGGCATCCCCTCTCAGAGCACCCTCTCCCACACAGATGGGGAGCTCTCTGGAGAAGCCCCTCCAAATTCTCCCTCCCTCTTATCAACTCAACAGCCCACAGCTGAGCACTCCATGCCAGCTCTGCTCTTCCCAGCCTCTCTCCGTGCATCACTTGCCCATGTTTCTAGAAGCTCCTGCTGCCTCTTGCCTTGCAGCTGCTGAGAGCCCATGCTTGGCTCTTCTCCTGCAGAGCCTCTAGGCTGCGTGCTGGGTCCATGGCACCACGTCCCCATTCCTGTAGATCCCTTTCCCCCCACTAAACCCACACGCAGGCAAAGGAAAGGCAGAGCCAGGCAAGTGCCCAGGTCTGGAGCCCAGCTAGGGACTGAGCCTAATGACCTGTCTTGTCTAATTGCCTTTCCTCTTCCCTTTGTAGCCCGGGTGCAAGATGAGAATGGTGAGTACTCTCTGCTGATTGGGCTGATGCCATTGTGGAGGGAGAGGCTCTTTCCAAGACAGACATGTTGGAGTCTCTGATCTGGAATCCAGGGGGGGAATGAGCCTAATGTCCTGTCTTGTCTAATTGCCTTTCCCCTTCCTTTTGTAGCCCGGGTGCAAGAGGACAAAGGTGAGTGCTCTCTGCTGATTGGGGTGATGCCATAGTGGAGGGAGAGGCTCCTTCCAAGACAGACATGCTGGATTCTTTGGACAAGCGTCTGTGCACGTGGGCCACGAGGGTTGTGTCCTTAGTGTCCCTGCAGCATTTCCCATATTCAGGAAACGCAGTTGAGGCCTTCAGGTGTGGCTGGAACCTGAGGGAAGGCCTTTCCTCTGAGAAAGGTCATGTGGGAATAAGGGAAGAGGGCAGGAATGAGAAAAAGGGGGGAGAGATGGAGAGCCCACTGGCCTCTGCAGAGGGTTGGTAGAAGAACATCCAATCTGCTGGAGGGCATGACAGGAAGATCCAAAGCTCTTTCCCCTCTTTCCTGTGTTCTTTGTCATTACAGAGCTGCTGCAGAGGGAGAAGGGTAAGTGACCTTTCAGTTCTGATGCTTCTGAGAAGACACGCAACTTCTGACATGTCTTTCAAGCATGTGCTCAGCTCAGGAAAGCTTCCTGAGGCCATCCCGTTGTGCAGGGGAAGATCCTGTCATGTTGAGGCAGGCTTTGTAAGAGCTGAGGGACAGATGTCCAGGGACGTGGCCTAGTGCGTGGGGGGGATGGACAATCCTGCCCTCCAGGCTCACGGTAAAGGCAGCCAGAAGAGAGCTTGCGTGGTGCTGAGTCTGACATTGATTTGGGCATAGCATGTTTACAAGCAATGCCTACTCTTCCACCTGGCCACAGGCAAACCCAGGCCACAGAACCTCCGGGGGGTGTGTTTGGCCAAAAACAGCGTCCACGTGAGGCCTGTGCCTCGCTCCTCTCAAAAGCAGGAGGTCACACTTGACAAGGGCAAGGTTTCCCATAGGCCTAACCTCACCCTGACCAGCTCTATTTCTATGCAAGGTCTCCCTGCTACACCGCCTGCCCCCACCTCTCCATGCTTCTCTCTGTCCCCTTGGGCAATGCCCTCCCTGGAAACACAGGCTCCTCGCAGGTCATGCCCTTCCTCTCTTCTGGAAAACATGGCAGTTTCTTGTGGCATCCCCTCTCAGAGCACCCTCTCCCACACAGATGGGGAGCTCTCTGCAGAAGCCCCTCCAAATTCTCCCTCCCTCTTATCAACTCAACAGCCCACAGCTGAGCACTCCATGCCAGCTCTGCTCTTCCCAGCCTCTCTCCGTGCATCACTTGCCCATGTTTCTAGAAGCTCCTGCTGCCTCTTGCCTTGCAGCTGCTGAGAGCCCATGCTTGGCTCTTCTCCTGCAGAGCCTCTAGGCTGCGTGCTGGGTCCATGGCACCACGTCCCCATTCCTGCAGATCCCTTTCCCCCCACTAAACCCACACGCAGGCAAAGGAAAGGCAGAGCCAGGCAAGTGCCCAGGTCTGGAGCCCAGCTAGGAACTGAGCCAATGACCTGTCTTGTCTAATTGCCTTTCCTCTTCCCTTGTAGCCCGGGTGCAAGACGAGAATGGTGAGTAGTCTCTGCTGATTGGGCTGATGCCATTGTGGAGGGAGAGGCTCCTTCCAAGACAGACATGCTGGATTCCTTGGACAAGCGTCTGTGCACGTGGGCCACGAGGGTTGTGTCCTTGGTGTCCCTGCAGCATTTCCCATTTTCAGGAAACGCAGTTGAGGCCTTCAGGTGTGGCTGGAACCTGAGGGAAGGCCTTTCCTCTGAGAAAGGTCATGTGGGAATAAGGGAAGAGGGCAGGAATGAGAAAAAGGGGGGAGAGATGGAGAGCCCACTGGCCTCTGCAGAGGGTTGGTAGAAGAGCATCCATGCTTCTGGAGTGCATGTCAGGTGAATCAAGGTCTTTCTTTTCTTTCCTGTGTTCTTTGTCATTACAGAGCTGCTGCAGAGGGAGAAGGGTAAGTGACCTTTCAGTTCTGATGCTTCTGAGAAGACACGCAGCTTCTGACATGTCTTTCAAGCACGTGCTCAGCTCAGGAAAGCTTCCTGAGGCCGTCACGTTGTGCAGGGGAAGATCCTGTCATGTTGAGGCAGGCTTTGTAAGAGCTGAGGGACAGATGTCCAGGGACGTGGCCTAGTGCGTGGGGGGGATGGACAATCCTGCCCTCCAGGCTCACGGTAAAGGCAGCCAGAAGAGAGCTTGCGTGGTGCTGAGTCTGACATTGATTTGGGCATAGCATGTTTACAAGCAATGCCTACTCTTCCACCTGGCCACAGGCAAACCCAGGCCACAGAACCTCCGGGGGGTGTGTTTGGCCAAAAACAGCGTCCACGTGAGGCCTGTGCCTCGCTCCTCTCAAAAGCAGGAGGTCACACTTGACGAGGGCAAGGTTTCCCATAGGCCTAACCTCACCCTGACCAGCTCCATTTCTATGCAAGGTCTCCCTGCTACACAGCCTGCCCCCACCTCTCCATGCTTCTCTCTGTCCCCTTGGGCAATGCCCTCCCTGGAAACACAGGCTCCTCGCAGGTCATGCCCTTCCTCTCTTCTGGAAAACATGGCAGTTTCTTGTGGCATCCCCTCTCAGAGCACCCTCTCCCACACAGATGGGGAGCTCTCTGGAGAAGCCCCTCCAAATTCTCCCTCCCTCTTATCAACTCAACAGCCCACAGCTGAGCACTCCATGCCAGCTCTGCTCTTCCCAGCCTCTCTCCGTGCATCACTTGCCCATGTTTCTAGAAGCTCCTGCTGCCTCTTGCCTTGCAGCTGCTGAGAGCCCATGCTTGGCTCTTCTCCTGCAGAGCCTCTAGGCTGCGTGCTGGGTCCATGGCACCACGTCCCCATTCCTGTAGATCCCTTTCCCCCCACTAAACCCACACGCAGGCAAAGGAAAGGCAGAGCCAGGCAAGTGCCCAGGTCTGGAGCCCAGCTAGGGACTGAGCCTAATGACCTGTCTTGTCTAATTGCCTTTCCTCTTCCCTTTGTAGCCCGGGTGCAAGATGAGAATGGTGAGTACTCTCTGCTGATTGGGCTGATGCCATTGTGGAGGGAGAGGCTCTTTCCAAGACAGACATGTTGGAGTCTCTGATCTGGAATCCAGGGGGGGAATGAGCCTAATGTCCTGTCTTGTCTAATTGCCTTTCCCCTTCCTTTTGTAGCCCGGGTGCAAGAGGACAAAGGTGAGTGCTCTCTGCTGATTGGGGTGATGCCATAGTGGAGGGAGAGGCTCCTTCCAAGACAGACATGCTGGATTCTTTGGACAAGCGTCTGTGCACGTGGGCCACGAGGGTTGTGTCCTTGGTGTCCCTGCAGCATTTCCCATATTCAGGAAACGCAGTTGAGGCCTTCAGGTGTGGCTGGAACCTGAGGGAAGGCCTTTCCTCTGAGAAAGGTCATGTGGGAATAAGGGAAGAGGGCAGGAATGAGAAAAAGGGGGGAGAGATGGAGAGCCCACTGGCCTCTGCAGAGGGTTGGTAGAAGAACATCCAATCTGCTGGAGGGCATGACAGGAAGATCCAAAGCTCTTTATTTTCTTTCCTGTGTTCTTTGTCATTACAGAGCTGCTGCAGAGGGAGAAGGGTAAGTGACCTTTCAGTTCTGATGCTTCTGAGAAGACACGCAACTTCTGACATGTCTTTCAAGCATGTGCTCAGCTCAGGAAAGCTTCCTGAGGCCATCCCGTTGTGCAGGGGAAGATCCTGTCATGTTGAGGCAGGCTTTGTAAGAGCTGAGGGACAGATGTCCAGGGACGTGGCCTAGTGCGTGGGGGGGATGGACAATCCTGCCCTCCAGGCTCACGGTAAAGGCAGCCAGAAGAGAGCTTGCGTGGTGCTGAGTCTGACATTGATTTGGACATAGCATGTTTACAAGCAATGCCTACTCTTCCACCTGGCCACAGGCAAACCCAGGCCACAGAACCTCCGGGGGGTGTGTTTGGCCAAAAACAGCGTCCACGTGAGGCCTGTGCCTCGCTCCTCTCAAAAGCAGGAGGTCACACTTGACAAGGGCAAGGTTTCCCATAGGCCTAACCTCACCCTGACCAGCTCTATTTCTATGCAAGGTCTCCCTGCTACACCGCCTGCCCCCACCTCTCCATGCTTCTCTCTGTCCCCTTGGGCAATGCCCTCCCTGGAAACACAGGCTCCTCGCAGGTCATGCCCTTCCTCTCTTCTGGAAAACATGGCAGTTTCTTGTGGCATCCCCTCTCAGAGCACCCTCTCCCACACAGATGGGGAGCTCTCTGCAGAAGCCCCTCCAAATTCTCCCTCCCTCTTATCAACTCAACAGCCCACAGCTGAGCACTCCATGCCAGCTCTGCTCTTCCCAGCCTCTCTCCGTGCATCACTTGCCCATGTTTCTAGAAGCTCCTGCTGCCTCTTGCCTTGCAGCTGCTGAGAGCCCATGCTTGGCTCTTCTCCTGCAGAGCTTCTAGGCTGCACAGTTGACCCTGGGCACCACGTCCCCATTCCTGCAGATCCCTTTCCCCCCACTAAACCCACACGCAGGCAAAGGAAAGGCAGAGCCAGGCAAGTGCCCAGGTCTGGAGCCCAGCTAGGGTCTGAGCCAATGACCTGTCTTTTCTAATTGCCTTTCCTCTTCCCTTTGTAGCCCGGGTGCAAGACGAGAATGGTGAGTACTCTCTGCTGATTGGGCTGATGCCATTGTAGAGGGAGAGGCTCTTTCCAAGACAGACATGCTGGAGTCTCTGATCTGGAATCCAGCTGGGGACTGAGCCTAATGACCTGTCTTGTCTAACTGCCTTTCCCCTTCCTTTTGTAGCCCGGGTGCAAGAGGACAAAGGTGAGTGCTCTCTGCTGACTGGGCTGATGCCATTGTGGAGAGAGATGCTCCTTCCAAGACAGACATGCTGGATTCTTTGGACAAGCGTCTGTGCACGTAGGCCACGAGGGTTGTGTCCTTGGTGTCCCTGCAGCATTTGCCATTTTCAGGAAACGCAGTTGAGGCCTTCAGGTGTGGCTGGAACCTGAGGGAAGGCCTTTCCTCTGAGAAAGGTCATGTGGGAATAAGGGAAGAGGGCAGGAATGAGAAAAAGGGGGGAGAGATGGAGAGCCCACTGGCCTCTGCAGAGGGTTGGTAGAAGAGCATCCAATCTGCTGGAGGGCATGACAGGAAGATCCAAAGCTCTTTATTTTCTTTCCTGTGTTCTTTGTCATTACAGAGCTGCTGCAGAGGGAGAAGGGTAAGTGACCTTTCAGTTCTGATGCTTCTGAGAAGACACGCAACTTCTGACATGTCTTTCAAGCATGTGCTCAGCTCAGGAAAGCTTCCTGAGGCCATCCCGTTGTGCAGGGGAAGATCCTGTCATGTTGAGGCAGGCTTTGTAAGAGCTGAGGGACAGATGTCCAGGGACGTGGCCTAGTGCGTGGGGGGGATGGACAATCCTGCCCTCCAGGCTCACGGTAAAGGCAGCCAGAAGAGAGCTTGCGTGGTGCTGAGTCTGACATTGATTTGGACATAGCATGTTTACAAGCAATGCCTACTCTTCCACCTGGCCACAGGCAAACCCAGGCCACAGAACCTCCGGGGGGTGTGTTTGGCCAAAAACAGCGTCCACGTGAGGCCTGTGCCTCGCTCCTCTCAAAAGCAGGAGGTCACACTTGACGAGGGCAAGGTTTCCCATAGGCCTAACCTCACCCTGACCAGCTCCATTTCTATGCAAGGTCTCCCTGCTACACAGCCTGCCCCCACCTCTCCATGCTTCCCTCTGTCCCCTTGGGCAATGCCCTCCCTGGAAACACAGGCTCCTCGCAGGTCATGCCCTTCCTCTCTTCTGGAAAACATGGCAGTTTCTTGTGGCATCCCCTCTCAGAGCACCCTCTCCCACACAGATGGGGAGCTCTCTGCAGAAGCCCCTCCAAATTCTCCCTCCCTCTTATCAACTCAACCGCCCACAGCTGAGCACTCCATGCCAGCTCTGCTCTTCCCAGCCTCTCTCCGTGCATCACTTGCCCATGTTTCTAGAAGCTCCTGCTGCCTCTTGCCTTGCAGCTGCTGAGAGCCCATGCTTGGCTCTTCTCCTGCAGAGACTCTAGGCTGCACAGTTGACCCTGGGCACCACGTCCCCATTCCTGCAGATCCCTTTCCCCCCACTAAACCCACACGCAGGCAAAGGAAAGGCAGAGCCAGGCAAGTGCCCAGGTCTGGAGCCCAGCTAGGGTCTGAGCCAATGACCTGTCTTTTCTAATTGCCTTTCCTCTTCCCTTTGTAGCCCGGGTGCAAGACGAGAATGGTGAGTACTCTCTGCTGATTGGGCTGATGCCATTGTAGAGGGAGAGGCTCTTTCCAAGACAGACATGCTGGAGTCTCTGATCTGGAATCCAGCTGGGGACTGAGCCTAATGACCTGTCTTGTCTAACTGCCTTTCCCCTTCCTTTTGTAGCCCGGGTGCAAGAGGACAAAGGTGAGTGCTCTCTGCTGACTGGGCTGATGCCATTGTGGAGAGAGATGCTCCTTCCAAGACAGACATGCTGGATTCCTTGGACAAGCGTCTGTGCACGTGGGCCACGAGGGTTGTGTCCTTGGTGTCCCTGCAGCATTTCCCATTTTCAGGAAACGCAGTTGAGGCCTTCAGGTGTGGCTGGAACCTGAGGGAAGGCCTTTCCTCTGAGAAAGGTCATGTGGGAATAAGGGAAGAGGGCAGGAATGAGAAAAAGGGGGGAGAGATGGAGAGCCCACTGGCCTCTGCAGAGGGTTGGTAGAAGAGCATCCAATCTGCTGGAGGGCATGACAGGAAGATCCAAAGCTCTTTCCCCTCTTTCCTGTGTTCTTTGTCATTACAGAGCTGCTGCAGAGGGAGAAGGGTAAGTGACCTTTCAGTTCTGATGCTTCTGAGAAGACACGGAGCTTCTGACATGTCTTTCAAGCATGTGCTCAGCTCAGGAAAGCTTCCTGAGGCCATCCCGTTGTGCAGGGGAAGATCCTGTCATGTTGAGGCAGGCTTTGTAAGAGCTGAGGGACAGATGTCCAGGGACGTGGCCTAGTGCGTGGGGGGGATGGACAATCCTGCCCTCCAGGCTCACGGTAAAGGCAGCCAGAAGAGAGCTTGCGTGGTGCTGAGTCTGACATTGATTTGGGCATAGCATGTTTACAAGCAATGCCTGCTCTTCCACCTGGCCACAGGCAAACCCAGGCCACAGAACCTCCGGGGGGTGTGTTTGGCCAAAAACAGCGTCCACGTGAGGCCTGTGCCTCGCTCCTCTCAAAAGCAGGAGGTCACACTTGACGAGGGCAAGGTTTCCCATAGGCCTAACCTCACCCTGACCAGCTCCATTTCTATGCAAGGTCTCCCTGCTACACCGCCTGCCCCCACCTCTCCATGCTTCTCTCTGTCCCCTTGGGCAATGCCCTCCCTGGAAACACAGGCTCCTCGCAGGTCATGCCCTTCCTCTCTTCTGGAAAACATGGCAGTTTCTTGTGGCATCCCCTCTCAGAGCACCCTCTCCCACACAGATGGGGAGCTCTCTGCAGAAGCCCCTCCAAATTCTCCCTCCCTCTTATCAACTCAACAGCCCACAGCTGAGCACTCCATGCCAGCTCTGCTCTTCCCAGCCTCTCTCCGTGCATCACTTGCCCATGTTTCTAGAAGCTCCTGCTGCCTCTTGCCTTGCAGCTGCTGAGAGCCCATGCTTGGCTCTTCTCCTGCAGAGCCTCTAGGCTGCGTGCTGGGTCCATGGCACCACGTCCCCATTCCTGCAGATCCCTTTCCCCCCACTAAACCCACACGCAGGCAAAGGAAAGGCAGAGCCAGGCAAGTGCCCAGGTCTGGAGCCCAGCTAGGAACTGAGCCAATGACCTGTCTTGTCTAATTGCCTTTCCTCTTCCCTTGTAGCCCGGGTGCAAGACGAGAATGGTGAGTAGTCTCTGCTGATTGGGCTGATGCCATTGTGGAGGGAGAGGCTCCTTCCAAGACAGACATGCTGGATTCCTTGGACAAGCGTCTGTGCACGTGGGCCACGAGGGTTGTGTCCTTGGTGTCCCTGCAGCATTTGCCATTTTCAGGAAACGCAGTTGAGGCCTTCAGGTGTGGCTGGAACCTGAGGGAAGGCCTTTCCTCTGAGAAAGGTCATGTGGGAATAAGGGAAGAGGGCTGGAATGAGAAAAAGGGGGGAGAGATGGAGAGCCCACTGGCCTCTGCAGAGGGTTGGTAGAAGAGCATCCATGCTTCTGGAGTGCATGTCAGGTGAATCAAGGTCTTTCTTTTCTTTCCTGTGTTCTTTGTCATTACAGAGCTGCTGCAGAGGGAGAAGGGTAAGTGACCTTTCAGTTCTGATGCTTCTGAGAAGACACGGAGCTTCTGACATGTCTTTCAAGCACGTGCTCAGCTCAGGAAAGCTTCCTGAGGCCGTCACGTTGTGCAGGGGAAGATCCTGTCATGTTGAGGCAGGCTTTGTAAGAGCTGAGGGAAAGATGTCCAGGGACGTGGCCTAGTGCGTGGGGGGGATGGACAATCCTGCCCTCCAGGCTCACGGTAAAGGCAGCCAGAAGAGAGCTTGCGTGGTGCTGAGTCTGACATTGATTTGGGCATAGCATGTTTACAAGCAATGCCTGCTCTTCCACCTGGCCACAGGCAAACCCAGGCCACAGAACCTCCGGGGGGTGTGTTTGGCCAAAAACAGCGTCCACGTGAGGCCTGTGCCTCGCTCCTCTCAAAAGCAGGAGGTCACACTTGACGAGGGCAAGGTTTCCCATAGGCCTAACCTCACCCTGACCAGCTCCATTTCTATGCAAGGTCTCCCTGCTACACAGCCTGCCCCCACCTCTCCATGCTTCTCTCTGTCCCCTTGGGCAATGCCCTCCCTGGAAACACAGGCTCCTCGCAGGTCATGCCCTTCCTCTCTTCTGGAAAACATGGCAGTTTCTTGTGGCATCCCCTCTCAGAGCACCCTCTCCCACACAGATGGGGAGCTCTCTGCAGAAGCCCCTCCAAATTCTCCCTCCCTCTTATCAACTCAACAGCCCACAGCTGAGCACTCCATGCCAGCTCTGCTCTTCCCAGCCTCTCTCCGTGCATCACTTGCCCATGTTTCTAGAAGCTCCTGCTGCCTCTTGCCTTGCAGCTGCTGAGAGCCCATGCTTGGCTCTTCTCCTGCAGAGCCTCTAGGCTGCGTGCTGGGTCCATGGCACCACGTCCCCATTCCTGCAGGTCCCTTTCCCCCCACTAAACGCACACGCAGGCAAAGGAAAGGCAGAGCCAGGCAAGTGCCCAGGTCTGGAGCCCAGCTAGGAACTGAGCCAATGACCTGTCTTGTCTAATTGCCTTTCCTCTTCCCTTGTAGCCCGGGTGCAAGACGAGAATGGTGAGTAGTCTCTGCTGATTGGGGTGATGCCATTGTGGAGGGAGAGGCTCTTTCCAAGACAGACATGCTGGAGTCTCTGATCTGGAATCCAGCGGGGGACTGAGCCTAATGACCTGTCTTGTCTAATTGCCTTTCCCTTTCCTTTTGTAGCCCGGGTGCAAGAGGACAAAGGTGAGTGCTCTCTGCTGATTGGGGTGATGCCATTGTGGAGGGAGAGGCTCCTTCCAAGACAGACATGCTGGATTCGTTGGACAAGCGTCTGTGCACGTGGGCCACGAGGGTTGTGTCCTTGGTGTCCCTGCAGCATTTGCCATTTTCAGGAAACGCAGTTGAGGCCTTCAGGTGTGGCTGGAACCTGAGGGAAGGCCTTTCCTCTGAGAAAGGTCATGTGGGAATAAGGGAAGAGGGCAGGAATGAGAAAAAGGGGGGAGAGATGGAGAGCCCACTGGCCTCTGCAGAGGGTTGGTAGAAGAGCATCCAATCTGCTGGAGGGCATGACAGGAAGATCCAAAGCTCTTTATTTTCTTTCCTGTGTTCTTTGTCATTACAGAGCTGCTGCAGAGGGAGAAGGGTAAGTGACCTTTCAGTTCTGATGCTTCTGAGAAGACACGCAACTTCTGACATGTCTTTCAAGCATGTGCTCAGCTCAGGAAAGCTTCCTGAGGCCATCCCGTTGTGCAGGGGAAGATCCTGTCATGTTGAGGCAGGCTTTGTAAGAGCTGAGGGACAGATGTCCAGGGACGTGGCCTAGTGCGTGGGGGGAAAGGACAATCCTGCCCTCCAGGCTCACGGTAAAGGCAGCCAGAAGAGAGCTTGCGTGGTGCTGAGTCTGACATTGATTTGGGCATAGCATGTTTACAAGCAATGCCTACTCTTCCACCTGGCCACAGGCAAACCCAGGCCACAGAACCTCCGGGGGGTGTGTTTGGCCAAAAACAGCGTCCACGTGAGGCCTGTGCCTCGCTCCTCTCAAAAGCAGGAGGTCACACTTGACGAGGGCAAGGTTTCCCATAGGCCTAACCTCACCCTGACCAGCTCCATTTCTATGCAAGGTCTCCCTGCTACACAGCCTGCCCCCACCTCTCCATGCTTCTCTCTGTCCCCTTGGGCAATGCCCTCCCTGGAAACACAGGCTCCTCGCAGGTCATGCCCTTCCTCTCTTCTGGAAAACATGGCAGTTTCTTGTGGCATCCCCTCTCAGAGCACCCTCTCCCACACAGATGGGGAGCTCTCTGCAGAAGCCCCTCCAAATTCTCCCTCCCTCTTATCAACTCAACAGCCCACAGCTGAGCACTCCATGCCAGCTCTGCTCTTCCCAGCCTCTCTCCGTGCATCACTTGCCCATGTTTCTAGAAGCTCCTGCTGCCTCTTGCCTTGCAGCTGCTGAGAGCCCATGCTTGGCTCTTCTCCTGCAGAGCCTCTAGGCTGCGTGCTGGGTCCATGGCACCACGTCCCCATTCCTGCAGATCCCTTTCCCCCCACTAAACCCACACGCAGGCAAAGGAAAGGCAGAGCCAGGCAAGTGCCCAGGTCTGGAGCCCAGCTAGGAACTGAGCCAATGACCTGTCTTGTCTAATTGCCTTTCCTCTTCCCTTGTAGCCCGGGTGCAAGACGAGAATGGTGAGTAGTCTCTGCTGATTGGGGTGATGCCATTGTGGAGGGAGAGGCTCTTTCCAAGACAGACATGCTGGAGTCTCTGATCTGGAATCCAGCGGGGGACTGAGCCTAATGACCTGTCTTGTCTAATTGCCTTTCCCTTTCCTTTTGTAGCCCGGGTGCAAGAGGACAAAGGTGAGTGCTCTCTGCTGATTGGGGTGATGCCATTGTGGAGGGAGAGGCTCCTTCCAAGACAGACATGCTGGATTCGTTGGACAAGCGTCTGTGCACGTGGGCCACGAGGGTTGTGTCCTTGGTGTCCCTGCAGCATTTCCCATTTTCAGGAAACGCAGTTGAGGCCTTCAGGTGTGGCTGGAACCTGAGGGAAGGCCTTTCCTCTGAGAAAGGTCATGTGGGAATAAGGGAAGAGGGCAGGAATGAGAAAAAGGGGGGAGAGATGGAGAGCCCACTGGCCTCTGCAGAGGGTTGGTAGAAGAGCATCCAATCTGCTGGAGGGCATGACAGGAAGATCCAAAGCTCTTTCCCCTCTTTCCTGTGTTCTTTGTCATTACAGAGCTGCTGCAGAGGGAGAAGGGTAAGTGACCTTTCAGTTCTGATGCTTCTGAGAAGACACGCAGCTTCTGACATGTCTTTCAAGCATGTGCTCAGCTCAGGAAAGCTTCCTGAGGCCATCCCGTTGTGCAGGGGAAGATCCTGTCATGTTGAGGCAGGCTTTGTAAGAGCTGAGGGACAGATGTCCAGGGACGTGGCCTAGTGCATGGGGGGAAAGGACAATCCTGCCCTCCAGGCTCACGGTAAAGGCAGCCAGAAGAGAGCTTGCGTGGTGCTGAGTCTGACATTGATTTGGGCATAGCATGTTTACAAGCAATGCCTGCTCTTCCACCTGGCCACAGGCAAACCCAGGCCACAGAACCTCCGGGGTTGTGTTTGGCCAAAAACAGCGTCCGTGTGATGCCTGTGCCTCGCTCCTCTCAAAAGCAGGAGGTCACACTTGACGAGGGCAAGGTTTCCCATAGGCCTAACCTCACCCTGACCAGCTCCATTTCTATGCAAGGTCTCCCTGCTACACAGCCTGCCCCCACCTCTCCATGCTTCTCTCTGTCCCCTTGGGCAATGCCCTCCCTGGAAACACAGGCTCCTCGCAGGTCATGCCCTTCCTCTCTTCTGGAAAACATGGCAGTTTCTTGTGGCATCCCCTCTCAGAGCACCCTCTCCCACACAGATGGGGAGCTCTCTGCAGAAGCCCCTCCAAATTCTCCCTCCCTCTTATCAACTCAACAGCCCACAGCTGAGCACTCCATGCCAGCTCTGCTCTTCCCAGCCTCTCTCCGTGCATCACTTGCCCATGTTTCTAGAAGCTCCTGCTGCCTCTTGCCTTGCAGCTGCTGAGAGCCCATGCTTGGCTCTTCTCCTGCAGAGCCTCTAGGCTGCGTGCTGGGTCCATGGCACCACGTCCCCATTCCTGCAGGTCCCTTTCCCCCCACTAAACGCACACGCAGGCAAAGGAAAGGCAGAGCCAGGCAAGTGCCCAGGTCTGGAGCCCAGCTAGGAACTGAGCCAATGACCTGTCTTGTCTAATTGCCTTTCCTCTTCCCTTGTAGCCCGGGTGCAAGACGAGAATGGTGAGTAGTCTCTGCTGATTGGGGTGATGCCATTGTGGAGGGAGAGGCTCTTTCCAAGACAGACATGCTGGAGTCTCTGATCTGGAATCCAGGGGGGGAATGAGCCTAATGTCCTGTCTTGTCTAATTGCCTTTCCCCTTCCTTTTGTAGCCCGGGTGCAAGAGGAGAAAGGTGAGTGCTCTCTGCTGATTGGGGTGATGCCATAGTGGAGGGAGAGGCTCCTTCCAAGACAGACATGCTGGATTCTTTGGACAAGCGTCTGTGCACATGGGCCACGAGGGTTGTGTCCTTGGTGTCCCTGCAGCATTTCCCATTTTCAGGAAACGCAGTTGAGGCCTTCAGGTGTGGCTGGAACCTGAGGGAAGGCCTTTCCTCTGAGAAAGGTCATGTGGGAATAAGGGAAGAGGGCAGGAATGAGAAAAAGGGGGAGAGATGGAGAGCCCACTGGCCTCTGCAGAGGGTTGGTAGAAGAGCATCCAATCTGCTGGAGGGCATGACAGGAAGATCCAAAGCTCTTTCCCCTCTTTCCTGTGTTCTTTGTCATTACAGAGCTGCTGCAGAGGGAGAAGGGTAAGTGACCTTTCAGTTCTGATGCTTCTGAGAAGACACGCAACTTCTGACATGTCTTTCAAGCATGTGCTCAGCTCAGGAAAGCTTCCTGAGGCCATCCCGTTGTGCAGGGGAAGATCCTGTCATGTTGAGGCAGGCTTTGTAAGAGCTGAGGGACAGATGTCCAGGGACGTGGCCTAGTGCATGGGGGGAAAGGACAATCCTGCCCTCCAGGCTCACGGTAAAGGCAGCCAGAAGAGAGCTTGCGTGGTGCTGAGTCTGACATTGATTTGGGCATAGCATGTTTACAAGCAATGCCTACTCTTCCACCTGGCCACAGGCAAACCCAGGCCACAGAACCTCCGGGGGGTGTGTTTGGCCAAAAACAGCGTCCACGTGAGGCCTGTGCCTCGCTCCTCTCAAAAGCAGGAGGTCACACTTGACGAGGGCAAGGTTTCCCATAGGCCTAACCTCACCCTGACCAGCTCCATTTCTATGCAAGGTCTCCCTGCTACACAGCCTGCCCCCACCTCTCCATGCTTCTCTCTGTCCCCTTGGGCAATGCCCTCCCTGGAAACACAGGCTCCTCGCAGGTCATGCCCTTCCTCTCTTCTGGAAAACATGGAAGTTTCTTGTGGCATCCCCTCTCAGAGCACCCTCTCCCACACAGATGGGGAGCTCTCTGCAGAAGCCCCTCCAAATTCTCCCTCCCTCTTATCAACTCAACAGCCCACAGCTGAGCACTCCATGCCAGCTCTGCTCTTCCCAGCCTCTCTCCGTGCATCACTTGCCCATGTTTCTAGAAGCTCCTGCTGCCTCTTGCCTTGCAGCTGCTGAGAGCCCATGCTTGGCTCTTCTCCTGCAGAGCCTCTAGGCTGCGTGCTGGGTCCATGGCACCACGTCCCCATTCCTGTAGATCCCTTTCCCCCCACTAAACCCACACGCAGGCAAAGGAAAGGCAGAGCCAGGCAAGTGCCCAGGTCTGGAGCCCAGCTAGGGACTGAGCCTAATGACCTGTCTTGTCTAATTGCCTTTCCTCTTCCCTTTGTAGCCCGGGTGCAAGATGAGAATGGTGAGTACTCTCTGCTGATTGGGCTGATGCCATTGTGGAGGGAGAGGCTCTTTCCAAGACAGACATGCTGGAGTCTCTGATCTGGAATCCAGGGGGGGAATGAGCCTAATGTCCTGTCTTGTCTAATTGCCTTTCCCCTTCCTTTTGTAGCCCGGGTGCAAGAGGACAAAGGTGAGTGCTCTCTGCTGATTGGGGTGATGCCATAGTGGAGGGAGAGGCTCCTTCCAAGACAGACATGCTGGATTCTTTGGACAAGCGTCTGTGCACGTGGGCCACGAGGGTTGTGTCCTTGGTGTCCCTGCAGCATTTCCCATATTCAGGAAACGCAGTTGAGGCCTTCAGGTGTGGCTGGAACCTGAGGGAAGGCCTTTCCTCTGAGAAAGGTCATGTGGGAATAAGGGAAGAGGGCAGGAATGAGAAAAAGGGGGGAGAGATGGAGAGCCCACTGGCCTCTGCAGAGGGTTGGTAGAAGAGCATCCAATCTGCTGGAGGGCATGACAGGAAGATCCAAAGCTCTTTCCCCTCTTTCCTGTGTTCTTTGTCATTACAGAGATACTGAAGAGGGAGAAGGGTAAGTGAACTTTCAGTTCTGATGCTTCTGAGAAGACACGCAGCTTCTGACATGTCTTTCAAGCATGTGCTCAGTTCAGGAAAGCTTCCTGAGGCCGTCACGTTGTGCAGGGGAAGATCCTGTCATGTTGAGGCAGGCTTTGTAAGAGCTGAGGGACAGATGTCCAGGGACGTGGCCTAGTGCATGGGGGGAAAGGAAAATCCTGCCCTCCAGGCTCACGGTAAAGGCAGCCAGAAGAGAGCTTGCGTGGTGCTGAGTCTGACATTGATTTGGGCATAGCATGTTTACAAGCAATGCCTACTCTTCCACCTGGCCACAGGCAAACCCAGGCCACAGAACCTCCGGGGGGTGTGTTTGGCCAAAAACAGCGTCCACGTGAGGCCTGTGCCTCGCTCCTCTCAAAAGCAGGAGGTCACACTTGACGAGGGCAAGGTTTCCCATAGGCCTAACCTCACCCTGACCAGCTCCATTTCTATGCAAGGTCTCCCTGCTACACAGCCTGCCCCCACCTCTCCATGCTTCTCTCTGTCCCCTTGGGCAATGCCCTCCCTGGAAACACAGGCTCCTCGCAGGTCATGCCCTTCCTCTCTTCTGGAAAACATGGCAGTTTCTTGTGGCATCCCCTCTCAGAGCACCCTCTCCCACACAGATGGGGAGCTCTCTGCAGAAGCCCCTCCAAATTCTCCCTCCCTCTTATCAACTCAACAGCCCACAGCTGAGCACTCCATGCCAGCTCTGCTCTTCCCAGCCTCTCTCCGTGCATCACTTGCCCATGTTTCTAGAAGCTCCTGCTGCCTCTTGCCTTGCAGCTGCTGAGAGCCCATGCTTGGCTCTTCTCCTGCAGAGCCTCTAGGCTGCGTGCTGGGTCCATGGCACCACGTCCCCATTCCTGCAGATCCCTTTCCCCCCACTAAACCCACACGCAGGCAAAGGAAAGGCAGAGCCAGGCAAGTGCCCAGGTCTGGAGCCCAGCTGGGGACTGAGCCTGATGACCCCTCTTTTAAAACTGCCTTTCCCCTTCCTTTTGTAGCCCGGGTGCAAGAGAAGAAAGGTGAGTACTCTCCGCCACCTGGAAGGATGCCATTGTGGAGGGAGAGGCTCTTTCCAAGACAGACATGCTTGAGTCTCTGATCTGGAGCCCAGCTAGGACTGAGACATAATGACCCTTCTTTGCTAACTGCCTTTCCCCTTCTCTTTGTAGCCCAGGCGCAAGAGGACAAAGGTGAGTGCTCTCTGCTGATTGGGGTGATGCCATTGTCCAAGCTTTCTGAGGCCATTGCGTTGTGCAGGAGAAGATCCTGTCATGTTGAGGCAGGCTTTGTAAGAGCTGAGGGAAAGATGTCCAGGGATGTGGCCTAGTGCATGGGGGGGGTGGACAATCCTGCCCTCCAGGCTCACAGTAAAGGCAGCCAGGAGAGGGCTTGCGTGGTGCTGAGTCTGACATTGATTTGGGCATAGCATGTTTACAAGCAATGCCTACTCTTCCACCTGGCCACAGGCAAACCCAGGCCACAGAACCTCCGGGGGGTGTGTTTGGCCAGAAACAGGCTCCACATGATGCCTGTGCCTCGCTCCTCTCAAAAGCAAGAGGTCACACTTGACGAGGGCAAGGTTTCCCATAGGCCTAACCTCACCCTGACCAGCTCCATTTCTATGCAAGGTCTCCCTGCTACACAGCCTGCCCCCACCTCTCCATGCTTCTCTCTGTCCCCCTTGGCAATGCCCTTCCTGAAAATACAGGCTCCTTGAATGTCGTTCCCTTCCTCTTCTCTTGGAAACATGTAAGTTGCCTATGGCCTCCTTAGTCGAAGCAGGCACAGCAGCACCTCCACTCTCTCATACCAATTGGGAGCTCTGCACTTAATTCTGAAACAGGTTCCCACGTTTGTGTAACCAGCTGAAGCCTTCAGGTAGGCTGGAACATGCGTAAAATATGTGGCCGTTCAAAAATAATCATGTGGGATTAAAGGAAGTGGGAAAGAATAACTCAGAGATGGAAATGATGGAAACAAAGAAAAGAAAAGGCAAATGCTGTTGGGGTGGAAGAATCTTATTTTCGGGGGGGACAGTAGTCACCTTGTGTGAGATCTTTTAAGTCTAGATGAGTGGCCTTGGCAAGTTGCCTTTCTTGTGCTGTGAGGCACCAGCATCCTAAAGGTTTCCAAGGAAGGACTTGGCCTCAGCACACGCTTGCACTTGTCCATGTATGCACTTGACTTCTTGGGAGGATCCCTACTCCAACAAATGCCTTCCCTGGGGCTTCAGGCAATGCATCCTCCTCTGGCTCTAACTGCCTTTCTTTCCTTTGCAGGACATGTCCAAGAGAAGATAGGTGAGTGTTGCCCGTCCTGTGGCGGGCTGCCCATGCCTGGAGTGCAGGGTGGGAATGGGGAGTGCTCTGGGTCCCTGCATCCAGCTCTGCTCCCTTCCAGCTAGAATCAGAGCCTGCTGCTTACTTTCTCTCTCTGTCCATTGTCCTCCTTCCCCCATTTGTCACCACTGCTCTGACACAGCACCTTCAACAAGAACATGCAGGAGAATGCCCTCTGCTTTGAGAATTGGTCCCATCCTTCAAGACAAGCAGTGCTGTGTGCTGCAGAGGGTCTCCAAAGCATGCAGAGGAGCTGGTGGGGTCCACGGAGAGTCAGGGCAGAGGAGTATCGTTTTGTGGGAGGGCATCCCTTATGGACTCAGGCCATACCCTTCCCATGGAGAAGAAAACACAAGGGCCCGTTGTGCGAGTCCTCCCTAAGAATATCCAAGCTGCCCCCAAGCCTGTCTCTGCTAATGCCTGTGCCTTTCCGTTTCTAGATCAGCTCCAGAAGGAAAATGGTAAGTTCTCTTGGCTTCCTGAGAAATGCCCTTCCTTAAAGAGACGGTCCTTGAAAGAGGCAGCCCGTGCTGTCCATGGGCCCCTACAAAAGATGGGCAGAAGAGCATCCATTCTTCTGGAGGGCATGCCAGGCACATCCTAAGCTCTTTCCCCTCTTTCCTGTGTTCTTTGTCATTACAGAGCTACTGCAGAGGGAGAAGGGTAAGTGGCCTTTCATTTCTGTTGCTTCTGAGACCATAGTCATCTTCTGAGACATGTGTGGTATCTGGTGGGGAGGGACCTTTGAATTCCATTGCCCTTTTTTGTGAGAGATACAGGACATACAGCAATGGGGTTTATGAAGCGGTTTTGCAACCACATATTGTCAAGTGTCTATAAGGCACTGGGATTTCCTCTTTTATGACAACTGCAGACATGAGCTTATGGTCTTTTGACCAGCCTGTTCTCTTTCCTGCTAAGGACCATGTGTCTTTCCTTTCTGTATTTATGGTATGTTTAAAACATTTCTATGACAGCAGTCACTTGAGTGGTCCTCTGGCTTTTCCTCTATGGAGGATGAGATGGCCTTGTGATGTGCTCTCTGACCCATAAAAAAGACATGCTACTGCAGAAAAGCATGCTCGTCTGCCAGCATTAGAGACTGTGTGTGAGCTCGCTGGACCCCTGCTCCCCTTGTTAAATCTACTCAATGACTCCTTTTTCGTTTTCCCACAGAATTTCTGCAGACACAACGACACAAAGGTAAGAAAAGAAGCCATGCTGAATGCCATCCCTTGGAGCCTGAATGCAGCTCTGGGGGACACATTCCTCCTTCGCAAGGAAGCGTTCAGATGACTTCTGAACAGCAGGGATTGTGTCTTATTCTTTCTCTTATTCATTTGCTGCCCAAGAAACTTCACAGGTCAGTCACAGAGTTTCAGGCATTCAAAGCAGCATTACGGATTCTCAGAAGAGAAGGGTAGGTCTTAGCAAGGAGAGGCTCATTTCTGGGTGTTTTTGGAGCATTTCTCCTGCTGAGTGTACACACACATGGTGCATTTGTGTCATACGGCCCTGGTCCATGGAATTTCTCCCCATACGCTCATTCAAGCAGATTCTGTGATTCTGTTTTTTCCTGAAGGGGAGGTGTGTGCCAAGGCATGGTTCTTACCCTCTGGTCACCTCTCTTAGAATCCTCCCTGATGGTCATGATGTCTTCAAGGCAGTGCCTTTGAGTCACTTTGCATTTGGTGCATGCCAACCCCACTCTCAGCATGCCATAGATGTGAGACAAGGGAGATGGGAGCTTTGGGACAGCAGAAGCTAGAGGTTTCATAGAACAGTTTAGGTTGGAAGGGACTTTTAAAGATAATCCTGTTTAACCCCCCCTGCCATGGTCAGGGGCACCTTCCACTAGACCACATTGTTTAAAGCCCCATCCAGCCTGGTCTTGAACACCTCCAGGGATGGGGACTCCACAACTTCCCTTGGCAATTTCTTCCAGTGCCTCATCACCCTCAGAGTGAACTTTTTTTTCCTAATATCTATTCTAAATCTCCCCTCTTCCACATTGAAGCCATTACCCCTCATCCTATCATTACATGTCCTTGTAAAAAGTCCCTCTCCAGCGACCTTGTAAGCTCCCTTTAGATTCCGGAAGGTTGCTATACTTTCTCCCAGGAGATTTCTCTTCTCCAAAATCTCCCCAAATCTCTCAGCCTGCTTTCATAGAAAAGGTGCTCCATCCCTCTGATCGTATTCTGGGAAAGCAGCTGCCTCGGGTGCATCGGAGTGGAGCACAAGGGATGGCAAGGGAACCCGTGGGAGGGGACACATAACAGAAAGCTTCACAAATGTAGTCTTTAAGCTTTTTCCTACTTAAGTGACTTGATCGTTGCAGTGGATGTCACCCTGGATGCTGACACGGCTCACCCCAGATTGGAAATCTCTGACAACGGAATGAGTGTGAAAGATACTGGTGCCATCAGGAGGGTGCCCAGCAAGGAGAAGAGATTTGATTCCCACACCTTTGTGTTGGCAAAGGAAGGATACAAATGTGGGAGACACTACTGGGAAGTGGATGTTGGCAAGAGACGAAGCTGGGCGTTGGGTATTGCCCAGGAATCCGTGGCTCGCAAAGGGACATTGGCTCTGTCCCCTAAGAGTGGCTTCTGGGCTGTAGGGTTTGCAGATGGGCGAGAGTATTGGGCCTACACAGATCCTTGGACGCGTTTGCGTGTGAGTGGGAAGCTGCAAAAGATTGGGATCTTCCTGGACATGCCAGCCAAGAAGCTGTCGTTTTACAATGTCCGTACGAAAGCAGCTCTGTACACTTTCACTGTGGGAGGTGACAGCAGCCAGGAAGAGAAGTTTTTTCCTTTCTTCTCAACAGGTCCGGCTGCTGCAAAGCCTGACGATGAGCCGCTAAGAATAACGTGGGTGTTTGATGATGATGATGAGTGAATGGAGGAGTTGAGAATGCATGGTCAATGTCTAAGTGAAACACAGAGCCTAAGATCACACTGCACTCTTCTCACACCCCTGGTTTGTGCCACCAAATTCAAGTTGAACCGTTCTTTCCTATAAGAAGCTTCCACCATTGCTTGTTAATGCTTCCATCAGCCAGTCAAGAAGGAGAAGACCTAGACTTCAGGCTACCGTTCGCTGGGTAGAGAGGACCTTCAGTTCTCCTAGGCACTCACAGGAAGGAATGGATCCTCAGTGCAGAGGGTGAAAACAGTCATGGGGTTTGCATACAGAAGCTTACATCAAGGCGTCAACATGAGCGTGAAAAGATTTTCTGTGTGCCAGTCACTGAGGATCCCAGTAAACCTTCATGGTGTGTTTGTGCTAAAGTGGATCGATGTTCTCGGAAGGAGTAGCTTTCTGATGGCCTTAAATGCACTTCCCAAGAATACCTCCCACTTCTGTGTCTAGTCGTTCACCACCCATAACAGGTCCTTCTATGTCAGTTGGAAGAAGCAGGTGCCTCCTGCAGGCAACGTGCCTGACATCATCATTGTTGCTTGTGGAGTTGCAGCAAACCTTTTCATTTTTCACTCCTATCCTTCTTTTATTTGGTATGCAATCCAAAGAATCTTCAGGAGGAGTTTCAAAGTCTTAATATCTCCCCCCTTCTGAGAGCAGTACAGAACTGACACGTGAAAATCAAGGTAGCTGAGCTGTCCATGTCATTTGTGTTGCTGTCAGGCTCTTCTGCTGGTCCTGCCATTTCTGGATTCATACTGTCAGACAAATACCTTTTCTCTCCTTGTTGCATCAATGCTGGCTGCTCAACCAAGATCCTGACAACAGAAGGTCTCTCCCTCCATCTCTGTTGGGGCCTACTGCAGTTAGGACACCAGATGCCAATGTGCTGCCAATATCATAATCAGCCCAGGAGACACCAGACACACGGCCAGATGCCGTGAACCTGCAGAATCTTTGAGCTCCGCCCCAGCGCCTGACAGGTGGTGATGGCAAAGTGGCCAGAAATCACCTCTCTCACTATCATTTCAAAGCCCACGATTTTCATGACATGGAACAACCATGCTTGGAATAAATGCTGACTGTTAGGAAAGTTAATCTTCAGTCAGGATCAAAGAAAAGAAGACATGTAACAGCTACGATGACAAGCAAGCAACCAAAGACGTCTGCAGTGAGCCTGGGGAAAGCATTGGATTACAAGTGCTGTAAACCTCATAAATATGAAATCCTGTCACGGAAAAGTAATTTGCTTGGAAAGGCTTGTGCAAGTAGTAACAAACATTTTAATTTTTGATTCAAGGTAGTTGCGTCCTGAGGCATTCTCTGGCCAGCTAAGGATGGCAGTACCATTGGACTCGACGATCTGAAGGGTCTTTTCCAACATACATGATTCTTTAATTCTCTAAGCGGCTGGGAAGTTACAGTGCAGAGACATTAGACCAAGTATCATGTCTTGCTCTTCTTGTACAAATCCAACTAAAACTATTTTGGTATGTGTTTCATGTAATCAGGATATTACGTAGAAATAAATATGGCTTTTTTTCCTGTTTGATGTATTTCCCTACGGTTTTGCTGTTTTGTTTGTTTGTTTGTTTAAAGGGAATAAAGGACTCAGGTTTACTGTAACTCTTGTGCAGATGAGAAAGAGGAGCAGTGGCCAGCTCCACTGACCTCAGTCAACCTCACTGAGGGTCAGAGTTTCTATCGTCGTTCCCCACACACTCAGGGAGAAGTGTCCCGGGAATATGTGGGAACCACCAGGGTGAGTGCAATCTGTACAATGCCTTTGCAGGGCCAGTGTGAAGACAGTCCATCTAAAATGGTGCTGGAGACCGGTGTGTAAGTCGACACATTTGCATTATCTCACTTAAACATGAAGGTGAATTGTGGCTCTAGAGATTCCCAGCAGTATCTGAAACATGTGTATGAGGCTGGCAGATGAGGCACACAGGCTGTTTTGAATTTGTGCAATGGAGCCCTACTCTACCATCAAGTTGTCTTGGACTGTGTGCTGGATCCTACCCTCAGAGGTAAAGGGCAGGCTCTTCTGAACTCAGGAGAGAAGTCACCTTCTTGAAAGCACACCTTGTGTGTACTTTTACCTTCTCTGTAAGAGGGTAAGGGATCTTTCCAGTTTTCACAGGAATATTTACTGCGCACATTTCACAAAACTCCATTGTGCATTGTGAATAGGATGTGTTTCTTGGCCATGTGTCAATGTCTTGGCAATGTGTTTCTTGACCATGTGTTCTTGGTCTAGCTGGGATGGAGCCCTTTTTCTTCACAGAAACCCATATGGTGCTGTGCTTTGCATTTGTGGTTGAACCTGTATTGACAACACCCCAGTGCTTGGCTATTGCCGAGCAGTGGTTGCCCAGCATTGAGGTTTCTTCCACCCTCTCCCTCCCCACTCTCCCAGCCAATAGGTCAGGCAAGGGCAAGAAGTTGGGAGGGCACGCAACCTGGAGAGCTGTTCTGAACTGACCAAAGGGATACTCCGTCCCATATGACATCGTGCTCCTTGGGAGAAGAGACCAAGAGCCACCTTGCTACAACCTCCTTTCAGGTAGTTGTAGAGAGCGATAAGGTCTTCCCTCAGCCTCCTTTTTTTCTCCGGACTAAACCCCACCAGTTCCCTCCACCGCTCCTCAAAAGACGCACTCTAGACCCCTCACCAGCTTTGTTGTCCTTCTCTGGACATGCTCCAACACCTCAATGGAGAGGAGTAACCAGTTTTGCAGCCCAGGGGTCAATACCGTGTCCAGTCCTGTTAGACATTCTGACCTCAATGATGGCGTAGAGTGCACCCTCCGTAAGCTTGCTGATGACACCAAACTGGGAGGTGTGGCTGATACACCATAGAATCATAGAATGGTTTAGGTTGGAAGGGACCTTGAGCTCCAACTCCCCTGCCATGGGCAGGGACACCTCCCACTAAACCAGGTTGCTCAAAGCCCCATCCAACCGGGTCTTGAACACCTCCAGGGATGCGAACTCCACAACTTCCCTGGGCAACCTCTTCCAGCATGTCTGAGCAACCTGATCTAGTTGAAGATGTCCCTGCTCATTGGAGGGCAGGTGGGACTACATGGCCTTTAAAGGTCCCTTCCAACCCAAACAATTCTGTGTTTCTATGATTCTATGATCTCGGCTCCCCACAGTGGAAATGGCTCCTGTCAAGCACACGCAAGGTCTTTGGCAGCACACAACAAAGAAAACAGTTATCAAACAATCCTTCCTCTGAGTGGTTTGTTCTCCACGCAGCTCTCTGAGCAGTTCTATGTGTTTTCCAGAGCTATATTCAGACTCTGAGTACTCCCGTCCATCATCTCCCTTATGCTTCCTTTGGAGCGCTCTATTTTGAAAAGCTCTGTGGGAAAAAGACAAAAGCACTAAAAACTAGTGCGTTTGTCAAGGCATGCTGGTCTCCTGCGTGCTAAGACACAGCCCACGCTGCTGACCAAAAAGTCTATGTTCTCCTGTTTAAACAAGATTGTTGTATAACTTGGAAAACACATCCGAAGCCCCCGTGCCACCTTTCAAAGAGAGCAAGGTGTGAGGCCACTGGGATTCCTCGTCTTTTAGCAGCAAAGTTTCTAACCAGACCTGAAATCGAGGTAGGAATTCTTGAAGAGAAAAAAGATGTCCTGCTGGTGGCAGGGGAGAATGGATAGGGAACAAGGAAGACACCTTTCCCAGAGGGAGGTCTCTCTGGTTTGCCATATAATTGGAGGGGAGCAGTTCTAGCTGCAGGGCTCTTCACTGGACCCATGTGCACGTGAGGATGCACCTTCCTCACCAGCAGCCCAGCCGCTGCCAGAGTATCTCCTAGTGGCAACTGAATCCTCCCCGCTGCAACGCTTCTCCTACAGTGCCTTAAAGTCTGCTCGCTGTCCATTGCCATTTCCAGCTTCTGATTTTTGTTGTATCCTCTAAGAAACATTTACGGGGGATCCAGTCACAGTTTTCCAACTATCTGCCCTATGTGACACTGAGGCCACCCCCAGACCCTACACTCTCAGTGCAGTTCATGAGCTGTGTTTTTCCAGGAAAGGAACGCTGTTCAGGGTGAGATGGTGTTGGCAGTTCAGAAGCCACAACTGGGCTCATTGGGCACTCCTGAGGCAGGGGAAGGGGAGCAGGGCGTCCCAAGGCCTCTTCACATTTCCTCCCTTCAGCTCTCCCCCTGGGGCTTTCAGGCTCCAGCAGTCTTTCCCTCCACATACCGTCCAGCTCCCAGTGCCCAATGACACACCGGGCCTGGAAACAGAAGTACGAAGATGGTTACATTCCTGTATGTGCAAGTAATAAATCTTTGCTAGATTTTCCAGACGGTCCTTGGTGCAAATCTGTGGCATTTCTTTTCTGTCTTTCCTTCTTTAAAAATAATATTTGGCCTCTGCCTGAGATCCTTCAGCTTTGTTCAGAGGAGGGTAGAACAGAAATGACTCCAAAGCAGGACAGACGAGGCTCTGTAGAGCTGCTGCAGCTTTTAATCCTTTTTAGTCCTCCTTCATTCCTTTTGGATCTTGGAAAAGTTACCTTTGCATTCAGGAGAACAGTTAATCATTCAACAGGAAGAGCAATGAATGAGTGCAGATTGCGAGAAGGGGCTTGGCCTTTAGCAGTTGCAATCCTTTGCTTCTTTTTTCACTCCTTTCTGCTTCATGCTTCTCCTTTGTTAGGACAGCAAAGGTGCCCGTGGGTTAACAGGAAAGCTAAGGTGAGCATGGCTTGGCCTTCACAAGGAAGTGAGCTCCGAGTGTGTTCTGCAGACCTTGCGTGTGCACAGAAATGCTTCTGGGCTCAAAGGAAGCCAGTCCCTTCCCATGCTGACTTTGGTGTTACAAGTAGTCAAAGTTGGTCTCCTTTTATTCAGAGGTCACAGAAAAATCCCTGGGTTGGGCACAGTGCTTACATTTTTAACAAAAATACCCAACTATTCAAACATGAGGTGAGATTCTGTGCACCTAAATTTAGACCCATACAAACTGCATGCCAGTGTGTCTTCTCTGACTTTTACAGCAACTGATTTGTCACTTGATCCCTCCTGTGTACCATCCACCTGCTTCATCGCTACAGATCTGCCTTGTGATCACTGTTGGCTGACTCTGGTTATCATCACTAGACCTCCTCCACTGTGACTGAGGGCTCTGTCGGTCAGCACGCAGCCACAGACCTCCTTTACTATCACCTTCAGCTCTTGACCGACGTGCCCTTATGGATCAGCATGCCTTTGCTGCTCCCTGACAAGAGCAACCTAAAGGCTCAGTCCCACGAAGCAACGTGAAGTTAAACCTGGGGAAGCAGAAAACTGCCTGAGATGAGGGACTGGAGTTTTGGGAGGGATTTTAAAATAGTGTTTGAGAGAGATTGCCCTGAAAAAGGGAGCAATACAATATTGTGCAAAAGAAGGTATGGATTGCAGTAATGTGCAGAATCTAAGAGAGAGAGGACAGTGTTTGGAGGAACAGCTGGAAGCACGTTCATAGCATATGATCAGCATCATCCTGAATCCAGTCTTGCTCCCCAGCCAGTTTTATCTCGGTGAGAAATGTGCTCTTGCACAAGGCAGAAGCAGTAGCTAGGGTTTAAATAGTTGATCTCAACTTGTTTCTTTACCTTGTGGAAATTTTCTTTCTGGAGTAAACATAGTCTTCAGTAAGTGAATGGATGCATAGCTGAGAGATGGGAAAATCAGCGCCAGAAAGTTTAGGAGAATTTTTACAGATTTCACATGTTCAAATTAAGCTGCTGTTTTACAAGTGACCAAACCCAATTCCAGTCAACAAAACATGGCTTCACTGCAAAAAAATCCTCTCTTCACTGCCTTCACCGCCTTCACCGCCAACCCCGACCATTCTGCGATCTTCCCTTTAGTGACTGGCCTTTCATCGTTGCACCTACCTGGCCTCAGGACCAATTAAAAAGCAGGTTGGTTCAAATATTAACCGTTACGATGATGGGAGCAAAGAGCTTTCTTTCACCTGTGCTCCAAGGACGTGTGTCCTTTCTGCAGTGCTCCTTCACCCCGTGACTGCCAGCCCTTTCTCCTCCTTCCCTCCCTCCAGGACTCTTGTGCCTTCCTGAGGGGGAGAAACAGCTGCAGGAATGAGCTTTGCCCGTGATTCTCCTTCCTTTCCTTCCTGCCTTCAACCCGGGGATTTCAGCCAAGTCTGCAACTGCTCCGCACTTGCTTTCTTTTACTGTAGCAGAGAAGTGAAACGTCGCACTCTCAGCAAGATGCAGAGCAAGCAGTAGACTTTTATAAGGTAGGAGAACTTGCCTTCCTATATTTTATCCCACTTATTCGTTAGCGTATGCAACTCTGTGGAGCGGTGAAGTTTTCCTGTGGGTTTGGTTTGTGTACCTGGAGACAGTCGCTTGTGAACCGTGTGCTCGCTGTGGCTCTGGGCTTGTGTGGAAAGTGTCCAGGTTGAGCGAGCGGCCAAAAGAAGCTTGCTTCCGTGAAAGCATCTATTGGATGTTGGTCAAATGGGGAGAGCATGTTATCCACCTGCTCTAGAGACAGGACAACACAAAATGCACGGAGAGCGAGGTCACAGGCAACAGGAGAAAAACCAAAGAGCTTCAGAATCTGTCTGGCGTCCCTCTTTCAGTCAACTGTGCCGGTTATGAGTGAGGGCATTTACAGTTCCTGCCACTTTGCTCTCAGATCCCGGGATGTTTGTGTCACGTAAACCTTTGTGACAAGTTTGCAGGGAATTATGCCTGCTATACCCAAGTTCCAAAGGAGTAAAAGAATAGAAAAAAAATCATTCTTCACAAGGCCATTTTCAGTGCCGTTTGGCCGCTTGGTAAATGCTGGTAGCAATAATGCTGTGATGCTGAGGATGGCCACATCACACGAGCCCTTCCTGCCAGCTTTCATCCCAACCCTCCCTGTAGCTTCAAGGGACCAACCCAAGCCCCCGGTGGAGGTAGCGAGCACCAGCACGCATTAACATCCTGCGCTCATGCTGTAAGCTAGTTTAGGAAGGCGATTGGGTGGAGAAGCAAGTGTTGAGGGCTGGGTCCAGCTGCCTGAACGGGCTGCCTGCAATGTCCTTGACCAGTTGCGGTGGGGCAAAGGAGACGGGGTGGAGACAGGAGGCTGCCCCATTGGACCTGCTGTGCTGCTCCGAAATGGCACTCTGGGTCCCTCTCGTGGATGCAGCAGCCACCAGGGCTTGCAAGGATTGTGGCCAGCACCCAAACGTAGCCTTTTACTGCTGCTGTATTCATTATGAGGAAGCAGTGGAAAGGACAATTATTGCGGTCGTGTCATTGAATCTGCCGGCAAAGGAGAATCTCTCTTCCAGCCCAATTTTTCCATTTGCTCTTGCCAAAAGCATGTTTATTCTGCCTGGTTCATTCCGACAGTTTGCACTGACTGTAAATCACCAACCCATGGACCTTTCCTGACATGGATATTGTTTTTTTTTTTGCCTGCCTTGTTCCCCAGCAAATAAAATGCAGCGTGAGGGCCCTGTTGTGCTGGTGACAAAGTCTATCAAGAGGAGAGTTGAGTGCCAAAGGGACGGGTGGGCAGACTATAGAAGCCTGCAGAAGCCTCAACCCAAATGGTGCTTTAATAGTGACCTTTTTGTAAAGATCACAAGTGCTGCTGAGAGCAGAGCAGGTGAAGCTGTCGGTAGTAGTGTCAACGTTATCTCTGCAGCAGCAGCTAGCCAACCACTACCTTAACATTGGCCAGTGTCTGAACCTGTTGGTGTGGAAGTTACGTCTACCACCAGCTGCGTGTCATCCATACTCTCACGTAGCAAAGGACCATTTCACTCACTCTGCATCTTTATTAGTACCAAGATTAATTTTACAAATGCTACTGGGAATAATACCCAGTATTCGGGATGTACTTTGTGTGCCTAGCTTACACAGAGTCAGATATAAGAAGCCACCTGTTCTGCAGAGGTGACCAGCTGGGCACAGCTTCCCTTTAATGTCACATGGGATGAAAGGGAACAGATAGGGGATGACACGCAGTGCAAGATTTAAAGGAGAGAGGAGAGATATGGCACTTGGTTTCACTGATGATTGTGTTCTACCGCTTTTCTCTGTCTCTTACATTGCAGCACATCAGAAATGATGCCTCTCCTGCTCTGGAACAGAAGAATGGGAATATTTTGTTCCCTCGTCCTTTTCCCAAGTATATTCCTTTTCCTGCCAGGTAAGAAACCCCCTTTCAAGTGGTCCCCTGACGTTTTGCAGGCTGAAGCGATGCAATACCTTTATGTCATTCTAAGAAATAGCCGATGGTCCAACAGGGCCCATCCCATCAGTGCTTGGGCACTTGTACAACAAACCTGGTGGGAATCCACCAAGCCCTATGGGAACACGGTGAGCAATGTGAAGTGGTGCGATGTGGAGGGATGGGAAAGGCAAATATTGGGGATGCGAGAAGGTCATCTTGGGAGCTGTGACCTTTCCAATGTCTCAGCCTTCCACGGGGACATGAGCAACAGCAGCAAGGTCACTGTGAAAGGAGCAATCCTGGCTCTGATCCAGGCTTGCAGCTCGACCTTCAGGTGCTCAGGGAGCTCTTTTTTCCTACCTGCAAGTAAAAAAGGAAAAGAATCTCACAAACAATGCTTTTGTTTTGAAGGCGTAACAGGACAGCAGAACAACATGGATAAACAAGGTAAGAGACCACATCTACTTTGTATTGGTATGGTTTTCCAGGCCTCCTGCCTCGATGAGGTGCCTTCTATTACCTGGTTATTTCTCTCCCATGCTGTGGTGACACTCCCCATTCAGAAGCGTTGTGGACATGGCACAGATCTAAGGGAAGGGTCTGGTTGGATGAGGAATGGTTCTCCCTGAAACCCAGGTTGCTGGTTTCTGCCAACTGGTATATATATTTTAACATAGGCATTTAAATATTGTCCTAGAAAAAATGGCAGAGAAGCTTACCAAGCCAAGTCTACTTCTGGCACTCTCCAAGTACCTCTGGTTCCCCAATCTCCTTCAATTCTAAGTCCCTTTTCTTCTTTAGAAATCATCACATGAAATATTAATTCCAAGGTTATTTTTACCACGTTCATCCTAGAAGCTAAAAGAAAGCTTTTAAGATCGTTCTTCCTTTGATCTGTGTCATTATCTGAATTAGATATGCCTGTAGTCAAATGATACCTGATGTCCTTTGGGACACAGACAGCAAGTCATTGTCACATTCCAAAACCCAAGTTCTGTTGACCCAACTAAGAGCCAGGATGAGCCACTTAATTCTACTTCACTGAAATATCAAATATAGTTCTTTTGAAAAATATGCAGGTTGGTGTGTGCCATCCATGTCACTAGCATTTCTGGCAGTCTCAAGCATCATCTTGAATATTGCACTACTCTGGAGAACCTCTAAATTGAAAGGAAAAGGTAAGATATTCATGGAATCCTCTTGTATTTCTTAGTTCCTTCATATCAAAAAAGAAAGCAGTGATTAGCCATGGTCAGCAAGGCCCATGCCCTCAAGCATCAAAGCCATCCATGGAAGACATGACAAAGGGCCTACAGCAGCCTCGTGCCCTTCTGGACCATGAGCTGGAGGCAAAGTGCAATACTCAAGGAACCCATGGTAGGAGCCAGAGGACGGGCTCTGACTCCTCTGCTGTGTAACACACCCTCTGTTACACTGTTGTTAACGTTGCCTGCTCTTGCCTTTGACACGTCTCCTCTTTCACAAGTATCCTCACCGATGTTTGGGTTCTGTTGATTTTGTTTCATTTTTGTTTGATTGGCTACATTACAAACCACCTCCACTTTTGCTTTTGTACCAGACAAGCCACAAGCTTGGCATAAATTCCCTCCAGCCCCCAGCCCCAGCTCTGTGCTGTGAACAGCAAAATTCTCTTTGGAATTTAAAGGATTTCCAGGCTTTGACGTGCACAATCCTTTTCAGCCATTTAGCCCATAACATACAGCGGTAACTAGACAACCTTTAATTTATGGACACTTAGACTTTTGTGAGTACAGCCTCAGAAAAGGCAGTCATCCCTTCTGATCTGTTCTGCTTTGTTCTCCCTTCCAGATGACTACAAACGTATGGAAGAAGGTAATATATTCCAAACACATATTGAAAACATTTGTTAAAGAGCTAAATGCAAAGGTTGACATGTACAGCTTACTTCTTGTGCAGGTCAGAGTTCTGCTGCAGGTAGAAAGGAAAACACTATTTGAAATATTTGAACTTAGATGGCACTGAGCGTTAGATGGGACAGATGCCACTCTGTTGCCCCCAGCTACGCTGCTGGACTTTTTTGCATGGCCAGAGCCAGTGTGCAGCTACTTGGCTCTCACACAGTGCTTCCTCAAGGATGGTGCTTCTCATGCAGCAGAATCACTCTAGCTGAACCATATGAGTTCCCACCTTACGTGTAAGTCTTTATCCATCACCCTGCTATGGATTTTGGTGCCATTGTTAGTAAAACTAAAAGATGAGGGCTGTCATCCCATATCTGCTATGAGGCACCAGCACACTAAAGGTTTCCAAGGAAGGACTTGGCCTCAGCACACGCTTGCACTCGTCCATGAATGCACTCAACTTCTCGGGAGGATCCCTACTCCAACAAACGCCTTCCCTGGGGCTTCAGGCAATGCATCCTCCTCTGGCTCTAACTGCCTTTCTCCTTTCCATTGCAGGACATGTCCAAGAGAAGATAGGTGAGTGCTGCCCGTCCTGTGGTGGGCTGCCCATGCCTGGAGTGCAGGGTGGGAATGGGGAGTGCTCTGGGTCCCTGCATCCAGCCCTGCTCCCTTCCAGCTAGAATCAGAGCCTGCTACTTGCCTCCCCTCTCTGTCCGTTGCCCTCCTTCCCCCATTTGTCACCACTGCTCTGACACAGCACCTTCAACAAGAACATGCAGGAGAATGCCCTCTGCTTTGAGAATTGGTCCCATCCTTCAAGACAAGCAGTGCTGTGTGCTGCAGAGGGTCTCCAAAGCGTGCAGAGGAGCTGGTGGGGTCCACGGAGAGTCAGGGCAGAGGAGTATTGTTTTGTGGGAGGGCCTCCCTTATGGACTCAGGCCATACCCTTCCCATGGAGAAGAAAACAGAAGGGCCCGTTGTGTGAGTCCTCCTTAAGAATATCCAAGCTGCCCCCAAGCCTGTCTCTGCTAATGCCTGTGCCTTTCCGTTTCTAGATCAGCTCCAGAAGGAAAATGGTAAGTTCTCTTGGCTTCCTGAGAAATGCCCTTCCTTAAAGAGACGGTCCTTGAAAGAGGCAGCCCGTGCTGTCCATGGGCCTCTACAAAAGATGGGCAGAAGAGCATCCATTCTTCTGGAGGGCATGCCAGGCACATCCTAAGCTCTTTCCCCTCTTTCCTGTGTTCTTTGTCATTACAGAGCTACTGCAGAGGGAGAAGGGTAAGTGACCTTTCAGTTCTGATGCTTCTGAGACCATAGTCATCTTCTGAGACATCTGTGGTATGTGGTGGGGAGGGGACCTTTGAATTCCATCGCTTTTTTTGAGAGAGATAGGAGAAGGGCATCCTTGTTCTTCAAGGCCTTCTTGTACAAATGCTCATGCTTCTGTCTTTCATTACTCTTCTCTTTGTCTTTACAGACAAACTGGTGAGAGAAAAGGGTAAGTGACATCTCCTTTCTGATGGTCCTTAGGAAACACACAGCTGTTATGAATTTTGAAAACCTGCTCAGCTCAGAAAAGTGCTCTAACCTTAGTTTTCTTGAGAAATAGCATGTAATGCTAAGGAATACTTTTTTACCGGAGAGGGTATTAGGACAAAGGATTATGAAGCAGTTTTGCAACCACATATTTTCAAGTGTCTATAAGGCACTTCCTCTTTCATGACAACTGCAGATATAAGCTTCCAGCCTTTTGACCGGTCTGCTCTCTTTCCTGCTAAGGACCATGTGTCTTTCCTCTCTGTATTCATGGTGTGTTTAAAACATTTCTGTGACAGCAGTCACTTGAGTGGCCCACTGGCTTTTCCTCTATGGAGGATGCGATGGCCTTGTGATGTGCTCTCTGACCCATAAAAAAGACATGCTACTGCAGAAAAGCATGCTCGTCTGCCAGCATTAGAGCCTGTGTGTGAGCTCGCTGGACCCCTGCTCTCCTTGTGAATCTACTCAATGCCTAATGACCTCTCTTTGCTAACTGCCTTTCCCCTTCCTTTTGTAGCCCAGGTGCAAGAGGAGAATGGTAAGTGCTCTCTGCTGCGGGGGTAATGTCATTCTGGATGGAGAGGCTGCTTCCAAGAAGGATATGCTGGTTTCTGTGATCTGGAGCCCAGCTGGCGACTGAGCCTAATGACCCCTCTTTGCTAACTGCCTTTCCCCTTCCTTTCAAATCAGCCAGAATCAGAGCCCGCTCATCGCCTCCCTCTCTGCCCCTTCCCCCTCTTACTTCTGCTGGCACCACTGCTCTGGCACAGCACCTTCAACAGGAAAACACAGGGGGAAACTATGGGCTTTAGTAAGGGCTCCTGTCCTTCAAAGTGGGAATCTGCCTTCAGAGGGTAAAGTTTTCCATGTGTCTAGCCTTACCCTCCCAAGCTCCTTTTTTATTGTCTTTGGTGTTCGTTGGACTTTTTTTGGAGAGAGCAGAATCCTTCTTTTCAAGGCCTGCAGGTACAAATGTGTATTCTTCTGTCTTTCATTACTCTTCTCTTTGTCTTTACAGACCAGCTGGTGAGAGAAAAGAGTAAGTGACATCTCCTTTATTATACTTCTTCAGAAATGCACAACTGCTGAGATGTCCTTTAAGAACCTGCTCAACTCAGCAAAGTGCTTTTGCATCACTCAGTTTTCTTGGGAAACGTCATTTAATGCTGAGGAATGCCTTTGTATTGGGGTGTGAATTAAGCCAAAGGATTACATAGGATAAATCCTGGACAGGAATAAATTTGGAAGACATATAGGAATGGGATTATGAAGCAGGTTTTTAAACCAGCTATTGTTAAGTGTCTGGAAGGTACTGGGATTTTCTCCGTCATGACAGCTGCGAGATAACTTTGCAGACATGAGGTCTTTGGCCTATTTACCGGTCCAATCTCTCACTGACCAGGGAGAATGTGTCTTTCCTCTCTGTATTCATGGTGTATTTAAACATTTCTGTGACAGCAGTCACTTGAGTGGCCCACTGGCTTTTCCTCTATGGAGGATGAGATGGCCTTGTGATGTGCTCTCTGACCCATAAAAAAGACATGCTACTGCAGAAAAGCATGCTCGTCTGCCAGCATTAGAGACTGTGTGTGAGCTCGCTGGACCCCTGCTCCCCTTGTTAAATCTACTCAATGACTCCTTTTTCATTTTCCCACAGAATTTCTGCAGACACAACGACACAAAGGTAAGAAAAGAAGCCATGCTGAATGCCATCCCTTGGAGCCTGAATGCAGCTCTGGGGGACACATTCCTCCTTCGCAAGGAAGCGTTCAGATGACTTCTGAACAGCAGGGATTGTTTCTTATTCTTTCTCTTATTCATTTGCTGCCCAAGAAACTTCACAGGTCAGTCACAGAGTTTCAGGCATTCAAAGCAGCATTACGGATTCTCAGAAGAGAAGGGTAGGTCTTAGCAAGGAGAGGCTCATTTCTGGGTGTTTTTGGAGCATTTCTCCTGCTGAGTGTACACACACATGGTGCATTTGTGTCATACGGCCCTGGTCCATGGAATTTCTCCCCATACGCTCATTCAAGCGGATTCTGTGATTCTGTTTTTTCCTGAAGGGGAGGTGTGTGCCAAGGCATGGTTCTTACCCTCTGGTCACCTCTCTTAGAATCCTCCCTGATGGTCATGATGTCTTCAAGGCAGTGCCTTTGAGTCACTTTGCATTTGGTGCATGCCAACCCCACTCTCAGCATGCCATAGATGTGAGACAAGGGAGATGGGAGCTTTGGGACAGCAGAAGCTAGAGGTTTCATAGAACAGTTTAGGTTGGAAGGGACTTTTAAAGATAATCCTGTTTAACCCCCCCTGCCATGGTCAGGGGCACCTTCCACTAGACCACATTGTTTAAAGCCCCATCCAGCCTGGTCTTGAACACCTCCAGGGATGGGGACTCCACAACTTCCCTTGGCAATTTCTTCCAGTGCCTCATCACCCTCAGAGTGAACTTTTTTTTCCTAATATCTATTCTAAATCTCCCCTCTTCCACATTGAAGCCATTACCCCTCATCCTATCATTACATGTCCTTGTAAAAAGTCCCTCTCCAGCGACCTTGTAAGCTCCCTTTAGATTCCGGAAGGTTGCTATACTTACTCCCAGGAGCCTTCCCTTCTCCAGCCTGAACCACCTAAAATCTCTCAGCCTGCTTTCATAGAAAAGGTGCTCCATCCCTCTGATCGTATTCTGGGAAAGCAGCTGCCTCGGGTGCATCGGAGTGGAGCACAAGGGATGGCAAGGGAACCCGTGGGAGGGGACACATAACAGAGAGCTTCACAAATGTAGTCTTTAAGCTTTTTCCTACTTAAGAGACTTGATCGTTGCAGTGGATGTCACCCTGGATGCTGACACGGCTCACCCCAGATTGGAAATCTCTGACAACGGAATGAGTGTGAAAGATACTGGTGCCATCAGGAGGGTGCCCAGCAAGGAGAAGAGATTTGATTCCCACACCTTTGTGTTGGCAAAGGAAGGATACAAATGTGGGAGACACTACTGGGAAGTGGATGTTGGCAAGAGACGAAGCTGGGCGTTGGGTATTGCCCGGGAATCCGTGGCTCGCAAAGGGACATTGGCTCTGTCCCCTAAGAGTGGCTTCTGGGCTGTAGGGTTTGCAGATGGGCGAGAGTATTGGGCCTACACAGATCCTTGGACGCGTTTGCGTGTGAGTGGGAAGCTGCAAAACATTGGGATCTTCCTGGACATGCCAGCCAAGAAGCTGTCGTTTTACAATGTCCGTACGAAAGCAGCTCTGTACACTTTCACTGTGGGAGGTGACAGCAGCCAGGAAGAGAAGTTTTTTCCTTTCTTCTCAACAGGCCCATCTGCTGCAAAGCCTGATGATGAACCTCTCAAATTAGTGCAGGAGTTTGATGATGATGATGAGTGAATGGAGGAGCTGAGAATGAATACTTAATGTGTGACAGAAACACAGAGCCTAAGTTCACACTGCACTCTTCTCACACCCCTGGTTTGTGCCACCAAATTTTAGTTGAGCAGTAAGAAGCTTCCACCATTGCTTGTTAATGCTTCCATCAGCCAGTCAAGAAGGAGAAGACCTAGACTTCAGGCTACCGTTCGCTGGGTAGAGAGGACCTTCAGTTCTCCTAGGCACTCACAGAAAGGAATGGATCCTCAGTGCAGAGGGTGAAAACAGTCATGGGGTTTGCATACAGAAGCTTACATCAAGGCGTCAACATGACGTGTGTCCTGAACAAAGCTAGGACACGAGAGGACAAATGTATACGAGTGACCAGATGCAAAATTTTAACTCTGCATCATCATGAAAAAGCTTTTGAGGGAAATTTTAGGTGCTTAGGAAAAACAAATGTTCTTTCATGGTAACATGGAATAAACACTTCCTCTGGACGCTGCGTTTTTGTGAAAACTTACTGTCCTTTTCTGTGATTTTGTTTTTTCTTGAAGAGAGGGAGTAATAGCACAGCTTGACAGTCACCTGGCAGCCAGCTAAGGTCAACCCACCGCAGGTGTCCAGATGGTTTTTTAATATCTTCAAGGATGGAGACTCCACAGTCTCTCTGGGCAACTTGTACCAGTGCTTGGTCACCTGATGTTCAGATAGTCCTGTGTTTTGTTTGTTCCCATAGTTTCTTGTCCTCTCACCTGCACCACTGGCAAGAACCTGTCTCTGTCCTCTTTGTACCCTCCCTTCAGGTATTGAGATAAATTGATATGATCCCCTCAAGTCATCTCTTCTTAAGGCAGGACAGTCCTGGCTCTCTCAGCCTTTCCTCAAGTGAGAGATGCTCCAGTGCCTTAATCATCTTTGTGACCCTTCGCTGAACTCTCTCCAAGATGTCCGTGTCTCTCTTGTGCTGGGGAGCCCAGAACAACAGGTGTGGTCTCTCCAGTGCTGAGGAGAGGGGAAGGACCACTTCTCTTGACCTGCTGGCAACACTCCTCCCACTTCAGCTGAGGACACCCTTAGACCTCTTTGTGGCAGATGTCCTGGTTTGAGATAAAACAGAACTAATTTCTCTTCAGTAGCTTCACTTTTTAGCTAGGCCTATTCTAACTACTTAAATTAACAGCATATTTTGCAGACACTGTTCGTTCTCAGAGGTATCAGACCCATGTTTATAATTGATGCCCGGCATGGTGTACAGAGAGGTTCTTGCTTATACTTATTGCTATAACACCCAAGGGCAGTGAACTTTGTTATATGCCCCGTTGGAGCGTCGGAAACAGAAAAGCGCAGTGGGATCCCACCTACGGGGAGGAGCGGACAGGACAGGTGGCCCAAACAGGGTATTCCATCCCATCTGCCTCATGCTCAGTATAAAAGCTGAGGGATCAAAGGGTCAGCGTCTTTCTTCAGTAGTCAGCATCCGAGGAGGACTCTGTCTATTCTTCTGCCTTTGATCTTGATCCATGCGTTCCTGAATCCAGATCCAGAATACGGTCCCATCTGTCACTGAGTTGAATCTGGGACTTCCCCAGGGCAACCAGTGACGTGATTGTCATCCTGGGAGCTTGATCCAGTTTTGTATATATATTTTTTTTTTAATTATTGTTTTATTATTAATTTTTCATTAAAGTAATTTAGTTCCTTCTAAACTGACAAGTCTCTCTCTTTTCTCCTCGGAGAGAGAGGTGGGGGAGAGCATCTGTCGTTCTGCCTGAGTGGCCAGTCCAGCCCAAACCACGACAGATTTATTGGTGCCCGATGTGGGGCCCGAGCAGGGCCCGAGCAGGGCTCTGACAGATTGCCTAAATAGTTTGAATTCCAGTTTCCTCAGAGATTAAACCAGGCAGCTCACATCATGTTGTTCTTAAGTTAAATGTTATATCATACCTTTGGAGAGCTTTGTTTGAGATTAATTGATGCAACTCTGCTTAACTTGCTGGTTGTGTTGCATAGTTTATTTGCTCTTTGTGTTTGTATACAATGGTTTAAACACACTGTTTTGGTGTCGTTGGGAATTCAGATGTATAATGTGATTAATTGGACAATGGTTCTACCTGCATATCTCAGGCATCACATGATGGATTCTATTACTAATTACACTTTCAGTTTTACCTGGGGAAAGTTTATTTTGCTGTTTGATGCTTATGCCAAAGTGACACCATCAGAGGTATGAGGATGCAAACCTTTCTTTTGGTTTCAAAATGTTACTTTCTTAAAATCATGATTTTGTTGTCAGTATTCCTGAATATGTTGCAGGGGTGGTTGTTGGGTTAAGGGACAAAGTAGTTTTGGCAGAATAAATAAACCCCCTTGCATTCTAACACTCCTCACCGAGGTGGAAGGCTAGGTGTGTCTAGGTTTAAATTCTGAGTGATGCCCAATTCACCACTATCAGTTGAGGCACTGTGTCCAGTTTTGGGCTCCCCAGTTCAAGAAGGACAGGGAACTGCTGGAGAGAGTCCAGCGAAGGGCAACTAAGATGATTAAGGGATTGGAGCATCTCCCTTATGAGGGAAGGCTGAGAGAGCTGGGACTCTTTAGCCTGGAGAAGAGAAGGCTGAGGGGAGACCTTATTAATACTTACAAGTATCTAAAGGATGGGTTGAAGGAGGATGGAGCCAGGCTCTTTTTCAACGGTTCCCAGTGACAGGACGAGGTGTAATGGGCACAAGTTAGAACATAGGAAGTTCTGTTCAAATACACGGAAAAACTTCTTTACGGTGAGGGTGATAGAGCACTGGCACAGGCTGCCCAGGGAGGTTGTGGAGTCCCCTTCTCTGGAGATTTTCAAGACCCGCCTGGATGCAGTCCTGAGTAATGTGCTCTGGGCAATCCTGGTTTAGCTGGGGAATGGGACTAGATGATCTCTAGAGGTCCCTTCCAACTCTGAAAACTCCATGATTCCGTGATTTAATATATATTAAACTGTTACGGTTCTGAATACACTAATAGCAGACTGCACCTTCAGCCCAGTCGTGCTCATGAACTAACATGGCTGCTCTTTAGTGGCGTTCAATGAGAAACCCAAACGACTAGCTGCCTACACAGTGCAGTTTATTGAAGCAACAGATACACAAGTTCTTTTGGATTGCCGGTGATAGTGACTGCAAAGCACATGCGAATACTGAAGTTGCTAGTAATATAGCTCGGTTACAAATGTGCTAAGTTACAAAACAACTCTATAGAGATTTCTAAGTTTCCCAGGGAAGCACTTGGTATAGCCAAGTGTTTGAAACTTACCCACAAGCATCCTTATGGGGGAGAAGAGAGACTCACCCCTTCGACTGATCCCAGAAGTCAAGACATTCTTTGACGGAGTCCTCCTCGACTTGTTCATGATGGTGTCTTCTCTAACATCCCCTTTTCTTGGGCCATTTTTAGACTATTTTTTATCTTCAAGGTGGAGTTTGAGTGACTCTAGTCATAAATACTTTCATTATGATTGGTTTAAAATTTTCTCGCCTCTCACTTAAAGGTATAGTTTACGAAAATTTCAGGGCACAGGCTCAAGGAGGAGTGGTCGCACCCTGGAGGCAGGTAGCTTTTGGGATGGAGGTGTGTTTTGGTATTATAATGACATTATAATGAGTAAAGTTCACCCAAAAGACAGCATTTCATCAAAAAATGACAGATTGTTGGCTCAGGGTAACAAGTAGACAGCTTATCAGTTCCATAAGACCTTCAAGGTTTCCATTTGGCCCTCAAGTTCCCATTTTATCAGAGTTTGGCCACGGTGTCTCCACTCCGCTCCATCCTTCACACTGTTTTTCTTCTTAGAGTTCCATGATGCCATCTCGTTCCCATATTTGCTGGATTATCACAGGGTTTGGCCTTGGCGTCTCCACCCCACTCCATTCCCCGTGTTGCTTGCAAGCAAAATTGTACAGGGAATCACAGATGTAGCAGATTCTTCGCACACCAGCTGCAGCTGTATTCTACCCTAGAAACCTTTTGATTTTTTACCTTTCCTTAATGTGCAAACAATGCTGTATTATTGATCATTTTAGTAATTATTCCACAGTGGTTTTTTATGAAACATCGCTGCAGGAATAACTATTGTGTAACATACGATGCTGCCACTCAAACCCCAGAAGCCACTCCTCAGCCTGTACCAGCACAAGACATGGTCTCACAGCTTGCAGTGACAGGGGTGTATTGCTGCCTCATGTTCCACTTGGTTTCCACCAGGACCCCGAGGTATCTTTCTGCTGAGTTGCTTTGCAGCTGTGCAGCCCTCAATGTGTCCTGGTGCCTGCAGTTGTTCCTCCCAGGGGAAGACTCTGTACTTCTCTCTTTTGAATTTCAAGATGTTCCCATTAGTCCATTTTTCCAGCTTGTTGAGGTCCCTCTGTATGCAGAAAATACATAACTATGGTATATCAGCCACTTCTCCCAGTTTGGTGTTACCAGCAAGCTTACTGAGCGTGCACTCTGCCCCATCAGTGAGATCATTAATGAAGATGTTTAACAAGACTAGATCATAGAATCATAGAGTCATAGGGTTGGAAGGGACCTCTGGGGATCATCTAGTCCAACCCCCCTGCCAGAGCAGGGCCACCTTAGAGCAGGTTGCACAGGAATGAGTCCAGGCGGGTTTTGAATGTCTCCAGAGTGGGAGACTCCACCACCTCCCTGGGAAGCCTGTTCCAGTCCTCTGCCACCCTCAAGGTAAAGAAGTTACTCCTCATGTTTAGGTGGAACTTCCTATACTCAAGTTTGTGCCCGTTACCTCTTGTCCTGTCACTGGGCACCACCAAAAAGAGCCTGGCTCCATCCTCCTGGCACCCACCCTTTAACTATTCATAAGCATTGATCAGGTCTCCCCTCACCGTCTTTTTTCCAGACTAAAGAGACCCAATTCCCTCAGTCTTTCTTCATGAGAGGTGTTCCAGTCCCCTAATCATCTTGGTAGCCCTATGCTGCACCCTCTCCAGCAGTTCCCTCTCCTTCTTGAGCTGGGGAGCCCAGAACTGGACACAGTACTCCAGGTGCAGCCTCACCAAGGCAGAGTAGAGGGGGAGGATGACCTCCCTTGACCTGCTGGCCACACTCTTCTTGATGTGCCCCAGGATGCCATTGGTCTTCTTGGCCACAAGGGCACATTGCTGGCTCATGGTCATCCTGTTGTCCACCAGGACTCCCAGGTCTCTTTCTACAGAGCTGCTTTCCTGCAGGTCAGCCCCCAATCTGTACTGATGCATGGGGTTATTCCGCCCCAGGTGCAGCACCCTACACTTGCCCTTATTGCATTTCATAAGATTCCTCTCCGCCCAACTCTCCAGCCTGTCCAGGTCTCTCTGTATGGCGGCACAGCCTTCTGGTGTGTCAGCCACCCCTCCCAGCTATGTATCATCAGCAAACTTGCTGAGGGTGCACTCTATTCCCTCATCCAAGTCATTGATGAATATATTGAACAGAACTGGACCCAGTACTGACTGCTGGGGAACACCACTCATCACTGACCTCCAACTAGACTCTGCGCCCCTAACCACAACCCTCTGAGCTCTCTCTTGCAACCAGTTTTCTATCCACCTTACTGTCCATTCATCTAACCCACTCTTCCTAAGCTTCCCTATGAGGATGCTGTGGGAGACTGTGTCGAACACCTTGCTGAAGTCAAGGTAGACAATGTCTACCGCTCTTCCCTCATCTATCCATCCAGTCACACCATCATAGAAGGCTATCAGATTAGTCAGGCATGATTTCCCCTTGGTGAATCCATGCTGAGTACTTCTGATAGCCTTCTTTTCCTCCATATGTCTTGAGATGACACCCAGAACAAGCTGTTCCGTCATCTTTCCAGGGATGGAGGTGAGGTTGACTGGCCTGTAGTTCCCCGGGTCTTCCTTCTTGCCCTTTTTGAAGACCGGAGTGACACTGGCTTTCCTCCAGTCCTCAGGCACCTTGCCTGTTCTCCACGACCTTTCAAAGATGGTGGAGAGTGGCCAGCAATGACTTCTGCCAGCTCCCTCAGCACTCTCGGGTTCATCCCATCAGGGCCCATGGATTTGTGAATATCTAATTGACCTAACTGGTCCCTCACTTGATCCTCCTCAACCCAGGGGAAGTTTTCCTCTTTCCCCGTTACTTTCTCCAAGGCCTGGGACTCCTGAGGGCTCGTCCGGGTAGTAAAGACCGACGCAAAGAAGGCATTCAATAACTCCGCCTTCTCTGCATCCTCCGTCACCATGGATCCTGTCTCATTCAACAGTGGGCCCACAGCTTCTTTGGTCTTCCTTTTGCCTCCAAAAGGTGCAGTATATTTGCCTCCAAAAAGATGTAGTGTTGACCCCTGGGCTACACTGCTTGTTACTGGCCTCCAAGTAGACTTTGTGCCACTGATCAGTATCCTCTGTGACTGCCTGTTCAGGCGTGTTTCAGTCGAGGACACTGTCTGCCCATCCACCCCATACTAGGAATTTTTAAAACAGTACTATTATTCTTGTGAAGAGGGCTTTAAACTAGAGTTGCCGGAGGAGGGGAACCAGAATCCATGCCGCTCTTACGAATACGATGCTAATACTAGTAGTAGAGGCCCACAACCTGGAGGTGGGTTGCAGGTCAGGAGAAGAACACCTGGAGTGCAGCATCAAGAAAAAAGAGCCACTCCAGCCAGGGAGCTGGGGCCCAACTTCTATGCCTCTATGCAAACATACAATGCATGGGGAACAAACATGAGGAGTTAGAGACATGCACATGCCTGCATATTGGCATCACAGAGACATGGTAGGAAAGCTCCTATGATTGGGGTGTTGAAATGGATGGATACAGGCTCTTCAGGAAGGACAGACAGGGGAGATGAGGAGAGGGTATCACCATCTATGTCAAGGACCAGCTGTAGTGCATGGAGCTCTGCCTGGGGATGGATGAGGAGCCAACTGAGAGCTCATGGATCAAGATTAAAAGGAGGGCAGGGACAGGTGATATTACAGTGGGGGTCTGCTACAGCCCACCTGACCAGGAAGACCAAGTGGCTGAGGCCCTTTATAAACAGATAGGAGTAGCATCACATTCGCAAGCCCTGGTCCTCATGTGGGACTTAACCACTCCCATATCTGTTGGAAGGACAACACAGTGGGGCATAAGCAATCCAGGAGGTTCCTGGAATGCGTCGATGATAACTTCCTTCTCCAAGTGATGGAGGAGCCAATGATGAGAGGTGCTATGCTGACCTTCTTCTCTCCAACAAGCAGGGGCTGGTGGGGAATGTCACGGTCAAGGGCAGCCTTGTCTGCAGTGACCATGAGATGGTGGAGTTTGAGATCCTTAGGGCAGTGAGGAAGGCGCACAGTAAGCTTGCTTCATTGGACTTCAGGAAAGCAGACTTTGACCTCTTCAGGGATCTGCTTGCTGGAGTACAGTGGGATAAAACCCTGGAAGGAAGAGGGGCTCAAGAAAGTTGGCTAATATTAAAGAACTACCTCCTCCAAGCTCAGGAGCAAGTCATACCAACAAATAGGAAGTCAGGCAAAAACATCAGGAGGCCTGCATGATGAACAAGGAGCTCCTGGGCCATCTCAAATAGAAAAGGGAAGCCTACAGAGGGTGGAAACAAGGAATGGCAGCCTGGGAGGTATACAGAGAAATTTTGCGAGCAGCCAGGGATCAGGTTAGGAAAGCTAAAGGCCAAATCTGGCCAGGGGCATCTGGGGCAATGAGAAAGCCTGCTATAGATATGTCAGGGACAAAAGCAAGACTGGGGAAAATGTAGGCCCACTCAGGAAGTGAACACGAGACCTAGTCACCCAGGATGTGGAGAAGGCAGAGATACTCAACAACTTCTTTGCCTCAGACTTCACTGGCAAGGGCTCTAACCACACCGCCCAAGTCGCAGAAAACAAAGGCAGGGATTGGAGGAATGAGGTACTGCCCACTGTAGAAGAAGACTAGGTTTGAGACCAGCTGATGAACCTGAAACTGCACAAGTCCACAGGACCTGAAAAGTTTCATCCGCGGGTCCTGAAGGAACTGGCAGATGAAGTTGCTAAGCCGCTTTCCCTCATATTTGAGAAGTTGTGGCAGTCCAGTGAAGTTCCCACTGACTGGAAAAGGAGAAACAGAACCCCTGTTTTTAAAAAGACTAAAAAAGAAGACCCAGGGAACTACAAGCTGGTCAGTCTCACATCTATGCCCGGCAAGATCACAGAGTAGATCCTCCTGGAAGCTCTGTTAAGGCACATGGAATAAAAAGGTGATTGGTGACAGCCAACATGGCTTCACTAAAGGAAAATTGTACCTGACAAATTTGGTGGCCTTCTATGATGGCCTTACAGCGTTAGTGGATAAGGGGAGAGCAAAAGATGTCATCTACCTGGACTTGTGCAAAGCATTTGATGCTGTTCGCATGACATCCTTGTCTCTAAATTGGAGAGACATGGATTTGACCAATGGACTGCTTAGTGGATAAGGAACTGCCTGGACGGTCGCACGCAAAGAGTTGAGGTCAATGGCTCCATGTCCAAGTGGCAAGAAGTGACATGTGCTTTTCCTCATGGGTCAATACTGGGACCGCTACTATTTATCATCTTTGTTGGTGACATAGATGTTGGGATGGAGTGCACCCTCAGAAGTTTGCCAACAACACCAAGCTGTGTGGAGTGGTCAACACGCTGGAGGAGAGAGATGCCAACCAAAGGTGTAAGAGTCAATCAGAAGACCAGCTTTGTCTCAACATTGTCATCAGTGACTAGGCCCCCAAAACCTGGACTAACGTCTTGACATGAGTCTGCAGTGGCTCACTGAGCTGGCTGTTATCAGATGAAGAAACTTTGGAGAAATGACTGAGGTGTGACCATTACACGGGGGTATGAACTGTGTTGATACTGTGGTACGAAATTACAAACAGTGTCACTACCTGGTACAAGCCTATTTTACTGGATCAGCAAAGTGAAGAACTGCTATCAAAGAAGATGGACCGCACTGGCTGTGCCAACACCAATGAAGTAATCTCAAACCTCAGTTGAACTTTCCTCTTTTTAATGTCATTATAGTGTAAAAACACACCTCCTGGTAAGAAGCTACTCGCCTCCAAAGCTGACCACTCCTCAGCACTCCTCTCAGGGCATGCGTGGAAGCCTTACTCCAGACAGGCGGAGGTTGGCACCTTTCCATGGGACAGAGGTGGAGTGGAGGTGGGTCCAAGGAGGAGCAAGGTGTGCTACCTAGCATAAAAGATGGATCCTCCGTAACTGAATTTTTGAAGATCTTCCCCACCAAGAGACCACGACGGTCAAAGAAGAAGCAGCAGAATGTCTTCTGGATTCAGGACCATAGGGATGCCTGTGGACCTGTGGTGGTAGCTATAATCCTCTTTTCCCTTTTTTTTACATCATCTTTCCTATTCTTCCTTCTTTCTATTGCAAGCCACTTTACAGGCAGAACCAATAAAGTAATTGTGTGCTGAAAGCATAATTCCCTCGGCCTGATGCGATTTCTTTTGGCACTTCGGGATCACAGCTGAAACGAACCATCATGCCTGCACTGAGGAGTGGACTGTGACAAGAGGGACTTGAACAGGCTTCAGAAGTGGACCTGAGCAAACCTCATGAAGTTTAACAAGGCCAAGTGCAAGGTCCTGAATGTGGCCAGGGGCAATCCCAAGCACAAATACAGGCTGGGCGGAGAATGGATTGAGAACATACCTGAGGAGAAGGACTTGGGAATGTTGGTTGATGAGCTGGCAATGTGCAATCACAGCCCAGAAGCCAACCATATTCTGGGCTGCATCAAAAGAAGTATGTCCACCATCAAGGGAGATGATTCTGCCCCTCTACTCTGCTCTCATGAGACCACACCTGAAATAGTCCATCCAGCTCTGGAGCCATCAACTTAAGAAGGACATGGACCTGTTGGAACGGGTCCAGAGGAGGGTCACAAAGACGATCAGAGTACCTCCCCTATGAAGACAGGCTGAGATAGTTAGGGTGGTTCAGCCTGCAGAAAAGGCCCCCGGGAGATCTTATAGCAACCTTTTAGTATCTGAAGGGGGCCTACAAGAAAGCTGAAGAGTGACATTTACAAGGACATGTAGTGATAGGACAAGGGGGAATGGCTTCAAACCGGAAGAGGGTAGATTTAGAACAGATATTAGGAAAAAAATTCACTATGAGGGTGGTGAGACACTGGCCCAGGTTGCCCAGGGAAGTTATGTTGCCCCATCCCTGGAAGTGTTCAAGGCCAGGTTGGATGGGAATTTGAGCAACCTGGTCTCATGGGAGGTGTCTCTGCCCCTGGCAAGGAGATTGCAACTACATGATCTTTAAGGTCCCTTCCAACCTAAAGCACTCCATGACTCTATGATTGTATAACTACTATTTTCATGATTATCTTTTAATTCGGTATCAAAAATGGGGATTTACATGTAGGTCAGGAATTACTACTGAAATTAAAGGGCTTCTTTTATTGATTATTTTTAGAGATGTTATAAGACTCACAGAAGTATCACTAGAATAATGTGGACCATTTAAGTGTGCCTGTCATGGAATTGAATCAATGCACAGATATTTGCATGGTGTGTTGGGTTGAACCCTGCGAGCAACTAAGTCCCCACACTCATTCATCCCCTCCCCCAGCAGGAAGAGAGACAGAGAATTGGAAGTGAAAAAAGGGAAAGAAAACATGTGGACTGAGATAAAAAGAGCATACTAGGGGAAGCAAAGCTTTATGCATGAGCAAAGAAAAATAAGGAATTCATTAACTACTATCCATTGGCAAGCAGATATCCAGTTGCTCCCTGGCAAGCAGGTTCTAAGCCCATGCTAACAAATCCTTGGGACGGAAATGTCCTAGAGCCTGAAAGTTCCCCATTCTTCCCTTCCATGATCTTGTATTGCTGAGCACGATGTCATATGGGACGGAGTATCCCTTTGGTCAGTTCAGAACAGCTCTCCGGGTTGCGTGCCCTCCCAACTTCTTGCCCTTGCCTAACCTGTTGGCTGGAAGAGTGGGGAGGGAGAGGGTGGAAGAAACCTCAATGCTGGGCCACCACTGCTCAGCAATAGCCAAGCACTGGGGTGTTGTCAATACAGGTTCAACCACAAATGCAAAGCACAGCACCATATGGGTTTCTGTGAAGAAAAAGGGCTCCATCCCAGCTAGACCAAGAACACACGGTCAAGAAACACATTGCCAAGACATTGACACATGGCCAAGAAACACATCCTATTCACAATGCACAATGGAGTTTTGTGAAATGTGCGCAGTAAATATTCCTGTGAAAACTGGAAAGATCCCTTACCCTCTTACAGAGACGGTAAAAGTACACACAAGGTGTGCTTTCAAGAAGGTGACTTCTCTCCTGAGTTCAGAAGAGCCTGCCCTTTACCTCTGAGGGTAGGATCCAGCACACAGTCCGAGACAACTTGATGGTAGAGTAGGGCTCCATTGCACAAATTCAAAACAGCCTGTGTGCCTCATCTGCCAACCTCATACACATGTTTCAGATACTGCTGGGAATCTCTAGAGCCACAATTCACCTTCATGTTTAAGTGAGATAATGCAAATGTGTTGACCTACACACCGGTCTCCAGTACCGTTTTAGATGGACTGTCTTCACACTGGCCCTGCAAAGACGTTGTAGGGACTGCACTCACCTTGGTGGCTCCCACATATTCCCGGGACACTTTTCCCTGAGTGTGTGGGGAACGACGATAGAAACTATGACCCTCAGTGAGGTTGACTGAGGTCAGTGGAGTTGGCCACTGCTCCTCTTTCTCATCTGCACAAGAGTTACAGTAAACCTGAGTCCTTTATTCCCTTTAAACAAACAAACAAACAAATCAGCAAAACCGTAGGGAAATACATCAAACAGGAAAAAAAGCCATATTTATTTCTACGTAATATCCTGATTACATGAAACACATACCAAAATAGTTTTAGTTGGATTTGTACAAGAAGAGCAAGACATGATACTTGGTCTAATGTCTCTGCACTGTAACTTCCCAGCCGCTTAGAGAATTAAAGAATCATGTATGTTGGAAAAGACCCTTCAAATCGTCAAGTCCAATGGTACTGCCATCCTTAGCTGGCCAGAGAATGCCTCAGGACGCAACTACCTTGAATCAAAATATTTGTTTCTACTTGCACAAGCCTTTCCAAGCAAATTCCCTTTCCGTGACAGGATTTCATATTTTTGAGGTTTACAGCACTTGTAGTCCAATGATTTCCCGCAGCCTCACTGCAGACATCTTGGGTTGCTTGCTTGTCATCGTAGCTGTTACATGTCTTCTTTTCTTTGATCCTGACTGAAGATTAACTTTCCTAACAGTCAGCATTTATTCCAAGCATGGTTGTTCCATGTCATGAAAATCGTGGGCTTTGAAATGATAGTGAGAGAGGTGATTTCTGGCCACTTTGCCATCACCACCTGTCAGGCGCTGGGGCGGAGCTCAAAGATTCTGCAGGTTCACGGCATCTGGCCGTGTGTCTGGTGTCTCCTGGGCTGATTATGATATTGGCAGCACATTGGCATCTGGTGTCCTAACTGCAGTAGGCCCCAACAGAGATGGAGGGAGAGACCTTCTGTTGTCAGGATCTTGGTTGAGCAGCCAGCATTGATGCAACAAGGAGAGAAAAGGTATTTGTCTGACAGTATGAATCCAGAAATGGCAGGACCAGCAGAAGAGCCTGACAGCAGCACAAATGACATGGAAAGCTCAGCTACCTTGATTTTCACGTGTCAGTTCTGTACTGCTCTCAGAAGGGGGGAGATATTAAGACTTTGAAACTCCTCCTGAAGATTCTTTGGATTGCATACCAAATAAAAGAAGGATAGGAGTGAAAAATGAAAAGGTTTGCTGCAACTCCACAAGCAACAATGATGATGTCAGGCACGTTGCCTGCAGGAGGCACCTGCTTCTTCCAACTGACATAGAAGGACCTGTTATGGGTGGTGAACGACTAGACACAGAAGTGGGAGGTATTCTTGGGAAGTGCATTTAAGGCCATCAGAAAGCTACTCCTTCCGAGAACATCGATCCACTTTAGCACAAACACACCATGAAGGTTTACTGGGATCCTCAGTGACTGGCACACAGAAAATCTTTTCACGCTCATGTTGACGCCTTGATGTAAGCTTCTGTATGCAAACCCCATGACCGTTTTCACCCTCTGCACTGAGGATCCATTCCTTTCTGTGAGTGCCTAGGAGAACTGAAGGTCCTCTCTACCCAGCGAACGGTAGCCTGAAGTCTAGGTCTTCTCCTTCTTGACTGGCTGATGGAAGCATTAACAAGCAATGGTGGAAGCTTCTTACTGCTCAACTAAAATTTGGTGGCACAAACCAGGGGTGTGAGAAGAGTGCAGTGTGAACTTAGGCTCTGTGTTTCTGTCACACATTAAGTATTCATTCTCAGCTCCTCCATTCACTCATCATCATCATCAAACTCCTGCACTAATTTGAGAGGCTCATCGTCAGGCTTTGCAGCAGATGGACCTGTTGAGAAGAAAGGAAAAAACTTCTCTTCCTGGCTGCTGTCACCTCCCACAGTGAAAGTGTACAGAGCTTCTTTCGTACGGACATTGTAAAACGACAGCTTCTTGGCTGGCATGTCCAGGAAGATCCCAATGTTTTGCAGCTTCCCACTCACACGCAAACGCGTCCAAGGATCTGTGTAGGCCCAATACTCTCGCCCATCTGCAAACCCTACAGCCCAGAAGCCACTCTTAGGGGACAGAGCCAATGTCCCTTTGCGAGCCACGGATTCCCGGGCAATACCCAACGCCCAGCTTCGTCTCTTGCCAACATCCACTTCCCAGTAGTGTCTCCCACATGTGTATCCTTCCTTTGCCAACACAAAGGTGTGGGAATCAAATCTCTTCTCCTTGCTGGGCACACTCCTGATGGCACCAGTATCTTTCACACTCATTCCGTTGTCAGAGATTTCCAATTTGGGGTGAGCCGTGTCAGCATCCAGGGTGACATCCACTGCAACGACCAAGTCACTTAAGTAGGAAAAAGCTTAAAGACTACATTTGTGAAGCTTTCTGTTATGTGTCCCCTCCCACGGGTTCCCTTGCCATCCCTTGTGCTCCACTCCGATGCACCCGAGGCAGCTGCTTTCCCAGAATACGATCAGAGGGATGGAGCACCTTTTCTATGAAAGCAGGCTGAGAGATTTGGGGAGATTTTGGAGAAGAGAAATCTCCTGGGAGAAAGTATAGCAACCTTCCGGAATCTAAAGGGTACCCAAAAAGATCGCTGGAGAGGGACTTTTTACAAGGACATGTAATGATAGGATGAGGGGTAATGGCTTCAATGTGGAAGAGGGGAGATTTAGAATAGATATTAGGAAAAAAATGTTCACTCTGAGGGTGATGAGGCACTGGAAGAAATTGCCAAGGGAAGTTGTGGAGTTCCCATCCCTGGAGGTGTTCAAGACCAGGCTGGATGGGGCTTTAAACAATGTGGTCTAGTGGAAGGTGCCCCTGACCATGGCAGGGGGGGTTAAACAGGATTATCTTTAAAAGTCCCTTCCAACCTAAACTGTTCTATGAAACCTCTAGCTTCTGCTGTCCCAAAGCTCCCATCTCCCTTGTCTCACATCTATGGCACGCTGAGAGTAGGGTTGGCATGCACCAAATGCAAAGTGACTCAAAGGCACTGCCTTGAAGACATCATGACCATCAGGGAGGATTCTAAGAGAGGTGACCAGAGGGTAAGAACCATGCCTTGGCACACACCTCCCCTTCAGGAAAAAACAGAATCACAGAATCTGCTTGAATGAGCGTATGGGGAGAAATTCCGTGGACCAAGACCGTATGACACAAATGCACCATGTGTGTGTACAGTGTACACTCAGCAGGAGAAATGCTCCAAAAACACCCAGAAATGAGCCTCTCCTTGCTAAGACCTACCCTTCTCTTCTGAGAATCCGTAATGCTGCTTTGAATGCCTGAAACTCTGTGACTGACCTGTGAAGTTTCTTGGGCAGCAAATGAATAAGAGAAAGAATAAGAAACAATCCCTGCTGTTCAGAAGTCATCTGAACGCTTCCTTGCGAAGGAGGAATGTGTCCCCCAGAGCTGCATTCAGGCTCCAAGGGATGGCATTCAGCATGGCCTCTTTTCTTACCTTTGTGTCGTTGTGTCTGCAGAAATTCTGTGGGAAAATGAAAAAGGAGTCATTGAGTAGATTTAACAAGGGGAGCAGGGGTCCAGCGAGCTCACACACAGTCTCTAATGCTGGCAGACGAGCATGCTTTTCTGCAGTAGCATGTCTTTTTTATGGGTCAGAGAGCACATCACAAGGCCATCTCATCCTCCATAGAGGAAAAGCCAGAGGACCACTTAAGTGACTGCTCCCGCAGAAGTGTTTTAAATACAACATGAATACAGAGAGGGAAGAGGGCATCGTCCCTAGCAGGAAAGAGAGTGGACTTGTTAAAAGGCCAAAGACCTCGTGTCTGCAGAGATATCTTGCAATTGTCATGAAAGAGGAAATCCCGATGCCTTCCAGACACTTGACAATACCTCACTGCAAAACTGCTTCATAAACCCATCCCTATATGTCTTCCAGATTCTTTCCAGTCCAGGTTTTATCCCATATAATCCTTTGGCCTAATTCACACTCCAGTACAAATGTGTTCCTCAGCCTTAAATGTTCTTTCCCACTCAGTGAGAGAGCACTTTTCTGAGCTGAGTAGATTTTCAAAATACATGGCAGCTGTGTGTTTCCTAAGGAGCATCAGAAAGGAGATGTCACTTACTCTTTTCTCTCACCAGTTGGTCTGTAAAGACAAAGAGAAGAGTAATGAAAGACAGAAGCATGAGCATTTGTACAAGAAGGCCTTGAAGAGCAAGGATGCTCTTCTATGTCTCACAAAAAAGGCAATGGAATTCAAAAGTCCCCTCCACACCGCATACCACATATGTCTCAGAAGATGACTATATTCTCAAAAGCATCGCAAAGGAAAGATCACTTACTCTTCTCCCTCTGCACGAGCTCAGTAATGACCAAGAATACAGGAAAGAAAGGAAAGAGCTTTGGATTTTCTGGCATGCCCTTCTCCTCCTTTTGTCATTCCTTCCCTCTTCCCTTATTCCACATGATCTTTCTCATGGGAAAGACGTTCCCTGAGGATGCAGCCCCAGCTGAAGGCCTCAAGTGAGTGTCCTGAACATGGGAAATGCTGCAGGGACCCCAAGGACACCACCCTCATGGCCTGCATGGAGAAACCCGGCTTACAAAGGGAAGGGGAAAGGCAATTAGCAAAGAGAGGTCATTAGGCTCAGTCCCCAGCTGGGCTTCAGATTACAAAAACCAGCATGTCTGTCTTAGGAAGAGCATCTCCCTCCGCAATGGCATCACCCCAGGCAGCAGAGAGCACTCACCTTTCTCCTCTTGCACACGGGCTACAAAGGGAAGGGGAAAGGCAGTTAGCAAAGAGAGGTCATTAGGCTCAGTCCCCAGCTGGGCTTCAGATTACAAAAACCAGCATGTCTATCTTAGGAAGAGCATCTCCCTCCGCAATGGCATCACCCCAGGCAGCAGAGAGCACTCACCTTTCTCCTCTTGCACACGGGCTACAAAGGGAAGGGGAAAGGCAGTTAGCAAAGAGAGGTCATTAGGCTCAGTCCCCAGCTGGGCTTCAGATTACAAAAACCAGCATGTCTGTCTTAGGAAGAGCATCTCCCTCCACAATGGCATCACCCCAGGCAGCAGAGAGCACTCACCTTTCTCCTCATGCACACGGGCTACAAAGGGAAGGGGAAAGGCAGTTAGCAAAGAGAGGTCATTAATTCTCAGTCCCCAGCTGGGCTCCAGATCAGAGACTCCAGCATGTCCCTCTAGGAAGGAGCCTCTCCCTCCACAATGGCAACACCCCAGGCAGCAGAGAATACTTACCTTTCTCTTCTTCCACCCAGGCTAAAAAGGGAAGGGAAAGGCAGTTAACAAAGAGAGGTCATTAAACTCAGTCCCCAGCTGGGCTCCAGACATGGGTACTTGCCTGGCTCTACCTTTCCTTTGCCTTTTTGTGTGTGCACATTAAGGTGAAAGGGATCTACAGGAATGTGGATGTGGTGCCGTGGGCCCAGCACGCAGCCTAGATACTCTGGAGGAGAAGAGCCAAGCATGGGCTCTCAGCAGCTGCAAGGCAAGAGGCAGCAGGAGCTTCTAGAAACATGGGCAAGTGATGCACGGAGAGAGGCTGGGAAGAGCAGAGCTGGCATGGAGTGCTCAGCTCTGGGTTGTCGAGTTCACAAAAGGAGAGAGAAGTTGAAGGTGTTTATACAGAGAGCTTTCTATCTGTGTGGGACAATGGAGGTCCTGCTGTGCCTCCCCTGACAGGGGAGGCCACAGGCATCTTCCATGTTTCCAAGAGGAGAGGAAGGGAACCAACTCCAAGGAGCCTGTAACCAACTCCAAGGAGCTCCAAGAAAGGCATTGCCCAAGGGGACAGAGAGAAGCATGGAGAGATGGGGGCAGGCTGTGTAGCAGGGAGACCTTGCATAGAAATGGAGCTGGTCAGGGTGAGGTTAGGCCTATGGGAAACCTTGCCCTCGTCAAGTGTGACCTCCTGCTTTTGAGAGGAGCGAGGCACAGGCATCACGTGGACGCTGTTTTTGGCCAAACACACCCCCCGGAGGTTCTGTGGCCTGGGTTTGCCTGTGGCCAGGTGGAAGAGCAGGCATTGCTTGTAAACATGCTATGCCCAAATCAATGTCAGACTCAGCACCACGTAAGCTGTCTTCTGGCAGCCTTTACCGTGAGCCTGGAGGGCAGGATTGTCCATCCCCCCCACGCACTAGGCCATGTCCCTGGACATCTTTCCCTCAGCTCTTACAAAGCCTGCCTCAACATGACAGGATCTTCCCCTGCACAACGCAATGGCCTCAGGAAGCTTTCCTGAGCTGAACAGATACTTGAAGGACATCGCAGAAGCTTCACATCTTCTCAGAAGTATCAGAAATGAAAGATCACTTACCCTTCTCCCTCTGCAGTAGCTCTGTAATGACAAAGAACACAGGAAAGAGGGGAAAGAGCTTTGGATGTGCCTGTCATGCACTCCAGAAGAATGAATGCTCTTCTACCCTCCCTCTGCAGAGGCCATTGGGCTTTCATTCACTCCCTCTTTTTTCATTCCTTCTCTATCCCCTTATTCGCATACGACTTTTTTCAAGGGAAAGGCCTTCCCTCAGGTGTCAGCCCCAGCTGAAGGCCTCAAGTGAGTGTCCTGAACATGGGAAATGCTGCAGGGACCCCAGGGACACCAAACCTTTACCCTGTAAAGAGACCCTGGTCCCACAAATAGCATTGTCTTATGCATAGACCTCCCCATCTGTGTGGGACACTTGAGGTCCTGCTGGGCCTGGCCTGACAGGGGAGGCCACAAGCTCCTTCTGTGTGGCCAAGAGGAGAGGAAGGGAACCATCTCCAAAGAGCCTGTCGTTCCAAGAATGGCATTGCCCAAGCAGACGGTGAGAAGTATGCAGAGGTAGGGGGCAGGCTGTGTAGCAGGAACATTGTCAAGAAATGCAGCTGGGCAGGGTGAGCTTAAAAACATGGGGAACTTTCCCAATAGCAAAGGTGGGGTCCCACTTTGAAGCATGGGACACCTTACCAAAGCCCATGGTTTCCCCTTTTGTGTTTCTGTGGAAGGTGCCATGCCAGAGCACTGGTGCCAGTGGAGGGAAAGGGGAGAAGGAGCAGAGAGAGAGTGAGGGATGGATCAAGGTCTGCATCTAGCTGGCAGGGAGGAGGGGTGGGCCAAGGGACAGGCTCCTCATTCCCACCCTGCACTCTAGTAACAAGCATCCTTGCACAAGCTATGCAGCACTTGCCTCTCTGCTGCTGTTCTTGTCCTGCAAAGGAAAGGAGAAGGGCAGTTACATCCAGAGGAGGATGCATTGCTCAGGTACAAGGGCAGGTGTCTGCTGGAGCTGGGATCCTCCCGAGTAGTCAAGTGAATTAATGGACTATTGGAAGTGTGTGCTGAGGCCAAGTCCTTTCCCTGGAAACCTTCAGCGTGCTGGTGCCTCACAGAAGAACAAAGGCAGCTCTCCAAGGCCACCCAGATAGCTTTAAAAGACCTCACACAGAGTGACTATTGTCCGTGCTGAAATTCACATTCCTCCACCCCACTGGTATTTCCTTCCTTCCTTCCTTCTCTCCTTCCCTCTCTCTCTTTGTCATTCCTTCCCTCTTCCCTTATTCCTACATGACCATTTTTTAGGAGCAAGACCTTTACTCAGGTTCCAGCCACACCTGAAGGCCTCAACTGCGTTGCCTGAACATGGGAACTGCTTCAGGGTCTCCAAGAACATCTCCCTTGTAGCCCACATGGAGGGATGCTCTGCCCCGGGTAGAATGCCACTTTAAATTATGGGACTAGGGAACAAAGGGTTTGTCTTCCCTGCTTGTCTTAATGTTGAGGCCACTGTGTCCTTCCTTGGGAAACTTTCTCGGTGTCAGTGACCATCAGCAATGGAATGGGAGCTGCCATTGACTCTCACCTCAGCTAAAGAGAAAAGGATCAACCAACAAAGCCTACATCTTACCTTCACTTCTCTCTTTTGATATCTCTGCCTCACTTTTCTGAGAGGCTCTGGGGAGTTAGACAGGAATGGAATGGGGATGTGGAAGCTCATGGGCCCGGCTCTTTAACAGGGAGGGGTTGCCAGGAAATGCAGCTTGCGTGGGTTAAGTTTAGCCACCAGTTTGGGAGACTAACAGTGTAATACTTTCCATGTTCTCAAAGTACCAAAGCATCTCTGAATGAAGTCTCGGGGAGTCTTACGGAGATGCCCTTCTGCATAAAGGTTCTCATTCATGATGACTTCAAGCTATCACACATGATCCATTTACCCCCATTTCAGTAAATCCTACCCAGGGCCTTAAAATAGCTCATTTGCTTAAACAAATGCCCTGTGCCCCGCAAAAAAATGATGGGAAACAAGACCCTCTAGTTAGAGCAGGGTGATAGCTCCTTACTGACATGCCCGCATATTTAAGGACACGTATGGAGGGGTGATTTGAAAGCAGAAATGAGCACTTACCTCCATCTAACAAGGGGTCCCCTGCAAGATAAAAGGCATTTTAAAATATTGATTGTTGTGATCTTAAATTGAAAATTAGGTAGGCTTAGCTACCGCCTAGGAAGAAGTCAGCAAACTTATGAGGTGCAGCAGTCTTCTCAATCCCAGCCTGCACTTAGATGGGCTCTGGGCACGCATACAGCTCCCTTCCTCACAACTGCTTTTGCAGTGTCCATGTGGCCATTACTTCCTGATGCCTACAGATTTATGCCTGTGGGCTCTCTCTGGCCTCACACCCCTCATCATTAATGTTTCTCCTGCCAAGAAGTCCAACGTCAATGGCAGGATGGTGGACAAACACACATGACTTACACGTAAGCTGGGAACTCATATGGTTCAGCTAGAGTGATTCTGCTGCATGAGAAGCACCATCCTTGAGGAAGCACTGTGTGAGAGCCAAGTAGCTGCACATTGGCTTTGGACATGCAAAACATCCAGCAGTGTAGCTGCGGACAACAGAGTGGCATCTGTCCCATCTAACGCTCAGTGCCATCTAAGTTCAAATATTTCAAATAGTGTTTTCCTTTCTACCTGCAGCAGAACTCTGACCTGCACAAGAAGTAAGCTGTACATGTCAACCTTTGCATTTAGCTCTTTAACAAATGTTTTCAATATGTGTTTGGAATACATTACCTTCTTCCATACGTCTGTTGTCATCTGGAAGGGAGAACAAAGCAGAACAGATCAGAAGGGATGACTGCCTTTTCTGAGGCTGTACTCACAAAAGCCTAAGTGTCCTTAAGTTAAAGATTGCCTAGTTACCACTGTATGTTATGGGCTAAATGGCTGAAAATGATTGTGCAAGTCAAAGCATGCAAATCCTTTCAATTCTGAAGAGCTCTCCCTCTGTTTGGGAGAGTGGAGGTCCTGCTGTGCCTGGCCAGACAGGGGAGGTCATGGTCTTTTCTGTGGCCAAGAGGAGACGAAGGGAATGATGTCCAGCCTAGAAAATCCTCTCATTCTATCTCCAAAGGGCTGTAGCTCCAGGAAGGACTTTGCCCGAGGATGGTGAGAAGCTGTGATAGGTGAGGGCAGGCGCTGTAGCAGGGAGCCATTGCCAAGAAATGGAGGTGGGCAAGGTGAGGGTAGACGAATTGGGAACATACCTTGTGGCAAACACAGACTCCCACATTGAAGCACAGGACCCCTTGGCAAAGCCCTTCACCTCCCGCTGTGTGCTCCTTTTGAAGCTGCTGTGCCAGAAGAGTGGTGCCAGGGGAGGGGAGCAGAGCAAGGGGCAGAGAGGGAGGCAAGCTGTAGGCTCTGATTCTGGCTGGTAGGGAGCAGGGCTGAACCCAGGGAAATGCTCCCTATTCCCCCCTACATTCCAGGGATGAGCAGCCTACCACACACCAGGCCAGACTCACCTATCTTCTCTTGGAGGTGTCCTGCAAAGGGAAGGAGAAAGGCAGGTAGGGCCAGAGGAAGATGCATTGCCTGAAGCCCCAGAGAAGGGGTTTGCTGGAGTACAGATCCTCCCGAGAAGTCAGGTGCATTCATGGACTAAGGCAAGTGTGTGCCGAGGCCAAGTCCTTCCTTGGAAACCTTTAGGGTGCTGGTGCCTCACAGCAGAACACAGGCAACTTGCCAAGCCCACTCAGTTGGACTTAAAAGACCTCAAACACTCTGACTTCTTGTGGGGACTGAGGCAAAAGAAAGGTTAAGTGTGGTAGAACTAATAGGGAGGAATAAGCAGCTGCAGCACTGTTCTGGCAGATGATGAAGTTGTGTGAAGCTACTCCCTAGATAAGGAGGTGCTGCTCACATGGAAGAGAGATTCCCTTTTTGGTGGGAACATGTTCTTTCAGAGTATGCAATTGTGTAAAAAAGTAAAGTAAAAAATTACTGGCCTTGGTAGAAAAGTATGTAAAAAGCACGCTTGGTTAATAAAGCTGATTTCGATCCTGCATATCGGAGTCTGTGGCCCTTCATCTCCAACAACTTCTTTCTACACAGAAAATCATATTCCTCCATCCCACGGGTATTTCTTTCCCACAAGTTTTGTTGCAAGGTCCATGTGTCCATTAATTCCTGATTTCGACAGATATGGGCTGACAGTCCTCATCTCTTTTAGTTTTAATACCAATGGCACCAAAATCAATGGCAGGATGGTGGACAAACACACATGACTTACACGTAAGCTGGGAACTCATATGGTTCAGCTAGAGTGATTCTGCTGCATGAGAAGCGCATCCTTGAGGAAGCACTGTGTGAGAGCCAAGTAGCTGCACACTGGCTCTGGCCATGCAGAAACGTCCAGCAGCGTAGCTGGGGGCAACAGAGTGGCATCTGTCCCATCTAACGCTCAGTGCCATCTAAGTTCAAATATTTCAAATAGTGTTTTCCTTTCTACCTGCAGCAGAACTCTGACCTGCACAAGAAGTAAGCTGTACATGTCAACCTTTGCATTTAGCTCTTTAACAAATGTTTTCAATATGTGTTTGGAATATATTACCTTTTTCCATACGTCTGTAGTCATCTGGAAGGGAGAACAAAGCAGAACAGATCAGAAGGGATGACTGCCTTTTCTGAGGCTGTACTCACAAAAGTCTAAGTGTCCATAAATTAAAGGTTGTCTAGTTACCGCTGTATGTTATGGGCTAAATGGCTGAAAAGGATTGTGCACGTCAAAGCCTGGAAATCCTTTAAATTCCAAAGAGAATTTTGCTGTTCACAGCACAGTGCTGGGGCTGGGGGCTGGAGGCAATTTATGCCAAGCTTGTGGCTTGTCTGGTACAAAAGCAAAAGTGGAGGTGGTTTGTAATGTAGCCAATCAAACAAAAATGAAACAAAATCAACAGAACCCAAATATCGGTGAGGATACTTGTGAAAGAGGAGACGTGTCAAAGGCAAGAGCCGGCAACGTTAACAACAGTGTAACGGAGGGTGTGTTACACAGCAGAGGAGTCAGAGCCCGTCCTCTGGCTCCTACCATGGGTTCCTTGAGTATTGCACTTTGCCTCCAGCTCATGGTCCAGAAGGGCACGAGGCTGCTGTAGGCCCTTTGTCATGTCTTCCATGGATGGCTTTGATGCGTGAGGGTATGGGCCTTGCTGACTATGGCTAATCACTGCTTTCTTTTTTGATATGAAGGAACTAAGAAATACAAGAGGATTCCATTAATATCTTACCTTTTCCTTTCAATTTAGAGATTCTCCAGAGTAGTGCAATATTCAAGATGATGCTTGAGACTGCCAGAACTGTTAGTAAAATGAATGGTGGAGGCCAACCTGCATATTTTGAAAAGAACTGTGTTTAGTGTTTCATGGAAGTAGAATTAAGTGGCTCATCCTGGCTCTTAGTTGGGTCAACAGAACTTGGGTTTTGGAATGTGTCAATGAATTGCTGTCTTTGTCCCAAAGGAGCCCACGAATCAGGAGACTACAGGCGTACACAGCATTTCTGATTCAGATAATGACACAGCAAAAGGGAAGAACTGTTTCACGAGCTTTGTTTTAGCTTCTAAGATGATTTCTGAAACCATAGCAGTGGAATCATCATTCATGTGATGATTTCTAAAGAAGCAAAAGGACTTAGAATTGAAGGAGATGAAGGGTTTGTGATTAGCCTCTTCTATGGGGAACCAGAGGTACTTGAGAGTGCCAGAAGTACTCTTGTCTCGGTAAGCTTCTCTGCTCAGTGATCTAGGGTAGCGTTTAAAGTATATGTTTAAAGACAGAGAGATAGAGACACTTATATATGTGTGTGTGTATATGTGGATGTGTGGAGAAGTATGGCAATGTGCTGCAAAGGGGAGTGAGTGGCAGAGGCAGGCTCACAGGCCTAGGGAGAACATTTCACTTAGCTGAGCAACTGCAGGAATCCCTGGAAAAAGGGAGGAAGTTGGCTGCTTGTCCCTGCATTGAGGAGTTTACCCGCCATCCTGCATGCCCTAGCTTCCCCTGCAGACTTGCTCATTTCAAGGCAGGCAGGATAGAGGGGGACAAAGGAAAGCCCAACAAGGCCAAGTCACAGCACAGTGCTCACCCAAAGGCTGAGCCAGTCCTCCACCTAAGAATCCCAAGCCTAACCGTTCTTAGGTGCCCTGGGAGCCTCCTCTCACCCTGTCTAGACTCTATGCAGCATCCAGCAATGCCATGCTAAGAGTCAATAGTACTGGTACTGGAGGTACTGGAGGGACCTTTGCTATGGGTGGATCAAGCAAGAGCTCACCCTAGATCTCCCTCCCCAAGCAGGACCTGGGCTGCTAGCACACTGAACCAGCCATGACAAACAAATATTAAGCATGGATTTACCTTCGGAAAAGTTGCATCTGACTTCTGAAGCTATAAAAGAAGAGGAAGATGAGTGAGTGGAAACAATAATCACGGATGTGTCACTTGGTCATTAGGGCCTGATATCACTGATGCTCTGCCAGTGCCTTCCCCTCAGACTTCACCAGGGAGGAGAGGAAATGGTTGAGTCCTGGTACTGACCAAGGGGATCCCAAGCCTAGAGCCCGTTATAATTCACGCAGAGCTGAAAAGACACCAGGATGGGGGCCCAAGCATGTGCAAGGGACATCCTAAGAAAATTGCCAGAAACCACCAACCCCAGCTTCTGGTGAAAAACCTTCCCTCATCCTACCAGACCCTTCCCTTGGGTCTATGCCATGTCCACAACTCTTTTGAATGGGGAGTGTCACCACAGCGCGGGGGAGAAGTAACCAGGTAAAAGAAGGCACCTCATCGAGGCAGGAGGCCTGGAAAACCATACCAATACAAAGTAGATGTGGTCTCTTACCTTGTTTATCCATGTTGTTCAACTGTCCTGTTACGCCTTCAAAACAAAAGCATTGTTTGTTAGATTCTTTTCCTTTTTTACTTGCAGGTAGGAAAAAAGAGCTCCCTGAGCACCTGAAAGTTGAGCTGCAAGCCTGGATCAGAACCAGGATTGCTCCTTTTACAGAGACCTTCCAGGTTGAGGAGTTGGAAAGGGGACAGCTCCCAGGATGACCTGATTGCATCCCCAACATTTGCCTTTCCCATCCTTCCACATCCCACCACTTCTCCTAGAGAAGTACGTGAGGAAGGCAGCAGGCAGAACATTGCTGCTTTGAGCACCAAGGGAAGGGGCAAATCCCAGGTCTTCCTTCTCTTCCATATGGTGCAGACAGCATTTATCCTGCCTCCCCATGAACACCTCTCTGCTAAGATGTGTTCTTCTCCTACCACAGGAGGTACACTCACAGAGAGGAAAGGCAATGTAGCCCGCACTGAGCTCCAATCAGCTGTGACCTGAGTGCCTCCAGGCCACACTGCTCACCATGTTCACACGGCGCCTGGTGGATTCCCACCAGGTTTGTTGTATAAGTGCCAAAGCACTGACGGGATGGGCCCCATTGGACCATCGGCTATTTCTTTAAGTGACATAAAGGTATTGCATCTCTTCAGCCTGCAAAACATCAGGGGACCACCTGAAAGGGGGTTTCTTACCTGACAGAAAAAGGAATATGCTTGGGAAAAAGATGAGGGAACAAAATACTAATGCTCTTCTGTTCCGGAGCCAGACAGGCAACATTTCTGATGTGCTGCAATGTAAGAGACAGAGAAAGGTGGTAGAACAAAATCATCAGTGAAGCCATGTATCACATCTCTCCTCTCTCCTTTAAACCTTGCACTGCGTGTCATCCCCTATCTGCTCCCTTTCATCCCATCTGACATTAAAGGGAAGCTGTGCCCAGCTGGTCACCTCTGCTGTACAGGAGGCTTCTTCTATCTGCTTCTGTGTAATCTAGGCACACAAATTATACCCTGAGAAATCAAGTTCCTGATATTAACAATTCCTCTTAGGACCTGCCGTTAAATATTCATAAAAAGACAGTTCCTGACTTCTTGAATACCAGGTGTTTTTTTCCAGTAGCATTTGTAAAATTAATCTTGGTACCAATAAAGATGCAGAGTGAGTGAAATGGTCCTTCGCTACGTGAGAGTATGGATGACACACAGCTGGTGGTAGACGTAACCAACCACACCAACCACTACAGGTTCAGACACTGGCCAATATTAAGGTAGTGGTTGGCTAGCTGCTGCTGCAGAGATAACGTTGACACTACTACCGACAGCTTCACCTGCTCTGCTCTCAGCAGCACTTGTGATCTTTACAAAAAGGTCACTATTAAAGCACCATTTGGGTTGAGGCTTCTGCAGGCTTCTATAGTCTGCCCACCCGTCCCTTTGGCACTCAACTCTCCTCTTGATGGACTTTGTCACCAGCACAACAGGGCCCTCACGCTGCATTTTATTTGCTGGGGAACAAGGCAGGCAAAAAAAAAACCCAACAATATCCATGTCAGGAAAGGTCCATGGGTTGGTGATTTACAGTCAGTGCAAACTGTCGGAATGAACCAGGCAGAATAAACATGCTTTTGGCAAGAGCAAATGGAAAAATTGGGCTGGAAGAGAGATTCTCCTTTGCCGGCAGATTCAATGACACAACCGCAATAATTGTCCTTTCCACTGCTTCCTCATAATGAATACAGCAGCAGTAAAAGGCTACGTTTGGGTGCTGGCCACAATCCTTGCAAGCCTTTATGGCTGCTGCATCCACGAGAGGGACCCAGAGTGCCATTTCGGAGCAGCACAGCAGGTGCAATGGGGCAGCCTCCTGTCTCCACCGCCTCTCCTTTGACCCACCACAGCTGGACAAGGACATTGCAGGCAGCCCGTTCAGGCAGCTGGACCCAGCCCTCAACACTTGCTTCTCCACCCAATCGCCTTCCTAAACTAGCTTACAGCATGAGCGCAGGATGTTAATGCGTGCTGGTGCTCACTACCTCCCCCAGGGGCTTGGGTTGGTCCCTTGAAGCTGCAGAGAGGGTTGGGATGAAAGCTGGCAGGAAGGGCTCGTGTGATGTGGCCATCCTCAGCATCACAGCATTATTGCTACCAGCATTTACCGAGCGGCCAAACGGCACTGAAAATGGCCTTGTGAAGAATGATTTTTTTTCTATTCTTTTACTCCTTTGGAACTTGGGTATAGCAGGCATAATTCCCTGCAAACTTGTCACAAAGGTTTACGTGACACAAACATTCCGGGATCTGAGAGCAAAGTGGCAGGAACTGTAAATGCCCTCACTCATAACCGGCACAGTTGACTGAAAGAGGGACGCCAGACAGATTCTGAAGCTCTTTGGTTTTTCTCCTGTTGCCTGTGACCTCGCTCTCCATGCATTTTGCGTTGTCCTGTCTCTAGAGCAGGTGGATAACATGCTCTCCCCATTTGACCAACATCCAATAGATGCTTTCACGGAAGTAAGCTTCTTTTGGCCGCTCGCTCAACCTGGACACTTCCCCCACAAGCCCAGAGCCAAAGCAAGCACACGGTTCACAAGCGACTGTCTCCAGGTACACAAACCAAACCCACAGGAAAACTTCACCTTTTCACAGAGTTGCATACGCTAACGAATAAGTGGGATAAAATATAGGAAGGCAAGTTCTCCTACCTTATAAAAGTCTACCGCTTGCTCTGCATCTTGCTGAGAGTGCGACGTTTCACTTCTCTGCTACAGTAAAAGAGAAAGCAAGTGCGGAGCAGTTGCAGACTTGGCTGAAATCCCCGGGTTGAAGGCAGGAAGGAAAGGAAGGAGAATCACGGGCAAAGCTCACTCCTGCAGCTGTTTCTCCCCCTCAGGAAGGCACAAGAGTCCCGGAGGGAGGGAAGGAGGAGAAAGGGCTGGCAGTCACGGGGTGAAGGAGCACTGCAGAAAGGACACACGTCCTTGGAGCACAGGTGAAAGAAAGCTCTTTGCTCCCATCATCGTAACGGTTAATATTTGAACCAACCTGCTTTTTAATTGGTCCTGAGGCCAGGTAGGTGCAACGATGAAAGGCCAGTCACTAAAGGGAAGATCGCAGAATGGTCGGGGTTGGCCGTGAAGGCGGTGAAGGCGGTGAAGGCAGTGAAGAGAGGATTTTTTTTGCAGTGAAGCCATGTTTTGCTGACTGGAATTGGGTTTGGCCACTTGTAAAACAGCAGCTTAATTTGAACATGTGAAATCTGTAAAAAATCTCCTAAAGTTTCTGGAGCTCAGTGAGCTGATTTTCCCATCTCTCAGCTATGCATCCATTCACTTACTGAAGACTATGTTTACTCCAGAAAGAAAACTTCCACAGGGTAAAGAAACAGGTTGAGATCAACTATTTAAACCCTAGCTACTGCTTCTGCCTTGTGCAAGAGCACATTTCTCACCGAGATAAAACTGGCTGGGGAGCAAGACTGGATTCAGGACGATGCTGATCATATGCTATGAACGTGCTTCCAGCTGTTCCTCCAAACACTGTCCTCTCTCTCTCAGATTCTGCACATTACTGCAATCCATACCTTCTTTTGCACAATATTGTATTGCTCCCTTTTTCAGGGCAATCTCTCTCAAATACTATTTTAAAATCCCTCCCAAAACTCCAGTCCCTCATCTCAGGCAGTTTTCTGCTTCCCCAGGTTTAACTTCACGTTGTTTCATGGGACTGAGCCTTTAGGTTGCTCTTGTCAGGGAGCAGCAAAGGCAGGCTGATCCATAAGGGCACGTCGGTCAAGAGCTGAAGGTGATGGCAAAGCAGGTCTGTGACTGCGTGCTGACCAACAGAGCCCTCAGTCACTGTGGAGGAGGTCTAGTGATGATAACCAGAGTCAGCCAACAGTGATCACAAGGCAGATCTGTAGCAATGAAGCAAACGGAATGTCAACCACCAGGGTCAGGGTCAGCATCTGGATCAGTGGGGTAGATCATAGAAGCATGGAACGGTTTAGGTTGGAAGACACCTTAAAGATCATCTACTTCCAATCCCTTGCCACAGGCAGGGACACCTCCCACTAGACCAGGCTGCTCAAAGCCGCATCCAAACTGGTCTTGAACACCTTCAGGGATGGGGACTCCACAACTTCCCTGGGCAACTTGTGACAGTGTCTTACCACTCTAATAGTGAAAAATTTCTTCCTAATATCTAATCAAAATCTACCCTCTTCCATTTTGAAGCCATCACCCCTTGTCTTGTCACTACATGCCCCTGTAAACAGTGCCTCCCCAGCTTTCTTGTAGGCCCCCTTCTGATACTGGAAAGGTCTGTAAGGTTTGCTGCAAGTCTTCTCTTCTCCAGGCTGAACAACCCTAGCTATTTCAGCCTGTCTTCATTGGAGAGATGCTCCAACCCTCTCATCATCTTCATGGCCCTCCTCTAGACCTGCTCCAACAGGTCCACATCCTTCTTGTGCTGAGGACTCTGAAAGGTGGACGCAATACTCCAGGCATAGACAGGGCTGTAATGTAGCTTGGGCAGGGACTGAGAGCAAAAGCGTGAGGTTGAGTAGAGTTCCTGAGAGAAATGGAGGAGCCACCTCCTAAAACAGCTGTCTCAAGCACCTTGAAGTCAGTTCAGTCCATGGAGTTTACAATCAAGGGATTGTAAACGGAGTTTTCTGAACATGGGCCTCACAGTTTCTTGGCGTGTTAGTGCCTGTTCCATGCCTGACAGAATCAACATCTACTCTATCACTTCCAGGAGTAATATCCATTGCAGATCAAGAGAAGACCCCAAGCTGCCCCTTAGATAGGTCACATTGGTCTTCTGCTCACAGGTTTTGTGATCCTGAGCTAAAAGTTGCTCCAGTTCCAGAGAGCTAAACAGAAATTTAAGGTTTTCAGAAAGCTAACCGAGAATACCAGCAGAGGATAGGAAGTGGCACTGCTCAAGCCTGCCTGCCAATAAATCCCATCTGTGCTATGATTATTAAGCAGGTGAAATGAACCTACACTGTGCTACTGACATGGGGCGCACACACACACAAGCACAACTGTCAGCCACTTTCTCTGACGTGTTTCCTGGGTTGTCAGTTGGCTTCCAGCTGAGAATTGATTCCCAGCCTGCAAATACTGTCCCTGTTGGCCAAGTTCACGAACACCCCAAAGGCTATGAGGGTATTTTTAAGAGTGCTGGCCCAAAGTCAGTCACTGGTCACTGTCACTCTTCTCCTGTACCCACTTCTGTTTTGGGAAATTATCTGTATTCTCAGTGCAGCTTGAGCATCCATGGGAAGCAAACTTGTCACATTCGGTACTTTTGCAAAAGGACTGTGATACCTTCCCTGTCCCATCCTTCCAGAGGCAGCTGCTTTTCATAGCTTCTGATGGACCAACTTGATCTTAAAGGTGCTATGGGAACTTCAGTTGGGGTTGGCCATATGTAGAAAGCTGTTTCCATTTATTTCATGGGTGTGGCTGTATCAGGTATAAGTTTTGGTAGTGGGTGGCCTCTATGGGAAGAGATCCAGGGCTGCCCTGTGCTGGATACAGTTCCAGCCAGCTCCACAATGGACCCACTGCACACCAAAGCTGAGCTGGTTAGAGGAGTTTGTGGCATCTTGGTGAAAACATATTTGTGAAAGGGCAGAAAATGTCAGAAAGAGGGAACAAAAGACTGAGAAACAACAGAAGGCCAGAGGAGGAGGAGGTGCTCCCAGAGCAGGCACCTCCATGAAGGGATTGCAGCCAGTGGATACAATCTACACTGGAGCAGGTACACCTATGAAGGGAGTGCAGGCCACGGAATACCCACACTGGAGCATAGGAAAAGAGTGAGAAGGAAGGAGTGGCAAAGAGAAACTACTATCCATGACCCCACTCCCTTACACTGCTTGTTGTCTCACTAGAGAGACTGAGTGCAACCTTTGGTGACAGAAAGGGGGGGGGACACGTGTCTGGAGTGGAGTTGAGCCTGGGTGTGAATTTGAGCCTAGAAAAGGGTGAAAGGTGATTGAAATGTTTTTCCTGTTTTTGTTTTTTGATACCCAAACCAGTAATTGAGTATTTCTGCCAATGGGCAGTAAATTAAAGTCCTCAAGTCTAATATCTTTTGCCCATGACAGCAACTGGTAAGTGATTTCTTGGTCTTGATTTTGACCCATGAGTTTTCTCGCTCCAGTTCTACCTATTTTCTCCCCCTGTCCTGATGGAGGAGGACGGAGTAAGCATCCGTGTTTGTGCTTGGCTGGAAGCCAGGGTCAACCCACCACAGTGATGCAGAGATGCTCAGTACCCTGCCAAATTTTAGCACATTCTTGGAAAACACAATCTCTCTTTTAACTCCTTTTCCGACCATAAATGTTCCAATAAGCTTAAAGTTTGAAAGAAAAATTTTCAAAACAACACTCTTTTCCTTCAAAATGCATTTATTTCATTTCTTGATACAAGAATGGTAGACTTTGGCTTGCCTAACTTTAGGGATGGCATTCAACTTAACATAAATACAGAACATGGAGTACAAGTCATGTTGCCCAGAGAACTATAAAACATCACCTAAGTTACAATTGTATCTTCAAGCAACTGAAACCATTGCTGTACTGATAAGACTTTCATGACCTGTAATGGGAACTCAGACTCCTGCCTAGAGTTTTCTGAATATGACCCCAATCTTCTTTCAACTAGATGATTTTTTATTCCTTTCTTGATTTTTTTTTTTTTCTGTTTCAGCCTCGGGTTGCTTCATATTTAATTTTATATTGCTGATGTATGAGATTTAAATTTTCCCCTCTTCTTTCCACTGAACTGTCTTTCCCTAATCCGTTAGATCTCACAGTCTTATTTAAAAAAGCTTTAATGGGACAGGGAATGAGACAGTGTGGATAAGAGGTGTGAGCAAACCTTCACTTTTGGATAGAAATGGGTAAAACATTTCTGCAGGTTCCTTTCCAGGCTTTAGAGGCATTCTCACCATGATGCCCATTTGCTCTGGTTCATAAAAGTTCACTCGTCCTTTGTCCAGGTCCAGAAACACACCGATCACTGAACAACTCGTCTGCCGCTTTACAATCTTGCGGTCTTCTTCGCTCGAGAAAATCTCTCCCTGGGACATGTGCAGAGCCCAGTAGTCCTCCCCAGGAAGGGTCTCTCCCTTCTCCTGTCTCCCTTTCTCCCTCACCACCCCCAGCACCCAGTCCTGCTGCTGGCCCACCTCCACCTCCCAGTAGTGCTTCCCAGATGCAAACCCTTCCTTCCCCACCAGGACAGAGACTGTGCAGGGAGTGTTTGGGCCAGCAGGTTCAGACGCGTTGTTCTCCACATCTGGAAGTCTGGGCACCTGGAGCTCCAGGACTCGGCAGTCAGGATTCACAGTAATAGCAACTGGAGGGGAAAACGAGAATCATCCGATGAGCAGCGTGGCTCAGAGACCTCTCTCCACATGGGGCTATGGGTCAAAGCGTTCGAGGGTTAAACATTCACCAGAACAGTGCATGCAACCATGTGCCCAGAGGCACCTATGAGCTCTCTCTGTCATGTCCTCTTTCAGGGTGAAAGTCCACATGCTTTACCATAAATTTCTCTTTCTCTTTTCCATACAGCCCTCCATCATCTCCAGAGTTGTGGCCCCACCCTACCCCAGATTTTGACACCTTTCAACAACTCCTTTTTTTCAGTTTTCCTAACACCCACATCCCAGCCTCACAGAATCACAGAATGGTCAGGGTTGGAAGGGACTTCTGGGGATCATCTAGTCCAACCCCCTGCCAGAGCAGGGTCACCTACAGCAGGTTGCACAGGACAGCGTCCAGGCAGGTTTTGAACATCTCCGGAGTGGGAGACTCCACAGCCCCTCTGGGCAGCCTGTGCCAGTGTTCTGCTACCCTCACAGGAAAGAAGTTCCTCTTCATGTTTAGATGGAACTTCCTATGTTCAAGAGGTGCCCGTTACCTCTTGTCCTATCACTGAGCGCCACTGAAAAAAGACTGTTCCCATCCCCCTGGAACTCTCCCTTTAAGTATTTATAAGCGTTGATAAGATCCTCCTTCAGTCTTCTTTTGTCCAGACTAGAGACCCAAGTCCCTCAGCCTTTCCTCATAAGAATGATGCTCCAGTCCCCTCATCATCTTTGTAGCCCTTTGCTGGACCCTCTCCAGCAGTTCCCTGTCCTTCTTGAACTGGGGAGCCCAGAACTGGATACAATATTCCTGCTGCAACCTCACTAGGCAGAGTAAAGGGGGAGGATGACCTCCCTCAACCTGCTGGCCACACTCTTCTTGATGCACCCCAGGATGCCATTGGCCTTCTTGGCCACCAGGGCACATTGCTGGCTCACGGTCATCCTGTTGTCCACCAGTATTCCCAGGTCCCTTTCCCTTTCCACAGAGCTGCTCTCCAGGAGGTCAGCCCCCAACCTGTACTGATGCATGGGATTATTCCTCCCCAGGTGCAGTACCCTACACTTGCCCTTGTTGAATGTCATTCAGTTCCTCTCCACCCAGCTCTCCAGCCTATCCAGGTCACGCTGTATGGTGGCACAGCCTTCTGGCGTGTCAGCCACTCACCCCAGTTTTGTGTCATCAGCAAACTTGCTGATGGTACATTCTAACCCTTCATCCAGGTCTTTGATGAATATATTGAACAGGACTGTTATTTCCTGTTAACCAAGACAGGCATATTTCTGAGACTCCAGCTCAGTTGTTGTATCTCTAATATCATGACATTCTCATTTCAGGGTAACTTGGATGGATGGCCACTGTATTTTCATGCCCTTCTTCCTGCCAGCTTACCTGCATGGCTCCGGGCTTCCCAGAAATCTACAGAAACAGAACAGAGAGTAGTGTTTTATGAATCTAGTGGGCAGTTGGATACTTGTCAACCTGCAGTATTTCTGTCTATTTATTTGCAATTATTGTCATTACTGTGATTCTTCCCCAGGGCTAACTTTCTTAATGCACCAGTACATATAGCAATAAAATATGACTTTTGAACCACTTACCGAGCTCAGCTTTGAATTGCTCTGAAAGGGAAAGATGTTCTAGTTAGTAATACTTTTTTTTGTGAGGGTTTTTTCAACGTCAGACAACTCCAAACAACAGACGCTCAAGCAATGCCATGAGTCAGTATAGGGACTTTTTGAATTTGTGTGATTTAAATTTTTGAGACTTATTTGCAAGGTGAGGGACACAATCTGGTCCTTATAGAGAAGGTCAGCATTTGATTACATTTAGTAAGCATTTTAGAGGACATTAGGTCAGACGGTTGGGCTGTGTGGAGGAGATTAATTTCCTGGCTGCCATTGTAATTGTTCAGGTTGATGTGATTTGTAAGGAAAAAACCACATGATGCAACATAGGTGTCTGTAGCTTTGGTGGAGTTTTTAAGTAAGAAAAAAACTTCTGCTAGGGAGGAATATTGATTGTCCAGAGAGGTCTTACAACAAGCCATGTGATAAATCACTTGAAGGAGAACATGGAACCTCACTGTGAGGAGATATTTACATTGGCTTCACCCTCACAGATAGCATAGTCAGGCTCATCTGAACACTTGCTTGATTTTCTAAAAGGTTTATAAAAATGTAAGATTTATACAAGATAATTTCTTACCAAGGCGAAGTTTGTTGTCACACATTGCTGTAAAAGAATAGCTTTAATAAGTGAAATGAAAATTTGAGGAGATAATGATTAAGAGACAAGGTCTGAAGGAAATAATTCTATCATGATGTAAATACTGAAATTATTTTTTTCCTTTAAACTTTGCCATGTGAAAACTTGTCAATTTAAATTCTTAAAAGCATATGTTGTGGATAAAAGTCAGGTGTAAATTAACACAACTGTACTTCACTGTTTCTATGCTCTAGACTTATGGCACTCTTTTTTTTTTTTTTTCTTACTGTTCTTCCCTTAGTTTTACACTTCCAGTGCTGTCTGAAATGGTGTGCCTTGACCAGGACACCTCATGGCATCTTAGCAGAATCTAGATATCCTAGTATAAACAGCTGAATTTCAACCCAAATTAACATAGTCAAAAATAGTTTGGTATGCAGGCTTAGATGACCAAATGCAGGTGTCTATTTATGAGTTCACTAGGTGCAATTAGCAATATTACGGATCAATATTGATGGCACTGATAGCATCCTCCTTATTGTGGTATAAATTGTCTAATATCTAGTGTCTATTCATAGGCACAAAGCTGTCTAATGTTATTTGAGATGCCCTAAAGTCTCCTGCGTGGCGTTCAGGAGGCCTACTCATCCAAAAGGAGTTGACCTCTAGGGGGTCTTCACTGTATATGTCCTCTCCAGATGGGTATCTCAGTTGAGAGGTGAAGAAGGAAGAGAGGGGGACGCATGACGTGGCATTTTCCTTAGTACTTATTTTGTATGTAGCTAAACATCCGAGCCAATATTTCTCAGGTTACAGAGTCCAGGCCATACATTTTTGGCTTTGTGATGCTAGTTACAGCTGTTTGAATTTGACCAAAAAGTGGAAAAGAACAGGAGCGGTAGGTCAGAGCTGCAAGAAATCTCAGTACAGTCAGCAAGACACCAGGCAGAGATATTACACAGAAGCAGAAAGAAAAGTATCACAAGCCTCTTAGAAATAGAATCACACTAAATAATAAATTTTAGCAGTGACTAAAAATGAAATAGAAATAACAATCTTTTGAATAAAGGCAAGCCACTATGTTTTTTTACAAAGTAGTTTATTTTCATTCTGTCATATATACCTAATTGTAAGAGTTGATTAACATCGTCTTAATTGTAGAACTATATTTACCTCCTTTGTTTGTTGTCTTCTGGAAGTCTTAAGTTGATAAACAAACAAAAGAAAAAAAGAAAGAAAAAAAAAACATTACTGGCTGCCCAATTGGTTTAATTTAGAAGTTAAAAATGATGAGATGAACTTATAAATTATTTCATTGTTCTCAATTAGTAAAGCTCCAACAAGTTATTGGAAAATGAATAATTTTTGAATTGATAATAGAACATGAAAACAGATCATAAAAATGTTTGTTAAAGGGAACAGACCCATCCATCTACATCTCGTTTGCTTTTTTGGGGATGTAATTAACATGCACCCTAGAAGTACTAAAAGGAACAGGAAAACTGTGTTCTTACCTAGATTTTTCTTCAAACTTTCTTTTTCTGAAAGAAAAGATACATGATTATTAATGTATAAGTTTCAGTATCAGATTTAATAAGTTTAATTACAATGTTTTCTTGAATACTTTTACTTTCTTTTTCTTCACTAATATATTAACATATGACCACCCACAGTCAACTTCAAATCTATTTTATGAGGTAGAGGAGGTTGAGTTACACAGAGAATTATGAAGTCAAATAAACAAACAGATAAATTAGCATGCAAATTTGGAGGAGACCTTAACTGGCTAGAGAGATGAGATGACCTTCATCTGACCTCTTTTAGGTATTTACAAGATGAATGTCTCTTATCTCATCTAGTTGCTTTGTAGGTCCCTTGTAGTCAATGTAGGAAGTCCATCCCCACTTCCCAAGTCTTCTTCCCAATAATAGCTTTCTCAAACAATTTCAATCTGATCTCTCTCTGTTCCTGTTTCTCTTAACTGACCACAAAGACAAGACCCTCAGGAAGATCCTGAGACTTCTATTATTTTAGAAACTCAAATAAATTGAATGTCACCATTAAGTTGAAAGACCAAAATGAGATAACTGAACTTCTCTAGACTATGTCTGGACCCTGTCTTGTTTACTCTTGTCATTGTTTCACAAGAAATATATGCTAACACATAGATAACACACAGAATTTGCAGAAATTGCAGCAGGAATTGTTACTTGTTTCTTCAGGCTAAATTGTTTGGATCAGGGTCAAAGCCATGGGGTGTAATTTAGCAGTAAACAGTTCAAGGCTTGTTATTTAATTTTATTCTTCTCTAATAATCTTGGGAATTATTAGCAGGTTAAAACAGAGGAGGCACAAAATCAGAATACATGGATTACAGTGATCCAGCCATGCAAAAAATGGGGCATAAACTGGGCATAGAACAATGGCATTTTCAGAGCTATTATAGCATTGATAAGGTTACACCTCAAGTTATTAGTGCAATCATATTAGATCATGGTATATCAGTCTGTTCACCATCTTGCAAGCAGCAGAGAATTAGCCTGAGTGATTTACTCTACTCCAGGCTACCTATGAAGGCGTCAATATATTTAATTACAAAGGGCAATGTGACCAATTGTCATCAAATCCTTTATGTCAGTAAGAACTGCTACTTTTGAAATTCATGACCAAGAAATCAAAATGCCCTAGAGGAGTGCCTTTGATTTTACGTTTTCAAGATAGTCCGACAGTTTTCAAGGAGCATTTACCTGTTACCATGTCCTTCCTCAATCTTACTGGAAAAAAAAAAAAAAAGCAATATTAATTATTCACTATCTCACTATCTCAAAACAATAAAAAATAAAGTATACCAGTCAAAGGATTTGGAATGCTAGTTCTGTAGAACAACTAAGTCATTTTAACACAGAGTTATTTCAATACCAGAAGACCTTAGAAGTACCCAAAGAAAAAAAGCACTAATGGAACAGCAACCATTTACTGAAGAAACCCCTCTATAACCTCACATCTGGAGAAATGCTAGAAGAAAGGACAACTTCCACATGCAAATAGGTAGGCAGATAAATAACTGTTTGTATTGGATTCATCAGCTGAAGCTGATATTTCAGTATATACGTATATTTTTTATTCTTGTCTTGTGGAACAGTTGACCGAGCTCTGGAGCAACACAAGCCATGGACTGTGTTGTTGTATTGAAGTCTATATAGCAGGAGAGTCCCCCAATTTGTCTGTGCGGACAACGAGATATGTCTATGAGTAAAAGAAGCAAAGCTTCCTGCTTAAGCAGCAGTGGCAATACTCAGAGCTGAGCAGTGTCCAATTACCCCCACTTCACCCTGGTGCTCTGAAAAACAGAAATACTCAAATATTTATCATACCCGCACTATTATCACACCTCTAAAACTGCTTTGAAGACTGTTGCTGGCTCAGGATCAAAAATATTTCTCCTAAAATATGTAGATGTGTTTTTTTATTTAACTTTTTCATTACTCACCTGCTTTACGGGATTCTGTAAAACTACCTGGAAACACAAAGAAACATTTTAATTTCTTTTTTTTTTTTTTTTTCATTTTTAAACAAGTCTATTGAGTGTATTGAAGTATAATTTCAAACTTTCTTTAAATGAGAAATTTCTCATCTTAAAATGAGAAATTTTTCACAAATCCACTATTCTAAGAACTAAAATCATATTCTATTCCTGTAAATATCTGTGATCGTACAAAATGGCATCTCATAGGAGTGACCTCCCTGTAATAGATTCTCTGTGCATTCACACTCATGCAACCCCCACCTACACTCTACTTTTAACTATACATCTGCTATTTTTTTCTCTCTCCCTCTCATTCCCATATGTTTCTTTCTGAATCTGATGTTGAAATGTTATTTAAGTTTTCATTAACTGTGTTTTGCATTGTAGACAAAGACTGCCATATCAACTGTTGTAGCTGGAAATACTTACTGTTTAGTTTATAACCCACAGCAGCAAGAACTGCTATATTAAGAAATAAAACTACAAGGAAGGCCGTCATCCAAGGTGAAGTGGAAGGAAAGAAGACATCTGTAAAATATAAATGGTGCTACTTTCACTGAATGTTTGTGAAATAGCTGTGCCAGGCTCCGGTGGCCAAAGCATATCTGTCTAGTGCCATTTTATTTGCGGTAATGTATCCTTCACCGTCTCCTCCCACCACCCCTAAAGGCTGCAGGTCTCCCTTGAATCCCAATCCATCCATGTGCTCTGCTGCCAGCTATTCCAGGCCATCAGAGATGGTGTTAGATGCCTGTGTTCAGGCAATGAAACTGTGCTTCTACACTGCGTACACCCACACTCATTCAGACTCAGACTGCCACGGGTAGAGGCATGTTTGGAGATGCTACCTCTTTATGAGGGAGATGTGCTCAGCAGCCCATCTCTGAGGCCAGTATTGGCACTGTTGAACCGCAAGATGAATTTTTCAGCAAAGTAGAACTGTCTTCAGTGCATTTCAGATGGGGAAAAAAAAAGAAAAAATAAAGGAACTGCCTCTTCCCCTTTTGAAATAAAATTACCTACTTTCCAGACTAGGAATCCATCTAGAGGGAGGCACACACTGAAACTCAGAGTAATCATGGCAGTGTTAGGGAGAGAAAAAGGGATGGAAGCAGACGTTCGTTTCCCATCAGCATATTCCAGCTGTCTCAGGACATGGTGCTGGATACCCTGGCAGCATTGTATAGGGCCTTTGCTCTCCCCATTAACACTTCTAAATCCATCCCTCTCCTAACTGGCACAGTGTTATCAGGTGGCAGCTAACAAGAGCTCTCCATTAGTATTTGTAGCTAAGACATATCTTGAATGTAGCAAGTAATCTAAGACGTAAAGATGGACTCCTTATCACGTTTTCCATCTAAACACTAGTTGTTTCTGCTTGGGCTGGGTGTCCAGGGTCACTCCAGGGTCAATGGAGAGATAACAGTAGCCTACCAACTCATACTGACAACAATCGATCCTGGAGGTCACTCACCTGAAATCAGGACTCGGGATTCACACACTGCATTGAGTATGTTATTGACTACTCTGCAGGAGACTTCCTTGTCAGATTCTGGTTCAAGATTCATGGAACTTACAACATCAAAAATGCCTGAAGAAGTACTTTTGATTTGGGTGGTCACTTTCTCCTTCCGTGTCTGTCCTTTGCTGTTCAGCCAAACTACTTTGGGCGCTGGAAACCATCCCTGTGACTTGCAGGAGAGTCCAATGCCCTGACCCACGTGACTGTCCAGGAACACAGAAGACTCATCACCTTTAGCTATAGAACAGCAAACAAATAAGCTCCAACAAACAGGAAATAAGATAGTCTCTCACCAAACAGTATATGGTGGGAAGATCTCCCGCAGATTTATCTATAAACACAGTATGTAAATTCATCAGACTTAAAATTTTAGTCCTTGTTAAATTGCTGGTAAATAGCTCTTCCAGTGTTACATGAAAATGGGACATCTGTACGTAATTTCCTTTTTACAGTGTTGGTAGAGACAGATCTTTGGACTGATTTTCATTATCTCCATGAACAATCGGAATTACAATAAAGTAGCATTGCACTGGCTAGAAATTTGTACGTAAACCAAAGCCGGACAACACCATGAATATATGAAAATTGGAATACTGGACAGAGAATGAGATAATGTGTAAGGCAAGAGCATGAGAAACAGGTTGCAGTACCAAATGCAGTTTCAGTCAGGTTTCAGTTGCTTCACCTCTGCAAAAACGGGCTTGTTTTATCATAGGATTCATCTCTCTCATACCTTTAAATGTTTTAAAGCTAAGGTGTTGCCTACACTCCCTCTGTGTAGGACACTGTAAAAAGACATGGTAAAATGTCTTTTAGGACACAGTAAAATGAGTATTCATAGTCTGCTGGCAATAGAAGTAGGCTAACCTGTAGCAGAGGCTTGTCTTTCACATGGCTAAGAGCAAGTGAGATGAATCCAACCCACTGGTACCTCACAGACCTTTCTGATGTTATACAATTGGACTGTGGGAGAAGTAGCAAATGCCTGCCATTCTGCTTACCTGCCACATCCAGGTCAACCACCACTTCATCATACCAGTTCTCAAAAAAGACACTGCAGGTGTACTTCCCTTTGTCTGAGAGCATGACATTTTTCAGGTGAAGAGACACGTTTCCCTTACTAAATTCGGACTGAAAAAAATTTGTCCTGCCCTTGTATGTCTCATCTTCATGAACTGGATTGTATATGTTTTTTCCGTCATAAGTGGTCACATCAATACTTTTGGAGTTTCCAATAAATATCCACTGAACAGAAAGTCTCTCAGGGATTATCTTAACTTTCAGCTGACAGGGCAGGATGACTCCTTTTCCAATGACTCCAGTGACAGGCTTGTCAGGAGGAATGATTTTATACTGGCCTGCAAGAAAATATAGATGCAAATCTTAACTGTCATAGAATAATAGAATGATAGAATAATCAAATAGGTTTTTTGGGGAAGGGACCTTTAGAGGTCATCTAGTCCAACCCCCTGCAGTGAGCAGGGACATCTTCAGCTAGATCAGGTTGCTCAGAGCCCAGTACAACCTGACCTTGAATGTTTCCAGGAATGGGGCATCCACCACCTCTCTGAAAACCTGGGCCAGTGCTTCACCACCCTCAGCGTAAACAATTTCTTCCTTCTGTCTAGTCTGAATTTTCCCTCTTTCAGTTTAAAACCATTACCCCTTGTGCTATTGCAACAGGCCCTACTAAAATGTCTGTCCCCTTCTTTCTTATAAGGCCCCTTTAAGTACTGAAATGCTGCAAGAAGGTCTCCCCGGAGCCTTCTCTTCTCCAGGCTGAACAACCCCAACTCTCTCAGCCTGTCCTCATAGGAGATGTGCTCCATCCCTCTTGCTGGGCTCCATTTTTGTGGCCTCCTCTGGACCCCCTCCAAGAGGTCCATGTCTTTCCTGTACGAGGACTCCAGAGCTGGATGCAGTACTGTCACATATGTTCTCATTAGCACTTCCTATAGGAAACTGGAATCCATGCAGGTATGTGAATGTAAGAAAAAGGGGCTATTCTGCTCTGGTGTAAATCAATAAATCAGAAAATCCTCTGGACCAGGATGTTCTCTCAAGAGCAAGTTCTGTAGTCTCCCACTGTAAAGGTTAGTTTACCAGGCATAGGCTGATGGGACAAGAGGATTGGAAAGCAAGACATCCTGTGACAGTAATCAGATCACATCTCTGGAGGTCCATCTGAGCATAGATAAGCACAGTTTTGTAGGCCCCTGCCATCCTCTGCCATCCTTCACCACTACCACCTATCCTAAGAGCATAGTGTAACTTCAGGGAAATACCGAGCTCAGCCTGTAGACTGGTTCAGAGGCAGAAATGGCACGTCTGTCACGCAGAAAGACTCGCTCATTTTGTAAAGCCAGAACTCAAAAAGGCAGGATTTTGCTGACCTGATTTCAGATGTCCACAACTTTTTCACTAGGATGGCTGCATTCGGTGATGAAACACACCACAGTAGGTACATTTCGTTTCAAATACAGGCTTTCAAAATGGTCGCTAGTGAAAAAGGACAAGCCTAGTGCTGAGGTTTAACAGCCAAAAATACTAATGACCCTTTACAGAGCTTACTTTCCCTTTCAGTTCACTACTCTAAAGTGGGAGGTACAAAAAGGAGCCTTGGCTTTCTCAGCATGGTAAAGTGACGGGGTCAACCAAGCTGAAAGATTACTCCAAAACAGAGAAAGGAATCTCCCTGAAGAAGACATGGGGGGAAAGCTGTAAATCTATTTATAATCCTATGTTGAAGATTTAAATGAGTCTTTATTATTGCCTAGGCCTTGTGGTCTCTGTGTGATTCAAGTGTATTAAGATTTCACGTAACACAACTGTTTTGTTCTGGATTCAGAAAATGAGTGGAGGGAATGGTGGGTGTCTGACATATATATTTATATGTGTAAAGGTATTGCTAAAAATAATTTGCAAATAAAATGCATTGCCACAAAAAAAAAAAATCTATCCACTGACTCTGGAAATTAGATGTCTTTTTAAATAATGTTGTGATTAGAAAGGAACATGGATTTACCTGTGACCGAATGAATTATCTGTAGGAAAATAATGATGTGAAGAGTTGTCGCCTGCTGATATCTGGAGCCCATCGCTTTGCAGTTTTGTAAGACATCAATAAGCAAAACTTCCACAGCAAATCTTACAAGATTCCTGTAATCTTTTTAAGCACAGAACAGAAAACGAGAAGAGTCCATCAATCTAGAGCCATACTTTCCCCTGTATATCGCTGTGTATGAAGTGACACAAGGACAAACCCTCAGAGGTGTTTAGGTACCTTTGAGCGGTACTAGGAAAATGACAGAATAAGCTGTTTTTAACAGAAGTCAGTCAATTAAGCTGTGATTCAAGACTTATGCTTTGTCACCAGAGACAAGAGAGGTATTTTTGAAACACTTAGAGGACGCCATATTGGATCTTAAGGGCACTTCACTGGCCTGGTACCCAAGTGTCCCTGAGACACTCAGTGTTCAAGAAACTTCTAGCCAGGGTAGCAACAATTTTCTAGATGACATGAGGCTAAATCTAAACCCAATAGGATGTATCTAACTTCAGACAGGTGAGATCATAAGGCAGCCAGAAGTCTTTAAAAAGCTTATTCATTTCCAAGTCCTGCTAGACAGCACCTACTGTGCACTGAAACTCCATATGTTGTTTCTCTTGCTTGTACTTGCTTGGTCAAGACTTCTGTTGTCATTGTTAGTTGGAGGAAGAAGCTAGGATTTCTAGAAAAGACCTTCAAAAATGCCAGAATACAAAAAAAAAAAAAAAAATTCTACATCATTCCTGATTTGAATAAAATGCTCGCACACTTCTACCGTTAGCGGATGCATGTGCCATTTGAAACCATGGATTCGATTTGGGAATTTCCTGACCTAAGTAACACACAGTGGCTTTCAAATGATTATTCTATGCCCATAAAGGCAGTAAAAGCAGCAATGGGTGGAATTTACCTGCTATATATCAGTCAAGTATGTTTGGATCCTTGGGGAGAAAAACGTAGCTTAGATGAAGCAACATACTGATTGCTGTAAAGAAAGTCAGAGAGGATGTACTGGCATGCAGATTCTAGGCTTCTAAATTTAGATGCACAGAATCTCATCCAATGTTTCAACAGGTTTGGGGTTTTTTTTTTAGTATAAAATCTAAGTCCTTTCTTCCACACAGAGCTTTTCATGCAAACTCTGAAAAAAATAGACCAACTTTGACTACTCATATCACCAAAGTCAGCATGGGAAGGGACTGGCTTCCTTCGAGCCCAGAAGCATTTCTGTGCACACGCAAGGTCTGCAGAACACACTCGGAGCTCACTTCCTTGTGAAGGCCAAGCCATGCTCACCTTAGCTTTCCTGCTAACCCACGGGCACCTTTGTTGTCCTAACAAAGGAGAAGCATGAAGCAGAAAAGAGTGAAAAAAGAAGCAAAGGATTGCGACTGCCAAAGGCCAAGCCCCTTCTCGCAATCTGCACTCATTCATTGCTCTTCCTGTTGAATGATTAACTGTTTTCCTGAATGCAAAGGTAACTTTTCCAAGATCCAAAAGGAATGAAGGAAGACTAAAAACGATTAAAAACTGCAGTAACTCTACAGAGCCTCGTCTGTCTTGCTTTGGAGTCATTTTTGTTTTACCCTCCTCCGAATAAAGCCGAAGGTTCTCAGGCAGAGGCCAAATATTATTTTTAAAAAGGGAAAGACAAATAAATGCCACAGATTTGCACCATGCACCATGTGGAAAATCTAGCAAAGATTTATTACTTGCACATACGCGAATGTAAAAATCTGTATCCTTTATATTGATTATCTTCAGAATAAATTTATACCTGAGTTACACTTCATTAACTAAGATTATCTATGTCATGGTATATGTAATAAGTCATATTGGTATATACCTGCCAGGCAAACACATAACGAGTCTATATCATGGCACGAAAAGAGCAAAGAAATTTGCTTTAACAAGTGGAAATATGTTTCAGAATCAGCACATTGCAGTTCTCAAACCAACCCTATCTATCACACCGGTTTCAGCAAACTATCCTTTTTGAGCAACCTAGCAAAGAACATTTAGCATTTAAGTGACTAGTCCCTTTAATAAAGGCTGCTAGCAGGTAGCATCTGATTCAAACCCAAAGTCATAGCTCAGATTTAGGCATTATCCACTCTTAAGCAAGCAGACTGTTTTATTCATCACATTAAGGCAGTAAATAAAAAGTAAATAAAAAGAAACTGAAATGATCTTTAACAAGTTCATCAAAATGGCACCCACAAGCGACAGTAACGTCTTCCCGCTGATCCAAGGCAAGAAAGAAGCCTTTCTAATTCCAAACCGGAATTATTCCCTGGGGGCTGTAAATTGCAAACCACCAACTCAATGCTAATACAAACCCTTTCAAAAACCTTGTCACGCACAGTTCTGTTTCAGCCAGACTTTAATTCCTTACCTGTATAGCAAGATCCAACGTATCCATTTTAAATTCAGCATGGATTATGGAAGTGAGGAACCTTTGGCTTGTATTAACTGAACGCACATACTTTCTTTCTCAATATCTATAGAGGGGGTAGACTTCACTGATTTCCTCACTATAGCTTACAAGTATTAAAAACTGACCTTTCACCATGAGCAATTTTTTTGCCCTTGGGTGCAGTATTCCAGCCAATACCTGCAGATACCAGCAGCCTATCATAGAAGATATCCAAAGGCTTGATTTGCCTACACACCTAGATCCAAAGTACAGCAAGAGGATTATATTTTAAATCCTTTTGTAGCTGTGCAGTGCAACTCATTTTCTAGTATGGCTTTCCAACAGTGAAATAAAACCGAGAAAACAGAATGAATGGGAGGTAAAGAAACCAAAATGGGCTGTTGCATGAGCCCATTACCCACCAGTAATGAAGTTAGAAGTATGAATATGCAAGACAGCCAGCATTTAGGAAACCATAGCAATTTAGAAACCGCACAATTTAGGACTTTGAAGTGCAAAACCTTGTGATTTAATTACACCAGCTTTATTTACGTGTTAGAGAGAGAGGAAATTCAGATGTGTAGTGAGCAGGAAAATAACGTGATTTACAAGTCTCAGACCTTTCACAGAGGAAAAAGACTAATGAACAGCTAAATGGGGCTCAATTCCTCTTCACTTAAAGGTGGGACGGATTCTGCATACAAAAGTGTTGCAGGCATGGGCCCACACTTAAGTTTAAGACTCTGGGTTTTTTATGGCCCCCAGGTAGGATCGGTCATCTTGCAGAGCTGCCTGTCCCTCCTTTGACTGTAGAAGGAGAATAAACATCCAGCTGAGACCCGAAACCTCACCTTCAAACAGCCAAGGTCACAGCAGCTTAATTGCACCCAGGGAATCCAGGACTGTGATTCCTTTAATCAAACATGGTGGTTTATCATATCGTGAGATGAATCATAACTCAAACTCCACTGTCTTTCATGTTCTCAAGAAAATGTTTGTTACACTTGAAGATTATCTCTGAAAACGCAGGCACCTCTCTCTGCAGATGTGGCACTGAAGACCATCCTGATAAATTAATGGAAAGCTAAATCTGGACACAGGGAGGTGGGCTCCCGTGATCAAAATTTTGACCATAACCTGCAGTTTTCTGATTATTTGCATTTGTTCCCTCACACATGACCTACTCAAAAAGGCGCCAAAAATGTTTCTAAAGTTACATGTACACCATCTCTATGCAATAGAGAGATGGGAACTTAGAAAGAGGTATTGCTTTCATTGGATGTACTGTGAAAAAAGCTGTAAATGGTAACTTTGGGTTTTTTTTTTTCCCTAAAGAGTAACTCCCCTGCTGTGGAACGAAAGTTCTGCGTTCCTGCTGCGTTACCTGAAGGGATTGGTTATTTGCTACTTACGCCTCCAGTGTGCGGCCACAGTTGTCTTACAAAAGCAGACAGCTCATCTTTTCAGAAGCACTGCTGAATTAGGCTCATGTTAGATGGTACCAAAATAGCACTTTGTTATCTACATCTGATAGCTTCTGACAAGTGATATTAAAATCTTCTCAGCGAGTCACATGCTAATTAGGCAGAAAAGACCTGCTGGCAATACTTGTCCCTCCTAAGTCCAAGTGTGAGCTTGCTGTGGTGACATCTTCTTTTGTTTGCAAATTTTTAAGCTTGTTTTCCAATGATTAGTAATGACAACAGACAGTGCAGCAGAAGTAGTAGAGTTCAAAATAAACTGGGTAATTTTCTCAAAAATCTATAATGACTTATTATATTGAAGCTTTTACATTATTGCAGTTTCAGCTTGTTCTCTGCTATTCAGCTAAACGAATTGTCACAGTTACGCTAGACATTCCCACCTTATGTCTTTCTGAAGCATATCTCTTTTTTCTGATCTACAAATGAAATGACTAAAACCTGTCTGTTCAACAGGTTTCCTTTCATTTCTCATAATGCAAGTCATGTACACCAGGAGAATTTGCCAGACCTAAAATATTCCCAATTTAATTTCTTCAAAGCTGAATCTAATTCAGCAGAACCAAGAAGTTGCGCCTAAAAGGTCTACGGACTTTGGTCTGGGTCATTAAAAATCTCCCCCAGGAAGAATATTGCATTCGTGGGCATTGGTTGCACCATCCAAACCCAGATGCTATGGGGACTCCAGTTGAGATACGGCGGTGATCTGAGACAACCCTTCCTCCACCTGCATCCCTAAGGAAGTTAATTGATGTTTTCTATGTGCCCATTTTCTAGACAGGGTCATCACTGATGAGGTTGTAAGATGGACCTGCGGAATTCACCTCATCAATGATGGCTCCATCTAGGAAATATCAAGATTCACATGAGAAAGCATCACAATTTGTATTCTTGATGTTATTGTAGGCTCCATCATTCAGTAGGTTCACTTTCAAGCGATTTCCTCTGTGTTTTCTTCACTTTTGTCTTTGGAAAGGCCATCTTGCAAAAGTGCTTCATGCTCTTTCAAAAGTCTCCTTTGCACGTGACTGCAGGATTTAACACAAATGCATTGTTACCAGACGTCCTGGGGTAAAGAGAAAAAAAAAAATTTCTTTAGTTTTCTTGGAGGGTGTTTGAAAGTAGGTTCAACTGAGTATTGAGCAAAACCCAGCCTTGAGTGATGGGGACACTGTTTCTCTTTGTGTCAAATGTGCCAGAGGTTCCTAGGAGGTTATTTTATTTTATTTTTTATTTGTTTTACTTTATTTTTTATTTATTTTATTTTATTTTCCCAGACAGCATTTCAGCTAGCCCAGAAAACACACCCAAAGACACCTCCCCCAAAAAAACCACAACCAAACAAAAACCAACCAAAACCCCAAACATATTATTATACTGCCACACATGAAAGTTCTGGGACATCCCTTTTTCAATAATTTTTGGTACAGTCTGGATACAGAAAGAGAGACAGCAGCCTCTTGAGAGCACTCAATGCTTGTTCACAGGATGGCCAGGAGTCAGAATAATTGAAGGATAAAAATGAGAGCAAAGTGGATTGAAATCATTTTCTGATCTTCAACAGGACATAAAAAGAACAATATGGAAAAAATTCCCAATACTACCAACTACCAACACTTGCGCATGTGATAGAAAGAACAGACCCTGCAAAGCTGTTCATGACATACCTGTCTTACTGCAGCGCTTTCTGTCTAAATGCTGGTTGAACATGGAACCATTTTGCACAGGAGGATGAGGAGGAACATCCCTACCTTTTTCCAGCTGGGAGTACAGAGAAAAGAATTAGGAAGCAAGAAGTTGTTTTGGTCTTGCAATATGAATCTTGGCAGCTACCCAGTCATATCCTCTCTAGCCCGATTGGATGTGGAAAATGTAATCACAAGCTTCAGTGGTAATAAAGATATGAGGACAAAGGTTCACCACAACCATATCCCCATAGAGAAGTCTTAAGATTCTTACTATTCAGGTAAGAAATTACGCTTTTACTAAATCCATGAAGAAAACCTGCTGTGTTTACTATGATACTTGAATTAACTGATACGGATTTAATCGGTTGCACTGGCAGGAATTAATCTGCCTGCTGTAGATGCATTATTGTCATTTTCTGATGGGAATACCTCCCTCTGAGAACACTTGATTTTATCAGTGGTTGTGAGAAAAAGCACAGAAAATCAGAGGAAATCAGGAGCTATTATATCTATAAATAAGTTGCATTGTGCCCTTTCAGCTCACTAGTCAGTTTGAGTTTCATATCTTTACTGAGAGTATGGATTAGTTCAGCAGTGAGTCAAAAGCAAAGATCTTGGGATGAAGTTGGGGAGAGTCACGTTTATTAAATTACAAGTTCCTCTTTAAAAAGCTGATTGTTACATCACAAGTTTCTCTTTAAAATGTTGATCTAAGTCATCAGGGAGATCAATATAGTGACATTGCTCCCGGGAATTTACTTATGAGGTTGTTGGTTTTTTTTACTATAAGAAAGGAAAAGAAAAATATAGTATCCTGCTAAAATCAAAAGACAAGATGAAATGCTTTAAACTCTTCACTGAAAGCAAAAAATTGCCAGTGAATGTAATAAAGATATTCTGGAAGACAAAGGTAAAAATGGACAGCTGAATAGAAGAGAAAAAAAAGGTATATTTCTCTTGCAACATTTGCATAGGTAAATTTGGCAGGGAGATGAGGACAGAAACGATGTCCTGCAGTCTTCTTTGCCTTTGACAGCATCAACCCATTACCTATAAATTTATTACTATTTTTCCCCATTAATTTCTCTCTGCAATTACGCTTGTTGTTTTGCATTGAAAATGTGAAGAGACCGAAGGAGTCACACAGGAATTGCATCTGGAAGCTTTGCTTTTGGTCCTGTGGATGATTAGGAATCCTGGATATTGATGGGTTCCCCCTTTTGGTGGCTGACAGCTATCCACATACTGACTTTTCAATGCAGATCATGCCTCATTACAGGTAAAGATAGTTCTGTTTTGAATATATTTTAATAAATCGGGTTATTTCTGCCCAGGTTTATAGAAACATAAAACTCAAAAATAATGAGTACACAACTTTCTTCTAACTTGGACATAAAACCATCAAATTATAACACCACATAAGACGCTAGGACAGTCTGATATATATTAAGGTACCTGAGACACCTTCATAGGCTGGAAGATATGATATGGCTGCAGGAGATGTATGATCCTCTAGACTGGTGAATGGAGGCCAGCTGGGAAGTTCCTGGCTAAGTTAGGACTAGGCAGCTAGGTGTAACCAACTGAACTGTGCCCAAGGTTTTGGATTTGGCTCGCAGACATAGCTGCCTACATTTATCTTCCTAGAAGCAGCTGTCTTCACACAAGCTCAGCGTCTAGGATAAGATTCAGTTGCTCATGCATTGGCATCTACTGGTCTTTTAGATACTGTATGGTCTTATTCTTACTTCTTGATGTTCCAAAATAGAACAGACCCATCATGTAGCTGGAGTCTAGAGTACCTCAGGGCATCAAAGATGGATGTTCAAGGAACTCTGACCTACCCAATGACCAGACTCACTGCCTGCTATAGAATGAACTGAACCAACTATTGGCTAGATCTCTCTTGACTATAGCAGGAATGTAGTCAAGTCAATGATTGAACTGGAAGTGGCAGGTCAGTTGCAATTCTCTCTCTCAGTTTATTCAGATGGAAGTTTTGCTTTTAGTCTTTTTGATGATTTGGAAGCCTGGACATCTGGTTTTAGGTTCCTAGTTCTGCACCGTAAGGCCATTCTCTGTGAGGTATTCAGGTGCTTAATCACAGACACCTAGTGCCATTGTAAATGCTTCAGTGTATCTGAGATTTCCTGTTAAATGGAGCTAGCAGATGTGATAGAAGATCAGCATAGACTGGGGCCCTTCGGACTTCATCAGGCACAATGCCATACAGCATAGGAAGTAATATTATGTCTTACTGGATAGATATTGGATATATTTCCTCAGTGTTTTATGGTAGATTTTCAACTTACCATGGAATAAAGTTAAGTTACTGTGTTATGAATTCTTTGCAAATCCACGTTGGTTGCTATTTATTTTGTTAATTTACAAAGCCTTTCTTCCATTCTGCTTTCTTCCTTAGAACTGAAATGAGAATGACTGCTATAAAATGTCCTGGGTTTCCCTTTTTCTCACTTTCAAAGAGATATATTGTGGGTGCGATTCATCTCATGTGTCTTCAGAAACATGAAATCTGCACATTTAACTTCAATATAGTAACGCACGAATTCTCCATTCAAATAAAAGTTCTGGAAGAGAGAGTCATTGGCCCTTTAATAAAGGCTGATGTCTGAAGCTGCCCATTTTCCCCCATTCATTGCAAAGGGAACCTAGGACATCTAGCTCAAATGTAGATGAGAAAATCATTGTACATGTGATTCAGGTGCCAACACGTAACTGTCTAGTGTCCTTCTAGGCACTGCTGCATTCTGGTCTGTCCTACAGCTGCTCCTTCACGTGAGTACAGATCTGCTGCAGGTCATATGCCACATCAGTCAGCACCATAGGGATATCTTGTGGACTCTATGACATTTCAAATGACACTAGGTACCAGCATTTGGGCAAATAATTCCACCTTTACTTTTTTGATAGATAGATCCTGCATCCTGTGTTTCACCAGCTGCAGACTTCTCAGTGTTCACCCATTTTCTATGATTTCTCAATAGCCATCACTTAATGGCCATGAACTTGCTTAAGTTAATATTCAGAGTACTGAAGGATAAACTCCATGGGTCTCACGTAATGTGAACATTACTCATCTAAGTAAACTGCCACGTTATTTTTTTAATTTTCTTCTGGATTCCTCTCCTGTTGACAGTGATATTGGTTCTACTGATGTAGTGCCACAAAAAATGTGATATAGACAAACAGAAACAGCTGCCATTTTATCTTCACACAGGTCAATTTTTTAGCTCTCCTCCTAGTAGTTCCGTCATTGCAGTCATTGGAGAAGGGGTCGTTCTGCCCTGCCACGTGGCAGCAGATATCTTTCCTGAGGAATTCTCTGTCCAGTGGATATTTCACGAACAGTCTCAAAAAATAACTGTAAGCAGATACGATGGAAAAAATAAAAAGGAGAAACAAGATGAGAGATACCAAGGCAGAACAGAATTCTTCCACAGTGAATTTAGAGCTGGCAACATGTCTCTACACTTGAAGAACGTCAGGAGCTCTGACAAAGGAACATACACTTGTGTGGTCTCTTTCAATGACACATACCATGACGTGTTGATTGAACTGCAAGTGGCAGGTCAGTGGCAATTTTCACTCTTTCTATGCAATGACGGAACTGAACAGAAACATCTATATTCGTCACTGAGGGAGGGAATTATAATACAAATTTAATACAATTTGACGCATAAAATGTCTTCATGGGGGGATGTGTTTGATTTGAGTTAGTTTTCTCTAAATTAATGGCTATAACTGATATTTGAGGTAAGTTTTAGTTCCAGTTTGAGATATCTTCATTTAGCTACCTGAACACATGCAGCTCTGTGTGACTTGAGAGTACAATCTCCCTTCATACTCAATGAGAGCCCAGTCAGAAAGTTCAGGGAACGCTGCAAGTATTTGGTTGGTCAGTGTAAAGTTAAATTTAGATTTCTACTGTGCAATCAACCATTACTGAGCTGATTGTCCAGAGTTGCTCAATGGTCAGCATAATCAATTGGTCCCACCCCAATACCTCACTGCTTACCTTGCTGCTTGCCCACAGCAGGAGAACAAAGCAATGGGTAGGCCCTCGTTGCTTTTATTTCTATTTCAGTATGTTAATAGATACCATCTTCATAGGTAGCTTCAGTTTATGTGGTGGCCTTGGAAGTGGACATGTGTTCCTCCGCACTTTCCCTAATTAATTTCCACTCGATAGGTATTGTGGGACCTCTTATTGCAGCTAGATTCTTCTGAAGATGCCTTCTTAGCTTTAAAACTCCAAGTGAAACAAGGGGTTAACATCTAAGTAACACTGTCATTTAGTTTTCTGTGATCCAGAGTATAAACAATACTTTTTTTTTTTTTAGCTGTAGACTGGATCTGTACCATGTCAGTAACAGTTTTATTTGAAATTATTAGCCTGAGACACTAATACATTCTGTTTTCATGGACAGATTGTGTTAGTTGTTCCTGTAATCTGTTAATTGTGATAATTATATGGAATATTTTTGTTCTTTATTTACAAGATTCTAGGAAATTCCACTGGCAACTTCATTCCAGAATTGCCATCCCAAGCTAGCTCTGTTTGCTGCGATCTCCATTTAGTTGTTCCTTATTCTCATTCTGATAAACTCCGAATTGTTGACCATGAAGAAACTTCAGGGCTCAAGTCTCCGTCACAGTTTAAATTCAGAAAAGTCTTTCTGTGTACTTCCATACAAATAGGATGAGAGGAGATGGGTTCAAGTTATGTCAGGGGAGGTTTAGATTGGATATTACGAAACATTTTTTCACTGAAGGGGTTATTAAACATTGGAATAGGCTGCCCAGGAAGGGGGTGGATTCGCCATCCCTGGATGTGTTTAAAAAAAGGGTAGACGTGGTACTTAGGGACATGGTTTAGAAGTGGTTTTGTCAGGGTAGGTTAATAGTTGGACTTGATGATCTTAAAGGTCCTTTCCAACCTCAGCCATTCTATGATTCTAAATAGATATACATATTTATATAAAGAAGCATTGAATTCAAGATAAGTCAGACAGTTTCCTATTCTCAGTATGGGTTGAAATGGAGAAAATGTATGTTTTTTCTTAGCTAAAGGTGGTGTGCCTTCTATTTTCCTGAGGAGCCATGTGAAGCAGGACATTGGCCTCACCTGCCATGCAGCTGGATGGTTTCCCAAACCTGAGGTGATTTGGCTGGATGGCCAAGGACGGGTCCGGAAGGAACTATCGACCACAAAGATGACAATGATGCCTGCAGGCCTATACAGTGTGGTAACTTCCATAAACCTAAAACCAGGCTCTGACATGGAAGTCTCTTGCAGAATAGTGAACAACCTGCTAAATACAATGAGCGAGTCTCGAGTGCTGATCTCAGGTAGGTGTGCTCCGTAGTCACCTGCTTGTAAGATTAAAAAGACAGTCTAAATGGCACGGGTCCCATTTTTCTGTCATGAACTGGCTTGAAGATGTGTTCCCAGAATCAGTGTTGGAAAAAAGTTCATGAGAGCTGCAGTCTTCTACCATTTTTATTTCTAGTTGGCTGCACAGCCTTCGACAGCACCTAGTGAATCCATTTCTCCTTTTAAGAAGGTGTCAGGTAGTATCAAGATTTTCTGCGTTCCCTTCTTCAAATTTAAGGCTGTCAGTTTGTTGGAGCTGAATGAAAATGGATTAAGAATACAGCTGTGTGCACATACAAACATGACATATTTCCGTAGTCGAGCCCTCTGAAAGCTTCCATTATCCAGAAACAGGTTCACAGAACATAGCTGAAAATAATAGTTATGGTCACAAGAGCCAAAGTGGTAATTTCAACATCTCACAAATTGTTTTAGTCTATGTTTTTGTCTTCCCTCTTTTTTTAATACATGCATGACTGTGTAATCATGGTGTGGATAATGTCATGCCTCCCAGTACTCTGTAGAACTCTACGCATTTCTGTTTGCTGGGTATATAGACATGCATCATGTAGTCTGAAGCAAGCCTCATAGGCCTGGACCTCAAGAAGAACTTCAGCACCACAAAGCCAACGTCTGGGTCTGGAATGGGAACTAGAGTGCAATGTAAAGCTCTTGAAGAAGTGTGGGAGGAAAGGCCCTTTCAGGATGGCATCAATAAATCCCAGAACATTGAGTGTGGGGGTACCTTGAAAGAGAAAATAGGAAACAGCCAACGTGGGGAACGTTTCAAATCTTATTCTCCTTCTCGGTGTATGCATTATACACAGCAGGACGAAAGCTCACTGAACCAAATTAAACAAGAGCGAACATGTCTCTTTTGCCCAGTGGTGATGGTTTCTTCCTTCATTCCGTCACCTGCTCAGTTTAGTATGAAATGCAACACATCCGTGAAAAAAGCTGAGAGACAGTATTGCTGTCCTTTTGTGACTCATGAGCTGTAGAAACCCGTCTACCTGTCCCAGACACCTCTTTCATAATTCTGAATCTGATACCCAGAGAAAGAGTTTCCCTGGATTAGTCCTGCTGGGGAGGGTTAGACCTCTTCTTCAGCAACATTGCTAATAAAATACAAGTGAAATGCAGATTCATTATCTCCTCAAATGTATTGACTGCATCCTAGGTTTTAATTGTCTTTATGTTTAATTGTTAACAGAAAATAACTCCTTTTGGTCATTTTTACAGACATTTTCTTTCCCTACATTTCAAAATGGCTGATTATCTTCCTGGTAATTTTATGTCTTAGCATGGTCCTAATTTCCACTGTATTTGCTAAGCTGAGAAGTAAGTATTTCTTTGTATGTTATCCCTGTCAACATCTAGAAATATCACAACAGTTCATATTGAAATCCATGACTAATAAAAGCTCACAAGCAAAATCACCAGTGATTGTTTAATGACCAAATTCATGAAATAGAACAAAAAAAAATTGGGGGCGGGGGGGGACGTACACGGTCTGAACAAGGAGGAACACAAATTGCATGTCCTTACCTCAGACAGCTTATGTCTCCCAAGAGACTAAACTATGTCTATAGTTTTCTATCTATAATCTTTGGGTAGACAACTCAGCGTTGTCAGTGACACTAGAGCCTAAATGACAAATCAGAGAGCTGATTTCTGTCAGTATTACTCTACAAAAACATGCAAAAAAAGGTTTTTTTTCTCTTGTTTTAACCAGGTAGTCACAAGAAAACAGTCAGCTCAGGTAAGTAATGAGGAAGACACATATGATGACTATGACAATTTGCAAGTTGGAAAGTTCATTTATATTAAATTACAGATCTAATTAGCAGTTGTAGTTGCATCCAAATGTTTTGCAGTTTTTAATTTCATTTTTTGCACTGCATAGTATAATAAGTTCCCGTATGAGTTTTTTTTCATTTATGCTTTATAAACAGTTTGTTTCCTTCTTTCATTAAGCTCTACTCATGACTATATGCTGACTGTCACACATATTCAAGCTTTGTAATTGTTCAAGAGTTAATTAATTGGTCAGAAGCATTCCTCAGATTCTTTAGAAGAGGAAGAACTAAATGAATTAACCAAACAGCCATTAGCAATCAAAAGATCCAACCCAAGCCCATCTCAAGACTCTGAAAGCAACTTAGTATTTCAATACATCTGTTTGGTACTCACCATCTATGTCTGTTCTTGAAAATAAAATGGACCAGTTGGCAGAGAATCATAGAATGGTTTGGGTTGGAAGGGACTTTTAAAGATCCTCCAGTCCAACATCACTGCCATGGAGTGGGGGAACAATGCCATAACCATAGCAGGGACTACTGCATGGCATGAGTAATTTGATTCCCTGAAGCACATGTGGTTCTGTTCCCTGACCAGGTTTGGCCATTGAGGATACAGAAGTCCACAGGGCCAGAAGGGATCTATTCTTGGTCTCTGAACCTCAGCTAGGCTGTCGTTGAGCCAAGACTTGCCTAGGAAGGACTGGGTGTCTCAGAATGCTGCCTCATTTTTTGTGAACTCCATTAGAAATGAGACACGTCTTGGTATAAAAAGCATTAATTCTTTGGATTAACAAAAAACCTTGGGAAGTTTATTAGGTTAAATTAAATTAAAGTTTTAACCCCACTTATTTCTGTTTATACATAAAGTGTACTGTTGTATGACAAGGGAAGTTTACAAGAATAATTAACATTATGATTCATTTTCTTTCTTTTTCAGTAAAAGCGAAGATGGAAATAGAAGAAGGTAAAAGTCCTTTGCATTTGAAATGATGCTAAGATGTTCAGAGATCTCAAAGATGTAAATTCAGGGAGACAATGTTCGAATGTTGATTATCAATGAAGTAATTACAGGAGTGGCAGCCCTTTTCAATATTAAAGAGATGGTGACACCCACACATCATAACCCACAGGATGTCTATTCTCTAGTGAAGACCCCAGGTGTTTACAAGGAAGTAACATGGGCCAGCAGTGACCTTTCTGAAAACTCAAACCAAATCCCTGCTATTGGATGGAAAGCTCTTAGTGAGCTTCTAGCACTCCTTTCCTTGCTGGTGACCACTATTCTGCCTATTTCAAGGGTATTCAGACCTACCTTTAGCCAGCTGAGTGGCCCTGTAAACCCTCTGAACTTTATTCATGGATCTCCACTGGGAGCCTGGATGCCTATGGCTCAGTCCATTTATGTACGTACAGGTGCCTTGGAGCATTTGTGATGTCCTTGGTCATCCCACTTATCACCTAGCTGCCACTCTGGAAGGAAGCAGATGACTCATTTAACTTTGATTGTACCTGACAGATACAATTTGAAATAACCGAGCTTCTATAGGAGACCAGAGATCTTTTAGAGAGATACCTACATGGCCCTTGGGGTACCCCAGGGCACCTCAAATGCCCAGTGTGCCTGTGCATCTGAATGTCCCTCTTAATTGTGGTTCAGGCATGATCTAAACAGGCTTTGAAAGAAGACCTTTACCAGCAACACGTCTAAGTTTTTTTCCCACCCTGCTTAATGAGGTTTTAAATAGTAACATAATGAGTTATCTAAATATAATAAACTTGAAATAGTGTAATACATTCCTGGGTTAAATTGTAGATTGAATTTACACACATTTAAGTCAAAGCAGTTGCGAGTGTAATCCAAGGATGAGCTTGCTAGATGGTGATGGGTTTGTGTATTGGTGTTGTTGAGTGCTTTAACCCACTCTATCATAGAATTTACACTGATAATTCTGTACTGACTTTTCCAGAAAAAAAACAACTGGAGTCAACTTTAGGTAAGATGCTTTTGTTGTTCATTGTTTCTAATTGTCTTGGTGCTAAAGTTATCCCTGCTTCATTTTTTTTTTTGTGTGTGTTGGTTTGCTTATTTGGTCTGGTCTGATTACTGGGTTTGATGGCACTGTTTAATGCAGTTAAGTACTCAAAATGGAATGAGAGGCTCAGCTGGACTGAATCATTTTCATGTCAAAAACTCCAGGCATGGTCTATTTACTTTTTTTTTTTTTTTTTCAGAAAAGAAAGGCTTTAAGTATTGTAGAATTTTTGTGTGTGTGCTTAGCTGTAAAACAAGCTAATTGTTTCAGAAAGATGTGTTTCCCACAAGTGACACAAGTTTAAAGCTTTATGGAATGCAGTGCAAAAGTCCACTAAGTAACCTTTAACTTCCAGTTTGTATATAATAAGTACTCCGTTAATATTATTTCTTTTATTTTATGTGCTGAATTTTCAGAGGGAGAGAAAACCAAACATCGAGCAGGTAAATCTCATTTTCTTAAAATATTCGTTGAGAATGGATGTTCTCCAGCCTCAGTGAAAATAAGCTACTCTGTATAATTAGTTTACTTTTATTTAAAAAGACTTCTCAAAAATATTATTAGAGGTGATTATGCGGCAAAGAGGACAATGGTATTTACTTCTCTACCCACATGTGCAGGATGCATTGTGCCTTAGACCCTGATGATGGTCCATTTACATCTCTCAGGACTCTGCCTTTAGGTTTCTTCTCTCCCTTGTGGTTTTGTAGAATCATTTAGGTTGGAAAAGAACTTTAAGATCATCAAGTCCAATCGTTAACCTGGCACTACCAAGTCCACCACTGAACCATGTCCCTAAGCACCACACTTCACATGGACACAACTGCAGATTTCATAGAGCCAAAACTCTCAGCTCAGCTTTCTCATTCTCTCCTTCCACTCTTCTCACATTACTAAGAAAAAATTATAATTGCTTTTATCCTGCAAATTTAATGACAGAAATGTTCCACATAAGTGTGCACAGTGTTCACATAAGGAACAACTGGTGATGTAATTCTAATGTCTTTTCCAGAAATGATTTTTCATTTTTGCCTTGAGTTTTTACATCACTCATTTATGCTATTCCTTTTCAGCAAAGTCGAAACTGAAAAAACGCTTTGGTAAGAAAACACATTTTATGTAAACCTGACATTCTTGTCAAGTTCAGAAGCAATAAGGGAAGTCTTCAGGTTAGTATGTCTATATTATTCCTGGATTTGAAGCCAAGTAATATAGTGAAATATAAACCTACAGAGAGGAATAGTCTCCTATTCCATGCTTGGGGGTTGTCACATTTTGAAAAACTGGAACAAAAAAGGAAAAGCAAAAAAATGTTAGTGACTGGAACACCTTTCTCTTTCAGGTCGACTGAAATTAGAGCTGGGTAAGTAGTTTAAAAATTCTAGTGATGATGCAGAATGCTAGTACCAGTGGGTTAAGAGGAGAAAGGCCAATACTGATGCAGAATCAGAGTGATGACAGGAAAATCCCTGGAGGTGTTCAAGGCCAGGTTGGATGGGGTTCTGAGCAACCTGGTCTAGTGGGAGGTGTCCCTTCCCATGGCAGGGGGTTGAAATGAGATGATCTTTAAGGTCCCCTCCAACCTAAACCATTCTATAATTCCAATTGCACATTAAGTCTTCTCAGTCTGAAAAGTATCTAACTGCCCAATAAAGGCATAATACAGTAGTTCAACAAGGCCAAGTGCAAGGTCCTACATCTGGGTTGGGACAATCCCAAAAACAAATACAGGCTTGGTAGAGAATGGCTGGAGCGCAGCCCTGAGGATTGATTGAGAAGCTCAACATGAGCCAGCAGTGTGCGATTGCAGCCCAGAAGGCCAACCATATCCTGGGCTGCATCAGAATTGTGGCCAGCAGGTCAAGGGAGGTGCTTCTACCTCTCTACTCCACTCTTGTGAGACCCCACCTGGAGTACTGCATCCAGCTCTGGAGTCCCCAAAATAAGAAGGATATGGACCTGCTAGAGCGTGTCCAGAGGAGAGCCACGAGGATGATCCAAGGGCTAGAGCACCTCTCCTATGAGGAGAGGCTGAGAGAGTTGGGGCTGTTCAGCCTGGAGAAGAGAAGACCCCGGGGAGATCTTATTGCGGCCTTCCAGTACCTAAAGGAGGCTTACAGGAGAGCTGGGGAGGGACTTTTTACAAGGACGTGTAGTGATAGGATGAGGGGAAATGGCTTTAAACTGGAAGAGGGCAGGTTCAGATTCAGAGTTCACTGTGAGGGTGGTGAGGCCCTGGCCCAGGTTGCCCAGAGAAGCTGTGTCTGCCCCATCCCTGGAGGTGTTCAAGGCCAGGCTGGATAGGGCTTGGAGAAACCTGGTCTAGTGGGAGGTGTCCCTGCCCATGGGAGGGGGGTTGGAAATCAATGATCTTCAAGGTCCCTTCCAACCTAAACCATTCTATGATTCTATGATTCTAACGTCCATTTTCTTTGTGCAGATTTCTGGGAAGCCAGAAGCCACGCAGGTAAGCTGGCAGGAGGAAGGGTTTGAAAATTCAGCAGCCATCCGTCCAAGTTACCCTGAAATGAGAATGCCATGATATCAGAGATACAATGACTGAGCTGGAGTATCAGGAATACGCCTGCCTTGGTTAACACGAAATGAGGCTGGGATGTGGCTGCTGGGAAAACTGAAAAAAGGAATAGTTGAAGAGTGTCAAAATCTGGGGTAGGGTGGGGCCACAACTCTGGAGATGATGGAGGGCTGTATGGAAAAGAGAAAGAGAAATTTATGGTAAAGCATGTGGACTTTCACCCTGAAAGAGGACATGGCTGTGAGAGCTCCAAGGTGCCTCTGGGCACATGGTTGCATGCACTGTTCTGGTGAATGTTTAACCCTCGAACGCTTTGACCCATAGCCCCATGTGGAGAGAGGTCTCTGAGCCACGCTGCTCATCGGATGATTCTCGTTTTCCCCTCCAGTTGCTATTGCTGTGAATCCTGACTGCCGAGTCCTGGAGCTCCAGGTCCCCAGACTTCCAGATGTGGAGAGCAACGCATCTGAACCTGCTGGCCCAAACACTCCCTGCACAGTCTCTGTCCTGGTGGGGAAGGAAGGGTTTGCATCTGGGCAGCACTACTGGGAGGTGGAGGTGGGCCAGCAGCAGGACTGGGTGATGGGGGTGGTGAGGGAGAAAGGGAGACAGGAGAAGGGAGGGACCCTTCCTGGGGAGGACTACTGGGCTCTGCACATGTCCCAGGGAGAGATTTTCTCGAGCGAAGGAGACCGCAAGATTGTAAAGCGGCAGACGAGTTGTTCAGTGATCGGTGTGTTTCTGGACCTGGACAAAGGACGAGTGAACTTTTATGAACCAGAGCAAATGGGCATCATGGTGAGAATGCCTCTAAGGCCTGGAAAGGAACCTGCAGAAATGTTTTACCCATTTCTATCCAAAAGTGAAGGTTCGCTCACACCTCTTATCCACCCCGTTTCAATCCCTGTCCCTTTGGAGACACCGTAAAAGGAAACTTTGAAATCAAATGGGTTCAAATGGGTTTTCAAATCAAAGGGGTTGTAGAATCAAAGTTCTCTGCCAAGAGGTCATGGTGAGAGGAGGAGAGACTAAAATGGCTTGGGACATCAGCAATTATAAAATAAAGTGTGTAGGACTGGGGAACAAAACAGGAAAACTTGAAAAAAGGGGAGAATTAATGAGAGAAAATTAGTGTCTCAAAAAAGAAAAAAAAAGTACTTTGAAGCTAAATAACTTTTTAATATTATTTATTCTCAACTAAGAGAACAGAGAAAATGCCTAATGATTGTTTTTCAGTGGAGAATATTCTCAAAGCTCTGTGTCAATTCCAAGATGTTTATAAGCCATCAAAAAAAAGCACTCTTGTAAGAGAGAACAGGATAAAGAGAAAATTTTCTTAATTTTTCTTTCTGAGTGATCCAAGAGGAATGGTTATGAAGAAAGTCAGTGCTTGAAGTAAAAACAGAACATCAGAAGCGTTTGACTATTTAGTTAATCCATTTAAATAATTATGATTATTAAGGAATCTAACCTTTGCCCTTGTAGAGACATTCTCTGTTGTCTCTTTAATTAGAACATGGTTTGGTGATGAGGATAATTTTTCCCATTTGAATGTATTTTTTACTCCTCATTAATACAGTTATGAGCATTTGTGACAACAGGATGGAGGTAGCAACCCCGTGGTCCAGTAGCTGCCTCCCCAGGGAGAGATTATCAGTTGTTGCTGGTACTGCTAAAAACGGAGTTATGGCTCCCCCTTCTAAGCTGTTAGATTTCCATGTCTCTCTGTACATTTAAACACCGATTGTCAAAAGTGTGTTCTGTTCTCTGAGCACCTAAAGTGAAATATAAATTTCCCAGTGGAGATTAAAGCAGAGGGTTTTGCTGGACTGCTATCCACCTTGAATTTGAACCTGACCACTTTTGCTGCCAGTAAGACTTGGCAGAAGTAACATTCAAAGCTGGTTCTAAATGAAACTTATAGTGCTTTACTTTGAGTTGCATATGTTCCCGACATTGACTCAAGTTGGTTTAGAGACCTGATGAACTGAAAGGAGATAAGTTAAGAGTCTGTGGAAAAAATCTGCCATGGAGAATGGAGAAAAGTCATGTGACTGAATGCCTGAAGGTCTTATCAAACATGAAACCATTACACAAAAACTTTATAATAAACTGTATGTAAACTAATCTTCATACCATCTGCACTTTCTTTTCATTTTATTTCCTGTTTTCACACCCACCTTAGTTAAACTTTGACAGGCTGAGGGAAGAGTAAAACATTTTTCAGTCTCTAAACTATTTGCTGTCCAAAATATTCAGTTGCTTGTGTCAAAGCAGTCAAATTCCAGTTAAAATGGTATTGAGTTTAAATGGCAAAGTTTTGGTAGCTGGAGGCAGGGGTGGCCTCTGTGAGAAGAGGGTTGTGGGCTCCAGAGCAGAGACTCCCCTTCAGCCCATGGAATTTTTTGAAGAATCTGTGATGGAGCAGGTATTTCCTTGCAGTCTCTGGAGACATAACACTGCAGCCCATGCCCTGGAGCAAGTGTGTGTGCCCTGAAGGAGGTGAGGTCCATGGAGAGCCTATGGTGGAGTAGGGTTATCCTGAAGGACTGCAGCCCATGGAGAGACTACCCTGAAGTGGGTTCTTGTGAGAGGAACTGCAGCCCATGGAGGAGCCATATTTTAGCAGATTGATCCTGAAGGACTGTAGCCCATGGAAAGGATCCATGCTGGAGTAGGGGAGAAGTGTGAGTAGGAAGGAGTGACAGCAGAATGGTTATGAACCTCTCAGAAGACCAGAAGGGATTGTTGTACACCTGAAGAGATATGTTCAGAATGTAGAGTGGTACAGAGTTGCTTCGGTTTAGGTGCCCTCAGCTTGGGATTGATTCAGTGTAAGTGTATGTCCAGTAGAAATCTCCAGGTGAACTGGTCACTTTAAGGTGCCCAACTTTGCCCAATGCATCCTGATTTTGCAGTGTGTTCATCCTCTGGAGTGGGGTAGCAAGGAGCCTGCCCAGTGGGATGCAGGTGTCCAATGAATGGGTTTCCTTCTGCTGCATCAGGCATAAGGTTGGTCCACGAACAGAAAGATGATGAACAGATTTAAACAGGGAAAGGAGTTTAGCAAATGCAGAGTGTTTTTAATCCATCGCATACTGTGTCATTACCAGTGTGATGGCAGGATGTAGGCAAACTTTTGCATGATTGGGAAGACCAAACATCTGATTATGAGAAAAGGACAGCCTGTAGCATGTAGCAAAACTCTTATAACCCACAAGCTCCTTATCGGGATGGATGGCATGGAGCAGACTCATGGAAAACAGTAACAGGCTGCTTCCCACCATGCATGGGACTTTACACAATTGCTAGTCAAAGAAGTCTCAAAAATCTATGGAAGAATCTGCCTCCTGGTCTTTTTCATCCCTTGAGAGTCTTGCTCCAGGTGGCCGTCTGATACCACCATGAGAAAAACAGACTCAACTTGGGAAAAATTAATTTAATTTACTGCTACTTAGAATCAAAGAACGGTTGGGGTTGGAAGGGACCTTCAGAGATCATCTAGTCCAACTCCCCTGCTAGAGCAGGTTCACCTACAACAGGTTGCACAGGAACACATCCAGGTGACTTTTTGAATATCTCCAGAGAAGGATACTCCACACCCTCTCTGGGCAACCTGTTCCAATGCTCTGGCACCCTCAAAGTAAAGAACCATAGAATCATAGAATGATTTAGGTTGGAAAGTACCTTGAAGATCATCCAGTTCCAACCCCCCTGCCATAGACAGGGACACCTCCCACCAGACCAGGTTGCCCAAGGCCACATCCAGCCTGGCCTTGAACACCTCCAGGGATGAGACCTCAGCAACTTCTCTGGGCAACCTGTTCCAGTGCCTCACCACCCTCAAAGTGAAAAACTTCCTCCTAATGTTTAATCTAAACCTGCCCTCTTCCAGTTTAAAGTCATTCCCCCTCATCCTATCACTACATGCCCTAGTAAGAAGTCCTTCCCCAGCTCTCCTGTAGGCCCCATTTAGGTACTGGAAGGCCACAAAGGTTTCCCCGGGGCCTTCTCTTCTCCAGGCTGAACAACCCCAACTCTTTCAGCCTCTTTCTTCATGTTGAGACAGAATTTCCTGTGTGCCAGTTTGTGCCCATTGCCGCTTGTCCTGTTGCTGTGCACCACTGAAAAAAAGTCTGGCCCCATCCTCTTGACACCTGCTCTTTAGATATTGATAAGCATTGATGAGATCACTTCTCAGTCTTCTCCAGGCTAAACAGAGCCAGGTGTCTCGGCCTTTCCTCACCAGAGGGCGCTCCAGTCCCCTGATCATCTTTCTAGCCCTCTGCTCGACTCTCTCCAGTAGCTCCTTGTCTTTCTTGACTTGGGGAGCCCAGAACTGGACACAGTGATCCAGATATAGCCTCACCAGGGCAGAGTAGAGGGGGATGATGACCCCCCTCCACCTGCTGGTCACACTCTTTTTAATGCACCTCAGGAGACCATTGGCCTTCTTGGCCACCAGCACACATTGAAACACACAAAATCTAAAACACCTTCCCCTGTGCTCCTCTCCCAGGGTCAACTTCACTTATTTACCTCCAACTCCTCTACCTCCCCCCACCGGTGAGTGGTGCAGGGAGTTGGAGAATGAGGTGTCATGGTCAGTCCATAACAGTTCCTCTCTTCCAGACCTTCCCCCTCACACTTTTCGCCTGCTCCAGCATGGGCTCTTGGTGGGCAGTGGTCCTTCAGGATAAACCTGCTCCCACATGGGTTCTCCATGGGCTGCACTTTCCTGTAGGTAATTCCCACGTGCTGCAGTATAGGGACCTCCAGGTGCTGCAGTGGGGGTACCTGCTCCACTGTGGTCCTCTCCACAGGCTGCAAGTGAATTTCTGCTCTGGCAGCTGGAGCACCTCCTCCCTTCCTCCTTGTTGGACCTTGGTGGTTCACAGAATCACAGAATCACCAGAGTTGGAAGGGACCTCTAGAGATCATCTAGTCCAACTCTCCTGCTAAAGCAGGATTGCCTAGAGCACATTACTCAGGACTGCATCCAGGCGGGTCTTGAAAATCTCCAGAGAAGGGGACTCCACCACCTCCCTGGGCAGCCTGTGCCAGTGCTCCGTCACCCTCACCGTAAAGAACTGTTTCCGTGTATTTGAACGGAACTTCCTGTGTTCTAACTTGTGCCCATTGCCCCTCGTCCTGTCACTTGGAACCAATGAAAAGAGCCTGGCTCCATCCTTCTTCAACCTACCCTTTAGATACTTGTATGCCATAATAAGGTCTCCCCTCAGCCTTCTCTTCTCCAGGCTAAAGAGTCCCAGCTCTCTCGGCCTTTCCTCATAAGGGAGGTGCTCCAAGCCCTTAATCATCTTAGTTGCCCTTCGCTGGACTCGCTCCAGCAGTTCCCTGTCCCTCTTGAACTGGGGAGCCCAAAACTGGACACAGTATTCCAGTTGTGGCCTCACCAGTGCCGAGTAGAGGGGGAGAATGACCTCCCTCGACCTACTGGCCACACTCTTCCCTATGCAGCCCAGGATTCCATTGGCCTTTTTGGAGACAAGGGCACATTGCTGGGCCATGGATAATTTACTGTCTACCAGGACCCCCAGATCCTTCTCCTCCAAGCTATCTCCCAGCAGGTCAGCCCCTAACCTGTACTGGTGCCTAGCATTCTTCCTCCCCAGGTGCAGGACCTTGCACTTGGTTTTGTTGAACCTCATTAGGTTCTTCTCTGCCCAGCTCTCCAGCCTGTCCAGGTCACGCTGGATGGCAGCACAGCCCTCTGGGGTGTCAGCCATCCCACCCAGTTTGGTATCATCAGCAAACTTGCTGAGGATACACTCTGTCCCCTCATCCAGGTCATTAATGAATATATTAAACAAAATAGGACCAAGTATTGACCCCTGGGGGACACCACTGGTTACAGGCCTCCAACTAGACTCTGTGCCGCTGATCACAACCCTCTGAGTCCTGTCCCGCAGCCAACTCTCAATCCACCTCACTGTCACCTCATCTAGCCCATACTTCCTCAGCTTCCTAATGAGGATGTCATGGGAGACAGTGTCAAAAGCCTTGCTAAAGTCAAGGTAGATGACATCCACGACTTTCCCCTCATCCAGCCAACCAGTTATAACATCATAGAAAGCTATCAGATTGGTCAAGCACGATTTACCCTTGGTAAATCCATGTTGACCACTTCCAATAACTTCCTGTTCCTCAACGTGATTGGAGATGACATCCAGAATGAGTCGCTCCAATACCTTCCCAGGGACAGAGGTGAGACTAACCGGTCTGTAGTTCCCTGGGTCCTCCTTCTTGCCTTTTTTGAAGATTGGAGTGATGTCGGCCTTCCTCCAGTCCTCAGGCACCTCTCCTGTTCTCCATGACCGTTCAAAGACGATGGAGAGTGGTCTAGCAATAACATCCGCCAGCTCTCTCAGCACACGCGGATGCATGCCATCAGGGCCCATGGACTTGTGAATGTCCAGCTTGGCCAAGTGGTCTCTGACCCGGTCCTCCTCAACTGAGGGAAAATCTTCCACTCTCCAGACCTCCCCCTTTGCCTTCAGAGGGTGGGATTCATGAGGGACAGCTTTAGCAGTGAAGACCGAAGAAAAGAAGGCATTCAGTAACTCTGCCTTCTCTGCGTCCTCCACCACTAGGGCACCTGTCTCATTCACCAGCGGGCCTACATTTTCCCTAGTCTTCCTTTTTCTATTGATATATTCAAAGAACCTTTTCTTATTGTCTTTGACTGCAGTGGCCAAGCTGAGTTCTGATTGAGCTTTGGCCCTTCTCATTTTCCCCCTACATAGCTTTGTTATATCTTGATAATCCTCATAAGTTGCCAACCCCCTTTTCCAGAGAATGTAAACTTTTCTTTTTTTCCTTTTTTTTTTTTTCCTTTTATTTCCTTTTCTTTTTTTCTTTTCTTTTTTTCCTTTTTATGCCGGGCGTGGTGGCGCACGTCTGTAGTCCCAGTACTTGGGAGGCTGAGCCCGCTGGATCGCTGGGGACTCGGGTTCGCGGCTGCGGTACGCCGTATAAAGCAGGCGTCCGCGCTCCAGCCGGCATCACTCTGGGTGGCAGGAGACTCCTCTCGGTGGGTAGAGAGAGCGCCACGGGGTGCTAAGGAGGGGTTGGGCCGACCCCCGGTGCGGACTTGGTTAAAAAAAAGGTGGTGGCAGGGTTGTTTCTCTCATATTTTTTCGTTACTGTTGTGCGGCATTTTGCCCTATCATAAACATGTCTTCTCAGAGGTGCCACCAGCTTCATGGATTGGGTCAGCTTCTGCCTGGGGTCGGCCCATTTTGCAGCTGGCTTGAGCCAACTGCACCCCACACGGAAGCAGACCCTAATTTTTTAGTGCACTTTGCAGACCCCCTGATACCAAAACCTGGCTACAGACACCCAACACACCCATAAAATATGTTTCTTATATTTACCTATCATGTCACATTAGACTCCTTAACTTTATTTTTCACCAACAGGTGAAAGGCACTTCTTATCATTTTCCTGGTAGTGCAGAATTGCTCCTCCTACTTCAGTGGTAATGAGTCACCTTGTTCCTTCCTGTATTTTTTAAAATCTCTAGCCAAGACACTCCTTCCAAAAGGTAAGAGCATAAGATTATTATTTTTTTTTTTAATGCTAGAAAGGACGCACAATGAAAATAGCAAAAGAATATATTCTAGATGTCTTTTGGGGCAGGTATATTCTATTTACTACATCACAAGTGATATCTTAGGATTAATGAATGAGAAGGAATAAAGTAAAGAGCATCTTAGTGTTAGTAAGGAAGCATTATTTTAATAACTAAACCTGTGAGCATTTGTGTTGGTTAATCAGGTACTGTTCTGAGATTTACACTGTAGTTTTAGTTACTTTATCTCATTGAACTGATACTTCATTGATATATAATGTTCTTCTAATGTGGTTGATTGAAAATGTCACATCCTCTGCTTTGGAGTGGTAAATATCTATTAAAATGTTCTTTGTAATACAGGTATAAATATTTAGCATAGCAGGGAATGAAGGGCTGTAGAAGAAGAATGCAAACATAAAAATCAGTGACAGCCAGATACACATTTTGCTGTTTTCATTTGTTCTAAACATTGAAGGGTTGAGATACAAATTTTAATACTCTGTCCTTCAAATAGACTATCATGAAAAGATGTTGTAAATGCCAGTTGGTACTCAGAATGGGGGTAATTGTGCATTTTGATGCGTAGTTGAGCTTTTGTGCCAAGCAGCTCAGTGTGACTCTGGGCTTCAGTAAAGCAAAGGGAGGGGTCTTCCCTGGGGATGCTTTATTGTCCTCTGACCTGCCTTTCAGGTGATTGGTATGATGTCTGGTGCTTCCCCACGCTGTTCTTTCATTGCCTCCCACTTATACTCTGTGCATTTAAATGCTAGACCCTTGAAAGACATGGTGGACTCCCCAGGTGCTTCCTTACAGCACTAACAGTTCCTCCAGTTCCTCCACCGAACAACCCTTTTTCTGCCCTTCTCCAGTTCAGCAACATTTTCTGCTGAGAGGACAAGAGTACAAGTTTGTTGGGATTTAAGATAAGGTGCAAGATAATGCAGTCATAAATATAGGGAGTGGGGTGTCCTGATTGCTTTAGCCAGGCTGTGTGAGGAACACAGGAGGAAGAGGGTGGCTGATGAGAGTAAAGTCACAAATGACTGGGCGCAAGTGAGCTGCAGTGTTATACCTCTGCAGAATACATTGCTTTTCTCAGGTCTGCTGAGCCTGGAAAAGTTTCCAAGGACACTGTTGGAGAACCAGACCAGGCAGCCACTCCCATTCTGTCTCATTTATGCATGGGGACCACACCTGTAATGTGGTAGTGTTCTTAGCCAGATCCTCCTGCAGCAGGTGACACAGTGCTGTAGAATCAAAGTAAGATGTTGTTTCGTAGACACATGCAACACATGCACAGTTTCGTAGACACATGCAACAAGACATCATTGCATGAGAGCCTAATAATATGCGTACAGGACTGGCAGTGGGCATCCTGGACTTCTGGCCTGCCATCCTAATCAGTTTGAGGTCACATGTTCCTATGCCCAAGAATAGGGACTGTCAGGGAATGGGAATGGGTAGCTTTTCCCTCAGAGAAAGGAGCCATGAGCTGCAGGTGACCCCACCAACATGAGGCAGTCCCACAGGATCTGCACACAGCAGGTAGAGCCAGGTGCTGCCTTTGTGTTTCTGTCTTTAGTAAGATTCATTCCTCTCTGTTTCATTCCTCCTGGGAATTCTTTCTCATTTCCACAGCGCATCATCCACTTCCAGGGGGAACAGAAGCAATTTGACTTGACCCAAATGGCAGCTTTGGAGGATTTATGGAATAAGTGGTCAGAAAGGAAGATTGCGCTGGTCCTGCCCTTTGCTCTTTTAACATGTGTTTTTATTGCACAGTGGCTCAGAGGTAAGAAACTCCTGACTGTAGTCAGCTAGCCAGTTATTCTAAGATATCATGCCTGCACTTCTAGTTCATAGTCCCTAAAGGAACAAATGCACTGTAAATCATATGCGGTGTCTGACACCTCCAAGCCCAAGTTTGGGATAACATCACCCATCTTGACAATGTGAGACACCCCAGTCCTGCTCGGGGGAGTCAACTATTTCAGGGAAAATATGTAGCTGTGTTATCTTACTAGACGTGGGAGAGGTGTGTTCAGTCTCTCCCAGGTCACAGACCCAGGGCCAGTGGAGAGCAGGAGCCTGTGCAGATTGCTTTGCAGGTTGTAAATTTGCAGAGTGCATAGATCACTGTACAGATCTTTTCACCTCATGTGTGGTAACTTGCTCTTTGCTCAGTGAGTTTGGTTTGCAGTCCTCGCACATGCAAGTGCAAGGTCCTGCACCTGGGGAGGAAGAATGATAGGCACCAGTATAGGTTAGGGGCGGACCTGCTGGGAAGTAGCTCTGAGGAGAAGGATCTGGGGGTCGTGGCAGACAGTAAATTATCCATGGCCCAGCAATGTGCCCTTGTTGCCAAAAAGGTCAATGGAATCCTGGGCTGCATAGGGAAGAGTGTGGCCAGTAAGTCGAGGGAGGTCATTCTCCCCCTCTACTCTGCACTAGTGAGGCCACAACTGGAATACTGTGTCCAGTTTTGGGTTTCCCAGTTCAAGAGGGACAGGGAACTGCTGGAGAGAGTCCAGCGAAGAGCAACTAAGATGATTAAGGGACTGGAGCACCTCCCTTATGAGGAAAGGCTGAGAGAGCTGGGACTCTTTAGCCTGGAGAAGAGAAGGCTGAGGGGAGACCTTATTATGGCGTACAAGTATCTAAAGGGTGGGTTGAAGGACGATGGAGCCAGGCTCTTTCCAGTGGTCCCCAGTGACAGGACGAGGGGCAACGGGCACAAGTTAGAACATAGGAAGTTCCGTTCAAATACATGGAAAAACTTCTTTACGGTGAGGGTGACAGAGCACTGGCACAGGCTGCCCAGGGAGGTGGTGGAGTCCCCTTCTCTGGAGATTTTCAAGACGCACCTGGATGCAGTCCTGAGTAATGTGCTCTGGGCAATCCTGCTTTAGCAGGGGAGTTGGACTAGATGATCTCTAGAGGTCCCTTCCAACTCTGAAAATTCCATGATTCCGTGTACCTAGTGTCTTCCTGAATAAATTGCTGCCCACAATACCCATGAGTATGTAACACAGCTGACGTACATAAAATGAGGAAATTTGGTAACTGTAAAGCATGTCTGTGCCTGGAGGAGGTGGCAGCAATGACTCAAGACCCTGTCCTCACTATTGTAAGGGACTATGAGACTCTAACCTGGAGCTCAGCTTTCTGGTTTGGATTCAGCTAACACATGTGGTTTTCTTCCCTCTACGGAAAGATTACACTCGCGGAGAAAACCAATGCATTTACTCCCACCTCTTCCTTGCAGATGAAGTGCCTATCATCATCAGCTTCGAACCGTCGGTTGTCCTTGTTGGAGAGCAAGTGAGTCTGTCCTGCCAGGTGACAGACAGTGTACCCTCTAACACACGCGTGCTTTGGTACAAAATGGAAAAGGGGACGAATGCTCCACTGTGCTCTTCCTCCAGCCTGGGTGGGGTGGTGGAGCAGAGCCAGGATGAAGAAGAGTGGAGGATCGCGGGACACTGGCAGGGAAGAACACTTCTTCTGGTTATCCGGCAAGTGCAAATAACCGACGAGGGGACATATGTTTGTGCAGTGAATGGCAGTGTTGTCACACAGGAGGCTACTCACCTTGACGTTACAGGTAAGCAGGGACACTTCCACAGTGAAATGCAACCTGCTATGACCATGCTGCGTTCAGTTCCCATCGTGACTCAGTGGCTCTGCCTATTCCTTGCTGGACAGCAGACCTGGTGATGGTTTAACTCCAGTAGGCAGCTAAGCATCACAGAGCCGCTTGTTCATTCCCTGCCTTGGTGGGATGGAGGAGAGAATCTGAAGGGTCTAAGTATGAAAACTCGTGGTTTGAGATAAAGACAGTTTAACAGGTAAAACAAAAGCTGTGCTTGCAATCAAAGCAAAACAAGGAATTCATTCACTACTCCCCATCAGCAGGCAGGTGTTTAGCTATCTCCAGGAAAGCAGGGCTCCATCACGCATAACGGTTACTTGGAGAAATGGGAAAATAAGCAAAGATGTAGGAAGTAGCTGGAAAAACTTGCTTCAGTTCTGAATATCTAAAACCTGGGCACTGAGGGGGACAAGGCATGTGGCTTGTCATGTGGGAAATAGTGCAACAGGGAACTCCATTACGATGCTGAATATCCCTATATAAATCCCTATATAGGGGCTGAATCATTATTTCTCTGTGGTAAGATACCCTAAAACTCACCGTTGCTGGAGTCAGATAAACGACCCCTTTGATCTGACCAGGTATGGTTGTTTTCATGAGCTATGAATCTTTAAAGCAACATACTGAGGCTTTCTGAGTTTTGTTGGTAGTCATTTTGCATAACTCTAACTCTGTCTCATGCTCACTGACTAACTCTGTTACAGCGATCGGGCATAAGCCAACTTTGGACAGGGATCTGCAAAAGAAGAATATGTGCCGCTATACATGTAAGTCAAAAAAATGGTACCCAAAGCCTGAAGTCGTCTGGATGAACTATGGAGGAGAAACAGTAAATATGGAGGCTGAGACCAACGTAACCTGGAGTGAGAGAGACCATTTCACGGTGCAAAGCATCATCGCAGTGCCTTGTGATAACGTAGATGTGGTGTGTGTAGTCAAACTCACCAAATCCAAGATAAGCCGATCAGGTAGGTCATGTTTTCACACCTACATCTGCTTTGTGGAGGCAAACAGACCCCTCCATTATTGCTAGAAAAGCTGAAATTGGACAGGTCTTGGCACCTTCCCTGAAACCCCGTGCATCCTGCAGAATCTTACTCTTTGGGAGATATCTTTGCTGGTGGGTGATGGAGGTTTGGGTTGGCCTTGTGGCATCTTCAGGAGAACACCATGAATCAATCACCCAGGAAAGTACTGAGAGCGATCTTCTCACTGCTCTGCCTCTTTGGGCCGAGTTCAGCTGTAGCTTTAAGGGCTCATAGCCTTCCCTTATTTTTAACAGTCCGAACCTGAGCATTTCTTCTCCCAGGTAACAAGCAATAGGACAAGAGGAAATGGCCTCAGGTTGCACCAGGGGAGGTTTAGATTGGATATTAGGAGGAATTTCTTCACTGAAAGGGTTATCAAACATTGGAACAGTCTGCCCAGGGAACTGGTGCAATTGCCAACCCTGGAGGTATTTGAAAGACGGGTAGACGTGGTGCTGCGGGACATGGTTTAGTGGTGGTTTTGGCAGTGTTAGGTTGATAGTTGGCCTCGATGATCTTAAAGATTCCTTCCAACCTAGACGATTCTATGATTTTATGATTCTATGATTGTTACCTCTTTAGCATCGCTTCTGTTTTTACCCTTCTCACTGAAGGGACGAGCTGTATCACGAGCTGTATGGTTTGGGAACAGCTTCTTGTACACAGTCCAGTCTGTTTTCATTTATTTCAGTCGTTTCACTCTTCCACACAGAAAGCTCATATGACTCTTTCAAGTGTGGAATTATTAAAAACTAAATTCTCAAAAGCCAGATGGTTTTGATTAGAGATGAAAAAACAACAAAAGTGCAGGTGTTCTGTGACATCTCTTTCATGCCATACTCGGTATTTCTGTGTCGTGCCAGATGTATGTGGTGTTAAATTGCTTCTGTTACAGGTGCCATGAATGAAATTGTGCCACAGTCAAGCACTTGTACATACAAGGGCAGAATAAGAGGTTCCTATGTAAAGCCTAAAGTGATGTGGGTTAATCCTCAAGGAGAAGATTTATCTTCACTGGCCCAGACAAGCATCATACATGAGATGGACAATATTTTTGCAATAGAAAGCTCCATTGAGATACCCTGTGGACAACCGCCGCCTTCTTTTGTGACCACTGAGAGGGAACGCAGTCCACAGATTACTCAACAGTCAGGTATGCACCAATTGAGACCTATTTCATGTACTTTGGCATTCTCTGAGCCAGCGAAGCTACCCTTATTTTGCTTGGTTACCTCATCAGCCTCCACTAATGAGAAGGCTGGGCCTAATACTGTGAATTATTTCACTCAGTTGCCCACAACACTCAACAGTTGAATCCATTTGGGAGTGTCACGAAAATTCACAACTGGCCCACGCCGAGCGAGGAGAGAGGCAAGGACGCAAAGTACAGAACTGCAAGACTAATTCTTTTATTCATGTGCATGAGGTGTCCCAGCCAAATCGGGAACCCCAAATGTGTTTTTACACATGGTTCTTATACCTTTCAAGTGTTCAGATACAACATGTTTTGACAAATTGTTACTTAACTCACACACACTACTGTTTGTAAAGCAATGGTATTTCCATGGTGTCATCATCCACCTACTTCTTTATTGATTTAGATGTCCCTGGAGTCAGTCTTGCTACAGTTGCTTGTCTATGACACCAGATAATGGGAGGGTTTCATGGAGGTGTTAGATGGGCTAGGATGCTGCCGTTATCTCGGTAGTCCAGGAGTATCCTTTCTTCTTCATGGACAACTTTAAGATTCTGAGAAACAAAGGTCTTTATCTCCATGTGGGGCTGTCCTCCTCCTTGCAATGAGCTGTGCTCCTTTCCTCATGCTTACTTAAGCATGACTACTCAGTATACAATGTAAACTACATATATCTAAAGAAAACTGATACAATTTCACACTATAAAGACTAACAGGTACAGTAGTTAGGGAAAGACACTTTGTCTAAGAGGATTCTGTTGCTCAATACTTTGAGGAAGTCAAAGAATCTGCAGTGACGACATGCCACTGTCAGGACTATAGTTGAAATGGGAAGAGCATCTGCTAAGCCCAGGAAAGCCTGGAAGACAGTGGGCTCCTAAGCTAAATGTGCACAAGCCTGTTTCCCAGCATGAGCCTCTGATTTTCAATGCTGGCAGAGAAGCTTTTCTGGCAGATCTTCAGACCATCAGCTGCTGAGATTTGTACCAAAGACTTTGGCATTAGGCTGTTAAAGGGTTATTCTGTCTGAAAGATGGTGTTGAGCAGGAAGGCTAAGGCTGAGCTTTCCTCTGAAATTTCTTCTCAGTGAAAGCTTTGAAGGTCAACTTGTCTTAAGCAAAAATATTTTCATGGTATCACTTAGAACAGTATTGCTCACTTCAGAGAAAGCAGCCTCTCAAATACAGAGACAAATTGCAAAGACTAAAAATAGTAAAAAAACTTCCAAAGGTAAAAAAAAAAATAATCATGCCTCTCAGTTTATGTCAAATCTGGTTCTCCGTATGTGTATGTGGAAAATCCTTGGGCACGAGGCAGTGAATTTAAAATGGAACTATCAGTATCTCACTTCAGTTTTCTTTAAGACTTTTTGTGTTCCTCAAAATCTTTCCAGATGAATGATTTTGCTGAAAGTGTTCTTCTGCACAATATATCCAAAAAGTGCAGGTTATGTGACCCCAGGACTCTGTGTATGTGTGTGCTATAATGACACAAAATTTATGCCTTTTTTTTTTCCTTTTTCTCCATTTTTCAGAACACAGAAATATCATCTGGATTATCTGCCTCCTTGTTCTCATTATTTTACCAGGTAAGCTTTTTTCCCCTTCCAGAGTTCTCATTACCCAGTTCTTCCTGGCAGTGAAGAATCAAGCCCAGAGCCAGTTGTGGGCTGGCTTTTGACTCGTCCTTTTTGGGGGAGGACTCCCAATAGCTGTTGCGGAGATAATATTTATGGTGTCTTTGCCTTTCAGCACCTCTCCAGAAAAAGATTGGTAAGTGTGGATCTTTGGGGTTTAATGTCCTTGCCGGCCCATTCTGTAAGCTCATTCATGGAGAAATGACCATGCAATTGTTGTCCTATTCCTGTGGTTGTTCTCCTGGCCCAGCATGCATTTGGAAGGGCTGGTGGGATGTTCTCACTATGGGGGGCCTTTGATGCTGACAGTCTCCATTGTGAAGGTTTTCTGTTCTTTGCTATTGACTCAAAAGGGAGAAGTGGTGGTTCATGAGAGAGAACCCATACCCGGGGAAAGGGAATACTGTCCATTGGGAAGTAGGAAACTGCCAGGCTGAATTCCCTGTGTAAGCCCAAAAGAAAAGGCAGGAAGGTTGTGGTAGGGGTACTCAAAATTCTGGTTTGCCAGATGCTGGCAAAGAGGAGGTGCAGTGTCCCTCAGCACCTCATATGGCAACGAGTGCGTGTGGTTGTGATGTTATTGGACTTGTGAGCTGTACAGGCTGAGTGTGCCAAGAAGGGGTAATTTTGGGATATGTATGGAGTGGGTGGGAGGTCAGCAGGCCCTAAGGACTGCAAGTGCTGCATGCTGCTGTGCTGGGAGATAAGTGAGCTTCAGTCCCCACTGCTGGCAGCAGCTCCTACCTGGGCAGCCCTAATTCTACTCCCTTCTTTCTACTTACTCCACATTTATAGAGGAGCTCCAGTTGAAACACAGGGCAGCACGTGATGCAGAGAAGGGTGAGTACGAGCTACACACTGTTGCCACAGGTCAGTGACCAACAGAGCCCTTGCTGGGGGTGGGTGTTTGCGGAGGTCAATGTTCCTTGCTGAGGACTTCCTACGCTGTGCCAAGAAGGACCAGAGTGGGACTGGTGAAGCGCAAGCAGCCAGGCAGGGAGCGTGGTCTGGGTCTGGTTCCAAAGAGTGCCAGGAGGCCAGTACGCATGCTCTCTAAAAGACGGATGCGCTGTGCAGCTGTCCTCCCTTGTTCCTGCTTGAGGACTCATGGGGCAAGACCTCCTTGCAGATCCCAATGACAATGGTGCTACAAGACGCGAGGGCTTTGCTGCTTGTGTCACCCCCATGGTCCATGGAGCATGATTTTGCCTCCAGTCTTCCTTGGAGTTCTGGTGCTAAGCAAGGTGTTCATTCTCCCCTCTCTTTTCTTACAGAAATGCAGAAGCAGATTGGTGAGTGTCAATGACTCCCTGGGGGACGCGCCTGCATGGGGGTCGTGGTATACGGTCCCAGGTTGGGAAAGTGGAGGGCAGGTCACCTTGTCCCCATGAGATATAGGCAGGAGAGCCTGCAGCATGAGTGTGAGTGGTGTCAGGAACACTGAGAGACAGCTGGGCTGGAGGCAATGTCTTGCTGCTTTCCTTCTGCTTTCTTCAACCAAATGTCCCCACGGAAACGACCTCTAGTGGCAGCCATGGCCCTTACAACAAGAGCAATTTGGGTTGACCGTGGTGGGGGGCTGGTGATGTCCAAGCTGGTGGTGTCCAAGCTGGTGAAGGCTTGGTGCAGGCAGGAACTTGAGGGAAGGAGATGTTGAGGGAGAGCCACAGTGTGGCTGATGGGGTGGAGAGCCTCAATCTCTGACCTGCCCTGGCTCCTGGTAGGGGTGTGGGTCTTCGTGGTTGGTGGCCAAAATCCTGGTCAGAGCCATGTCATGAGTAGCTCCAAGTAGCACGAGCCATCCAGCATGCCAGAAGAGTTTTTCATCCCTCTGTGGAGTGGACGGGTCCAGAGTGTACTGGCTTGCAGGGACCTTGTGGGTCCTGACTTCATGTCTACTTGCCCTGACTTCATGTCTTCTTCTCCTCCTGTGACCATGGTGACTCGGCAGAGGAACTGCGTGCAATGAATGGTGAGTCTTTCTGCTTGCCCACATGACTTTCTTGCTTGTATAGATGCCTTGGGGTGGGTGAGGAGGGACCCTCCAGCAATGCCAACTTCTCCCCGAGTGCCTCATTGAAAGACCCAACCAGGTCCCAAAGCTCAACATGGCGGCTGTTTCTCTGTGCTTTGGGCTGTGCCAAGGCAGTGCCCCATCCCGATGACCAGTTGTTGGCTGGCTTCCGACTCTTTCTTTTTTTGATGGGTTGCCCAATAGCTGCTGTGGCAGTACTATTTATGGTGTCTTTGCTTTCGGCACACCTTTAGAGTCATAATGTTAAGTATAGTTGTTTGGGGTCAAGTGTCCTTGCCTGCCCATGATGCAAGCTTCTTTGTGGAGACCTGACAGTGCAATGGTTGTTCTATTGCTGGGGTCCTTGGCTGTTCGACTGGCCCAGCATGCATTCAGCAGGGCAGAGGGAAGTTGCCATTCCTGGGAGGCCCTGTTGCTGGCTGTCTCCACTGTGAAGGTTCTGTGTCCTTTGCTGCTGAGTCAAAGGCAGCAATGGAGGCCCAAGAGAGAGAATCCATCCCCGGGCAGAGAACACCATGCAGGAAGGGGCACCGCAGTGATGAGTGGGGAGTGGGTGGGAGGGCAGTGGGTGTCACCCTAGTGGCAGGGGCTGGATGCAGTTGTTCCCAGAGCCGAGAGAATCCCCATCCCCACTACTGGCAGCAGCTCCTACTTGGGCAGCCCTAATTCTACTCCCTTCTTTCTACTTACTCCACATTTGCAGAGGAGCTCCAGTTGAAACACAGGGCAGCACGTGATGCAGAGAAGGGTGAGTACGAGCTACACACTGTTGCCACAGGTCATTGACCAAGAGAGCCCTTGCTGGGGGTGGGTGTTTGCGGAGGTCAATGTTCCTTGCTGAGGACTTCCTACGCTGTGCCAAGAAGGACCAGAGTGGGACTGCTGAAGCGCAAGCAGCCAGGCAGGGAGCGTGGTCTGGGTCTGGCTCCAAAGAGTGCCAGGAGGCCAGTACGCATGCTCTCTGAAAGACAGACGTGCTGTGCCGCTGTCCTCCCTTGTTCCTGCTTGAGGACTCATGGGGCAAGACGTCCTTGCAGATCCCAATGGCAATGGTGCTACAAGACGCGAGGGCTTTGCTGCTTGTGTCACCCCCATGGTCCATGGAGCATGATTTTGCCTCCAGTCTTCCTTGGAGTTCTGGTGCTAAGCAAGGTGTTCATTCTCCCCTCTCTTTTCTTACAGAAATGCAGAAGCAGATTGGTGAGTGTCAATGACTCCCTGGGGGCCGCGCCTGCAAGCGGGTTGTGGGATGCGGTCCCAGGTTGGGAAAGTGGAGGGCAGGTCACCTTGTCCCCATGAGATATAGGCAGGAGAGCCTGCAGCATGAGTGTGAGTGGTGTCAGGAACACTGAGAGACAGCTGGGCTGGAGGCAATGTCTCGCTGCTTTCCTTCTGCTTTCTTCAACCAAATGTCCCCACGGAAACGACCTCTAGTGGCAGCCATGGCCCTTACAACAAGAGCAATTTGGGTTGACCGTGGTGGGGGGCTGGAGGTGTCCAAGCCGGTGGAGGTTTAGTGCAGGCAAGAGCATGAGGGAAGGAGATTTTGCGGAGGGCCACAGTGTGGCTGATGGGGTGGAGAGCCTCAGTCTCTGACCTGCCCTGGCTCCTGGTAGGGGTGTGGGTCTTCGTGGTTGGTGGCCAAAATCCTGGTCAGAGCCATGTCATGAGTAGCTCCAAGTAGCACGAGCCATCCAGCATGCCAGAAGAGTTTTTCATCCCTCTGTGGAGTGGACGGGTCCAGAGTGTACTGGCTTGCAGGGACCTTGTGGGTCCTGACTTCATGTCTACTTGCCCTGACTTCATGTCTTCTTCTCCTCCTGTGACCATGGTGACTCGGCAGAGGAACTGCATGCAATGAATGGTGAGTCTTTCTGCTTGTCCGCATGCCTTCCCTGCTTGTATAGATGCCCTGGGGTGGGTGAGGAGGGACCCTCCAGCAATGCCACCTTCTCCCCGAGTGCCTCATTGAAAGACCCAACCAGGTCCCAAAGCTCAACATGGCGGCAGGTTCTCTGTGCTTTGGGCTGTGCCAAGGCAGTGCCCCATCCCGATGACCAGTTGTTGGCTGGCTTCCGACTCTTTCTTTATTTGATGGGTTGCCCAATAGCTGCTGTGGCAGTACTATTTATGGTGTCTTTGCTTTCGGCATACCTTCAGAGTCATAATGTTAAGTATAGTTGTTTGGGGTCAAGTGTCCTTGCCTGCCCATGATGCAAGCTTCTTTGTGGAGACCTGACAGTGCAATGGTTGTTCTATTGCTGGGGTCCTTGGCTGTTCGACTGGCCCAGCATGCATTCAGCAGGGCAGAGGGAAGTTGCCATTCCTGGGAGGCCCTGTTGCTGGCTGTCTCCACTGTGAAGGTTCTGTGTCCTTTGCTGCTGAGTCAAAGGCAGCAATGGAGGCCCAAGAGAAAGAATCCATCCCCGGGCAAAGAGAACACCATGTAGGAAGGGTCACCGCAGTGATGAGTGGGGAGTGGGTGGGAGGGCAGTGGGTGTCACCCTAGTGGCAGGGGCTGGATGCAGTTGTTCCCAGAACTGAGGGAATCCCCGTCCCCACTACTGGCAGCAGCTCCTACCTGGGCAGCCCTAATTCTACTCCCTTCTTTCTACTTACTCCACATTTGCAGAGGAGCTCCAGTTGAAACACAGAGCAGAAAGTGATGCAGAGAAGGGTGAATACGAGCTACACACTGTTGCCACAGGTCAGTGACCAAGAGAGCCCTTGCTGGGGGTGGGTGTTTGCGGAGGCCAATCTTCCTTGCTGAGGACTTCCTATGCTGTGCCAAGAAGGACCAGAGTGGGACTGGTGAAGTGCAAGCAGCCAGGCAGGGCGTGTGGTCTGGATCTGGCTCCAAAGAGTGCCAGGAGGCCAGTACGCATGCTCTCTGAAAGACAGATGTGCTGTGCCGCTGTCCTCCCTTGTTCCTGCTTGAGGACTCATGGGGCAAGACGTCCTTGCAGATCCCAATGACAATGGTGCTACAAGACGCGAGGGCTTTGCTGCTTGTGTCACCCCCATGGTCCATGGAGCATGATTTTGCCTCCAGTCTTCCTTGGAGTTCTGGTGCTAAGCAAGGTGTTCATTCTCCCCTCTCTTTTCTTACAGAAATGCAGAAGCAGATTGGTGAGTGTCACTGACTCCCTGAGGGCCGCGCCTGCATGGGGGTCGTGGTATACGGTCCCAGGTTGGGAAAGTGGAGGGCAGGTCACCTTGTCCCCATGAGATATAGGCAGGAGAGCCTGCAGCATGAGTGTGAGTGGTGTCAGGAACACTGAGAGACAGCTGGGCTGGAGGCAATGTCTCGCTGCTTTCCTTCTGCTTTCTTCAACCAAATGTCCCCACGGAAACGCCCTCTAGTGGCAGCCATGACCCTTACAACAAGAGCAATTTGGGTTGACCGTGGTGGGGGGCTGGTGATGTCCAAGCTGGTGGTGTCCAAGCTGGTGGAGGTTTGGTGCACGCAGGAGCGTGAGGGAAGGAGATGTTGAGGGAAGGCCACAGTGTGGCTGATGGGGTTGAGAGCCTTGGTCTCTGACCTGCCCTGGCTCCTGGTAGGGGTGTGGGTCTTTGTGGTTGGTGGCCAAAATCCTGGTCAGATCCACGTCATGAGTAGCTCCAAGTAGCACGAGCCATCCAGCATGCCAGAAGAGTGTTTCATCCCTCCATGGGATGGACAGGCCCAGAGTGGACTGGCTCTCATGTACCTTGTGGTCCTGATTTCATGTCTTCTTGCCCTGACTTCATGTCTTCTTCTCCTCCTGTGACCACGGTGACTCGGCAGAGGAACTGCGTGCAATGAATGGTGAGTCTTTCTGCTTGCCCACATGACTTTCTTGCTGGTATAGATGCCTTGGGGTGGGTGAGGGGGGATGCTGCAGCAATGCCAACTTTTCCCCAAGTTCCACATCAAGAGACCCTACCACGTCCCAAGGCTCAACATGGCAGCTGGTTCTCTGTGCCTTGGGCTTTGCCAAGGCAGTGCCCCACAAGCTGCTGTGGGCTGGCTTTAGGGTCTTCCTTTTTTTGATGGATTGCCCAATAGCTGCTGTGGCGGTATTATTTATGGTGTCTTTTTATTTCAGTACACCTTCAGGGGCAGAAAGTTAAGTGTAGTTTTTTGGGATTGTGTCCTTCCCTGCCCATGATGCAAAGTCATTAGTGAAGATTTGACTCTTCCATGGTTATCCTATTCCTGGGGTCCTGCATGTTTTTGCAGAGGCCGATTCTGTCTTGCTGAATTAGATCCATGCTTTTCCCCTTGTCTTCAGTGGAATCAAGATGGTGTTCTAATCAAGGTTTCCTCCCTTCCTCCCCTCCTCTTGTAGAGAACCTGAAAAAGGAGATTGGTGAGTGTCATTTTTTCCCTGGAGACCATGTGAGTCAGCTTATCATGAGGTTTGGGGGCCTTCATAGTGTGTTGCTTGTGGTATTCTGGTTGGTGGAGGCTTTGGTGCTTGCAGGAGAGTGAGGGAAATATATTTAGAGTGAAGGCTGAGATGGGGCTGATGGGGCTGGAGAGCCTCAGCCACCAACCAGCCCTGGGGACCTAGTGGCAATTTGGGTGATGATGGTGTATTGAAGAGATCCCTGTCAGAGTCAGAAGTCTTTCTCATTGCCTACGTGCTTTTATTTTTATTGTCATTGAAAGCTGTGTATATTTTGCTCTCCACATTCCTTGGAAATATGTCACCTGAATCTTCAGGAAGCTGTTTCCATTATAAAGCCAAAACTAATCCATGGGAATAACTCACAGTAGCTCATATAGTCCTCTTTATAGAGGCTGTATTCTTCACATGTCCTTTAGTTACCTCCAGCTTTAATGTCTTGGCTCTACTTTTATGTCTGTTCCCCTCTTGTGTGCAAAAGAATACCTGATATCTCTTGTGCCTCAGCCTTTCTGATCAGAAAAGATCTTCCTTTCATTCATAGGAAGAACAAGAGCCCATTTAAGAATGACTGTGAATGTCATGTAGGTCTGACTTCATGGAAACCTAGAGTGACTCCAAAAATAGTGGGTTAAAATATGGCATTTGAGGATGTGGCTGAACTTTGAACTGTAACCATAGTCAACCTGTAGTGCTGCAAAGTACCGATGTATAATCCATCGTAACTTTTTCTTTCTGTGCATTTATCTTGTTTGCAGTGAATCAGAAGAAAGAAATTGGTAAGTCATTACTGTCAATTAAGTCCCTTAAACCTAGTGAAATGGAAAGTCTGAAGAGAGGAAGGGAAGGTTCTTGTTTTATGAGAAAATGAATTTAGAGCTTGTAACTCCTGGGGACTCAAAGCCTTCCCTTCATGCAGTTCCAGGTGCGCATCTCATACCTGTCTGTTCACATGCTCAGACATTCATCCAAATCTTGACATTTTTCACATACACGTGTCTACCTTTGAGCTAATCTCTTAAATTCACATCCCAGGACTTCATAATCCTATCCTGCTGGGTCATCCTTTCATCTCTCACACTTTCTGATGTTCCATTCTCTTTCTCCTGATTGTACACAGAGCAGAGCCGACCAGCTTGCGTTTAGACAACCTCCAGCCCTCCTAGCATCATTTCCCAAATCCTAGGCCTTATTATACTCAAGTATACTTGGAAATACTCTTATCTTCTGCCCTAACCTGTAATAGTTGCACAGCCCAGAAACTCACCAGGAAGTGCACTCCCTCCTCCCTTCAGAGATTAGGGAAAATTCACCCAACTTGTTCCTTTGTATGCATCCCTGCCTGAGAAATAAATACATTAATTGTGGCTGAAATTTATTTCCATGATTGTCACAAAGGGGACTGTCTCTTTCTGTGTCCCTGGAAATGATGGGCTGCTGACCAGGGATCTCTCACGTTTTGAGATGTGGACTGTGGATGGTGGGGCATCCATGTAAAATGCCAACAAGGAAGTAAATTGGCACCTGAGGAAGAAAGTAGTTCCCAGGCAGGAAACTCATCCCAGCTTCAGATCCTTGTTCAGACCTCACAGGTAATCACAGGGCTTGAGAGAGCGAGAGGAAATTTGAGTGTCAGTTGACCGGCATAGTTCAAACTCAGACTCAGTCTGAGATTTCCCAAGTTGGTGTTGGAAATTTTTTCAGTCGATGTTTGAAGTTTGGTTTTTCTTAACTTTTTATTTTCTTTTTTTGCCTTTTCTCCCCTCTCTTTTTTTTTTTTTTTTTTTTTTTTCAGAATTCAGAAAGGCTCGTGGCAACGCAGGTAAAAGAACGTATTTACTTATGTAAATATACTCAATGGCTTGAAATCTGAATACTCCAGAAGCAGTCCTCAGCATGGACTGGACTGTGAGTCTACAAATGCCTTTTATTCCAGTGATATGGAGATATTTCACTTGGCAGTAAATATTTGAACATTGAAGTGTAATTTATATGTCTGAGCACAGTCCTCCTTTGCTCCAGGCTTAAATGTCTTTCTAGACTGATTGTAGGGACAGTTTCAGAATGAAATGCAGTACAGTACAGCTTCCTTCTCTTCTTGCATATTTGCTTTAGAAGAGTGTTTCTAAACCCCAAAATTTCTATTTTTTGTAGATGACATCAAAGTTGATGAGGGCACAGCCCACCCAAACTTGTCTATTGGTGTGGACAAGAAGAGTTTTACATATAAATCAGAGCTTCAGAAAGTGACTCAAACTGAAAAGAGTTTTGATTCAGCTGTCTGTGTGCTGGGCCCAGAAGGTTTCTCCTCTGGGAAGCATTACTGGGAGGTGGATGTTGAAAAAAGCAATGACTGGGACCTGGGAGTAGCTGGAAAATCCGCTCCAAGGAAAGGAGTAATATCTCTGTCACCTAAAGAACATTTCTGGGCTCTGGGCTTAAGTTTTAAAGATTACTGGGCAAGAACTGATCCATGGACACGGTTAGCAGTGCAGAAAAAAACCAAGAAAGTCGGAGTTTATCTTAATTGTGATGAGAAAATGTTGACTTTTTTCAATGTTACTGACATGTCTGTGATGTTCACATTTAAAGACTGTGGATTCTCAGAAGAATTGTACCCCTTCTTTAAAAACTCGCACAAAGATTCAACCATGAGAATTTGTTCAGTTAAAGAGGAATAATTTTTTTTAACATAGTAACTTTGCTGTGAAATTACAAATATATTTCTTAGACAAACTGAATGTTTAATTGCAATTTATGTATTACACATTCTTGATCACATTCTGTGTTATGCATTGTTTAGTACCTTAGTTTAAAGTATTTTCCTTTCCCCTGCCCTTTTCTATATGCATTTTGTCCAATACTTGCAGCATATGTGCAGAAGTGAGCTGTCCCATGACACAGTTTGGTAAAGGACATGCTTATCTCAGTAACAATTTCTGTAGAGTTTTTTTTCTGACAATCATTTCAGTCCTTACAATGCATTTCAGTGATAGTCATTCTCTGAGGTTTTGTTCTGGACTGCTACACTGCATACATTGTACTTACATACAAAGCCCAATTTCAGGTCATGAATTCAAATACACACACCCCAAAAAATACACAGCACCCCATAAGGGTAACCTCTCTCCATCACTCTTCTGGATGGAATACTTAGAGTTTTGGAGGAAAAGAAAAAAATAATTTTAAGACAGAGTGATTTAAAGCATAGTAACATGTCTATACTTCACTTCTTGGGTGGAGAATTTGCCATCTGTCCTTGAAGAAGAGTCTAAGAGAGGCAACATAAATGGACTTTAATGCAGTGCTATGGTTCTCAGTCATGCTTTGAACCGTTGTGGTAGAGTAACGTGCTCCCTTAGTGCATAAATGGCCCCAAAAGAGCTGTATGCTCTGCAAGATTTTCTGAGTCACAGAATCATAGAATCATAGAATGATTTAGGTTGGAAGGGACTTTAAAGATCATCTAGTTCCAACCCCCCTGCCTTGGTCAGGGACACCTTCCCTGACCACACACTCTTCACCAGTTAAAATGCATTTTAGTTGCCTAAACATAGGCATCCTTTGCTCTTTAAGATTCTTTAGGGCATCCAACAGATCTATATGGGGTTGGTCATACAGCACAAGGCTTGTAGGAGACGTGCGCTTTTCCGAAGTGGCAGCTGGAGACCTCCTGAGACAGAAATGACAGCAGATGTTGAAGGATACTTGTTTCCAGTCTATCATGGTTATTTCCTGTGAACAGTCCTTCCTTCTGTGGAATTTATGCTTACTAGCTTTTGCATCACGGAGGTGGAAGATAATTTATTCTTTCGTTTTTGCATCAATGATCTCAGGGTTTATAGCTACATTCATACAGGGGGTGTAGACCTCAGTGGAGCCTGATTCAATACCCATCTTGTTTTTTAATGAACGTCACTGGTAAATTTTGAGTCAATTTTTAACCAGGATTTGACTTGCATTGATATTACATCTCCACCATCTCTTTACACAAGTGTCTCATGATACAAATCCACAGTCTTTCCATCAGGCGAGACTCAGTCTGAAACAAAGATCTAAATGTAGGCATCCATATATGAACTAGGTATCTATATTTAGTTATAGATAATGGAGTTCTAACTTGTGATTCATTTGCATAAACATAGATTTCTACTGCCAGTTCAGACCCGTCAATATATCCAAGACTGGCAGAGGTGACACAAGACTCATGGAAGACCCATGTCTTTTTGGGTCCCTCTGGCATCACTTCTTGCAAATCCGTTTATAGCTGAAGCAGTTTTGTTCCTACTGAACAGAACTGATTTTTCACAGACAAAATACCAGTTGGAAAAAGAGTCCAGTTGACCAACAAGCAGACTGGTACCTAAGGAACACAGAAAATGCTAGTGCCCTTGGATCAACAGACAAATCACTCCAAACCCATGGCATAATGGACAGAGACAAAGCAACCTGGTTAGGCTGAGTCTTCACTCAACTTTCTAGTTATGTGAATGCCTCCAATTTTTTATTCTTTATCATAAACTCTATAACATTATTAGGGATGAGAGTCAGAGAGCACTGGAGTTTCCAAGATCCTTTCTAGAAACTTGTTTACACATAAGATTTGGAATGACAGCCTGACATTTCTTCAGCAATGTAGTTCTTTGTAGTCGCAGGTTACATTGCTCTTCTTCCCGTGACAGTGTGTCTTAATGCACCTCAGAAACAGCAAATACAGTGAGCCAGATTCTGGTAAACACAAAGCTACCTAATTCATGGAGTCACAGATTTGATGGATGTACCACTCACTGGATAAGGAATTAGCTGGATATTCACATTCAAAGAGTTGCAGTCAATGACTCAATGTCCATGTGGCGACCAGTGATGAGTGGTGTTCCTCAGAGGTTGGTAATGGAACCAGTGCTGTTTCACAATGAGAACAATCAGCCACTGGAAAAATCTCCCCAGGGAAGTGGTGTATTCCCCAACATTGGACACTTTTAGACCCACAGATTCATGGAATCTCAGGTTGGAAGGGACCTCAGAGATCATCTGGTCCAACCTTCAGCTGGACAGGGTGCTGGGCCATCTTGTCTAGATCATGCTTTTGCCAAGAAAGGTTGGTTCGCTCCCTTTGCTTTAATGTATTTTTCCCATTTCACGGTTGGTCATTTTTCAAGGCATTGGTCACTTGGAGTAATTGTCACATCTCATAGCATTGAACCAGCGCCCTGATTGTCATTTCAGCTATTCAAGCAATTTCTATTCATGAAAGTTTTAAACTCAGCCAAAGTGGTGGGATTTAGCTAACTTCATCGTTAATGGTGGCTTCAGCTTACCTTGAATTACAGGTGATATTCAGCTTGCAAATTAAGTAACTTCATTATGGGTGCCTGTACTGGATTTACGTGGCAAGCTTTGGTAGCAGGGGAGAGCTACAGAGGTGGCTTTCGTGAGAAGATGCCAGAGGCTGACCCCTGTCTAACAGAGCCAGTTCAAGCCAGCTTCTAGGTGGACCCACCACTGGCTAAAGTTAAGCCCATCAGTGACATTGGTAGCACCTCTGTGATAATATTTAAGAAAGGTTAAAAAAAGTGCTGTGCAACAGCAGCTCTGAGAGACAATGATAAAATGTGAGAAACAAACCTGCAGACACCAAGGTCAGTGAAGAAGGAGGGGGAAGAAGTGCTCCAGACTCCAAGCAGACATTCACCTGCATCCCATGGAGGACCCCACGCCAGAGCAGGCTTCTGGTAGGACCTGTGGCCCAGTTGAAAGGAGCCCATGCTGGAGCAAGTCTTCTGGCAGGACCTGTGGCCCCATGGGGGACCTATGCTGGAGCAGTCCATCCCTAAAGGATTCCTCCTCAGGGATAGGACACATGCTGAAGCAATTCATGAAGAACTACAACGCGGGGAAGAACTCATGTTGGAGAAGTTATTGAAGGACTGTCTCCTGTGAGATGGACCCCATGCTGGAGCAGGGAAGAGCATGAGGAGGAAGCCATGGCAGATACAATGCATTATGAACTGACCACAACCCCCATTCCCCTATGTTGCTCATGGGGAGGATATAAAGAAGTTGGGAGTGAAGTTGAACCCAGGAAAAAAGGAGGGGTGGGCAGAAGGTGTTTTCTAAGATTTTATTTTATTTCTCATTATTCTACTCTGATTTGATTGGCAATAAATTGAATTAATTTTCTCAAGTTGAGTCTGTTTTGCCCACGACAGTGATTGCTGAGTGATCTCCCTGTCCTTATCTCGACCCACGAGCCTTTTGTCAAATTTTCTCCTCCTATCCAGCTGGGGAGGGAGAGTGATAGAATAGCTTGTTGGGCACCTGGTGGCCAGCCAAAGTCACCCCACCACACTGCCTAAGTGTGAGCATGAGTTTTACACTCCAGTTACAGACAGTAGAGAATAGGAAGTCATTCAGTTGCCTGAAGACAGACATCTATTGCCACTTGAGATGCCATGTCACATCTTCCCTAATCTTCAGCTGCTGCTTTAGGAGGGTCAAAGAATCCCATGAGTCCCATACTCTGATAGCCCCGTGGGAGCTCAAATTGCATTAGGCTTCTACATTTGGGCAGCTCAATGTAACTCTTGACTCTCATTCCTTAAATCAAACTAACTTAACCAGCTGCTTACATGTAAGCAACAGTTCCTGAGTTTTATGTGATCTGTGGATTTCATCCTTATCACTTAACTTCTCTAAAAGTAGATCTCCAAAAAGGCTACTTGCATTTCATAGAACACAATGTGATTGTTATTAATAGTTTTCTGACTTTGTACAAAATTTGAAATTTGGAGTCATACACTTCCTGGTAAATTGTTCCACTGAGTTTATTAGTTAAAAATGAATACACAACAAATGCAACAAATACTGAAATAAATCCATGTTTGTTTAGTCCAGGTAGAATGAAATAAAATTGTAACATTTGACAGGTCTGGGTTTTTACAAAATTCATTCTTTGTACAATATGTATCCCTAAGAAGTACTTCAGAGAATATTTCATTCTTGACTATGGTTTTAAAAGCTGATATTACTTTTTTTTTTACCTTTCTCTCTGCTTTCACATACTGTCTGATTCCCTACATTATTAATTTATTAGTCTCCTCCTGGGCCTGTGGAAGAATGTCACAGAGAGGGTAATGTGTTTTTAGTGTACACAGGGCGTACTCCCAACCATTTGCCATCAGAGCCTGGACTGAAGAATGGGTACAGATTCCCAGAGAGCTCAAAAAAGAGAGACTCAAGAAGGCACTTTTCTTCAACATCAAAGAATGAAAGCGTGCCAGCTTCCTGATCCAGGAAAACACCTACCACCCTGCAGGGTGTGCAATCTCTGATACTGTTCCCACCAGTTAAGCTGTATTGTCCCCGAGAAAACTGCAGACTGAGCAAATTTTCCTTTGGTAAAGTATTCACTGTGTTGCTCCTCAGTGTATTTCTAGTTTTCTCACACACCACACCCAGCTCCCACTCTAATTTGTCCCCCACCTCCACTTCCCAGTAATGTTTCTTTTCAGAAAACCCTTCAGTAGCTACCACTACCGCTTTAGGCAGGCTCTCTTTCTGGGTTGAGGACATGACTTTGTTTTTCTCCTTAATGATGAGGCTGGGATGTTTGCAGTTCTCATCCAGAGTGATATTAACTTGAGAAAGGAAGGGAAAAGAAAGAAAGAAAAACAAACAAACAAACAAACAAACAAACAACAAAACACCACGTTATTTCTGATTTTCAGGAAAATAACACTAATCTCAAAGGAAGTGAGCAAAGGGGAGAAAAGATAAAATTAATTAAATAAATAGTTAATAAAAGCAAAAAAGAAACAAACAACTAAATACCCCAGGAATATACAGTGTGCTTTTGTCAGACAAAACCTCAATAGCAGAAATAATATCCAGCAGGGCATGCCTCTTCTCTGGCTTCACTGTGCCTTTATTAATTCATCTTTGCTCTGATGGAGGGGATCCAGGGTCTCTGGTCAGACCCGTCAGGCAGCCAGCTTTTTTGGAATAAAACACAAAGCTAAATCTCTCAAATACACATAACATCTAAAAAGGTCCCAGTTGGTACAGAAACAATTCACCTCAACTCATGACACCAAGAACTGTGTAGGTGGGAGATGCCTAAAAAAACCTAGCTGCCTCTTTCAATCAATGGGCTTCAAAATTTCCCCAAATTCTGACAGCCTGTGAGTTTTTCGTGACACGAGGGATAGACTCTGGTATGTGCATGAAAGAACATGAGGTTAATGGAAGGCGAGACTTGACATACCTGCATTGCTCTGAGCTCTTCTGAAGTCTGCAAGAAAAGAAATGAAAGATTAATTAAAATTGCTGCAGAATGTTAATATGCCTTATTTTAGTACAGTATGGGATTGGGGGAGTGTAGATTTGATAAAACTCATTTTCAGCTTTCAACTCACCCAGTTCATTCTGGATTCTTTCTGAAAAGGACAGAAAGTCATGTTATGCTCATGCATGGCAAGGCTCTTCTGTAGGGTATCTGTGCTAATAAGAGTATTTCCAAGTATACTTAAGTATAATCAGGCCTAGGATTTAGGAAATGATGCTAGCTTAACTTTGGAGGGCTGGAGGTTGTCTAAACCCAAGTTGGTCAGCTGGGCTCCGTGTAGAGTCAGAAGAAAGAGCATGGAACATCAGAAAGTGTTTCTTCTCTGCTGTTTCAACCACCTCTCTGAAACTGCTCCTGGATGCCTTCATCTCTTTATGAGGGAGCCAAGAATACTTAGCTTTTGCCTCAATAGCCAAAATTTACATAACTATTTAGGTGAGCTGAATCACCTGCATGTACAGGACCTGTGGCCATGCTTCCAGACACTGTCAGATGACAAACAGGAGCTTCACGTGGCCAACGGTTAAAATGCATATAAAAGTTTTTTGGTTTGGGGGTTTTTTTACTTGCTTTCAAAAATATCAGTTTGTTTGTAGGGAGTAAAATCTGTTTCCTACTCGACTACAGCAAAAATTAAATACTTAAAGGACTGAAAAGATGTTCTCTTATTATGGAAACAGATGTTCTGGAGTCCAAGATTGTGTCAGATAAACACTGGTTTTTAGAGACAACTAAGTTCAAGTGTGGGAGAGAACAAAGTGCTGCAATAGCCCTCAAACAGTGGAACAGTTCAGTTCCAAAATGGTATTTCTGATCACAAAGAATTTAAATCATTTTTAAGAACAAAAGTTAACTTCGTATTCTTACCAATTTTGGACGATATATCCTGATATGCTACAAAGAAACAAAATTAAAATAAAAGTTAGGATGAATAAATCAGGCAAATTGTGGCACATTCACTATGCATTTTGGAATACTAAAATATAGGTTATCTACATATATAGGATTAATCTGTTTATTAATCTGTTTATATATCTGTTTATACATATATTAATACATATATTTGATTAATCTGCTTATCTTTGTGGAATAATAAACATGCATTATATAAGTTTTCTCTGGTATTAAATAATATGTATTAAATATTCCTGAGAAACAATCAGGGAGTGATTCAGAACAAATAGCTCCCAAGTATATTTATAGTTCATAGAACATCATAAGAGAAGAAGAGTAAAACCTCGCTCAATAGCACAAAAGTTGACATTATATTTGTCTCTTGTACACAAATAAAACCCAGTGTTATCCTTTATCTGGTTCTTAGCTTCACCTGTGGACACAGCTTGTCGCAGTTGCTTGTCAAGACCTGTTATTCTCAATGTTCAGCAGGATTTACACTGGGATTTTTCCCATTATATTCTTTTTAATTCTGTGATCAGAGGCTTTAGTCATTATTTTGTTCTGAGCTGCAATAAATAAAATGTTCCACTTAAATATTTTCTAGCAGTGGAACAATAAATATATATATATAAAAAAAAATATAAATATATATATTAAATATATATATACACACTCTCTCCATTTATAGATATATACCTATAGATAAAAAGAGAGAGACTGTGTATACATATACACATAACACATCTTTTCAGTTATCTTGTTGGTTGGAATAGGGGAATTAATTTTTGCAAGTGTGAAGTTCTGAGAGCATTTTCCAATTCTAGTAGTCAAAATTGCATAAAACACCACTATTTCGTTAGAATGGTGACCTGCAAAGCATCTCTCAGGGTATGGCTAAAAGAACAGTGTGTGGTACTAAATGCAAAGTAGAAAAAAAAAAAAAAGTTATTTTACCCTTCTGATGGCTTTCGTTCTCCTCCACTGAAAAACAAAGCAACAAACCCAGAAATAGCAAAGGATGTTACATTTTTCAAGACAAAACCCCCACAAAATGTGAGTGAGAATTTGAGTGTTATAGAACATTTTCATTTAGGGAACTGAGGCTTGGCATTAAGTTCAGAATATAATTCCAAAATAGGTGGGGGATAAATGGTCCTCTGAAGATACCCGTCCCATAGAAGGAGTCTAGATTATTAGCTTGGACTAGATATGTAAAACTCACAGCTAAAACCAGGTGACACTGAAGATAATAACACCAGATATCACTAATTTAATTGAAACCCCCAGTTTTAGAATAGAAAGACATTTTCAATATGGGCCCTTTTTTATCATATATATATCATATCACTTTTTTAAATATAGAGGACTCTTCTGACCAAAAGATACTCAAAACCAACATAATGGAGAAGTCAAAATACATTCTTACCCAGTTCATCTTTGAGATCATCTATCTCTGAAAGAGATTATGGTTAAATATTAAAACACCATTTCCTTCATTTTTTTTTTTTTTTTAACACAAATACATTGAATTTTCTATCTGTTCCACTGTATTCTGTATAACAAGAACTAAGATAAAATGAAATGATCCCAGAATCATAGAAACAACCAGATGCGCCCCTGCTATAAGGCAGCCAGAGTTATTGTCTTCATTTTGCTGGGACCTTCCTTAAAAGTGGGAACAAAAGGACGGGTCAAGAAATTCACCTCGGTGAAATCACAGAATCACAGAATCACAGAATCATCAGAGTTGGATGGGACCTCTAGAGATCATCTAGTCCAACTCTCCTGCTAAAGCAGGATTGCCCAGAGCACATTACTCAGGACTGCATCCAGGCGGGTCTTGAAAAGCTCCAGGGAAGGGGACTCCACAACCTCCCTGGGCAGCCTGTTCCAGTGCTCTGTCACCCTCACCGTAAAGAAGTTTTTCCGTGTATTTGAACGGAACTTCCTGTGTTCTAACTTGTGCCCATTGCCCCTCGTCCTGTTACTTGGAACCACTGGAAAGAGCCTGGCTCCATCCTCCTTCAACCCACCCTTTAGATACTTGTATGCCATAATAAGGTCTCCCCTCAGCCTTCTCTTCTCCAGGCTAAAGAGTCCCAGCTCTCTCAGCCTTTCCTCATAAGGGAGATGCTCCAAGCCCTTAATCATCTTAGTTGCCCTTCGCTGGACTCGCTCCAGCAGTTCCCTGTCCCTCTTGAACTGGGGAGCCCAAAACTGGACACAGTATTCCAGTTGTGGCCTCACCAGTGCCGAGTAGAGGGGGAGAATGACCTCCCTCGACCTACTGGCCACACTCTTCCCTATGCAGCCCAGGATTGCATTGGCCTTTTTGGCGACAAGGGCACATTGCTGGGCCATGGATAATTTACTGTCTACCACAACCCCCAGATCCTTCTCCTCCAAGCTACTTCCCAGCAGGTCCGCTGGGAAATGAAGTAATTCAGATGACTGAACTAAGGAGAAAATACTAAAACTAATACTTTAAAAAGGGTGTGATTGAATAGCATAAACATATAATTGAATGACCTTAAGCACACCCACCTGCGGTTGGTTCTTTGTATTTATGTTGAAACAACTGAACCGTGGCCAGATAATCTTGAACATGGCTTTATAAAAGCTACAATTGCTGTTTCTCCATGGTACCATAAGGAGTACTAAAAAGTTTCAAAAATTTTACTGGATTTACTACATCTCTGGCCCATTTTGCATGCCCAGCCCACTTGCTCTTCACAGTAAAAGCGGTCTTCTTGGTCTACAGTCTTTATAAAATGATCAGAAAACTATTTTTTTTTATTATTTTTCAGGCTGTAGAGCTTAATTCTTTCTTTTATTACAGACTGAAATTCAGCATGAACCATGATCCCAAAGTAAGAACACATTAATTTACCCAAATTAACCAAAAGAACAATTTGCCAGCTCAAATACTACGAAAAAAATGCAAGCCATGGATCAAACTTCTACATGAAATAGTCATCTTCTTTGCAGTAGGCATTGATAATCTTTAAATGCTCAATATAAAAGGTATAGCAATGGGTTTTTTTAAATTTTATTTCACAAAAGCAAAGCAGTCATTAATATTTCCTGAGCTCAGCTTTCATCTCGTTCTAAAGGATCAGAGAGATTATATATAGAAATCACTGAAAAAAAATCTCTTACGCTTACCTTTTTGAATATCCTTTTGTGCATTTTCTGTGAACAGAGAAATATTTTTATATCCCAAAAATAATTCTTCAAGCACTTAACATTCAGTTTTAAAGTTTACACAGAAGTGATTAAGCCACAAGAATTTGTAGAGAATCATAGAATCATTTTGGTTGGAAAAGACCCTTAAGGTCATTGAGTCCAACCATCAACCTAACACTGCTGAAACCACCACTAACCCATGTCCCTCAGCACCATGTCTATCCATCTTTTAAATACCTCCACGGATGGAGACTCCACCACTTCCCTGGGCAGCCTGTGCCAATGTTTGACAACCTTTTTGGTGAAGAAATTTTTGCTAATATCCAATCTAAACCTTCCCTGGCACAACTTCAAGCCATTTCTTCTTGTCCTATCACTTGAGACTTTGGAGAAGAGACCAACCCCCACCTCCCTACACCCTCCTTTCAGGTAGTTGTAGAGAGCGATAAGGTCTCCCCTCAGTCTCCTTTTCTCCAGGATGAACAACCCCAGTTGCTTCAGCCACTCCTCACAAGACTTGTGCTCCAGACCCCTCACCAGCTTCGTTGCCCTTCTCTGGACACGCTCCAGTGCCTCAATGTCTTTCTTATAGTGAAGGGCCAAAACTGAACACAGTGTTCGTGGTGGGGCCACACCAGTGCTGAGTACAGGGGAATGATCACTGTCCCAGCCCTGATGTCCACCCTATTGCTGATGCAGGCCAGGAGGCTCTTGGCCTATATATATATATATATATAAATATGTGTGTATATGTGTATATACTATTGGCCTATACAATATATAGTTGTATAGAATCATAAAATCATAGAATGGTTTAGGTTGGAAAGGACCTTGAAGATCATCCAGTTCCAACCCCCCTGCCACAGACAGGGACACCTCCCACCAGACCAGGTTGCCCAAGGCCACATCAAGCCTGGCCTTGAACACCTCCAGGGATGGGGCCTCAACAACCTCGCTGGGCAACCTGTTCCAGTGCCTTACCACCCTCAAAGTGAAAAACTTCTTCCTAATGTTTAATCTAAACCTGCCCTCTTCTAGTTTAAAGCCAATCCCCCTCATCCTATTGCTACATATCCTAGTAAGAAGTCGTTCCCCAGCTCTCCTGTAGGCCCCCTTTAGGCACTGGAAAGCTGCAATAAGATCTCCCCGGAGCCTTCTCTTCTCCAGGCTGAACAGACCCAACTCTTTCAGCCTCCCCTCATAGGAGAGGTGCACCAGCCCTCAGATCATCCTCCTGGCCCTCCTCTGGACGCACTCCAGCAGGTCCATGTCCTTCTTATGCTGGGGACTCCAGAGCTGGATCCAGTAATCCAGTATATATGTATTTTAATGCATAAATTTTTGGTTTTATTTGAATACTAGGTAATTAAATTCCAAAAGTAAATTATTTTTTATGGAATTGGTTTAAACAAGTACAGTACAGTCATTGACCAAAAAAAAAAAAAAAAAAAACCCAAATAAAAACCTTGTTTCTTCAAGTTAAGCCAGTTTGTTGCAACATTTGAAACAAAGATACTAGAGATCAAACACAAAACACTGTGACATCTGGCCTTGTTTTCTCTGTTGTTTCAAACTCCTGGCCATTTAGCGACCAGCAGGTAAGATCACATTTTACAGAGTCATGGAAGAGTTGAGGTTGGAAGGGAACCTCTTGAGACCCATCTAGTCCACCCACCTTGATCAAGCAGGGTTGTCCTAGTGCTGTGCCCAGTTGGGTTTTGATTGTCTCCAAGGATGGAGACTTTGCAACCTCTCCAGGGCAACCTGAGCCAACATTCAAGTATCTTCACAGTAAAAAGACTCTTTTCTGTTCTCTGATAATTTAGTATATACTCAGTTTTACTTCACAAGTCATACTGACTTATCATCTGATAGGTGGCAAAAATCTGAGAAATGGATGAGAAGTGTTTCAGAGATGACTGGATGCAAGTTTTAATAAAAGTCTCCATAGATTTGTTCCCACATGCCCTTTATTTTTTTCTTAATTTCCAAACATTTTTGTCTGTATGGAAACTTCTGAGATCAGTCCCTGGGGCAGCAGTTTATTCCTCAATTATGGCAAAGGGACATTTTCTTTCCTTTAGAGTTACCATCAGTATAAGACAGCCACCAGATATATTCTGCTTTTCTTCTGTAAGTCAGAAGTCCTTAAAAAAACCTAAAATCTCATGCTGAAGCTCAAACTGTTCAGAAATTGATGTAAATATTCAGACAAACAATCAGGTTTACATTTAAAAAAATTGTAGAGTCATAGAAAGGTTAGAGTTGGAAGGGATTAAAGATCATCTCGTTCCAACCCCCCTGCCATGGGCAGGGACACCTCCCACCAGACCAGGTTGCTCAAAGCCCCATCCAACCTGGCCTTGAACACCTCCAAGGATGGGGCAGCCGCAGCTTCTCTGGGCAACATGTTCCAGTGCCTCATCACCCTCATAGTGAAAAATGTCTTCCTGGTATCTAATCTAATTCTCCTCTCTTCCAGTTTGAAGCCACTCCCCCCTCATCCTATCACTACATGTCCTTGTAAAAAGTTCCTCTCCAGCTTTCTTGTAGGTGCCCTTCAGATACTGGAAGGTAGCTATAAGGCCTCCCTGGAGCCTTCTCTTCTCCAGCCTAAACCATCCCAACTCTCTCAAGCCTGTCTTCATAACAGAGGTGCTCCAACCCTCTGATCACCTTTGTGGCCCTCCTCTGAATCCACTCCAACAGGTGCATGTTCTTCTTATGTTGAGGGCTCCAGAACTGGATGCAATATTCCAGGTGGGGTCTCACATGTTTTCACAGGAAACAATTTCATATTGAAAATACTGCATCTACTGAAAGGTGGAGAGGGTCTTGGCAGGGAAAAACTGATCTGTGGATACACCTTCCGGCCCAATCAAGCTGCGACTTCTATGCCCTGCTTAATCACATCCATGTAGCAGCTTTATCCACACTCCAACATGGTATTTGGGGTGTTCGAAGACTCTTTTTATCATATTTTTTGCATAAGGGCACTAGAAAATGTTCTACTGCTTTAAGGAGCCTGGACGTGACAGCTTGGGAACTGTCAAAAAGACATTTTTCTGAAAATGGTAAACTTTAGGTAGATGGTGGGTCAGGGGGAAAAAAACTTGTGAAAGTTTTTGCACAAAAGGTGACCCATACCAAAAGCTTTTTACCACTTCTTTCAACATCTGGAGGCAGAAAAACTGAGGTTAAATGGGATGTAAGAATTCCCTCATTTCTCATTAGGAGCAGGCATCAGCAGTGGGACAGTCTTTCTGTGTAGGCTGAATGTAAAGTGACTTACTCCACAAAGACAACCTAGCTGGAGTCTGCAGGTAGACAACGTCAATGAAAGGCCCAATCTATTGGAGTCTCTGTCATAAAACAAACTTAGGAACACAACTCTTAAGTCCCACGGTTTATACCACTGGCCAACATTCCTACTGTTGCACGTATCTTTCAAGATGTTCATGGCAAAATATAGTATTAATATGACTTTTTAATATGGTAATAATAGGACTTACGTTCACGAGTAGTTGTCTTAGTGTTCTCTGAGAGAGAGAGAGAAAAGAGGCAGGGAGAGGGAAAATGTTAATACTTTCTTCTTGCTTCTAGTTTTTCGAACAAAACTTCATATTTTATGGTGGTCATGCTTGGTATGGAAACTATTTTCAAAATATCTTGATTTGCATGTACTTCTATCTTCCATTAAAATAATGAGAAATCATGCAGAACAAATTAATAAAACTAGTGATGCTGAAAGCAGAAATAATGCAGACTTGGCACCCTGTCTTGATGACAGGTTTGTGTTGTAGAACTCTCTTAGTTAGAAAATAGCTTATAAAGCAATAAAATGACTTAAATTAAGCTATAAATGAAATAAATTGTCAATGATACATTTGGGTACATGAACATACTTCAGTTATTTGCAAAAATTGCTTATTTCAATGAGATTATATTGCAACAATAATTTCACTATAGCAATATTTCAATTCATATTGGAAAATTTGATTGTACAGGTCTATACCCCAAGATGTTGGAGTATTTAAGAGATGCCTAAAACTGAATATGCTGGGAAAGTAAAAATATAGTAAAAAGCCATGGTTGAAGAATCACGAGGGTGATTGTTCATAACCCTGTACCCTCTTCCCCAGATAATTCTGTACATGGTGATGTTGCCTTTCAAATGGATTGTATGCAACATTCATCAGCATTAAGAGTGGCACTTACTTTTGAATTTATAAATTGCAGCGATAACCAGGAATATGCCCAACAGCAGGATCACGACAAAAGCCGCCAGCCAAGGGGAAGTGGCAGGAAAGAAGATATCTGCAAATTATTTCAGATGATCAGTTATATCTTTCCTCGAATAATCAACTTTATATTTTGATTACATGCCTAAAGTGAAAGAAAACTGATTTGGATCTAAATTTCATTCCTAGACACCTGTAGGAGCAGTTCACTAGGACTTTCACATCCCTAGACTATTTTAAAAAGCACCATCAGGGATTTGTGTAAACCACTGTGTTATAGAATAGAATAGAATAGAATAGAATAGAATAGAATAGAATAGAATAGAATAGAATAGAATAGAATAGAATAGAATAGTAGATGTTATAGTAATAGAAACAGAAGTGGAAGAAAATGAGAGAGAATGAGAGAGAGAGATGGAACAGCATCCTCTACCCTTGTGAGAATAAGCACCACTTGACAACAAGATTTCATTTCTCCCAGATGGCATCACACCCATGGAAGGGTGTTTTTATTATGAATATTTTGACAATGTTTGGGAGTTGCCCATGGAAACTAATGGTGGTTTAGTGCAAAGACCAAGAAGTATCACAAGAAGAAAACTTCTATTAAAATTGATTATCCCACTAGAAATTTGGGTTCCTGGGGAAATCTGCCCTGTATGCATGAGCTTACCATTTTTCCTCCCAGGACACAAGCTCATACTCACCCGCAATGACCACCGAAGATTCTGTTGATGTTTTCAGCAGTTTATCAATTATTCTGCAGGACACAGAGTTTCCAGATCCTGGTTTTAGAATGATGGAGCTGCTGGCAGTAGCAGTTGTGGTGCCAGTGGTGAGAGGAGTCCCGGTGAGATTATCTCCTCTACCATCTGTCCACAACACCTGGACTTCAGAAAACAACCTCTCAGAAAAACATTTGAGTCGAATACCGCCATCCTCATAACCATCCAAGACAAGCAATGGATCATGACCACCACCTACAGGAGAGACAGAAGGGTGAACTGTGCTCAGCAACTACAGAGGTTTTAAAGGCTAAGGAGAAAGATGTCTGCAAGAAGTTTTGCATTTACGATGCCCTGTAAGTTCTTTCCCCACTGAAATTGCAGCTCTTATGCCATGGCATTAGTGCATCCTCCCATAGCTCTGATCCTCAAATTTGAGGATGAACAAAAGCACATGGATGCATTTGAAATACAAGTCATTAAAAGCCATACCCATTTCAAATTACCAGCATCCAATGCATTATGCAAGTCAAAATTACCTTACCACCTCCCTTCGTAGTGTTGACAATATTAGGTTTTCTAAGTATGTTCATCTCAAATTTTTAGCCACCTAAAAGATTAAGTATCTTGTTGAGGCAATCATCTTGTAGAGAAAGCATGGAGAAATTGCCTTCCCTTCAGAGTGATTCCTTCCTGGGGAGTATGGGAATCTGAGACAAATCAGTTATGTTATGCTCTGGAAGGGCCCATCTTCTGCTATTGACCACACAGGTACCTTAGATAAATAGCTCTCAGGTGTTCAGTTGTAATGTCTACAGTCAAGCACACTGAATCCCAGAACATGCATCTGTTCATGGGAAATCCAAAGAAATCATCTAAATCTGGACCTCCTTCAGCGGAGAAGAAAGTCATAGGGTGCATCAGTTCAAAACTATTCGTAATCTCTAAAATAGATTAAGTACAGAGTGAAATTAATCTTTTACAGAGCAACTTTTAGGGCAACTAAGATGATTAAGGGATTGGAGCATCTCCCTTATGAGGAAAGGCTGAGAGAGCTGGGACTCTTTAGCCTGGAGAAGAGAAGGCTGAGGGGAGACCTTATTATGGCGTATAAGTATCTAAAGGGTGGGTTGAAGGAGGATGGAGCCAGGCCCTTTTCAGTGGTTCCCAGTGTCAGGACGAGGGGCAATGGGCACAAGTTGGAACACAGGAAGTTCCGTTCAAATACACGGGAAAACTTCTTTACGGTGAGGGTGACAGAGCACTGGCACAGGCTGCCCAGGGAGGTTGTGGAGTCCCCTTCCCTGGAGATTTTCAAGACCCGCCTGGATGCAGTCCTGAGTAATGTGCTCTGGGCAATCCTGCTTTAGCAGGGGAGTTGGACTAGATGATCTCTCGAGGTCCCTTCCAACTCTGAAAATTCTGTGATTCTGTGAAAATTACCTGCAGTGAGGTGGTGCGTAGATACCAATACCAAGATGAAGGTGACTGCTGTCAGCTGGACCAAAAGCCCCATACCTACGTGGAAGACAAAAGTCTATGTTTGAATGCAAAATAAATGACATGGGGGTCTGCACAGTTGAGTTACGTCATACCCAGGTTCACTCCAACATCTTGTTGCCTGCTTACGTGCACTACCCACATTCTTAGCTGCACCCCAGATGAACCCGGGGAGTGATCCAGCAGCCAGAGACGTCCTACAATTGTTCTTACGGTCTGTATGGAGACACTCCAACAATAGGTATTGGTTATGAAGTAAGCAATTCTTGAACTGGGCAGAGGTGTGTCTCATTGGTAGTACCAGTAACAGGACTTGAGATGGCTCCTTGGAGTTAAAAGGCAAAGACAATACGGATAGAAAAACCCAGAACGTAAATTCTGCCTTAAAGAAGAAACCAAAAACCACCACCAAAAACAACAACAAAAACCCCGAAACCAAACCAACCAAACAAAAAATAAACCCCAACCAAACAAAAAAAAATCAAAGACGACACATTGGTATTTCTAAATTAAATCTTTCACTTTGGAAATACTTTAACCATTTTTTTTTCTCAAATATTTTTACTGAAAGTAGAAATAAAAGTTTCTAAATTAACCGTGATTTTAAAGCAGAAGTTTCCAAGATTTATAGAAGCAAACCCCTCTTTTTCTGTCGCCTTACATGTATAGACATAAAACTATATATAACTATAATAAATAAAACTCAAATAGAAATGTTTCCCTTTAGCAATAGTAAAACCTAAATTTTTAAAAATCAAAATTAAAAAAAAAAAGAAAGATTTTCCTTTGACTTGGACCTAGAAAACCAGAACAAGCTCTGCACCACGTGTCCAGGTAGGTCAGGAATTTACTTCTCCCCTCCCCACCACACACACTTTTTTTTTTTTTTTTTTTTTTTTGGCGATACAAAATGGAACCTCTCATTTTTTAGGGCCTATTCAAACTTCCTGGAGGATTTTCAGAGTTTTTGCTGGTCTTAATAACTACGACAACTGAAAATTTCTCAACATATTCTTTCACAGGAGGAGAAAGCATATCATGATCCAGAGGTGGCTGTTTTAAATCAGTGTTAGTAAAGGGAGACCAGGAAAGTAAACTATGTTAGAAGCTGAACACTTAGCCAGCTAACGATATATCATAGAATCATAGAATCATAGAATGGTTTAGGTTGGAAGGGACCTTGAAGATCATCGAGTTCCAATCAGTTCCTACTTCTTTTAGCCTTTTGAGGCACAATATAGTCCATTCCTATAGCACTTAATGAGAGATTTTGACACACTTTCAAATTTATTTTCATAATTTCCTCTTTTTTTGAGCCTTCACACACCATATTCAGGTCTTCCTCTGCTGCCAAAAGAACTAGGGAACTGGTTTCCCTTTGGTTTTTTATCATAGCTGAGTCTGATAGAGCTATAAAAACTGATATGCTTGGGAGTCAAGGAAATAGGAAAGGGAAAATAGCATAGCATAGACTAGACTAGACTAGATTAGACTAGAATAGAATAGAATAATAAGCACAACATATTGTAAAACAAGCAGAAAAAAAAAACAAGGCACGAAAACAAACAGCAAGGCTTGAAGTGCCTCTGTTGAGACTGCAACGCCAACACCATCACAAACGCAAAGGCAGCAACAAACACCCTGAATAGGAAGAAAAACGCTGCACGCTGATCACAGCAGCTACAAGCAGCGGCAAAGAGAAGGGTGAACAACAAAAATGAAAGTAATGCATTATACCACAGGAAAAAAAAATAATAATAATAGAGAGGTGGACTAAGTGGAGTGCGGAATCTGTGCCCATTACATGATAACAACGCTTGTTTGACACTTTCCAAAGGGTCTGTATGTCCACGCATCGCTGCCAGAACGTGGATTTCTCTCCTCTAAATCCTAACCTACTCAGCTCCAAAGCCAAATTTAACAGTAAGTGTGGCTTCAGAATAGATTGCTGTAAAGGTGTGGGGGGGTTCTCTCTCTCCAAGCAGCAGTTCACTGTGCGAAAATACACACAGAGCAGAGCTCAGCACAGATAATTCCCAGATCTTTCAGGACAACTCCCAAACCAACGCAACACAAAGCCTCCCAGGAAACAGAGGGCTAAGAAAACATTCAGAGCTCTTCCCTACAGAAGCAGCCAAAGAAGCCATTGCTTCAACAGAGAGAAACACAAACCTGGATTTCCAGAAACGCAGCTGCTCCTTCAAGAAATGCACTTGCAGGTGCTTACATCAGTCGGCGATGCTCAGAAGGCTGCTGGTACCTTTGGACCCTCTCAGCCTCTGGCAATAAAACTATCCCTTTTGTTTCCAAAGGTTACCTCTTAACCTTTGCAATGCAGTACAGGGAGAGTGAAAGAAAATAAAAATGGGTGGGGCTGGGGTTTTATACTATCTGTGGTCAAATACTCTACGACAATTAAAAAGAAGTGTGAAGAGCCCTTAGAAAACTTCAGACAGCGGAAACTTTCTATAATGCTGTGGAAAATGGACCCCAAGATACTAGTAGGGAGAGCCAATAAATTGTAGTTAATCTAAAAGCAGAATGGCATCCTGGGGTGCGAGGTGGATCTCGCATGGCACAGCTGAGACTGTACCCTGCAGAAGTTGGTTGCAAGATGGTCCAGCAAGATGTGTTTGGGATTTGGGCTGGGGAATCCCCCTGCAAAGACGGTTGTGGGCCTCCTGCTCACGTTGGTCTTTTCATCTGCCCCACAGCTTCCCAACTTCCTCTCATTTCAGCCTTTGAGACATCAATGCGGCAGCTCTCGCCTCTTCCAAATGTTGTTCTGGGCTGTGGGTCATGAGGTTGTGACTTGATTTTGGGGTTGAGCCTGTCCCTGAACATCCTCTGTAGCCCAGCCAGTGGTGGACACATCTCAGCACGTTCCCATCCTGGGATCTACTGTATCCATGTGTTTCCTGAGAAGGGGGGGTGCATCTGCAGCCCTGGGAGCAGGCTGCTTGTGGGGGTCCTTCACCCTTTAAGGCTTGATGAAGCTTCGGATGAAGGGTTAGAGTGTACTATCAGCAAGTTTGCTGATGACACAAAAATGTTACAAGTGGCTGACACACCGGAAGGCTGTGTTGCCATTCAGCCTGACCTGGACAGCCTGGAGAATTGCGCGGAGAGAAACCTAATGAAGTTCAACAAGGGCAAGTGTAGGGTACTGCACCTGGGGAAGAATAACCCCATGCATGAGTACAGGTTGGGAGCTGACCTCCTGGAGAGCAGCCCTGTGGAAAGGGACCTGGGAGTCCTGGTGGACAACAGTATGCCCATGAGGCAGCAATGTGCCCTGGTGGCCAAGTAGCCCAATGGCATCCCAGGCTGCATCAAGAAGAGTGTGGCCAGCAGGTCGAGGGAGGTCATCCTCCCCCTCTCCTCTGCCCAGGGGAGGCCACATCTGTATTACTGTGTCCAGTTCCGGGGTCACCAGTTCAAGACAGGGAGAGGGTCCAGTAAAGGGCTACAAAGATGATTAGGGGATTGGAACATCCTTCTTACGAGAAAAGGCTGAGGGATTTGGGGCTTTTCAGTCTGGAGAAAAGAAGACTGAGGGGGGATCTTATCAATGCTTACAAATACTTAAAGAGAGGGTGCCAGGGGGATAGGTACAGTCTTTTTTCAGTGGTGCCCAGTGATAGGAGAAGAGGGAACGAGCACAAACTTGAGCATAGATGTTCCATTTAAACATGAGGAGGAACTTTTTTCCTGTGAGGGTGGCAGAGCACTGGCACAGGCTGCCCAGAGAGGTTGTGGAGTCTCTCACACTGGAGATATTAAAAATGTGCCTGGACGCCGTCCTGTGGAACTGCTGTAGGTGACCCTGCTCTGGATGGGGGGTTGGACTGGATGATGTTTTGAGGTCCCTTCCAATCCCTAGCATACTGTGATACTGTGATACTGTGATCTCCAGAGGTCCCTTCCAACCCTGACCATTCCATGATTCTGTGTAACGACTGGGGAAATAAATGGCTGTTATGGACTGTGCTGTAAAAAATGCATTGTTTTACCATCTTAGTATTTACCTAATGTTTTCCTTAACCACACTCCAAAGTGCTTGTGGCAGGAACAGGTTTCGAAGACCTGGAGGTAAAGCAGGGGGGTGGACTGTCTCCCATCCTGAACTACTTTTAATAGAAGAACAAACCATGGTGAGGGAACAAGGAGAAAAGCAGACAGGGGAATAGTAGGTTTTGCCAGGTGAAAATGTGACCTTGATGTTGGATATGTTGGAGAAGGTCTCTTTGGGGAGACAAAAAGCCATCCTACTTGCAATCTGTTATCTGTGTCCCCACTTACCTTGATATTAGAAGATAAAATATGTGCCCTCCCCAAACTCAGAGGGTTGTCTGTGTATAAATCAATTAAATATTTTGCATAAAACCTGCCCTGTCAGAAGTCTTGCATTCTTCTGAAGCTATTTCTATGAACCAAAACAAAAAAAATCCCTTGAATGGAAACGTGTACACACTGCAGAGGAGTTTTAGCAAGTGAAAACACAGGGGAAAAGGGAAGTCAAACAGAAACTCATGCAGTTGCGTCTGACAAAATACTCCATGCAAAGACAGTGTAATTCCACGAGGGGGAGTTGCGACCTCGGCTGAGCTGCGCCGGGTTTGGTGTGGGCCAAAAAGCAAGTTCTACTTCTGCCAATGCTTCTGCTTTTCATGGATTTGGAAGCGAAAAAGAGCCTCCCTTTCCTTCTACAGGTCATGGGAAGCTTTTGGATTATCTCTGGCAAATGGCATGTTTTCCCTAGGGATGTGCAGTTCCCTTTATGAACGGTTCACTTTCATCCCCCCGTTGCTACAACTGCACATCCCTGATGACCGAGACAGTAAATATTCTCTATAAAGCATGAATTTTGTATAATGTCTATTGTTCTGTGATCAAATGTGCTTTCGGAAATGTGTTACCTGCCCCAATAGAGCCCTTAGTGCCAAAAATTATGACAACTTTATGTGTCTCACTGGTAATTAATTGATTTTTTAATGCTACAAAACACATGTGTAAATATGCTGACAAGGGAAGTTGGAAAAATGAGCTGTAACTGGATATCTGTCAAAATACCTGGAGATGACATGTAGTGAAGTGAAGGTCCAGAGCTTGAACATCTCCTGGTCTCTGCCCCAACAGGATTTGGATTTTGTGCCTGCAGCCATTCATCCCTGGGTTTCTGCCCTGCTACTCCAGGCTGTGGTGGACTATCCACAAACAGGATTTCTGCAGGAAGAGCGTGGATGAGCATCTGAGGAGCTTCTTGATCTTCAGCTGGAAGAAACTCTTTGGCTTCTTTTCAGGGCAAAACTTCTTTGTGAAGAGCTACCTTCATTTTGCATGCAAGACAGCCTAATCACAGATTCCCATTCACACAGAAAAGGGTCATACAAGATACAGGGACCTCCTAGAAAGTCTCTGCAGTCCCAGAAAAGCTCACCTCATCCACAACCAGGCTAGATATGCATATGTAGGCCAAAGACCTTGCCTTTGGATGATGCATCAGCCGAGAGTTGGAGCACCCTGCCCTCCGTTTCCACTGTCCTACAACTTAACATCTTGTGTGCCTGTTGTGACCCCCTCCCATGACTGTTTTTGGATGTCAGTCCAGTTGTGTCACTCAGAGAAGAGAGGGATCACAAATTGATGCAGAAAAAGAGGCAGAGACCTACTAATGCAGTCTGGGAATTAATAGGTTGGTGGATAACAAAAGCACAGTGTTGATGTGATGGATGGTGTGGACAGGGGGTGCGACAGGGATGGGTTCTCTGAGAAGCTGCTAGAAGCTTCCCCTGTGTCCAATAAAACCAGTGCCAGCCAGCTCCAAGACAGACCCACCACCAGCCAAGGCCGAGCAATGGTGCAGCAACGGTGGTAGCACCTCTGTGAAAACACATTTAAGAAGGGGGAAAAGATGCTGTGCAACTGGGCAACTGTAGCAGGAGAGAGGAGTGAGAACATGTGAGAGAAACAACTCTGGAGACACTAATGTCAGTGAAGAAAGAGGAGGAGGAGGCGGTCCAAGCACTGGAGCAGATATTCCCCTGCAGCCCGTGGTGAAGACCATGGTGAGGCAGGCTGCCCCCTGCAGCCCATGATGGTCCACAGTGGAGCAGGTATCCACTTACAGCCCATGGAGGACCCCACATCGGAGCAGGTGGCTGCCCGAAGGAGGCTGTTATGCTGTGGGAAGCCTGCGCTGGAGCAAGCTCCTGGCAGGACCTTCAGATCTGTGGAAAGAGGAGCCCACCCTGGAGCAGGTTTGCTGGTAGGACTTGTGACCCTGCAGGTGATCCACACTGGAGCAGTCTGTTCCCTGTGGAAGGGACTCATGCTGGAACAATTTGAGAAGAATCTCTGGGGAAGCTAGAATTTAAACTACTCAGGCAATCTATCAGAGCCCTGGTTCAGCCCTGCTTGAGCCCCTCATTGGGCATCAATAAATCTTCCGTGGGTTGGGCTGGACTTGCAACTGAGGAAAAACGACAGATGGTCTCCCCCGCCTCTCTCTCCAAGAAGAGGGGGGAGAGAGAGAAAGAGACTTATGAGTTTAGAAGGAACTGAACTACTTTAATGAAAAATTAATAATAAAATAATAAAAAGGAAGTAACAAAATATAAAAAAAAAAAATGGATCAAGCTCCCAGGATGATGATCACGTCACCAGTTGACACTGGGAAAGTCCTAGACTGGACTCAGTGATGGATGGGAACTGGATTCAGGAACACACACATTGGGATCAAAGGCAGACAGAGTCCTTCTCGGACAATGGCCATTGAAGAAACAGAGATGACCCTTTGATCCCTCAGCTTTTATACTGAGCATGAGGCAGATGGGATGGAATACCCTGTTGGTCAGGTTTGGGTCACCTGTCCTGTCCGCTCCTCACCACAGGTGGGACCCCTCTATGCTTTTCTGCTTCCGACCCTCCAATGGGGCAAATAACAAAGTTGGTTGGCCTTGGCTGTTACAGCAAAAAGTATAAGCAAGAGCCTCTCTGCATACCGTGCCTGGGCATCAGCTGTAAACATAGGTCATTACTCTGAGAGCGAACAGTGTCTGCACAATATGCTGTTAATTTCAGTAGTTAGAAGAGGCTTAGCTAAGAAGCAAAGTTACTGAACAAAATTGGTCCTGTTTTACCTCAAACCAGGACACATGGGAAGGACTCCTGGTGGAGTCCTTGAAGGACTGTCTCCTGTGGGAGGGGAGGAGTGTGGGGTGTCCTCCCCGTGAGGAGGAAGGAGCGGCAGAAACAACATGTGATGAACTGACCACAACCTGCATTCCCTGTCCCTGAGAAAACTGGGAGTCAAGTAAAGCCTGGGAAGAAAGGAGGGGTGGGTGCAAGGTCTTCTTAAGATTTGGGTTTATTTCTCGTTATCCCACTCTGATTTCATTGGCAATAAATTAAATTAATTTCCCCAGGCTGAGTCTGTTTTTCCCATGATGGTAGTTCAAGAGCGATCTCTCCCTGTCCTTATCTCGACCCACGAGCCTTTTGTTGTATTTTCTCTCCCCTGTCCAGCTGAGGAGGGGGAGTGATAGAGCAGCTTTGGTGGGTACCTGGCAGCCAGGCAGGGTCAACCCACCACACCCAGCTAAATATTATCCCTCACTGTTTGTCCAGGGACTTCCTTCAGTGCTGGCTAAATGTTTCACCACACTCCAGTATCAACGTACCTTCCTGGTATCATCCTCATCACAGACTGAGAATGAGCTGTTGTTTGCAGAGAGACATTTCTAAAGGTTTGACAAGAACTTAATGGATGTCTCCTCTTCCATCCCTTTTCCAGCTTGTAGATCTTACAGGTGAGTCTTCACTGTCTCCAGCTACACATGGATGTCATCCATGAGACATAATATGACATAACAGCTACAACACAGAGCATCTCATTGCTGTTCTAGTGCAGGACAACAGAGGTGGGAGTGCCACCATGCTGGTCAGGATGGCCCTCCAGGTGCTCAGGGGAAAAAAAACAAATTTAAACATATTGTGTGGGTACAGTTATGTCTTCAAACAGATCCTTAATGGCAAACTGTCTGCTTCATGCCCCAATTTAGCTTTGGCCCCTATTCGCTATCATCCAAACACATCCCCAGAAAGAGGCTGACCATGAATCTGCACTAGCTATTCCTTTGAGGATTAAACCCCTCTGAGCAGAAGGGGGGAGGTTTTTTTGCTGTCAGTGCTGGAGGCCTGTGCAACAGGAGCCCCAGAGCCTAACCCAAAGCAAGGTGCTCATGGAAAAAGATGTGGCACTGTTGATTTCTCCCAGGATGTGCTTCATGAACGAGGAACCCACCTTGTTTCTGCAGAGCTGGTCTGTACTTGCCAAAGATTTTCTTTGCTTTACTCCTTAGTTGGAAGCTTCCCAAAAGCTGTAATGAATAATGATAGGTCTGTTCTCCAAACAGAGAAAGCCTGAGGCACCTCACTGGACTGATGTTGGGAGAACAGGGAGGAATTCGCATGCTATTCACCGTGACAGAGAAAACATTTACTTCTTTGAGCATCTGAAATGACCTTCTCCACTGCAGTTCTACACTCAGGAACTTAAGGCAGCAGGAAGATACATCAAGCATATCAAGAAGAGGAAAGGCCATCTCATCCAAAAGAATGATAAGCTTTTGGGTAAATGTATGAGTATTTCTTTAAAGGGAACAGTAGGTGATGTAAAGACATTTAAAGCAAATTCAGCAGAAGAACTATGTCCTCAAACCAGGACATAGTGGAAAAATGAGTTTCAAACAAAAGAACACAGTAAGAGGTGTTAATGTTTCAGGAATTGGAGTTAACAGTGAAGAGATTAAAAGTGTTTGAAGTGAGAATTGAAGTCATTAATTTAAATAACTTACACTAGAGACCTTTCTAAAAAAGATGAGCAATTTGTTCAGTAGGTAACTTCCTCAAGTGGAATAGAAGATCAAATATTAAGACAATACTATTTGCCTGCATAGTAATCTATCACGTTATTTTGTACGTAACAAGATGACTGCACCTGAACTTAGAAGAAAGATGTCAGTCTACAAAACTTGGCTGCAGATATCACTCAATAAATGTTGACAACTGAAAAAGCAAATGAACTTTAAAGACCTCAAAAAAAAGCCAAACCCATAACTGTTGATACCAAACTTAAACAAGTCACAAGAGTTGGGCCATTGTTAGTCCTTGGCAAAGTTGTACTGTTGCCTTATCTCAGGCAGCAATTAGACAGTCTCATCAAAATCTAGTCATTAGCAAACAGCACATACCTCTAACAGTCACAGATTTGGTGATCAGTTCCTGTGCCTTTCATCACCCTTACAAACTGATGTTTGTAGAAAAAATCCTTCCCTACTTTGCCTGAGGGATATAAGTCTGCAATGACTGATGTCAAACAAAAATGTGCATGCATTAGAACGTGATGTTTCAATATGAAGCATCAAGGATTTTGCACTAATCAAACTTCTCTCTATGTGCAAAGCAAAGTTTTGTAAACAAATTAACGTCTACTTAAAGCTATTTCTGCAATTACACTATAGAACTTAACTCTTTCATGAGCTATTTAATGCCTCAGGGGTCCAAAGTTGCAGAAAAAGTGAGTGTCTTGACTATTTGACCAATTTAAGGTAGCTAAAGCCTTCAATGAAATAAATTTCCAGCCATTGTTCCTAATGAAAAGGGGTTTGGGGGAGTTTTTTGGGAAGTTGTTTTTTTTAAACAGCCCCAGAATCTTCCATGATTTTTCCACACAAGGCTCCAGTTTCACGCAGGTCAAATGTCAACGACGCTAACGGTTGTATCGTACACCTTTTTACTGCACACAGGAGAAAAATATTGCCCTTGATAGACAGCAGCACTTTGGTACAGTGCAGCGGCACGACTGGCTCTCTTGCACGACAGTATCACTGAGCTCCAGACAGCTCACAAGCAAAAGCCAAGAGAGACGAAAGGTGAAAGCAGACAGATGCAAAAGTGCTGAGATAGGAATGACAGGGAAACCACAAAATTAGAGCTGGTTTGACTCACACATGTCCTTAGCAGGGCTGTGGCACACCACTTAAGGACTTAACAGCATCGCTATCTCATTAGCCCAACGACTCACTTTCAGAAATGATCTCTGAAGTTGTTAAAAGTAATTAGAAATATTTATGGGTAATTTGGCCATGTATTACCTTGCATAATTATCAGGTTTGAGAAACAAAGTTAATTTCACTTCCTTCAAAACACAGGCAGGTACGAATGCAATATTCGCAAGATTTTTGTGAGTTATTTCATTTAATTTCCTTCTCTATCATGGGCAAACAAGGGGAACACACCTTACATGGAGAGCCAAGAATTTACTCATAGCTTAAGTGATGTTTTAACAGTACAAGGATTATTGACAACAATTATTGACCTAGTCAATAATTGGCAAAAAAATATAGGCCAACAATTACTGTCTATATTGACCACAAAGATAGACCTACAATTATTGGTCTAATTCAAATTATATTAACACTTATAGTCCTTATTATATGATTGTTACAGGAAAAATAACAGTTACAAGTGGTATACATAAACCACCTAGAACCTGCTGTTTTTTACTGGGTTGCATCTCAGCCTTTCATGTCTTGCTGGGTCGTCAGTCTTCAGTCTTCCTCAGAAACAACAGTGAGGTTCACAACACATATACACGTTCAGCACCGATAAATTACACAGCAGCCCCTCTGCCCTAATGAATATACAGTGTTCATATTTCTTAGTTTGGTGTCTGGTCAGTTTTGGGGTTTTTTTTAAATGTATTTCCTATTTGTATATAGTTTAGCTGCACAAATACCACTAGGCAAAAGTTAAGTGAGCATTAGCAAATCACTGTCACAGCTAAAACAAGCTAAAATTTGCTCATATCAAGGCAAATCCTGTGCCCTACATTGGTGTATTAACACAATGCTTATGGTCTTTTAGTAGCAAATGCAACACCCTTATCTCCTGGATCTACAAGGCTGCAGCATGCCAATATCACAGCTAGGTGAACAAAATAGACACATCTTGGGATCATAGAATCATAAAATCATTTTTGGTTAAAAAATACCCTTAAGGTCATCGAGTCCAACCATCAACCTAACACTGCCAAAACCACAACTAAACTACGTCCCTCAGCACCACATCTACACATCTCTTAAATACCTCCAGGGATGGCGACTCCACCACTTCCCTGGGCAGCCTGTTCCAGTGCTTGACAACACTTTCCGTGAAGAAATTTTTCCTTATATCAAAAATAATCCTTCTCTGGCGCAACTTCAAGCCATTTCCTCTTGTCCTACCGCCTGTTACTTGGGAGAAGAAACTGACCCCCACCTCTCCACAACCTCCTTTCAGGGAGATGTAGAGAGCGATAAGGTCTCCCCTCAACCTCCTTTTCTCCAGAATGAACAACCCCAGTTCCCTCAGCCACTCCTCATAAGACTTGTGCTCCAGACCCCTCACCAGCTTCGTTGCCCTTCTCTGAACACACTCCAGAACCTCAGTGTTTTCTTTGTAGTGAAGGGCCCAAAACTGGACACAGTATTCAAGGTGGAGCCTCATCAATGCTGAGTACAGGGGGACGATGACTGCCCTAGTCCTGCTGGCCACACTATTCCTGATACAGGCCAGGATGCTACTGGCCTTCTTGGCCACCTGGGCACACTGCTGGCTCATATTCAGCTGGGCAGCTTTCGAGCTACTTTGCCCCAAGCCAGTAGCATTGTTGTGACGCAAGTGCAGGACTTGGCAGTTGGCCTTGTTGAACTTCATACCATTGGCCTTGGCCATTGATCCAGCCTGTCCAGATCCCTCTGCAGAGTCATCCTACCCTCAAGCAGATCATGACTCCCACCCAACTTGGTGTCATCTGCAAACTTGCTGAGGGTGCACTCAATCCCCTAATCCAGGTGGTTGATAAAGATATTAAAAAGGTATTATTAATTATATTAGGAAATATTATTATAAAGATTTTATAAAGATATATTTCCAGTCTCCATGCTGCAGATGCTGAGCTTCTTATAGAGCCCTCGCACTTGGGTGAACCAGTGAGAGCAGGCAGGCTGAGCCCTGCCTGCCATAGTGTCCCACTGACAAACGTCCCTGTCAGCCTGTGACCATAAAGCCATGCATTAAATCAGCAAAAGCCACAAAGAGGCTGAATTTATACAAACAAAAAGTATTTCAGCGAAAGGTCAGGGTGGCCTCAGCAAGAAAAAAGAAAAAAAAAAAACAGGCTAAGCCAAGCCTGAGCAGCCACCTCAAATTTGGCTGAAAAGTTGGGAAGCAAAAGGCACAAGCAGTAATCCAAAAGAGAAAAGCTGAGGAAAAGCAATACCTGCCCTGAAAGTCGGGATTCCCAAGGAGCCAGGAGGGACAGCTAAATGGGAAGGGGTGGAAAAGGGATTTTGAATGCTCCAGTCACCTTGTGCTGTGCCACAAATAGCTGTGTATGGAGGGACAACCTCTTAGGAGTGTGTCAAGCTATAGGGGTTTAAAGGAGAGGCAGAAGAAATCTCAGACAGCCTTGAAAGCACTCTCAGGTGGGAGCAAGGGAGCTCTGACCACCAGAACAAGCAGAAGAGAACATGGACCTATAGGAATGGCAGTTTTCAAACAAGGTCCTTACAGATTCCATGAAAGAACAAAATTGCAGATAGGATAGCTCAGACAATAAAAATCAATAGTGCTAAATCCCCCAAAGGTCAAGTGCGTAGGTGTCTTTATTTTTTGTAAAAGCAAGAAAAAAGGTGTTCTCTACTTTGATGATGAATACTTTAAAAACAAGGTAGATGATGAGAACAGCCTCCTACAGTCACAAAGCTACCAAAAAAGAAAAAACCAGACCAAACCCAACTCCACCCTGCAAAGCACAGACACCCACTGATATAACAGTGCTACCAGACTATCCACTCCACTTTCCAAGCCAAGAAGGGGAAGGGGAGCTCTTTGAATGCATGGGACATGTCCAGGACCAACATACATGGTCAGCTCTAGGGCCAGCGGTGCTGTACACGCATTTAGGAAAGGGTGTGCAGACAAGACAGCGTCCCATTGCACCCCTCTTGATGCAGTCTGATAGAGCCTACACCAGGTGATGAGTTTCAGTGAAGTAAGGCCAGTTGTGCAAGACGTGGTGGGATTCAGAAGCACAGCCTTCACAGAATCACAGCATTGCAGAATGGTCAGGGTTGGAAGGGACCTCTGGAGATCATCTAGTCCACCCCCCCTGACAGAGCAGGCGCACCTACAGCAGTTGCACAGGACGGTGTCCAGGCACATTTTTAATATCTCCAGTGTGAGAGACTCCACAACCTCTCTGGACAGCCTGTTCCAGTGCTGTGCCACCCTTACAGCCAAGAAGTTCCTCCTCATGTTAAGATGGAACTTCCTATGTTCAAGTTTGTGCCCGCTACCTCTTGTCCTAGCCTTGTCCTAGCATTGTCCTAGTGTTGAAAGAGGTGTAGTGCAGGGTGGCATCTCCCGGCAGACCGCAGCCAAAAGTGTCACACACAACCAGACTTCTACAAGATTTAGATGATTATCCCCACAAAGTGGCTTTGGGGAATCAAAGGAGGGAAAGGACCTCTGTGGACTTTGGCCAAGAGATGGCTCTGTGGTTTGTGTACCCCTGAGCTTCCACAGAGCCTGCAGGGAGTTCCAGCTCCTTGCAGTGATGCAGCTGCCAACGTACTGCTTGTAATTAGTGACAGCCTTATTTCCTGAGAGAGGCAGCCAGAGACACCTGGATGGCTCCAGGCTTGGCAAGACACTGTCCAGAGATGGAAAGTTGTCCCAGGGACAGTGAGCAGTGCCATGGTTGGCATGTCCATGTTGAGGTCTTGAGCAATGTCACAGCCAGAAGATGACCTGACTTAAAGGAAGTCTACTAGCCCTGTTAGCTGTGAAGGCTGGGCCACCTTCATTGCACACCCACTCATGGCCAACACATTCTGCCAATGACCACCAGGTCAGAGCTAAGAGGTAAAAAGAGAGATATAAAACTGCAAGGTAAAACCACCTCAGAACCAATTTTTTCCCCCATTTTTGTTGTCAGGATGCTGAGTGCATTCATAGGCCTTAACTGCCCTGAGCCTGGCTCCTACACCTACACCTTCTGACCAGGGTCTCCATGTAAGATCTGTGCTGGAAATTCAATCCTTACTTGAGGTCTGATGTAGGTGTACCTGTTCCCAGCCTTGTTGCTGAGTTTGCTTGGACTTCCTAGGTTGACCTTGGTCCTTGCTCGTTACCTTGTCTTCACCTGATGGTTATTGTACTGTTAGTAGGTCCCATTGCTACCATTATCCTGCTCTGCTCTTCCAGTGCTGTGGGACTGTTCTCTGTGGGTGAGGTCATTGGTTTGCCTGTGTGGCGGCTGTCCTCAGCTCCCGTCTTCTCTTTCTTTAGAGAACAGCTTTGTTCTTGTGTACTATAGTCAAGTGCCTTCACTCATGTGCTGTGCTCCAAACGTCTGTACGCCCTATTCAAACACTTGCATCCAAGCCACATGCAGCTCATCCTACACCTGGCACGACATTCCTTTCCTTCCCACCCTGTTAATGTGGCAGATTTACATCAATGGTGCAGCACAGCTTTACATGAACAAATTATGTTACATGCTCCTAAGAAGACTTTAGGAAAGAGCAATGCAGCAGACTCCCCTCCTCCAAATACTGGGAGGGGAAACAAACCGAGGCAGGATGCTTTCAAAAGCAGAGGGAGATGTAGGAACAGAAGAATACAGAGCTGCTCCATTACTTGGCCAAAGGTCTATTGTTTCCAGTAAGTGGGGACAAAGAAGATATATAAGGTTATGTTAAAGGTCAATAGGAATAGGACTGAAGGGTAAACAAGGAACTACAAAGCCAATTGAAGTTGAAGCAAATAGTAAATAGCAGGCTCAGAACACAAGCTGAAGGAACAATGGCTACTTGAGAAAGACGTATCTTGATTGAAAATGTGAAATACTAAAGCAGAGCAGGGGGACCAATTGGCACCTCTGGCAAAGATCTGGGCACAGAGGACTCAGTGGCTCCCTTCAGAGACAGAGAAGGTGTTGATGATATTTTATCCACAGAAGACAAAATTTGTACATTGTTGTTCCAATATCTCAGGAGATCTCTTCTCTTGGCTGATGGTCTCTGTCCCTCTTCCAGCCTGCTCCATTCCAAGCCTTTCTTTCCAGTCTCCAGCTCATCTGTTTAATTTTCTTCATGGCATGTGACTGAGTAAGATCCACTTCTTCCCACTTTTCCTGTGCAAATATGACTCAAAATGTGCTTCCTCTTCCTTCTAGGAGTCTTCCATAGCCCCATAATGTAGAGAGGGGTAAAAAAAATAGGAAAGACCAAATAAATTGAACCACCTGAATATCTGATATCATCCAAAGGGTTTCTGCGTTCAGTCTTGGTCTGTGCCACGGTTTGGCTTAAAGGTCAGAGCTAACAAGATGGCCAGGGACCTAGCACACATGATCAATAAGGAGAAGTCAAAAGAGTTGGGTTTGTTTCTTCTGAAGAAGGGAAAGCAAAGGATGATGAAATAGCAGCTTGGGAACACTTGAAGGTCATCAGTAAAGATGACACGAATAAAGCTTCTTTTAAGGAGCACAATAGATAACAAGTTGATCAGACATGTCCTCTGCACCTCATATTGTTCCTCATGCTTCCAAATGTCCACCTTGGACATCTTCTAGAGTCATGGCCAATCACAGATGTCCAAAAATTCACCCATAATCTCTGTCCATGAAAACAACTGGTCCATGACATCAAAAGCATCTTCATCAGGCTGAATGTGAACTGGTGACTGTGAGTTTGGCGCTGTAAGTCTTGGAAAGTCTGCTTTTCCTCAGGAGTGCACCAGTGCAAAACACTTCTCTAAGGGAAGACTTAGTCCTGAAAATTGACAAACTGCAGGCTAAATTAAAGTTTTTCTAAAAAAGACATTATTTAATCACCAGTATTAAAGACCAGAAACATAGGTTCACCAGGGTTATTTATCCAAGCTGATATTAAGCAGACTCCTTGCAAGCCCTATCTCTCTAGAGGCTTTGTTTACCTTCTGCTCCCTACTTCAGCCTCTTCCTTGCACATGCTGTGTCCCTGTCCTGGGACAACATCTCACATTACACTCTTTGATCCTGAAGTTCTCACTATTGCAAGTGGTTTACAGTCACTTCATGAATGTGGCCCCAGCCAGTTCCTAAGAGACACTTCCCCACCACCGCTCTATGGCGACTGTGTTTCACTGTCCCTCAGTTCAGGCGGGAGTTAATCCACACAGTCGCTGGGGTGGGAAGGGACGTCTTCTTCCTCACCTAGTAGGGCCCCCTGCTCAAGCAGGTTGTAAAGGACAATATCAAGCCAGGTTTTTGATACCTCCAAGGATGTAGACTCTACAGCAACAGTGAACAGCCCGTTCCTTTGTTTGACCACCCTCCCAGTAAAATAAAGTGTTTTCTTCTTTTCCATATGCTCACTGTTGCTAGACAGCATTTAAGAGTCAGAGGAACAGGCAGACACAGAGATCATTCCAGCCTTCAAGAAGTCTTTCTAGGGCATTGGCTGTTAACGAGCTAGTCGTGCCAGGAGAACGGCAGGTTTAGAGGTGCCAGAAACAGCTGGCTTTTTGCCAAAACAACAACAGAGGAGAACAGATTCAGTGCTTTCTAGCAGGGGTTATTTTCCCTTAATATGTTGATGAACAGAAGAGCATGGGAGGAGGGAATTAGCATAGGGAGATGCAAGGAACAGGAGGAATGGGGCCAGCACTGGAGGGTGAAGGGGGAGAGGCCAACTTAGGGGAGGAGTCAGGGTAAGGAATATTTGTCACCTACCTCCTGTCTTGGTCCTTACTGTCTTCTCTCCTGCCTCCCCAGCCATCCACTGGCTGTCTCTCCTACAGGGACAATCTTCCTGCTCTACCCTGTCAATCAGGCCTGCAGGAGCTGGATTGTATAAAGTCTCTGCTGCTACCATGGGACCACCAGAACATCTTCTCCCATCCAGGGGTGCCCGTATTGGGAGCCTGGCTGCCTCTGCTGAAACCAGGATGGAAACTGTACTCTTCCTCTTGGCATGTCTTTGGGGTAAGTTTTCTCCTTTACTCCTGGAGAATGGGGTTCTAGATACGGTCTGATAAATGGGACTCGTGATGGATTGACTCATCTCATATCTCCAGCATTGGCAAGGAAATGGGTTTCGTGGCTGGAATAAAGGACTGAAGATCCAGGAAGCTTGTGTTTTAACTCCTGGCACTGGAAAAGGGCTTGACATTTCTGAGACAAGAGAAGACAGTAGTAGAGATGATCATTTGGCTTCTGACGGTCACCTAGGGATTTAGAAGCATTAACAATGCAAACATACAGAGACAAACCCTGGGAACAAACAAATGCCGGCATAGAGACAGAGCTTCCTTTGATTGATCTGTGTAATCCAGAATGGAGTCCTGTTTTTTCCTCCACCCTGGAGTCACAGTCTGTGTTAGAGCCAGGACCTAAGAGTGAATAAGCACAGCAGAACTCCGTTGCCTCCCTTGTCAGAGTCAGTGCCTAAAGCAGCTGAATTTATATCCTGCAAAGCAGCATAATCCAATAATTTAAATGAAAAAGTAGTAAAAGAATTGGATAAGGATAATCGTAATACAATGATGTTGTTTTTTAACAAAACCTGGTACAAGTTGAAGCTGTTTTATAGGGGCTAAGATGAAGTAAATCTTGTGCCAGATCTGCAAATGATCAAGGATAGAATCATAGAATCATAGAATGGTTTAGGTTGGAAAAGACTTTGAAGATCATCCAGTTCCAACCCCCCTGCCATAGGCAGGGACACCTCCCACCAGACCAGGTTGCCCAAGGCCACGTCCAGCCTGGCCTTGAACACCTCCAGGGATGGGGCCTCAACAATCTCTCCGGGCAACCTGTTCCAGTGACTTACCACCCTTAAAGTGAAAAACTTCTTCCTAATGTTTAATCTAAACCTGCCCTCTTCTAGTTTAAAGCCATTCCCCTCATCCTATTGCTACATATCCTAGTAAGAAGTCCTTCCTCAGCTCTCCTGTAGGCCCCCTTTAGGGACTGGAAGGCCGCAATAAGATGTCCCTGGAGCCTTCTCTTCTCCAGGCTGAACAGCCCCAACTCTTTCAGCCTCTCCTCACAGGAGACGTGCTCCAGCCCTCGGATCATCCTCGTGGCTCTCCTCTGGATGCGGTCCAGCAGGTCCATGTCCTTCTTATGTGATGATGATTTGGGAATTTAAAGTTTGTTAGAAAAATATCCATGCTTTCCAACAGCATAGAAGATTGGACCTAGCAAGCCTTAGGTGGCAACCTTTGCTCTAAAGCCTCTGATATAAGTGTACAAAGGCCGTGGGGAGCAGGACCATAGCAGGACCAAAGATCTAGACACAGTTTAAGCATCTGACAGGGCCTTTCTGAATAAGGAGGGATCTTCAGCATCTTCTGCCAGGCTTAGATCCCAACAGTAGCCTAGATTTTCCTTACACACATAAAGAGAAAGAGGCCCTGCTCTATCTCTACCTTAAGGGACTTCCTCCCTTATGGATGTATGTTGATTGGAAATACCTTCTTTTCTGCATTGTATGGGAGTCTTGATGTTTAGCATGGACAGCACTGCAACTGTCAGCAGCTGGGAGGTGAACCCTACCCTATGGACTCTAGGGAGTTGCCTTAATGTAGGTGCCTAGAACCATTTGAGTTGCCCTGTTTTCTCAATCCTGGACTCCAACTACTGCTCTGGAGAGTGCAGGTCCACAAATGGCGCTAGAAACCTTCATTTAGGTGAACAAACTGCTCCACATGGCACCAAGCGAGCAAGCTCTGCTTGGCAAAGTTCTGACGAGTGTTTTGGACAAGCAGGTGGATATCCTAATTTGTACCCAGAGAAGTGATCTGAAAGCTTCCTTCTATAACTTGCAGAACACAGGGAGAGTGGCAGACCTCAGGAGGAACATTCACAGTCTTGTGCATGGAGCGGGGAGCTGCACAATGAGGGTGGGGAGTGATGATCTGAGACCCATAGAGTTCCAGCAGCTCAGGCTGTGTAGAGGTGGTTACTCTGGGACCTACATCTTCCTAAGAACCATAATGTAAGGTTTTCCTCTCATCTTCCTGGCTGTGTGCAGGGTACAGTCTAGGGTTTCTGTGATGTGTAGCTCTCACACACCATGTCAGAGGGCATGCTGGGACTGTTCCATGGCTGGAAATGATTGGTTCACGGCCAAGGTTTTGAACATCCAGCATGTGTCTGGGAGGGACATCTTAGTAAGAATCCCATTATCAGAACTGCCCTAGATGACTAAGATCTTGCAGCTGCTTATAGAGATGCAGAGATGTGTCAGAGGTCCTAACACCATCTGTGCAAGAAATTTACACCACTAATTAGCCAGCAAGCTTTTCTTATAGTGTTCCTGCTGGAAAACAAAAAAAAAAAGTGGTGAGCATTTCAGCTGTCCTTCCCCAGACAGACCCAAAATGACATTATTCCTGCAAGAGCAAGATGTTATGTTCTCCACTATCAGCCAAAACCTGGCTCATGCCCATTTTCCGCCTTGGCTTGTTTTGGGATTCAGGTGTTGCCAACTCAGCTCCCATCAGACTTGTGAGCGGCCCCAGCCGCTGCGCAGGGAGGCTCGAGGTACTTTGGAAACGCCAGTGGGGAACCGTGTGTGATGATAACTGGGATCTGTCCGATGCCACGGTCGTATGCAGGCAGTTGGACTGTGGGGAAGCACTGTCAGCCCCTGGCTCGGCTCACTTTGGTCAAGGAACTGGTCGTATCTGGCTGGATGACATGAACTGCACCAGTACAGAAGCTGACCTTTCTGCCTGCAGGACCAGACCCTGGGGAGAACATAACTGCAATCACGGAGAGGATGCAGGAGTTGTGTGCTCAGGTAACTCACGTTTACATCCCTCCCCGTGTGACCCCAGGAGGCTGTGCTATGTGGAGGGAGGGTTTTAAGCTTGTTTGCAAAATCTTATTTCTCCATCAGTGCTACCCTTAGGGTTCAGGATGGGCATGGCTGCTTCACGCACTGACCTGTACCCTACCAAGGACAACATTATCCAGCTCAGTTCTACCAGTCAAACAGTGTGGGGGTGGGGGTGGTGTTTGTGCTCATTCTGTTAGTGGGGAAGAACAGAGATTGTAGATTTTTTTTCCCTGATCCACACTATTCTTGCCTTTTTGTGCCATCACTATGAAGTTAACGGGCAAGGAGACTGAAAGATGTCCACCTGGACACGCATGCTTTCTGTGCACATTCATGGCTGACGTTGAGCGTTTACACAGCCTCTTTCCATTTGTATTTTGTGACAATGCTCTTTCCTGGTGAATGTGGTTATTCTCCAGACTGGGACTGGGATGACAAATTCGATTGTGGGTCCCTTGTGTTGGAGCCACTCCTAACTTGGATGTCACAGCATGATGCTAATGAATGCTGAGCTCCAAGAACTGGGTGGGGAAGGCTTAAACGTGTACTCTACCCCTCTACATTGTGGTTAACTGGGGAGTAAATCTTAATCAAGCAGATGATGGACCCCCGGAGGTGGAAAGGGGATTGGGATGTTGACAGGCTGCCCATTCCCCTCTTTCAGGTCAGTATGTCCCAAACGCTGCTCCACTCAGCACTGAACAACAAACCAAATTTCCAAAGTTAGTTTCCCGTAGTTGTACCTGGAATGGGATTGAGGGCCATATTAAGATGCAGACATATATATATCTGAATACAGGTGTCACCATTGGGACTGGGTGTCTTCTTGTTGCAAGCAATGGAAATCTAGGGTGGAGTCAGTTCCCTACACAGTGTTGCCAAGCGGAATTATAGGTGCCCTGGGGCATCTGACGCAACCTGGCAGGTGAGATACTGGCACTAAGGTAGACTCTAAAGGGGAATACCTGTGGCACCTCAAATGCTGCTGAACACTTATTTGGGCAATTGGATCCAATGCCAATATTTGGCCAGCTGAACAGCTCCACAGATGTCATTGACTAACTAGAGTTTCAACATCCATCTCACATGAAAGGCACCAACAGGTCTATAAGACATGTGGGTGTCTTGATCTGTAGTGAGTCCCCGCCTCTGGAGTAACATCACAGTGGTAATTGCACAGTCCTTTTTCATAAGGGATTCACAGTCTATGCTATTTATCTCTCTAATTCTGAGCTCTGAAACCACAGAGGAAGGTACAGAACATGATGCTCCTCAGCCTTCAGCTTATCAAGTGCTGGGCAGTGCTAGTGAAGATATTTCCTTGCCTTTGATCTGTAGGCAATCTTTCCATGTGCATTCCCTGATCCTGTTGTTTTTTTTTTTTCTTTTTTTTTTTTTTTTTAATGCAGAAATTAAAAAAGCAGTTAAGCTGCAATTAGTGAATGGTTCAAGTCGCTGTGCTGGGAGAGTGGAGGTGTTTTATGGCCAGCAATGGGGAACTGTCTGTGATGACAACTGGGATATATTTGATGCTGAAGTTGTATGCCGGCAGCTGGGCTGCGGGACCGCTTTATCTGCTCCTTCCTCAGCTTACTTTGGGAGAGGGCCTGACCCCATTTGGCTTGATGACGTGACCTGCAAAGGAACCGAAGCTGCCCTCTCCGAATGCAGTGCAAAACCTTGGGGAAGCCATAACTGTGTGCATGGAGAAGATGCTGGTGTTGTGTGCTCAGGTAAATTCCGCTCTGCATGACACGGGTGGGTTTTGAGGGGTGGAGAGATGCTGGAGGTGCTGTAGGAGGCCCTGTTTCCTTTGGAGCGATGCTGAGCCCAACATCCAAGAGGACTGTAAGATTAGAAGTGATTCATACTGTTCAGCCATAGAGTTCTCTTGCCTCTTAATTAAAATCCACCACCATATGAATCACTGGTAAAAGACAGTGGTGCTGCAGGAATTATTTGTGTCCAGGAGTTGTTTGTGTCCAGTTCTGGGCTCCCTGGTTCAAGAAGGACAGGGAACTGCTGGAGAGGGTCCAGCAAAGGGCTACAAAGATGATTACGGGACTGGAGCATCTTTCTTATGAGGAAAGGCTGAGGGAACTGGGGCTTTTTAGTCTGGAGAAGAGAAGACTGAGGGGGGATCTTATCAATGCTTATCAATACTTAAAGGGAGGGTGCTAGGGGGGTGGGAACAGTCTTTTTTCAGCTGTGCCCAGCAACAGGACAAGAGGGAATGGGCACAAACTTGAACATAGGAAGTTCCATCTTAACATGAGGGGGGACTTCTGGACTTTGAGGGTGGCAGAGCAGTGGCACAGGCTGCCCAGAGAGGTGGTGGAGTCTCCCACTCTGGAGACATTCCAAACCCACCTGGACGCCGTCCTGTGCAACCTGCTGTAGGTGCCCCTGCTATGGCAGGGGGGTTGGACTGGATGATCCGCAGAGGTCCCTTCCAACCCTGACTGTTATGTGATTCTCTGATTCTGTGATTTGTAGGTCTCCCCATGCACATGGCCAGGGTGTGCCTTGGTAGAGCATCCTCTCTCACTGCAGAGAGCAGTGTCTTTGGCAGCGCCCCCACCTCATCCTCATGTCAGTAGACATACTTCCTTCTGAAGTTCCCAAAAAACTCTTGCATTTACCAAGGTTCTTCCCATGGTCCACATTGTCCCTCCCAATGTATTACTATCAGGTCCTCCCATATAATTGGAGCCCCAAGGCTGCACCTCCAGGTCTCCCTTCATGATTCCCAGAGCCACCCACTCCTTCCCAGTTCTCCAGCTGTCTGGTCAAGCAAGAGGCAGCAAATGCCACAGCTGGACGACCATTAGGCATTTGCTGGTGGACCAGTTATTATGAATATGCTGATTGCTTGGGCAACACTGGAAGGAGAAGAGTTGGTTTCCCCCTGTCTTTCCTGTAATAAGGTGCTAATTAGTGTCTTTCCTCTGTAATCACGTACAGAGTTTTATAAAGTCTGTAAGGTCTTACTATATTGAGAAATCCACATTTTGTTCTTTGACTTGTGGGCAAAAACAGCATTAACATGAGGCTGAGAGGCAGATACAGATCGATAGTATGAGAGTGATTCTGGCACCTCTAGGTATCTAGCACCTTCTGGTGCATGCTAAGGGACATGGGACATCTATAAAGGGCTGGCAGCAAGACACACAGACCTGAAACCCCTTGTAATGGCAGACAGATGCTAGACCATCCTAAAAGCACCAGACATCAATATTTGAACAATACCGGGTATTGTCCTCTGCCATGCCAAGTATATTTTAATTTGTAAAATCCATTGCTGAGCAGCTCATGATGGTGGAGGAAGTGCTTGTGTTGCCTCTGCATGCAATGTTTTCCCATGCAAAACTGAGAGATGCTACAATCTTTCCCAGGTGGAAGACAGATACACTAAACTCTACACCAGATACCTTCCTGAATTATTTTTTTTTCTTTTTTTTTTTTTTCCCTGTAGGCTTTGCAGAACCTGCCCCGCTTCGATTAGTGGATGGATTGACCCACTGCTCTGGGAGACTCGAGGTGTTTTATGGCCAGCGCTGGGGAACTGTGTGTGATGACAACTGGGACTTGGCTGAGGCAGAAGTGGTGTGCAGGCAGCTGGGCTGCGGGAAGGCTTTGTTGGCTACACATGGGGCTTACTTTGGGCAAGGCTCTGGCCCCATTTGGCTTGATGATGTCAGCTGCGCAGGGACAGAAGCTGCCCTCTCCCAGTGCAGAGCCACTCCTTGGGGAAGCCATAACTGTGGGCACAGAGAAGATGCTGGTGTGGTTTGTACAGGTACCCATCACTCATGGCTTGTCATGGGGGAAGCTGTTTGTGGGTGAGCCTTTCAGGCAGATCCTGAAGGATCTGTCTTCAGCACAGACAGATTTTCCGAAGAAAAGTGACACAGAATGCTTCAAAAGTAGGTTCACTTCACATCTGTGAAGGAAATAGGCACCTCCAATGAGATTTGTCTGGCCTGTCTCACAGTCCCCAGCACCAAATACCTGATGTTCACCAACACCAGAGCTAGAAAACTTTAACATCGGATATTAGCAGTTGTCAGTCAACTCTTTCTGCTTTACCAAAATTCTGATCCCAGATATTAAGACTCCTTAACACAGCCTAGACCATAAGGCACCTTGGTGCTCCTGGACCAGTGTTAGTCCACCAGTCCCTGCCCCTTCCTGGTTCAGCTGGCCAGCCCTGTGGTACTCCTCCTAGTATGGTCCACCACAATAACAGGATGCAGGCATAACTGTCATCTGATGAGATAAAGGTTCAAACAGAGCTGGCTAATTTTAGTAGAGAATAGTCAATAAGAGAGGTCAGCTGGAGACCACCACTCTAAGAGACTGAAATTACTGCAAGGGTCTGCTGAGCTGATGTGAAAAAAAAAAGAGGAAAGTTTACGCCAGACTGATGCAGTCTAGGAGAGAGCAGCACAGTGCTGTCAGCACAGACCAAAATACAACAGAAATTGAGGTCTTCATTATTTCTCAACACAGGATTTGCTGAGCTGCTTCCAGTCCGGTTGGTGAACGGTTCAAGCAACTGCTCTGGGAGGGTAGAGGTGTTTCATGAGCAGAAGTGGGGGACGGTCTGCGACGACAGCTGGGACTTAACAGATGCTCAAGTTGTGTGCAGGCAGCTGGGCTGTGGGACAGCGGTCTCAGTCTCCAGCTCTGCTCAGTTTGGACAAGGAACTGGACAAATTTGGCTGGATGATGTGAACTGTGCAGGGGCTGAAACCATCCTCACTGAGTGCCGGGCCAAGCCTTGGGGAGACCACAACTGTAACCATGGAGAGGATGCTGGTGTGGAGTGCTCAGGTACCACTAATCCATGTCATGAAATGTGGGGTGCTAGGGACGGCCTGCATTTGTAGGAAGGGTCCCAGTGGCCCTGGACTGCTCATGGGAACTAGGGTGCTGGCGACTTTGCTGGCCAGTCCTGATGGCCATGCTTATAGAGGCTCATGAGTAGGGACTCAGCACTCTCAAATGTCCTGTTTCCACCAGCGCGTTTTTCACTCCCCATTTTGGTGTTCTGCTGTTAGGAAAGTAACCTGGGTACTCACTATGATCATTCTACAGGTGATTGGTCTTTTGTAAAAGTTCCAGCCAAGGATGTGGGATCAAGCTGTGAGGCCATAGGCATCTAGTGCCACTTTATACATCATGGACCCAAGCCCCATTGGCTTCCAGACCCCTGCAAGGAGGGGTTTTTGCCCTCTACACAGAGATTCAAGTCATGCAAAGCCTCCTCAAACATTTTGCCATTGTGTTTTGGTCCAGGTATTGTGGAACCAGCTCCCGTCCGGCTTGTGAACGGTCCGAATCGTTGCACTGGGAGAGTCGAGGTGTTTCATGACCAGCAGTGGGGAACCGTGTGTGATGACGGCTGGGATACAGCTGATGCAAGCGTCGTGTGCAGGCAGCTGGGCTGTGGGGCAGCACTGTCAGCTCCTGGTTCAGCTCCTTTTGGGCAAGGCCCTGACCCCATCTGGCTGGACGATGTGAATTGCTCCGGGAATGAAGCTGCCCTCTCTGAGTGTAGGGCGCAGTCTTGGGGGTCCCATAACTGCAAGCATGGAGAAGATGCTGGTGTGGTGTGCTCAGGTAACCCCTCTCTGTGTCCGTCTCTATGACGGGGAAGGTTTTCTGTTTCCATTCATGTACCACCTCAGCAGCAGGTTCTGACTTGAAGTGTCCTGAATCTGCATTATGAGCTCTCTTTCATCATAGTGAAGACCTGTTAAAAATTCCTCTCTTTTTTTGACATGTGTGTACCTGTTTCTGTAAACAGAAGCCGTGCACTATGCTTGGCTTGGATTTCTAACAGATTCTGCAGAACACAGTGCTCTGTCTGTTGTCCACTTGTCTCTGAATGCAAGAACTGGGGAAGATATACCATCATTATGTAACTCGATAAATGCATCCTCGATGTCATTAGGCTCACATACATTTTATCTTATTTTTAATCTTTCACATCACAATTTAATGTATATTCCTGCCCTTGTTTTTTTCTTCAGATATACCAAGAATAGCTCCATTGCGGTTAATGAATGGACCAAATCGTTGCAGTGGGAGAGTTGAAGTTTTTTATGGCCAGCAGTGGGGAACAGTATGTGATGACAGCTGGGATATAAGTGATGCTGAAGTTGTTTGCCAACAGCTGGGCTGTGGGAGAGCACTATCCACTCCAGTCTCTGCCTATTTTGGGGAAGGATCTGGCCCTATCTGGCTGGATGATGTGAACTGCACAGGGACTGAAACTGCCCTCTCCAAATGCGAAACCACTCTATGGGGAGACCATAACTGTAGTCACAGACAAGATGCTGGTGTCGTGTGCTTGGGTAAGTCTCACCTGTGTCATCAGCTGCTTGACTTTTGGGGTATGTGGAGGGATGTTTGAAATGCCATAGGGCACCCTCTTCCCATCTTATGATGATAAAACCACAGTGCAGTACAGAGAAAGTGCTTCAAACAGGGATGTGGGTAAATTATCTGTGTTCCCCTTTCCTTCCCATTCAAAAACTGATCATAACACTGTGCTGCTGCAGTCCAGCCTGCTGCTGGCTGTGCAGAAAAATCTGAATTTGGAACTCTTTCCCACGTGAGTTACCAGTAAACCTGGTGGCATTGCAGGACTGGTGTGATTCACCCTGTTACAGAGGGTATAGGGTCACTCGGACTCTTTTACTGCTGCCAATGACAACTCCAATGAACTTATCACACTTGAAAAATCAAGATACACTCCCCATTTTTCACTCTCTTTCCACTTGCAGACATGAACATGAAAAAATCTTGCAGAAACCCACTTAATCTACCTCTCCTCCTCCCTCACTTGCTAGAAACCATCTTATAAGACCTTTTTTCACCAGTGTTTTTCCTGTGTCTTCTCTGAAACCTCCGCAGCTGAGATAAATTTCCTCAAAATGTTGCAGCACTGCACTTCGTTGCCACTAGAAGGAAACCCTGAGCTCACTATCATTGCCTGGAATTTATTGTACAGCCTCTTGTCTCATTGCAGTGCACATTACTACCATTCATTCTTTGCGTCTACCTTCTGCTAAGACTGTTACATCCCTTTTCTGTTTCCTCAGCTTCTTCCCATTTCCCTCTTGAGACACATTTTTCAGCTTGTCCTCATTCCTGTCATTCCTTTCTGATTTCTCCCACACTGTTGGGCTTATTTCTTTTAGGCTGCCAGCTGAGGCTTTGCCAGTGCTGAGTAGCTCTGAAGGCTTGGTTTGCATAAATTGTAGTCATCACTCCCGTTTATACATGTCCATGTCTTTCTCAGAACAGCCTGACATGGTAGAGTGTCACTCTCTATCCTTTATATCCCTTAAATCCCTTTGAGAAGACTTGTTGCTTAATTCATTTTTCTTCATCCTCTATGTGATTATTTTACCTACCAGAGGTGGTGAAGTTTTGCCTTGCCCTTGGCAGGAGATAAACTGCTCTCCTCTGGTTACCTGCCCACGACTTGAAAACACCTCGTGGATTCACTGACTAAGCACAGACGCCTGTGTTTGGATTAAAGACCCTGCTGCCCCTTTGCTGCCCGTGAGGACTGAGTCAGCGCGGTCTACAACAGGATTTGGCCTGTCCTGATGCAGATGCCCAAAGCAGATTAAAGAAGTTGCAACCCAGCAGGGCTCATTTCCCTCCATTGACTATAAAGAATACTGAGGGTCCACGGCAGAGTTGTAAAAGTGAGGTTCAGCTGCCTAAACATAGGTGTCTAATGTCACCTGAAATGTCCCACTATATCCCACCCACCAACTGAAGATCCAGAAGGGCACCAATGTCCTTTGAGACATCAAGTCTGCTAATTCCATTGGGTTGTCTGGGATTCCCTGGGAGTCTCAGATGGCAACAGATACCAATGCACAGAAAAGCCCATCAGCCCCTGGAAGTTTATTCTTAAGGGCTCCAAGTCTAGCTGAGATGAATCATACTCCAGTTTTCCCACTGCTCTCCTAAAGAAGCCTTCCCTGCTAAAGTCCTTTCCCTTGGTCAGTAAAGTTACCTGCACTTTCTGTCTGGGCACGGGTATCTTTCTAGTCAAATATAGAAGGGCAAAGAAGTTCTCGGTTTTGGACAGCACCTTTCTTTGACTTTTGGGCAAGAGGAAGGAAAACAACAGTGAACTTTCTCCATGCTGCTTGTCCCTGTAGGTTGTGCTAAACCAATGGGTCCACGCGGCTTTAGCTGATGTGGCCAGCAAGAACCTGATTGCCAGCATAAAACTTACCTGGTCTTACTTTTTTGGTTCAGGTGTTCCAGAACCAGCCCCGATCCGACTAGTGGACGGTTTGAATTTCTGCTCTGGGAGAGTCGAGGTGTATCATGAGCAGCAGTGGGGGACAGTCTGCGATGACAGCTGGGATTTAGCAGACGCTCAAGTTGTGTGCAGGCAGCTGGGCTGTGGGACAGTGGTCTCAGCCCCCGGTTCTGCTCGGTTTGGACAAGGAACCGGACAAATTTGGCTGGATGATGTGAACTGTGCAGGGGCTGAAACGGCCCTCTCTGATTGCCGGGCACGGTCTTGGGGAGACCACAACTGTAACCACAGAGAAGATGCTGGTGTGGTCTGCTCAGGTACTGTTATGCCATGAAATGTGGGGTGCAATGGGGGCTGTGTTTGAGGAGGATTTGTCTGTGGTCCTGTGGGACACATTTTACCGTGATGTTGCTTTTAGATGAGGTACAGAAGGGGTGAATTCAGTATTATTTTAGATTTCTTAGAGAATCCAAGATACCTGCACAGTGCTGGGGAATATGAGAGAGGATCCGGTGCTCCTCTGGAGCAGCAACAGGACACCAGGCAGAATAAATTTGCTTCCGAAATGGACACTTATATTTAGGTAGCTAAAATTCCATCTGCAGTACGGGCCAAGTGAGGAGAAGGCAGACCCAGGTGTCATCAGTGGGTGATGCACAGGAAGGTTGTGTTGAGTAACGAGGTAAAGAGCACTCTCCACTCTAAATCAGAGGCAGAGCATTGTGACAGAGAGACCTGTGCCACAGTGGCTAGGGAATATTCCTGGGAAGGTGATTTGGGGAGAAATCAGGGGGACAGGCTGCTCTGGCCCTCCTTGACCTCTGCAGAAAATGGAAGTGTTGTGTAGTCAGTGATGGCACCGGTGGCATCTGCAGCTTACCCTGGGACTCTGAGCCAAGAGTTCAGCTCCCTGAAGCTCTTTCCAATAGTAATCTGCTGCAGGTACAAATTGGCTCCTCTGGGTAGCAAAGCGCACATGTTCTGCTGATCAACATCCACAACATTTTTGGCACAAGACCCCTGCAAGGAGGGGGTTTTGCCCTCTACACAGAGATTCAAGTCATGCAAAGCTCCTCAAACATTTTGCCATTGTGTTTTGGTCCAGGTATTGTGGAACCAGCTCCCGTCCGGCTTGTGAACGGTCCGAATCGTTGCGCTGGGAGAGTCGAGGTGTTTCATGACCAGCAGTGGGGAACCGTGTGTGATGACGGCTGGGATACAGCTGATGCAAGCGTCGTGTGCAGGCAGCTGGGCTGTGGGGCAGCACTGTCAGCTCCTGGTTCAGCTCCTTTTGGGCAAGGCCCTGACCCCATCTGGCTGGACGATGTGAATTGCTCCGGGAATGAAGCTGCCCTCTCTGAGTGTAGGGCGCAGTCTTGGGGGTCCCATAACTGCAAGCATGGAGAAGATGCTGGTGTGGTGTGCTCAGGTAACCCCTCTCTGTGTCTCAGTCCCACTGGTTTTGGGAAACAAGAAGGAAAGATTTTCACCCTCGGTGGGAGGTCTTCTCTGAGCTCATGCTGCTCCTAGTGTCTGCTGTTAATCATAAACCCATTCTTGTGTAATTTATGCAATGCTCATGGCCCTGACCATGGTCAGCAGTGACCACTGGAAGCTGATCCAGAATTATGGGGTTACCATCGGCAAGCCTCAGTCTGATAGCTCTTTCAAGGTTTCTATAGCATACCTCAGCTCCTGAAGGCTCCAAGACTTTTCCAGGGCAGGACAGACCCCAGAAATATCCCATTCCTACTGAGGTACAGGCTTGTGGTGTCATATAGACAGAGTCACCTTCAAGACTACACTTTTACATGTAAGCCTAACCAGTGTTGTCAGCGAGTCTTCGTCTCTGGCTGATTTGGAAGTCTGTTTCACTGTACCATGAGAAGCAATAAAATGTCAGGATTCATCAAGAACTTTAGAAACCTGACACCACTGAATGTGTCTTTATAGCACTTGTATCTAAGAGCTTTTTCAGTTTTCTCTCCAGTGTCTCTTGCAATCTGCAGTCCTGAAGAAACCTTTTGCTTTGTAAAAGCAATTGGGAGGCTCATAAGATAATTCAGGTTGAAGGGACCACAGAAGGTCTCTACACCAGTCTCCTGCTCAAAGTGAGGTCAGCTGTGTGGTCAGACCAGAACACCTTCATCTGTGCTCAAAAAACCTAGTCTCATAGTCTTTCAGAGCAATCCTAAACAATCCTAATATTTTCTTTAAAATCAGGTGTCCTGTTTTCTCAATTTTTAGCCATTCTCTTCTATGTTGCTGGGATGTCAGAGTGAGAAGCTAGCGGAGCTTTCCCGGAGGTCCTCCTTCCTTCCATGAAAAGCTGTGGGAAACCTCAGGAGAACTCAATGCTCTTTGAAGAGGAATCATCTCCCCTACCATGAACATAGCAAAGTACACACCTGCAGCTGAGCTGGTTGAAATGCTGTCACCCAGTGCAAGGTTCTCAGCTACAGACAGGACAGACTCTTTGTTGAAAACTTAATTTTAATCTCCGTTTTTGATTAATTTTATTTGGCACTCTGCTTCAGTGCAGGAAAGGGTTGGCTGATGCTTTTTAACACCATTTATTGTCCAGTTCAGCTGGCTTTACCAGCCATGAGAACTTTCAAGGAAGATTATTTGTCTATTAATATACATTACCATAATCTGCTTTCCCCTACCAAATTATCCAGAACACACATGGTGAATATTGCAGTAAGTGGAGTAAAACGTGTAAGCCCAAAAAAAAGTTTCAGGAATATGGGCATTGGACAGTCTGTTCACTGACAGACATTACAAAGCTTCCCACATGTGACCCAGTTTATTTGAGCATGCATCATGTTCCTGGACATAGGTACCTAATGCTATATAAGACATCGAACAGTATGCAGACATCTACATGGGGCTGGTTGATATGACTTTGGAGATATGAGACCCACACCCTTCCAACAGGACAGCTGGAAGATGGCAGTGATGCCCCAACACATCTCAAATGGGAAAAGACACTTAATTGGAGGGTCCTGAATTGCTTCCTTTGCACAGAGTTCGTCTGTAGATCGTAGGATCATAGAACGGTTTAGGTTGGAAGGGACCTTGAAGATCATCCAGTTCCAACCCCCTGCCCTGGGCAGGGACACCTTCCACTAGACCAGGTTGCTCCAAGCCCCATCCAGCCTGGCCTTGAACATCTCCAGGGATGGGGCAGCCAGAGCTTCTCTGGGCAACCTGTTCCAGTACCTCACCACCCTCAAAGTGAAAATTTTCTTCTTAATATCTAATCTAAATCTCCCCTCTTCCAGTTTGAAGCCATTCCCCCTCATCCTATCACTACATGCCCTTGCAAAAAAACCCTCCTCAGCTATCCTGTAGCTCCTTTAGGTACTGGAAGACCACAATAAGGTCTCCCCGGAGCCTTCTCTTCTCCAGGCTGAACAACCCCAACTCTCTCAGCCTGTATTCTCATAGCAGAGGTACTCCAGCCCTCTGATCATCTTCGTGGCCCTCCTCTGTCCTCACTCCAACAGATTCATCTTTCCTATGTTGGGGGTTCCAGAGCCGGACGTAGTACTCCAGGTGTGGTCTCATAACATTAGATTTTTATTTCAGATCTCAGCCCAGCAGACTGCTATTTCTACAGAGCAGGCACAGGGTCCTATGCCACTGTAGCGTTGGCAGCGATTCAAACAAGCCATCTGAAACATGCCTGCTTGGAAGGGGTGCTTTAGTATGTCTTACTGGCTGGGAGCCTGAAATATCACTCCCAGTCCTCACTGGGGCATTTCTGCCAGTCTTCAGGCAGTGCAGAGGCACACAGACCTTTGGACAACCCTGAATGGACACCCAAAATGTCCTCCATCCATTTTTCATGCATGGGACAACCCGCTTGGCACTTGTCCCCTACAAAGTGTCAGTAGGGTTCAGGTGCAGTGTATTTGTATGCATTTATCCTTTTCGGTTGCTTTTTGTACAGGTACTCCAGAAGTGCCTCCGCTCCGGCTGGTGAATGGCCCCACTCATTGTGCCGGGAGAGTTGAGGTGTTTCATAGCCAGCAGTGGGGGACGATCTGTGATGACAGCTGGGACTTGAGCGATGCTGCAGTGGTGTGCCAGCAGCTGGGCTGTGGGACGGCCATGTCCGCCCCAGGTTCAGCTTATTTTGGGCAAGGTTTTGGCCGTATCTGGTTGGATGATGTGAAATGCTCCGGTAGAGAAGCAGCCCTCTCTGAGTGTGCAGCAAGGCCTTGGGGAGCCCATAACTGTAATCACGGAGAAGATGCAGGCGTCGTATGCTCAGGTAACCTTTGTCCATGTCCCATCCTACTGGGAATTAGACTGAGCTTCTAGGCTGGCTGTCGGGGCTGGTGGCTCTTTGTTCTTTCCCAGTCTAACCTCCTTGTCTTTGACAAGTACTATGGGGTGATGTTGGAGGTGTGGAGTTTGAGCTTGGTGATTTGAGGGATGATTCCCATCTCTCCATATAGCAGCACATTTTCCCTATTTGCATTTTTTAAATATCACTAAGTATTATATGCACACTGGTAACTTTCAGTGGCTTGTCAGGCTAAAGGAAGCTGCTTTTACAGGTCTGGATTGCATACATTTCCTTCTAGGTGGGATCTAAACTTCACAGACATTCCAGAGTGGAGAAGAGAGATTACATTGCCAACCAACATGAGTATGACATTCATTTAACCCAAACAAAAGTGATTTTTCACGTCCAAAGAGCGTGCAGTAGAGAAGCAAACAAGTGGGACTCAGATCTACCACACTCAAATGCAAGCACCCAACTGACATGACCAAATCAGGGCAATCTTTGCCCTGGGAACCTTTTCAGTTAATGAAGAGAGAGAGGCACCTGCATGGGGCAAGGCAGCCCAGTTACCCTCTGAATCACCTCAGATGACTCTCACTCCCCTGCCTATAGAAGGAGCTTTGGATGATCTTGTGGCTAATTTGGGTACCTCTGTGGATGCCTGCACATGGTCGCACTGGCCACAATTCCTGCCACAAGGCAAGTTTCCAGGCATCTTCTTTCAGGGGTGGAGGGAATATTTGGAGAACACTGCTGTGCACTTGAAGTCAACTTGAATCCGTGCAACATCACACAGCAGCATGCCTTCCCTGCCCAACAGGTCATACAGTTCCCATGCCAGTTCATCTTCTGCTGATATTGCCTCTAATCCATAAAAGTTGTCTTGTGCTGATTCAGGGATACAATATATAAATATTTGGCTCTTGCTGTATGAGCTTGGACAGACTTGGGTAGCGAGCACCCTTCCCCCAGAAGTGTTCAGTCACTGCAGTGAAGTCCTCACATAGCTTGCCCTCTCAAAAGTAAAACAGACTGAACCTTGTGGCTCTCTGAGATAGTCCCTCCAAGCCTCAAACCATTTCTGTGCCTCTTCTCACCTTCTGACTAAAAAAAAATATAATGTAGACGTGTACCGGAACTTCCTGTTCTATGAGTCTGTGTGATGCTTTGTGTTGTGGTCAGATCTCCACCAGCTTCACCTCATTTCTGCCCTCCCCAGAGCCACACTGAATTAAGGGACTTCCCAAAAACAGGGTGATACAAGCTGTTTTAGACCTACTTTGGAATGGGGTGAACTGGTTTGCCTGTAAAACTAGCTTGAGTTGGCCAACTAACTTGGAGACACCCGTTGTCAATCCTTTGGTCTTTGCTTCATTGGGATTAAAGCATTTGTGTTGTGCTGACAGGCATAAAGCACATCGCTTTTTGGAAAGCAACACATCACAAAAAAAATCTGTGTGGGAGGCTAAGTCATGATTGGACATCCCTGAAACGGGAAAATGCCCACTTGTAAAGTGCCAGCTTTGGTCTGTGGGAAAAGTGAAGGGGAAAAAAGCATGAATTGTTCCCTATGGGGAGGGCAGTTCACCCCCTAAGGAGGGACAGAAAAACCTTCAGAGATCAGCTTGCATGGTGCCAAGTTCAGTACTCTTCCCAAGGCTCTCATGGCTGCTCCTTGTTAGTGGTCTGAATGTCAGTGGAGGTCAATGTTCCTCTGCAGACCCGTGAAATGGTATGCTGTCATACCACTGGTATAAATATTCATCATATTCATTCCTCACATAAATATTCACCAAGCTGGACCAACAGCTCCCTGCCAGATATGCACTCAGGCAGCAGAGGTCCAGAAGCAATTTATGAGACAGGCAGATGTTCAGTTTTAGGGGAACTTTATTGATACTTGGCGATGTTTGCTTTTCAGTGGGAATAATGTGTTGAGCTGGGTTTTCCATCAGTGCAGTTATAACCAAGTTTGTAGATCCTTCAAAGGATGAGAGAGGATGGTTTTGCCAAACCCTGGATCCCATTATGGCACACTGATGGTTCTGGAGCATCTCTGCCCTTTGCCTTCTCAGCTGAATCTTCCCCATCTGGCCCATCTTCCTGTGGCAAGATGAACATGGTCCAGTGTGGCCGGTCTGGTACTCACGGTGCTTCTGGCTCCTCCAAGTTCTTGTTAACTGCAGAGAAAGGGAGCAAGGTAAAGCAAAATCTGCTCCCAGGAACTCTCTGACACTAGAATTGCCTTCTAGAAGCGACAAGGGGTCTGATCCTGAAGAAGGTCTGCAGGTTGGGTTATACCCATATATTTGGGGCCGTCAGGAACCCAAAACCTGAGCTTTGGACAGTGTACTGTGGCATCCAGGACAGGACTCATGACGTGCAGACTCTGACCCTGATGCACAATGCACTGCTTGACCCAGAAGCCTGCAGCACATGGTCCTGACAGCATGACCCTGAGCAGCACCCAGGTGAAATCCAATCCCCTACAGCCCTGTTCCTCCATAATGAAACCAGCCAAAGACTCCCAGGGATTCCTCCTTTCACCCATGCAGGGCCTGTCCAAGCTTCTCTCTCAAGAAATAGGGCATGAGGAGTCAGGAACTTGGCCCCCAAGAGCTTCAGAGAGTCCAACTCAGACAACTGCAGAGTATTGATGATGTACTGATACAGAAGCATCTGGTCCCAGACACTGTTTCCCCCACAGATGCTCATCATTACCTCCTGTCCCAGAAACTACCCTACCTTCCCTCTTTCTGTGCTTTAGGAGCCTTGCCCTATACAAAACCCCCTCGTCAGAATCTCCCCAGCACGATCCATCCCATAGTCAGACTGTCACCCCTGTGTTTTTCTCTGCTCCACTTATGCCCCTCTCCCACCAGCTGGTCCCAACACATCCATCCTAACCAGATGCTCTGTATTCCTTACGGCTCCCTGCTGTACCCATTTCCCTCCCTCCACCAGCATTACCCCGAGCTGGTGGGAGCCTTCCTGCCCTGTGATTCCCCTTCTGTCCCCTGCGGTCCAGCCTGCTGGCTCTGCTAAGAGGTGTTTGACCCTGTCCCCACATCACTTCACATGCCACGGTGACGAGTAGTTACCTGCACAAACAACGTCAGCATCCTCTCCGTGGTAGCAGTTGTGTTCACCCCATGGCCTGGCCTGACAGTCAAAGATGCTCTCTTCTGTCCCGTTGCATTCAACATCGTCCAGCCAGATGATATCCGACCCTCGCCCATAGCGGGCACCTCCCAGAGCCGACAGCGGTGACCCACAGCCCACCTGCTTGCACACCACCTTGGCGTCCTTCATATCCCAGTGGTCGTCACACACACTGCCCCACCGGTTCTCGTGGAGCACCTCAACTCTCCCAGCACACTTGTTCGGGCCATCCACGAGCCGGATTGGCCCCTCCTCAGGAATGTCCACCTCTGCACCAATGCCCAGAAAATAAATGTTAAGGGAGTGTCCTACACACCCCACCGCCTGTGGAAAGCTTGCCTGCTCAGCAGAGGCTCAGGTGTCTCTGAGCACACCGGAGATATGGCAAGGGCTGAGCTTCTCTGGGGCGGGAAGGAAGATAGAAAACCCAGGGAGAGGGGCTGTGGGAAAAGGGCAGGAAGAAGGTTTCCTCGTCTTCGTGGATGGCTGCAGGCTCTACTGTGTGTCTGCCTCAAGGAGTCTGCTGATGCTAATCACTCTGCAGCCCAGAGATGAGACAAGGGACCAGAGCAGTCTCATGTAGGAGAGGATTTAATGCTGCCCCTGGGTCAGCTACATCCACATGTCCCCTCTGGGTCATTGGGCAAATGCTGCACCCTATGATGAGATGAGTTAATCAGCTGCGTCCATCTCTTGTTCCCACCAGCAGACATAGAATCATAGAATTGTTTAGGTTGGAAAAGACCCTTAAGATCACTGAGTCCAACCATAAACCTAACACTGCCAAAACCACCACTGAGCCGTGTCCCTCAGCACCACGTCTACTCATCTTTTAAATACCTCCAGGGATGACAATTCCACCACTTCACTGGGCAGCCTGTTCCAGTGCTTGACAACCCTTTCAGTGAAGAAATTTTTCCTAATATCTATCCTAAATCTCCCCTGGCACAACTAGAGGCTGTTTCCTCTTGTCTTATCGCTTGTTACTTGGGAGAAGAGACCAACCCCCACCTCACTACAACATCCACAGAGCTGCACTGGGGCTCAGGACCAGCTCTGATTCAGGAGGGGGCATGTGTGTGGTGGGATCTGCCCATCCTACTGCCCAGCATGCAGAGGATGGAGGACAGAGGGGAGTTTACCTGAGCACTCCACGCTGGCATCTTCCGCGTGGTTGCAGATGTTGTCTCCCCATGGCTTCGCCTCGCATTCAGTGAGGGACGCTTCTGCCCCTGTGCAGTTCACATCGCTCAGCCAGATTTGGTCTTTCCCTTCCCCGTATTTTGACTCCCGAGGGGCTGATAGCGCCGTCCCGCAGCCCAGCTGCCTGCACACAACCTTCGCCTCCCGTAAATCCCACTGGTCATCACAGACGGTCCCCCAGACACCCTTGTGAAGTACCTCGACTCTCCCAGAGCAGCGGTTGGGGCCACCCACCAGGCGGACTGAAGTGGAGACGGTGATCCCTGAGTCTGCAGACACATCCAGAGAGGGCATGCTCAGGCTGGGCATTGGTGCGTGTGCCCTCTGAATATCCCCGCCCTGCCCTGAACACAGCAGCCTCTCCTCCATAGCTTTCTCCACATTTGGCATGCAACTGTCCAAGCAAGAAGCACAATTAACGGCTTAACCTGAAGCAAAATGGCCACAGAGCACCCCAGTCAGCAGGGAGGAGAGAACCTCCCAGACTGAAGCCCTCTTCCGTGGTGTAAAGACCCCAGGCCACCAACAGGACTATTAGGTTAGTACCAACTCAGTAGGAGAGTGCTCTGTAGGAAGCCCTTTTTCCTGCAAGGGTTGTGCCCGTGTTGACTGTGAGGACACCACAACACATGGCTGGGAAAAGCAGGAGAACAGAAGGATTACCTGAACAAATTGCACTGGCATCTTCCCCGTGGTAACAGTTGTGGTCTCCCCACGGCCTCGCCGGGCACTCAGAGAGAGCAGCTTCCACCCCTGTGCAGTTGACATCATCCAACCAGATGGTTTCAAGTCCTCGTCCAAACTTGGCCCCAATGGGGGCCAGCACCGCATCCCCACAACCCAGTTGCTTGCACACAACTTGGGCATCATTTAGATCCCAGTCGTCATGGCACACGCTGCCCCACTGTTCTTCATGAAGCACCTCAACCCTGCCAGCGCATCGGTTCGGGCCTCCCACCAGCCGGATTGGCCCTGGCTCAGGTATTTCTGTTCCTGCCAAAAACAAACAAGGGAGAAGTTTTGGGGCAAGTCTCTGCACTCCTGATCACCTGGAGAAAGCAGAATCTTCCATCATGCACCAAAACTGCCTCTGCTCACCCCAAACACCTGTCAAAGGCTCCCTTCCTAGCTGCTAGCTCGAGAAGAAAAGTTGAAGGGAAAATAGTATCAAGATAGATGTTGTCAGGGGAGGGAGGGGACTATCTGTGTCCACTCCCAGCTCTGCAGGTTGATCCAGGTCCAGGTGTTGTGTTGCAATTTCTCTGGGCCAAGTGCAGTAGGAAGCTGGAGCTCAACAAAGTCATTCTGCACCCCTGACCTCCTAAATGGATGGGCCTGAGATTGCGCCCTGGCTTATTTGGGGCCAATGTGGCACAAAGTAGAAAACACCTGGGGGGGTTACCTGAGCACTCCACACTGGCATCTTCCACGTGGTTGCAGATGTTGTCTCCCCATGGCTTCGCCTCGCATTCAGTGAGGGATGCTTCTGTGCCTTTGCAATTCACATCGCTCAGCCAGATTTGGTCTTTCCCTTCCCCGTATTTTGACTCCCGAGGGGCTGATAGCGCCGTCCCGCAGCCCAGTTGCCTGCACACAACCTTCGCCTCCCGTAAATCCCACTGGTCGTCACAGACGGTCCCCCAGACGTCTTTGTGAAGCACCTCAACTCTCCCAGAGCAGCGATTGGGGCCACCCACCAGGCGGATCTCAAGTTTGGTTGTGTCTACATCTTCTGGAGAGAGCAGAAACCCCAGGATGAAGACAGGGAATGAGAAAGAGGGCTCTTCCTCCCCAGACAGGCTGTCTTTATTGCCAAACCAGGAGGAAGAAAAGCCCAGTGTATTCTAGCATCCAAAAGCTTCGGTGAATTGGAATGGGCTTTTGAGCTGGGAATGGCCAAAAGCCACAGGTGTTTGTGGGTCCATAAGTCTGTTTTGAGATACAAATCACAGGTTTCATTTTCAGCTGTAAAGGGAGAGGTGTAGCCCCCACAAAACCTACTCCAGCATTTAGGTTCTGGGTAAGTTTCCCCATAGTTAAGGCCAGCGCCTCCCAGCAAATGCTGCTCCAAGGACTGGACGTAGGGAGGAGAGAATTGAGACCTTTCTGCCCATTCCCCAAGGGAAGGGTTGGGTTTGCTCAGCTATTGGCAGTGATTGCTGGGTGTTGTTGTGGACCTACAGACAGTCAGCACTCAGGAGTGGAAAGGACCTATTCAGTCCAGCTGTTGAACCCACCAGGACACACAATCCCTCTCAAAACCTGGATCCATTTGCCAAACCTCCGATCACAACACTTTTTGCCACCCTAATATCAGGAACAAAATCTCTCCAGGTACCGTTGTCTCTTTGCATGGATTTGGGGTGCTGTAAAGGCAGAAATTCAGGGACTGAAAAGTGCCAGAGTCTGAAACCCTGAAGCACCTCCACATGGTCTCATGGAGCCAAGGGGGCACCAGGCATTCCTCCATCTCATGGTGATCAGACCCCAGCATAGAGGATATCCCGACATCTAGTTTAACTTTGCTAAAATGAACAGCTGTTTTGTCAATGTTTTGGATCAGTACTGTTCCATTCACCCAGAGATCTCCAGCAGGTACCAGCTCACAGACTATACAGTGGGTAGAGTCAGGTCTTATCCATCGACTAACCAGGAGAATGTGGTTTACAAAGAGAAGATCATAGGCCATAGAAACAGGTTTTGGACCGAGGTCTTTTGGCTCCAAGCAACATATTTAAATCAGACACAGCCTCATTCTGCATGACATTTTATGACAGCCACGTGTGTTGACTCATGCTCCACGCTCTACTACAAATACTGACCTGCCAGCAGGATTCCTGCAAGGGAAGCTGAAATAGAAGAAATACAGGATGTTAGTCTGAGCTCTGCAGAGCACGGAGATTCAAGACTGCAAAACACCAGGCAAGAGACAACAAAGCGAGCTCTGTTAGAGCCCATCATTGCTCTCTGTCTCCCAAACTCCATGGGGCTTTCTTGATAAAGAGGTCAGATAAGGAGAGAAAACTTCAAAAATAAAGTCTACTGGAAAAAAAAATGTGAAAACGCTGTAACAGAGCAGTTGGGTTTTCTCTCATTGGATTCAGTCACCTGAAAGTCAGTGCCCAGACAGATTAGATTGCATGATTAGATTAGTTGGCTAGATTAGATTTGAGTCAATTCGATTCAAGTCAATTTTATTCGATTCAATTTGATTTGATTCGATTTGATTCTATTCAATTCAATTTGATTATATAGGCTCCCGTGACATCCAGTGGAAAGAGTTGAGTCATGGCTGATGGATACCCATCTCATCCTAGGACTGGTGCCCAGAGCAGAGGGTGGAATTGGGGCTGGAGGTGCTTGTCTCTCCCTAGAGACTCTGAATGTGACACCCAACTCTTATCAACAGCGAGGCAAGAGGTACACCACTGAATGAAACTGCTGAAACTGTGGCGAGTCGCACACAGCACAACATTTTTGTTTCCTCTCAGTCAGGGCCAGACCATGAAGAAGCATTGGCACCTCTGAACTTCAGGCAGACACCAGACAAAATTAACCTCAGGACTGCTGTCAGTCCTGCAGACATTAATGGCAGCAGTGAAATGCCACGGGAACAGTTATGGGCCTGCTAATGGGGTTGTGCAAAGAAATGTCTTCAAGGTGGAATATATCTGGACACTTGTGCAAAGAGGCTGTTCCCATTCACCTTTTCCTGAGGATTAACTAGCAGTCGTGGCAAACCCTGGGAGGAAAAGCCTGAGGAAAAACTTGCCAGAATCTGTTTTTCCTGGAAACTCAGGAGAATGAGACTTTGTGCCCACTGTAGAAGGTCAACAGCAAAGAAGAGCTCAACACAAACAATTTATGCTCCTAAATGCAGCACTCTGGCAAGATCCCAAGCACTGACCAACAGCTTCGGGCAAGGGCAGAACTGCTGACACCAGGACAAGCATTAGATTTACTGCCCAGCTAATTCATTTTTCCATCTGCCTTTTTTTTTTTTTTTTAAGCTACTTTTAAGGTGTATGGGCTGACATGCCTGATGGTTATTCCCCTTCTCTCTATAAATTCCAGTTGCACCCAAATAATCATCCTGGTGGCCTGAAGTACCTATTCATGTACCAGGGACGGGGCTCTGAGCAACATGATCTCATTGAAGATATCCATCCCTGCTCATTGAGGGGGGTTGGGCTACATGACCTTTAAAGCTCCCTTCCAACCCAAACCATTCTATAGTTCTAGGAAACCACACAGGCTAGGGACCCACAGCAGAGAAACGGGGGCAGGGAACCTCACCTTGGGTGCTGCTGTCTCTGATCACCAGAGCTGGAATTCAGTTCCCAAATTAGACACTTTTCAAGGTGTCTGGGCGTTGGTGCCAAGGTGTGGCAGCATCCAGCTGTCCACCCGTGGTTGGTCTAGTCTAGTGACATCTGAGGGGATCTGAGTGTCCACACTCTGTTATCAGATACGGATCAGATACCACCAATTGAATTTCAGTTCCCGGCAATGTCCCATTTGCTTTGTGCTGTGGGCTGTAGAAGAAGCAATAGTGGAAGAGAGGAACCGTTGGCAAAGAGGAAAAAAAATCCCACCTCACTTACCCCAGAGACATGCCAGAAGGACAAGCCTCATGTTGGTAGTGAAGATCCTGTGCGCTCGTAGTCTCCACAGGAGAGGAGGGCAGGGAGGAGGCAGGACATGCACCCAAGGGACTGGTTATTTGAAATGTCCCACTTGCCATGGCTCCTCCCCTCCACCCCCAAAACCTCCCTCTGTGCCCCGTGGCAGGTGCTCATCAAGTACGAAAAGCCAAGCCTCTGCCAGGAAGCGACTTGTGCCACGAGCATCACGTAAGCTGAGGGATTGTGAAACTGGGCTGTTTCGGGAATCTGCTGAGCAAATAAGTCCTCTCAGGACAGCTGGTTCTAGACCATCGGCAGCAGGGATGGGAGGAGACAGGGTTGGGCAAGTTGCCTTCCACGACTGGCTTCAGGCAGCTGCAGGAACAAGGCATTGGTTCCCAGGCTTAGCTGGGAAAATGGGTATGACCCCATGCCGCTAGTGCAGCATGAGGAGATGTAAGAAACCTATTCTCACTGCTGAAAATAGCGTCTTTCAAAAGTGGAAGTTTTTTCCAGTTTTTCTCCCATGTTTGTCCCAAGAGATGGGAAGTCTTCGTGAAATTTGGTTGCAGGTTTATGTTTGTTCACTATCCAGTTAAATTTTAGGTTGCTGAGACCTCTTCCTGGTCTTGACAAAGCCAGATGTGCAAGCGGCAGGATCAGAGAATTATAGAATCATAGAAACATCTAGGTTCAAAGGGACCTTTAAGATCATCGAGTCCAACCACTGACTTAACACTGCCAACACCACCACTAATCCATGTCCCTCAGCACCATGACTACTCATCTTTTAAATGCCTCCATGGATGGCAATTCCTCCACTTCCCTGGGCAGACTGTTCCAAGGTGCAAAAAACCTTTCGGTGAAGAAATTTTTCCTAATATCCATCCTAAACCTCCCCTGGCACAACTTGAGGTTGCTTCCTCTTGACCTATCACTTGTGACTTGGGAGAAGAGACCGACCCCCACCTCCCTACAACCTCCTTTCATGGAGCTGTAGAAACCAATAAGGTCTCCCCTCAGCCTCCTTTTCTCCAGGCTGAACAACTCCACTTCCCTCAGCCTCTCTTCATAAGACACGTGCTCCAGACACCTCACCAGCTGCATTGCCCTTCTCCGGACACACTCCAGCACCTCAATGTCTTTCTTGTACTGAGGGGCCAAAACTGAACACAGTTTTCAAAGTAGGGGCTTACCTGTCCTCTGTCCTGCCTCTTACCTGCCTCTGTCCCTGGATGGGACAGCCAGGCTCCTATGTCCCTTATGTGGCTGAATCACCCAGATAGTCACACTGCTGAGCAGGGATCTGAAGCAGCGGCTGTCATGGGTGGGATCTACCTCATGACAACTTTTCTATCTGGAAAATGCATTTAGATACCTTGTATTCACGGCAAAGATCATCAAGCACTTCTAGGAGGCAGTTGCAGTCAGGTGTCGCTGGCTGAGGATGTGGATATCCTGAAGGGAAGGCGATGTGATGATAGAATTGCTCCACACCTTCCACCACTCAGCAAAATCCTTGACCACCTCTTTGCATTTGTGCTAGCTATCTGGGCAAGGTTGGCCCACAGGACCATTGCTCAGCCTCGTCCCTAGAAATAGAGGTGGGTGCAAAAGAGCTCAGTTGAACACACAGAAAATAAGCTTTACTGCTGAAGACACACAAGAATATCTTTCATCCCAGGGAGTGTGCGTTGGACAGACAAGAGTTTGTGCAGCTCTGAGGTAGGTACTCCTCTGCTTAGGCTGTACAACCCAGGGACTATTTGCAACACCTCCTTTGACTTCCCCATGCAAAGGAAGAGTGTGAAGATACCCTCTGGAGATGACAGGTAAGGAGAGGACATCCCTGGCAGAAATGGAGGGTAGGAGTGGGTGAGAACTCATGGGGAAGGTGAATGAGGGTAGGGGTAGAAACCCTTCTTTGCAACAGCCAGTCCAGCAAATGAAAGGTGGAGGGGATGGGCCAGAAAAGCAGGCCTGAATAAAGATAAATCTCAGGCCACTGAGGACCATGGCCTTCTCAAAGAGATGCATCAGTCCAAGTTTAAGTCAGGTGCATATTAAATTTCATATCAAAGCTCTTTGTGGTGGAGGAGAGCATTGCATCCAACTGAGAGCAGATGAATCATAGAATAGTTTGGGTTGGAAGGGACCTTTAAAGGCCATCTAGTCCACCCCTCCCCCTTAATGACAGGGACATCTTCAACTAGATCAGGTTGCTCAGAGCCCCATCCAACCTGACCTTGACTGTTTCCAGGGATGGGGCATCCACCAACTCTTTGGGCAACTTGGGCCGGTGTTGCGCCACCCTCATTGTAAAAAAAGTTTTTCCTTATATTTAGTCTGAATCTCCCCTCTTTTAGTTTAAAACCATTACCCCTTGTCCTATCCCAATAGGCCCTGCTAAAAAGTTTGTCCCCATCTTTCTTACAAGCCCCGCTTAAGTACTGAAAGGCCACAAGAATGTCTCCCCAGAGCCTTCTCTTCTCCAGGATGAACAACCCCAACTCTCTCAGCCTGTCCTCATAGGAGAGAATATAGACAAGGTCCCTATATTAGCATTTGAAGACCATTCTCATCTGTTTGCTTAGTTTTCAGTTTTGCTTACTGAGGACATTTTCAACCTCTCCATCTCTGTCCTGTTTTCTATGCTTAGATAGCTGTTACTGCCTCCATTCTGGCCAGTCTCCAGCAGGCCAATGGTTGGCCAACAACCTTCTTGAAAGCTAATGAACACACCCAGCTACTGATGTGCAGCAGAGACCTCAGCACTCCTGGGAAAAGAAGATGGTCACGCGGACATCTTGTACGTGGAGGGACCTCGTGTTCCAGAAGACTCAGGTGAGGTTTGCTTTTTTCGCAATACCCATAGGTTGTTGAGCCACAGCCTGTTGTGCTTTGATACTGATCCTTAGGTTCTTCCCGCTTGTGGGGAGTCTGGCCAGTAATTCCTGGTTTGTATTTGTACAGTCGATTACTTGTTTGATAGTTAATCCCAACAAACCCGTGTTTGTTGACAACACTTTGCATGTTATCTTCTAGGTGGCTACAAATAGAAGTATTGGCTTTGTGTTCAATGTTTTTCCGGGAACTGAATTTATACTGAATTTTCTAAAATTCACTGGAGTTCTTTCCTCTCCCACTCCCTGACTTCTTCCCTCCCTCATTCCCTCTTCATTCCTCTCTCCCTTCTTTTTTTCCTTTCTTCCTTCCCTCCTTTATTCCTCTTTCTGTCTCTTTCCCTCTTTCATTCAGTTATTTGTTCATTCATTAAGATCCAAGTGGATCAAAGTGTAATTTTGACCATGAAGGGAAGCTTGGAGCAGCTGACTGTGCATGAGGGTTCTTGGGTGGAGTGTCTTGTACTATATGACAATTCTTGACATCCACCATGGCTTTCCTGAAATGTTCTGCTGTTTCCCAGCATCTTTTACTTGGAGTACCCAAAAATTCAAAAAGAAATTCCTGTTTTCTCTCTGCTGAACTGTTGAACACACAGTCCTGGCCAGCCATGGTACCTCTCCTCAGGACACTCTCAAGATAACCTGTATTTCCTGATTTTCCTCCTGCCATACACCGGTCCTGTGCATGCACAGCAGGGAAGGCAGTGATTTGGGTGGCTTTAGCATCATCGCTGTCAGTCAGTTCTCAACATGGAGAAGCAAAGTCCTGCTATTTATTTAACCAGGCTCTCCATCTCTTCCAAGGGAAGCAGTGTCCATGCTGTCTTTTAATAACGTCATCGCTTTCTCAGGCATGCCAGGATCAAGCTTTAATATCACCGGCATTCTTAGGGTGAAAACCCAACCATTTGTTGAGTTTCATCATCAGACCTGCTGTGCTCATCAAGCTTTAGTATCACGGGCATTCTCAGGGTGAAAACTCAACCATTTATCAAACCATCAAACCTTCTGTGCTGAACTTAGCTTTGTGGACAACTCCATGCAGCCAAGGCATGAACCAGCTCATATTCACACTGCTGAGGGGTAGCACCACGCAAAGTGGACTAGCTATGCTCATTCTTCATGGTACTCAGTTTGGATGGGCTCTTTGCTCCATGCCTGAGGATATATTTGCATTGTTTTTCAGCTCAAAATGGTTGCGGTAGTAGGAATTCTTTTTTTTAAGCCTGTTGGAGAGTTGTTTCCTATAGGACAAAGACGAGATACGTTGGGTACACTGGGTAGTAGCATGGATGTGCACCCATGGGGAGGCAGAGCTGGCTAAACTAGAGCCAGAGCAGAGCGAGGCAAAAGTAGTCTGATACAGCTCTACAGGGCTTCTCTAGGGTGGGCTCTGGTGTGAACAGTCCCTCATCTGGGCTTTGGCTTTCCCTGGGGAAAATTCGTGCTTTGGTCTGGAAGAGAGAGTGGGATAGGATTAGCATGCATGCTGTGCAAACACAGAGGGAACAGGCGAGAAATTAGTTAAAGAAGAGATATCACGTCTGGGACCTGATGTCTGTGCCCTGTGGCAAGGTGGTTGATCTGAGGTGAGAAGGTTTAAGTGTGTAGAGATGGGAAGGATGCTCTCCATGGACCTGAGGAGATGCATTCGAAGAGAACTGAACCATGCTCTCTATGGCCACCACAAAAGTTTTTGTTTTTTTTATCCATCAGCGAGTTTGCTGATGACAAATTGCTGGGAGGGGTGGGTGACACACCAGAAGGCTGTGTTGCCATTCAGCGTGACCTGGACAGGCTGGAGAGCTGGGCAGAGGGAAACTTTATGAAATTCAATAAAGGCAAGTGTAGGGTACTGCACCTGGGGAAGAATAACACCATGTATCAGTACAGGTTGGGGCTGACCTCCTGGAGAGCAGTTCTGTGGAAAGGGACCTGGGAGTCCTGGTGGACAACAGGATGACCATGAGCCACTGTCCTGGTTTGAGGCCACCAATGTGCTCTAGTGGCCAAGAAGGCCAATGGCATCCTGGGGTGCATCAAGAGGAGTGTGGCCAGCAGGTCAAGGGAGGTCATCCTCCCCCTCTCCTCTGCCCTGGTGAGGCCACATCTGGAGTACTGTGTCCAGTTCTGGGCTCCCTGGTTCAAGAAGGACAGGGAACTGCTGGAGAGAGTCCAGCAAAGGGCTACAAAGATGATTACGGGACTGGAGCATCTTTCTTATAAGGAAAGACTGAGGGACTTGGGTTTGTTTAGTCTGGAGAAAAGAAGACTGAGGGGGGATCTTATCAATACTTATCAATACTTAAAGGGGGGGTGCCAGGGGGATGGGAACAGTCTTTTTTCAGTGGTGCCCAGTGATAGGACGAGAGGGAACAGGCACAAACTTGAATATAGGAAGTTCAATCTAAACATGAGGAGGAACTTCTTTACTTTGAGGGTGGCAGAGGCTGCCCAGAGAAGTGGGGGAGTCTCCCACTCAGGAGACATTTAAAACCCACCTGGATGCCATCCTGTGCAACTGCTGTAGGTGACGCTGCTGGAACATTCAGGGTTCCTTTTATAATTACGGATGATTTAATCAATGCACATAGCTCAAAGTAATGTTTTGTCCTCTGCAAGACATTGAAAGTGGCCCAGCCCTTTGTCAAAAAGTCATATGCCAGGATTCTTGGGGACCTGACAGCTCTCCATGTCCATTCCCATATACCACTCCCCTTTAACTTTGCTTTTTTCACCTCATGCTTTGGGTTGGCGGGGGGGGGACGGGGACGACAGGATACACGGACACACGACACTGTTGCACCAAGGCTCTGCGGCATTTGGTCTTACAAAGCTTTGCTGAGGCATTGACCCAAACCTCAAATTTTAGCAGGATTTGGGGGGGGGGGGGGGGGGCGAGGGGGAGGGGGCAAACTGCCATGCCAAGTGTAGAATGAGCCACACATATCTTGAAGACAAACATTTTAATAAGGCACTCAGACATCTGGAGCATAACACATGACTGAGGCAATTTGACTGTACTTTATATAAAAGGAAACAATTTTGACTGTGGTTTTGGGGTGCAACTTCCAATGTCACACACTCTTTCTTGTTATTTCTTGACTCCTGACCTGGTGGTCATTGGGCAGAATGTGTTGGCCGTGAGTGGGTGTGCAATGAAGGTGGCCCAGCCTTCACAGCTAACAGGGCTAGTAGACTTCCTTTAAGTCAGGTCATCTTCTGGCTGTGACATTGCTCAAGACCTCAACATGGACATGCCAACCATGGCACTGCTCACTGTCCCTGGGACAACTTTCCATCTCTGGACAGTGTCTTGCCAAGCCTGGAGCCATCCAGGTGTCTCTGGCTGCCTCTCTCAGGAAGTAAGGCTGTCACTAATTACAAGCAGTACGTTGGCAGCTGCATCACTGCAAGGAGCTGGAACTCCCTGCAGGCTCTGTGGAGGCTCAGGGGTACACAAACCACAGAGCCATCTCTTGGCCAAAGTCCACAGAGGTCCTTTCCCTTCTTTGATTCCCCAAAGCCACTTTGTGGGGATAATCATCTAAATCTTGTAGAAGTCTGGTTGTGTGTGACGCTTTTGGCTGCGGTCTGCCGGGAGATGTCACCCTGCACTACACCTCTTTCAACACTAGGACAATGCTAGGACAAGGCTAGGACAAGAGGTAGCGGGCACAAACTTGAACATAGGAAGTTCCATCTTAACATGAGGAGGAACTTCTTGACTGTAAGGGTGGCACAGCACTGGAACAGGCTGTCCAGAGAGGTTGTGGAGTCTCTCACACTGGAGATATTAAAAATGTGCCTGGATGCTGTCCTGTGCAACTGCTGTAGGTGACCCTGCTCTGTCAGGGGGGTTGGACTAGATGATCTCCAGAGGTCCCTTCCAACCCTGACCATTCTGCAATGCTGTGATTCTGTGAAGGCTGTGCTTCCGAATCCCACCACGTCTTGCACAACTGGCCTTACTTCACTGAAACTCATCACCTGGTGTAGGCTCTATCAGACTGCATCAAGAGGGGTGCAATGGGACGCTGTCTTGTCTGCACACCCTTTCCTAAATGCGTGTACAGCACCGCTGGCCCTAGAGCTGACCATGCATGTTGGTCCTGGACATGTCCCATGCATTCAAAGAGCTCCCCTTCTTGGCTTGGAAAGTGGAGGGGATATCTTACCATTCTGCTGTTCAACCCATCCTGTGCAAGGGACAGACCAGGCTCCTACAACCCCAGGGTCTGGAAGCCCACCAACCCTGCTTATTCTCCCATTTTCTTTTTATTATTATCATCATTATTATTATAATCATCATCATCATCTCATCATTTGTGCTAGCATTGGCAGCACACCCAAAACACCACTGCCTTTAAGTGGTCCTCCTCATTTTCTCTGCTGCTCTCCTGTTTGATGAGCAGCCCCAAGAGAACATTTTGGTTGGTTGCTGCTCCCAAACAAGACACCCTGGCCAGTGGATGTGAAAAGCAAGACATCTGTGTTTCATCTGTGTGCTCTCAGGCATGTGCTACTCACCTCTCCCTGCAGAAGAGGGATGTGTTGGACGGCAGGGAGGTGGGTCCTACGTTGGGAGACCCAAGAGACTGCCTCAGGGGAAAAACAGTCAAGGGACGGGACAGAGAGCAGAGGCACAACCCAGGAGAAAAAGCTCTCCAAGAGAGAAAGAGTGCAAAAGCACAGCCAAAAGTGCTGGAGCATGTCCAGAGAAGGACAACAAAGCTGGTGGGGGGTCTGGAGCACAAGTCTTGTGAGGAGCAGTTGAGGGAACTGGGGTTGTTTAGTCTGGAGAAAAGGAGGCTGAGGGGCGACCTTATCACTCTGCAGCTCCCTGAAAGGAGGTTGTGGAGAGGTGGGGGTTGGTCTCTTTTCCCATGTAACAGGCAGTAGGACAAAAGGAAAGCTTGAAGTTGCACCAGGGGAGGTTTAGGATGGATATTAGGAAAAATTTCTTCACCGAAAGGGTTGTCAAGCATTGGAACAGGCTGCCCCAGGATGTGATGGAGTTGCCATCCCTGAAGGTATTTAAAAGATGGGTAGATGTGATGCTGAGGGACATGGTTTAGTGGTAGTGTTGGCAGTGTTAAGTCAATGGTTGGACTTCATGATCTTAAGGGTCTTTTTCAACTGAAATGATTCTGTGATTCTACTAAATTAATTGCTTTCACGTTGAGGTTTGATACCATTTGCAGCCTTGGGTACAAACCCCTCTGTCCAACAGCAGCCAGTTACCCCAGTTGTCAGTGGCTGGTCTATACCCAGTGCTCAGCTGGCTTCAAATAAGGACAAATCCTAATCCCTGTCCCAAGGAAATGTCATGTTCAGCCCCTGCATCCTGTCCCAGTAGATCCTGTCGAAGGTCTCACTCTGCGCCACTGTGAAATGGTTCTTCCAGTCCCCGCAGATGCCTGAAGACAAAGCGTTTCGGGCTCAGAGCCCACCCCACCACACAACCCCCCTCTCTGCTCCATAGGCACAAGGGGAGAGGCTCAGCTTTTGGGTCCAGTTACCAATCCAAGGGGGGTCGTGCAGAATGAGAGACCATTCCCATCCCCTAGGAACATTCCAGGTCAGGTTGGACGGGGCTATGAGGAACCTGATCTAGCTGAAGATGTCCCTGCTTACTGTAGGGCGATTGAACTACATGGCCTTTAAAGGTCCCTTCCAACCCAACACTTCTATGATTTTATCCTGTGGTTCTATGATTCTGTGGACACCATTCTTCAGACCCAAATGCACTGTGATGTAGCTCTCCAAGACACCCTTGGTCTGGCTGTCCTCATGGGGCAGGACACCTGATGGGAGGTCTCCCCAAGGTGTTGTATGGGATCCCTCTTGCTCACCCTTCCTCAGGAACTGGCCCTTCGTCTGGTCCATGATGTCTGCAGGGAGCAGGATGGAGCTGCACATTGGGTTCTCCCGCATGGCTGTGAAGGAGGCATTTTGCACCACTGAGGAGATGGCCTTCTCATCCAAATCCTGCCCCAGGAACCGGCAGAGACGTCTCACACTTCCATGCAGGTCCTGGAGAGACAGATGGAGCCTGTTACCACCAAGTGGTTTGTGACACACCAGCACATTTAGAGCTGGAGGGTCTGCCTAGGTGTCTACCTGCTTCAGCTCTTCATAGGTGATGAAGAAAAAATTCTCTGTGTCCTTCATCGCCATCCAGCCTCGGACATGTTCGAACCAGGAGCCATGGGGCACTGATGGGAGGCAAAAGGCAGTAGGTCAGGGCCGGGCAGGGGATGTGCAAGGCCAAGGGTTCACACAAGGTTGGGAACAGGGCTGCCATGATGCAGGACAGAGCAATGGTGTCCAGGGAGCAGGTGGGACTGGAAGGTTCAACTGCAATTGCAGCTGAGCAATGGGTTCTTCTCCAGCCACCTCCATGGTGGGAAGAGGTTGAAGCTAGAGGTGTGCAATGGTCATGGCAGAGCTTTATAGGGTTTCTTGGCCAAGACTTCCTGAAGACATCTGAACTCTGCAGGAGAAGGCAGGGAAATCTACTTTCCATCTCCTTCAAAGCACAAGAGGGCTTTGTGGACCTGTATGTCTCTCCAAAAGTGTTTTGCTTTCCTCCTGAGCTATTCGCCCCGCTCCTGTGGGAAGCTTGGCTTCACAGCCATCATCACTGGACTGTAGCAAAAGACCCTTGACCTGGAGGCAATGGGAGACACCACCCACCCATCCCAGTACCCTGAGTAAGCTCCAAACCACACTCACGCTCTCCATTCAGAAAGTCCTTCAAGAACTGCTCGAAGGATGTGGGATCCTCATAGCTGTTGCACATCTTGGAGAAGTAGTAGTAGGAGACAACAACATCTCGAGGATCCCGTAGGGTGTAAATAACCTAAGGTAGAGTGTGTACAGCAGTGATACGCTCTCAGTAGGGAAGGGGAGTTGTAGGCCCTGGTACTAGGGTAGATCTGAAAATGGAGGAGTCTGCCACACAAGGACCAACTCTGTGCTGCTCATGCAGAACTTGGGCAGGGGTCTCCATAAACACACAAGTCCGCTAGAGCCATTGGAGACTCTGCAAAATATCCAAGAGGGGCAGGATGTGAGATGGGGCTCTGGACATTTCCATCTGGAAGTCATGGAGGACACTTGCCACTCTCTTAGGCCAACACCAAGGTCCTCACCCAACAGCCTTCACTCAAGGTTCCCCAGATCCTGTGCAATGGATCCCCCCCATTTTCCTTGAAGCTCTGCATGGGTGCCCATCCCACCTTGGCATGTGAATGGGAGAAGGACTTGGGGAAGATGTGCCTGGGGAGGTGGCAGGTCAGGAGGCGAGGCGAGGGGTAGCTGAGGGCTGACTCCAGACCCAGACGAGTTGAGAACCAGGGCATGCGGTCAGAATTGAGGACAGCTCGGCTCCAGCTGGGACAGCCACGGCTGCGAATGAGGCTCAGGATCTCGGTCATCCACACGGTGCCTGCCAGGGAAAGCAGAGATGAAGGGTAGGGGACCTTGCCTGGGGGGTCAGGATGGGAGGACCTCACTGTGCCACAACTCCATGGTCAGCAGCACCCTCAACGCTGAGTCTGTGCCCCCCCGTCAACGTGATAGTGCTGCTCTGCCCATGCACTACCACTGCGGTAAAAAACCCCCAAAACAGTCCTGTTCCCCACCACAAGAGAAGATTCATCCTCTGAAGAACACCTGGAGACGTTTCCAAAGCCTTCACCCCTCTCCTGCCCCTCTCCACCCTTGGCCAGCCCTGCTGTCCACCCCTCATACCAGACTTGGGGTAGGTGACGTTGAAAATGTCATCATCCCGCACCAGGAACTCATTGTGGGCGAAACTCAAGCTGTGCTCAGAGTTGTAGGCAGGAGGGAACTTAATGCCTTCGTACGTCACATAGTGGACCGGCATCATGCCGGGGTGAGGATGGGGATGGGGTGCTGCAGCTCTGCGCCACTACGGTGGGAAGGGAGAGAGATAGGGTAAAGGGTGCTGACTCCAAACCAAGAAACTTCTTCCCCCCGTTGCAGGTCCCAAACAGGAGCCCATCAGGGGATGTTGGGGATATGGGATGTGGATTATGGGATAACCCACCTGGATACTCTCCTGTCCTTCCTCATGGGGACCCTACCTCACCAGCAGCTTGTGGAGATGGGGGACTGATGGCTCGTAGGGCATTTAAGGAGCTCTAGGGCTAAATTCCTGCTGGTGGACCAACCTCCCATCTCCCTATCCTTGCCACCTCACGTGTTTACCTGCCCTCACAGCTTGGAGGGGTGTCAAGCAGCCATCGGTGCAGGATCTCTGGCCAGCCAGGAGGACAGGAGGTAGATCTTCCCTGTCTGGTAGCCAAAACCCAGCCTTAATCTGCTTCAGGAGCTACAGGTCCTCGGAGGTTCCAGGAACTGGAGGGAGAATAAAAAGGGGAGGGAAAAGTTTTCTGCCCTTGTGACACCATTTTGGAGCAATGATTAACAAGACCCAAAGTCCAGAGGACATCTCTCTCCCAGAGCACACCAGTGCAGGTCCTTTTGGGAGCACGGTGGGGTGGGAAGCTGGTGTCCTCTGCCCTTAACCCCAAGAACTCCACTTTTCTCCTATACCCCTTTGAATTCCCACCTAACCCTCTCCCTTTTCCTCCAAATACGCTATTGAACGATTGCCCTGAGCTGAAGATCCTTTCCCAGTAAATTTCCCAGTAAATCCCAGTAAATTTCACAAATCCATTAAAAAAAAATGGATTATTAAAATAGATCATTACAGGGAACCAAACCAAAAGTCCTTCCAGGAAAGGCAGAGATGCTGCTACAGCAATAAAAGATGGGGCAGGTCGTCTTTTTCATGAAAAACCTTCATGATTGTGCTACGGGGAGAGGAAGAAGAGAAGTTCTTCCTCCCTTAGAGGCACTATGTGGTCTGCTGTAGATCCAAGGACAGCGATCTTTAATGCCATTAATTAGAAACAACCAATGCCTCTTGTAAATCAGGGCAGCCACGCAGTCATCTGCGAAATTAAAAGCATTTTCTACACGTTCCCCTGGGAATGCAGCAAGTATTCCGCTGTCGTGCAAAAGGACTGCTACGCCGAAAATTATATGTAAAATTCTGATAAAAATAGCCTGAAAAATGAGCCTGTGGGGTGTGCACAGAGTGTTTGAGAAGTTGTAAATATTGGCTTCCAGCGCAGAGGACTTGGTTTTTTTTTAAAAAAAAAACAAACAATGAAAGAAGCAATTTCCCTTCCGATCCTGCTTTGTTTTCCAAGCAAACAGGAGAAAAAAATGGGATTAAGAAATGTTTAAACACTTCAAAGAGAAATGTTAACCCACCCCCGGGCAGTGGGTTAACAGCAGAAGTGGGGAATTGCATTAACCCATCACTTTCCCTGTTTTGAGTTAAGAAATAAGTAAAGCAAAACTAAAAACTACAGGAAAAACCTCAAATTATTACCAATTTTTTTTTTTCTTTGCAATCCGAGTGGGTATCTGCATTTTTCAGAACGGACCTAAAATAAATCTATCTGGTGTTTTATAATCAACAGTTAATAGATAACTGTAGGCTTGCCTCCCTCCAAAAATTAAGTATACTAGCCTAAATAATTATTAACAATTAGATAACAAATATGTTTGTAAACACCTCCACGTGGATGAATTGTTAGTTAAAAAATGGCATTGTTTGTATTTTAGAAATACATATTTTATCGTATTAAAAGGCATTAAAACATTATAAGCAACGAGAGGTTAGGTAATATATAGAGAAACCCAGAAATGAATATATTAAACTTTAGATATTTTTAAATTTTCTGATTAAGATAAACCATCCATGCTACTAGGGAAAAAATAGAATGAAAAAAAAAGCAAAAAAGATTTTAAGCTGCAGCTAGGGCATTGAAGTTAAACTTTAAGGAAAAGCCAGTAATTATAAAGATTGTCAAGTATTAAAAATGTTAACATGCAACAACTACAAATCAAACCTGTCATGTCAGAATTAATAGCAATTAAATGATATTTAAAAGAGAAGAATGAACAAACGCATGATATCCTTTTAAAACACAGCAATGAGGTATGAATAGAATAAATCAATTTCTTCAGCAGTAAGGTTTTAAAAAGAAATCCCCAAACTTACCCAAACCGGAATCCACGACAATTTAGAATGAATTAAAACAAGTTAATTAATTAAAGTTACCACTTTAAAATTAATTAAAGCAGTAACAGAGAAGTGAATTCTCATTAAAGAGAACCCTTTTGTGCTAAAGTGGAACGGAAATCAAACGCCTCGCGCTTTCCAGGAGCCTGGGCGATTCCCCCGCCGCTGCAGCTCCAACAGGACGTTGGCCCCAGTTGGGTGGAAAATCGGAAATAAATAAATAAAGCAGCAAAAATATCGATATCCATTTTGGAACGGTGTTTTTTCAGACCTCACCTGCACGGGACGTGCTGGTTGGATACCCCGAGCAGGCACTGAGTGGTTAGTCAAAGAGAGAAAAGGCAAAAGGTGGTTCATTTCAGGATTAATCCAGCTTTGGGTCTTCTCCACCAGCGGTGTTCCTCAAGGGTCGGTACTGGGTCCGGGGCTGTTCAACGTCTTTGTTGGTGACATGGATGTTGGGATGGAGTGCACCCTCAGCAACTTGGCCGATGACACCGAGCTGTGAGGCGAGGTAGACATTCTGGAAGGAAGGGATGCCATCTAAAGGGACTTGGACAGGCTGGAGAGGTGGGCCTGTACAAACCTCATGAAGTTCAACAAGGCCAAGTGCAAGATCCTGCACCTGGGTCAGGGCAATCCCAAGCACAAATCCAGGCTGGGCAGAGAATAGCTGGAGAGCAGCCCTGAGGAGAAGGAGTTTAGGGTGTTGGTGGATGAGAAGCTCAATGAGAGCCGGCAATGCATGATTGCAGCCCAGAAAGCCAGCCGCAACCTGGGTTGCATCCCCAGCAGCGTGGCCAGCAGGGCGAGGGAGGGGATTCTGCCCCTCTGCTCCACTCTACTCTGGGGAGACCCCCCTGCAGTGCTGCCTCCAGCTCTGGGGCCACCAACATCAGAAGGACATGGACCTGTTGGAGCAAAGACAGAGGAGGCCACGGAGATGCTGCGAGGGTTGGAGCCCCTCTGCTGTGAGGACAGGCTGGGAGAGTTGGGGGTGTTCAGCCTGGAGAAGAGAAGGCTCTGGGGAGAACTTATAACAGCTTTCCAGGATCTGAAGAGGGCCTACACAAGAACTGGAGAGGGATATTTTGCAAGGGCATATTGTGATAGAACAAGGGGGAATGGCTTCAAACTGGAAGAGGGAAGATTTAGAACAGATATAAGGATGACATTCTTTACTGTAAGGGTGGCGAGACATCGGAACATTGCCCAGGGAAGTTGTGGCTGCCCCATCCCTGGAGGTGTTCAAGGCCTGGCTGGATGGGGTTTTGAGAAGCCTGATCTAGTGGGAGGTGTCCCTGCCCATGGCAGAGGGGTTTGGAACTGTATGATCTTCAAAGTCCCTTCCAACCTAAACCACTTTATGATTCTATGAATCTCTGGAGGCACCAGGTGGTGCTCATAGGTGATGGGGAGCAGCAAGATGTCCAGATGGAATTATGAGGAACATCAGATGCCTTGGGGACATGATTCCCTGCCCTTCCCCACTGAACATAAAGGGAATATGGCAACTTTTAGGTACCTAATAGGTGCAGCCGTCCAGGCTGGTTAGCGTGATGGTCCTCCATTGGGACCTCAAAGAGGTCCATGTCACCATGTCATCGTGCCTTTAACCTCCACCAGCTGCCCCAAACCAAATCCTTCCCAAGGTCCCAACCAGGAAGCAGATTGCATTGCAGCATGAGAAGGTCCAAGCAACCTGGGGAGACATGGAGATATGTGGGTTGATTGCACCAGGCACCTCCAAGGACCTCCTTCACCTGTGTTTATTTGCAACCTCTGTTTGTCTTTTTTTTTTTTTTTCTATTTTTAAATTTTATTTTTTGAAATACAGCTTTTCAACCAGCTCCTGCGTTTTGTTTCTTGGTGCAGCTCCAAGTGGCTTTCTATCTCCTTGTCTGCTTTGCCTCTTGCCAAACCCAAGTCGAAGAGCTGCATCATCTGTGGGGCCTTTCAATCACTCACAGCTCTTTCAAACCATGGGCGAGGGTGGTGGCGAGCCCCTGGCGCAGGTTGCCCAGAGAAGCTGTGGCTGTCCCATCCCTGGAGGTGTTCAAGACCAGGTTGGAGGGGGCTTGGAGCAACCTGGGCTGGCGGGATGTGTCCCCGCCCATGGCAGGGGGGGTGGAATGAGATGATCTTTAAGGTCCCTTCCAACCCAAACCATTCTATGATTCTATTTGAGCTCTTTGAGGATGTTTGCTAAGGGCTGATGGTGATTATCTCTGTTATTGGTTTATCTTGAGGCCTCTTGCATTGTCACGTTGGGAGGTGGACGTAGGGTTGGGTGGTAGGAACATCACAGAGCTTCCCAGTCGTGATCACCATAGAACCAGTTTGGTCAGGATCACAGACTCATAGCCTGTTTTAGGTTGGAAGGGACCGTAAAGACCATCTCGTTCCACCCCCCTGCCCTGCGCAGGGACATCTCCCACCAGCCCAGGTTGCTCAAAGCTCTGTCCAACCTGGCTTGAACACCTCCACAGATGGAGCCTCCACAACTTCTCTGGGCAACCTGCGCCAGTGTCTCACCACCGTCAGAGTGAAAAATTTCTTCCGGATATCTAATCTAAATCTCCCCTCTTCCTGCTGGAAGCCATTCCCCCTTGTCCTATCAAGCAGGGTGGTGACCCAACAACATGAACCCTTCGGGTCCCGGGGCTGGACGCAGCGGGGTTATGCATCTCCCTTCTACATTGAGGGTGGTGAGACTCTGGCCCAGGTTCCCCAGAGAGGTGGTGGCTGCCCCGTCCCCCGACACATCCCAGGCCAGGTTGGACAGGGCTCTGAGCCACCAGATCCAGTTGAAGATGCCCCTGCCCATGGCAGGGGGTTTGGATGAGACGGCCTTTAATGGTCCCTTTCCACCCAAACCCTTCGGTGATTCCATGATTGGACTCCATCTCCCTCGGGGTCATTCCGGGGATCCGTTCTGCGTGTCCTCCCCCTCCGCGTGTGTGTCCCCACGCCGGCCAAGGACAGGAGCAGCCTGGTGTCCCTGGACCAGCACCTTCAGCCGGCCTTGGCCTTGCTCCATGAGGGCCCTCTCACTGCACACACGCGCTCCAGGAGCGTCCCTGCCATGCACACGCGTGTCCCCGCACCCACACACGCCCCAGGAGTGTCCATGCATTGCACACGTCTGTCCCCACATGCGTGTGGCTATGCACACACACGGTGCAGGCACGTCCCTGCGTCGCACACGTGTGTCCCCACGTGCACATGTGTCCCCCCCACACCCACTCACGTGCTCCAGGCACATCCCTGCTGTCCACACACGTGTCCCCACATGCACACGTCTCCATGTCCACACGCATACTCCAGGTATGTGCATTGCACACACGTGTCCCCACATGCACACGCACGGTCCCATGTGCACACATGTGCTCCAGAAACATCTCTGTTGTACACACACACGTCCCCACGTTCACACGTGTCTCCATGCCCACACACGTACTCCAGGGAGATCCCTGCCATGCACACGTGTCCCCATGTGTACACACGTGTCCCTATGCACACACACATGCACCAGGCACATCCCTGAATTGCACATGTGCGTCCCTAAATGCACACGCATGTCCAAATGTGCACGCGTGTGCTCCAGGCATGTGCCTTCATCGTACATGCATCTCCCCACATCCACACGTGTGTCCCCATGCGCACACACGTGCTCCAAGCATGTCCCTGCACTGCACACGTGTCCCCACATCCGCACGCGTGTCCCCATGTGCACACTCATGCTCTAGGCACAGTCCTGCCTTGCACACGTGTCCCCGCATGCACATGCGTGTCTCTGTGCCCACACACGTGCTCCCGGAATGCCCCTGCATTGCACACACGTGTCCCCAAGCCCACACACACGGCCAAGACATTTACCTGTACTGCACGCACGTGTCCCCACACCCACAGGCGTGTCCCCACGCCCACAGATGTGCTCCATGCATGACCCTGCATTGCACACGTGTGTCCCCGCACGCACACACGTGTCCCCACGCCCACACACATGCTCCACGCACCTCCCTGCCATGCACACACATGTCCCCACGCACACACACATGCTCCACGCGTGTCCCCACGCCCACACACACGCTGCAGACAGGTCCCTGCGGTGAACACGTGTGTCCCCACACACCTACGCGTGTCCCCATGCCCACACACACGCTGCAGACAGGTCCCTGCAGTGCACACGCGTGTCCCCACACGCCCACGCGTGTCCCCATGCCCACACACATGCTGCAGACAGGTCCCTGCGGTGCACACGTGTGTCCCCACACACCCACGCGTGTCCCCACACACCCACGCGTGTCCCCACGCCCACACACGCGCTGCAGGCAGGTCCCTGCGGTGCACACGCGTGTCCCCACACGCCCACGCGTGTCCCCACGCCCACACACACGCTGCAAGCAGGTCCCTGCAGTGCACACGCGTGTCCCCACACGCCCACGCGTGTCCCCACGCCCACACACGTGCTCTACACACCTCCCTACCATGCCCACGCGTGTCCCCACGCCCACACACACGCTACAGACAGGTCCCTGCAGTGCACACGCGTGTCCCCACACACCCACGCGTGTCCCCACGCCCACACACACGCTGCAGACAGGTCCCTGCAGTGCACATGCGTGTCCCCACACACCCGCGCGTGTCCCCACGCCCACACACACGCTGCAGACAGGTCCCTGCGGTGCACACGCGTGTCCCCACACACCCACGCGTGTCCCCACGCCCACACACATGCTCCACACACCTCCCTACCATGCCCACGCGTGTCCCCACGCCCACACACATGCTGCAGACAGGTCCCTGCGGTGCACACGCGTGTCCCCACACACCCACGAGTGTCCCCACGCCCACACACACGCTGCAGACAGGTCCCTGCGGTGCACACGCGTGTCCCCACACACCCACGCGTGTCCCCACGCCCACACATGTGCTCCACGCACCTTCCTACCATGCCCACGCGTGTCCCCACGCCCACACACACGCCCAAGACATTTACCTGTACTGCACGCACGTGTCCCCACACCCACAGGCGTGTCCCCACGCCCACAGATGTGCTCCATGCATGACCCTGCATTGCACACGTGTGTCCCCGCGCCCACACACATGCTCCACGCACCTCCCTGCCATGCACACACATGTCCCCACGCACACACACATGCTCCACGCGTGTCCCCATGCCCACACACACGCTGCAGGCAGGTCCCTGCGGTGCACACGCATGTCCCCATGCCCACACACACGCTGCAGACAGGTCCCTGCGGTGCACACGCGTGTCCCCACACACCCACGTGTGTCCCCACGCCCACACACACGCTGCAGACAGGTCCCTGCGGTGCACACGCGTGTCCCCACACACCCACGTGTGTCCCCACGCCCACACACACGCTGCAGACAGGTCCCTGCGGTGCACACGCGTGTCCCCACACGCCCACGCGTGTCCCCACGCCCACACACACGCCGCAGACAGGTCCCTGCGGTGCACACGCGTGTCCCCACACGCCCACGCGTGTCCCCATGCCCACACACATGCTGCAGACAGGTCCCTGCGGTGCACACGCGTGTCCCCACACACCCACGCGTGTCCCCACGCCCACACACACGCTGCAGGCAGGTCCCTGCGGTGCACACGCGTGTCCCCACACGCCCACGCGTGTCCCCATGCCCACACACATGCTGCAGACAGGTCCCTGCGGTGCACACGTGTGTCCCCACACACCCACGCGTGTCCCCACACACCCACGCGTGTCCCCACGCCCACACACGCGCTGCAGGCAGGTCCCTGCGGTGCACACGCGTGTCCCCACACGCCCACGCGTGTCCCCACGCCCACACACACGCTGCAAGCAGGTCCCTGCAGTGCACACGCGTGTCCCCACACGCCCACGCGTGTCCCCACGCCCACACACGTGCTCTACACACCTCCCTACCATGCCCACGCGTGTCCCCACGCCCACACACACGCTGCAGACAGGTCCCTGCAGTGCACACGCGTGTCCCCACAAACCCACGCGTGTCCCCACGCCCACACACACGCTGCAGACAGGTCCCTGCAGTGCACACGCGTGTCCCCACACACCCACGTGTGTCCCCACGCCCACACACATGCTGCAGGCAGGTCCCTGCAGTGCACACGCGTGTCCCCACACACCCACGCGTGTCCCCACGCCCACACACATGCTGCAGGCAGGTCCCTGCGGTGCACACGCGTGTCCCCACACACCCGCGCGTGTCCCCACGCCCACACACGTGCTCCACACACCTCCCTACCATGCCCACGCGTGTCCCCACGCCCAAACACACGCTGCAGGCAGGTCCCTGCGGTGCACACGCGTGTCCCCACACACCCACGCGTGACCCCACGCCCACACACACGCTGCAGGCAGGTCCCTGCGGTGCACACGCGTGTCCCCACGCCCACACACGTGCTCCACACAGCTCCCTACCATGCCCACGCGTGTCCCCACGCCCACACACACGCTGCAGGCAGGTCCCTGCGGTGCACACGCGTGTCCCCACACACCCACGCGTGTCCCCACGCCCACACACACGCTGCAGGCAGGTCCCTGCGGTGCACACGCGTGTCCCCACACACCCGCGCGTGTCCCCACGCCCACACACGTGCTCCACACACCTCCCTACCATGCCCACGCGTGTCCCCACGCCCACACACACGCTGCAGGCAGGTCCCTGCGGTGCACACGCGTGTCCCCACACACCCGCGCGTGTCCCCACGCCCACACACGTGCTCCACACACCTCCCTACCATGCACACACGTGTCCCCACGCCCACACACACGCTGCAGGCAGGTCCCTGCGGTGCACACGCGTGTCCCCACACACCCACGCGTGTCCCCACGCCCACACATGTGCTCCACGCACCTCCCTACCATGCACACACGTGTCCCCACGCACACACACGTGCTCCACGCATGTCCCCACATGCCCACGCGTGTCCCCACGCCCACAAACACCCTGCAGGCAGGTCCCTGCGGTGCACACACGTGTTCCCACACGCCCGCGCGTGTCCCCATGCCCACACCCGTGCCCCAGGCCCGTCCCTGCCGTGCACACACGTGTCCCCACACGCCCACGGATGTCCCCGTACGCACCGCACGCCGCGGCCCCACGCATGCGCGCAGCCCCTACCGCGGCACCGGCCCCCTCCCGCGCATGCGCCCCCGCCGCAGCGCCGCGCCGCTCCGCGCCGCGCGCATGCGCAATCCGCCACCGTCCCCCCCCTCCTCCGCCCCGCCCCCGGAAGTGGCGTTGCGGCGCAGCGCCCGAGCGCGGCCGGAAGCGGTGCTGGGGGAGGTGTTGGGCCGCGGTACCGGCAGGGCTGAGCGGCCGCGGCGGGAGGGCCCGGCTCGGTGAGCTGAGCTGAGCTAAGCTAAGCTAAGGGGCGGCACTACCGGGGAAAGGAGGGAACCGGCCGCGCCGTCACGGGCTGTGGCATCCCCCGCGGGGAGCGGGCGGGCTGGGAACATCCACCGCGATACGGGGCCGGGGCGGGGAGCCTGGGGTGTGGGGGGTGTCCTGGTACCAGCCGGGGTGGGGGGGGGGAATTGATAGCAAGGAGGGTCTGGTTGTTACTGGGAATACTGGGACGTCATGGAAGGGGGCTGGTTGGAATGGGGTGGGGGAGAGGATGCGATGGGAGGGCCCATGTGGATACTGGGAGGGGACTGGGACATGCTGGGGGCGGTCTGGCTGTAATGGTGGGGGGAGAGCAGTGAGATGGGAGGGTCTGGTTGATCCCGGGGGGGACTGGTGTATATTGTGGGTGTCTGACTGTAACGATAAGGGGGAAGGCAGTGAGATGAGAGGGTCTGGTTTATACTGGGAGGGGACTGGGGCATACTGGGGGGGTCTGGCTGTAATGGTAGGGGGGAGAGCAGTGAGATGGGAGGGTCTGGTTGATCCTGGGGTGTGCTGGGAGGACCTGGTCTTAATTGGGGGGGCAGTAAGTTTAGGGGATCTGGTTGATACTGGGAGGGATTGGGGTGTGCTGGGGGGTATGGTTGTAACAGGAGCGGGGGATGAGATGGGAGAGTCTACTTGACACTGGGAAGACCGGGACGTGCTGGGAGGGGGCTGGTTGTAATACTGGGGGGGGGGGGACAGTGAGATGGGAGGGTCTGGTTGATCCTGGGGGGGACTGGGACATGCTGGGGAGATCTGGTTGTAACAGTAGGGGGGACAGCAGTCAGATGACAGTGTCTGGTTGATACTGGGGGGACTGAGATATGCTGGGAGAATGTGCTTATAATGGAGGTGGTGGAGCACAGAGATGAGGGGACCTGGTTAATACTGGGAGGCATTGGGGAATACTGGGGGTCTGCTTGTAACCAGAGTGGGGGATGAGATGGGAGACTGGTTGATACTGGGAAGACTGGGACATGCTGGGGGTGTGTGCTTGTAATGGTGGGCGGGAGGGCAATGAGATAAGAAGGTCTGGTTGATACTGGGAAGGGCTGGGGCATACTGGGGTGGGCTGGTTGGAATGGCAGGGGGGAGGGCAGTAAGATGAGTGTCTGGTTGATACTGGGAGGGACTGGGATGTGCTAGGGGGGTCTGGTTGTAATGGGAGTGGGGGATGAGATGAGAGAGTCTGGCTGATACTGGGAAGACTGGAACATGCTGGAGCATCTGGTTCTAATGGGGGTGGGGGAGGGCAGTGAGAAGAGGGGGTCTGGTTGATACTGGGGGGACTGGGGCATACTGGGAGGGTGTGGTTTTAATGGAGGTGTTGGATCACAGAGAATAGGGGGTCTGGTTGATAGTGGGAGGGATTGGGGCACACGAGGGGTCTGGTTGTTACGGGAGTAGGCGATGAGATGAGAGGGTCTGGTTGATACTGGGAGGGAATGGGGTGTACTAGGGGAGTCTGGGTGTAACAGCAAGGTCAGGGGGCAGTGAGATGAGAGGGTCTGGTCATGCTGAGGGGATTGGGACATACTGGGGACAGATCTGGTTGTAATGGGGATTGGGAATGAGATGAGACGGTCTGGTTGATACTGGGGGGGGCTGGGGTGTACCGGGAGGTTCTGGTTGTAATGAGTTTTGGGAGGGGGATGCAATGGGAGTGTCTGGGTGATACTGGGGGGAGGACTGGGACATGCTGGGAGGGGTTGTGGTGTTCTTGGGGGGGATGATATCAGGGTATGCAGGGAGGATCCTTGTTGATACTGGGGGAAAACTGGGCCATACTGGGAGTATCTGGGGGGGGTTGGCAGGTGGAAAAGAGGTGAGGGACTGAGCTGGGTGCTGGCCCTGGTCATCCCAGGGACACTGGGGATGCTGGGGGCATCGCTGACGCTACTGGAGGATGACACAAACTGTGTATTTTTGTCCCAGTGGCTCCTACATAGTGGTGGTTGGAGCCTTTTTCTACTGCTACAAATTCCTCCATCGCTGCCTCTTCGCTCCTGCCCCAGCCCTCCACTGAAATTAGTCTTTTTTCCCCTTCCCAACTTATTTTCTCGCTTTTATTTAGAGCTGACTCTCACTCCGCGGGTAGGACCGGTCACCCCATGACTCTCTCCGAAATGGCAACTCATCATCGTCCTGTCTTCGCCAAAGCCCTTTTCCCTAGGGTTTGGCTCTGCTGCGGCACTGACCGCCCGGGGAATACCTCTCCTGCTGCGTTTTAGGAGCACGTAAGCTTTTGGGGGGCCTTTGTTGGGCTGAACCCCCACCAAATCCTCTCTGCTTTGTCACGTAGAAGCTCTGCTCTGGTGGACGCTTGCTGTTTTTTTCCCCCAAATACGTCTCCTTGCCACCCTTGTGCTTTTCTTGCTTTGCCTCTTTCTGTTCCTCTGGCTCACCAGGTCTGCAGGCGCTGCCTCTGCACTTCCCCGAGAGCAGACTCCCCTGAAACCCCTCAGTTTAAACCAGCCGGTGGTGGTGGATCCCTCCTGCCCCTCAGTAAATCCAGCGTCTTGCTCCACTCCTTTTCTGTTTAACGTCGCCCTGCCCTTGAGGGGCTTCCATGTAGCTATGCCCAACACTGCGACAGGTAGGGAAACCCTAAAACCTCTTGGTGACTTCACTGCAGCCATCAAAGAGCGACAGAAAAGACCGAATTTATCATCCTGCACGAATTCAATGTGGTGACTTGGTCAGGACATGCTGGATGTCCAGATGACAGCAAAGGCAGCCCTTATAATTGGCTTTTTCGGACCTGGGGAAGCATGTTTCCAACAAAAGACCTAGAACAGGACTCTCCACCACCTGCTCGTGCGAGTCTCCTCCTTCGTGTTCCCCATGAGCTGTGCCCCAGCATGTCTGTGTCCCACTCCCAGCCCACTCTGTGCCATCCCTTTCCACCCATGCAGACGATTCCCTCTTTTTAACACCTGGATTTGAGAACAGGGGGATCTGAGATGGCAGGTTCATTCTCCCCTCCGCTTTGGGGGGCTTTCTGATTCCCCTGCCCAGTGTCACCCTGATCTCTCAACCCGAAGGGAAGATCTCCACAGCCTCCGGGTGAGAATCCTGGCCAAGAAATAGTAGAAATCCATCCCAGAAAGGCGAGTGTGCCCTGAGCGAGGGTAATCATGAGCCTTTATCTTTGCTTCCAGTGTTACTTGTGCAGTAAAGACTCAGCGCTGAGCCATTTAAACAACGATGGGAGCATCTTGTGAGTACGTGCCTCAGCAGGTGGCAAAAACGTTCATCTAAGTTTGGCTAAACAATGATTTCTGCTGGTTTGGGGTTTTTTTAATTGGCTTTTCCTACTTCTAGTCCTCTCGTTTAATTCAGCTTGATGTCCCCTTCACCCTTTTCTGTTCATAATATCTTCAACTGTTACCTTCATCTCTCTTTTCAACATGGGGTTCCTTGGCTTTGCTTTTTCGGCGTGTCCCATCCCAGTGCTCCTGCAACTTTTGGGGTTGACGGTACTCGCTCTGTGCCAGTGAGATGAAATCCCACCTGGAAACATTCTCGCTTTGTCTGTGAATTCCTTTCTCTGCTCCTCGAGACCCATCTGGGAGTGGGAGGCGTGGGCGAGGAGCAGAGTTTCTTGGAGCACCTTTTACTCGTTAAGCTTTAATGGGATCAGAGTGGTTATTAATAGCATTAAGCTCATTCACTCGTAACTCACCCCCTTGCCTTCCCTTGCTGTTGCCTGGTTGAAGCTCCATCCCCAGCTCCAGCGGGCTCGCACTGATATCAGGGTGCTGGAGGGGTTTTGGGAAATCCCTTGGAAAGACCCTGCCGCATCACTGGCTATCTGTAATCCCACGAACTCTCGTCTGTTCATAGCAGTGACTGAGCTATACCCCATTACACCCCCCATTGCAGATGCCAGCATGGGCCAGTGGCCTTGGGCAGACTCGGTGGTGTCTCTGTGCCCTGAGTTTATTGGTTCTTGCGGGTCTAGCCGCGTCAGCAGGTCTCCCGCACTTAATGGTCCTCGGGAGGCTTTGGCACGCTGCCTTCCCAACCCGCATCGTTCCTCTCTTCTGCCTTTTATTCTCTGACAGCCGTTTCCTTGTTCGCACCTGTGGGATTCCCTTCTCAGGTGCCTTTAGGGCAGTTTGATGTCTGGCTTTGTGGCAGCTCCCTTGCCATGTCAGGTCGGTGGGAGTGCTCTCCTCTGTACGATGTGGTGTTTGGAGGCTCTTAAAGCATCTGCTGCTCCTGACATCCCCTCCACCCCACTGCCTCTCACCAGGATGTCTCCACACATGGGAGGCTGGAACAAACCACTTGAATTTAGCTGCTTGTGATGAAACGCAACTTGTTTTAGCTGGTCGCTCTTGCCTGTGCATCAGGTCCTTGCAGGGTGTGATCTCATGTGGGGTTTCGGGAGACGGATCGTGCTTTAGCCTTCTTCCCCTCCCTTGGCTAAACCGATCCACGTACCGTATCCTGAATGGGGGCAGCAAATCCAGCCCAGGGGATCTCTGAGTGAATTGCTCTCTGCCATGAATAGCAGCTGCTTTTGGGTGCAAATAACAGGCTAATGGGTAAAAAGGCTTTTAAAGTGCCAGACTGGGACATTTCTCTGGTGCTCGGTCTGCCCATCACCTCCATCCCCTGAAGGGGAAAGGCATTGAGTGACACCAGGTTTTACAAACTCTGTAGTATCTGTCTCTCCCTTTCCCCCCCCACTCCTTCACCGTCCCTCCCTCCCTGTGTATCTCTGTCTTCCTCTGACCTCTCTCTGTGCTGTTTCCACCCATATATTCAGCTTCACACCTCCTCCCTCATGGTCATGCCCCTGGCCTATTGTCCCTCTCATGCTCTCTCCTTTCTCATTTTTGCAGGGCCTGCCATGGAAGGGCAGCTGGGTCCTCCAGCCTGTGAGCCCTCCTTTTCACAGAGACTCTCCCTGCTTTCTGAAGGAGATGGGCCTGAAGGTGAAGAAGAGCAGGAGGAGGACACAGCTGGGGCGCAGCCAAGAGAAGAGCTGGGGGAAGGCTCCCCGGACCGGCTGGGGCAAGCTTCTCCACGCCGCTTAGGACGGTGCTGCCACGGGCAAGGCTCTCTTGCCCCTCGGGGTGCAGGCAGGCCCTGCCAGAAGACGGGTGAGGATGAGGGGGCTTCCCCGTGCCACCAGGCACCGGAGGAGCTGTGGCTGTGCCGGCGGAAGCCCCGGCTGTGCCTGAAGCCTGAGACAAGCCGGGTCCCTGCATCCCTGGGGCAGGGGGAGAGCACCGAAGAGCCAGGACCCTCCCGGGGGAAGAGGCTGCGGTTGATCTGGGGCCGGACAAGTGACTTCAGACAGAGGGAGATGGAGAACGGGCTGGAGGAGGTGCCGCGGAGCAGCGAGGAAGAGGAGGAGGAGAGACGGTCTCGGTCCTGCTCCCCTGAGCTGCCCCTTTCCGACGATGCTCGTCCCAAGCCGGACTTTGTACAGCTGATTGACGAGCGTGGTATCTACTCCACTGCCAAGCTGGTGCTGGGGAGTGCAGTGGGTGAGCTGGAGGAGGCGGCAGTGGGGCTGCCGGCCCACCCAAAGCGGGGAGCAAGCGGCGTCGGTGAGCTGGAGATTCGTGAGGTGATCGTGGATGAGAAGCCCTTCCAGTGTGGCGTCTGCGAGAAGGCCTTCAAGCGGGCCTGGGAGCTCTTCAGCCACGAGGTGGTCCACAACGAGGAGCGTCCCTTCCGCTGTGACCTCTGCCAGGCCTCCTTCAAGCGCCACTCGGACTTCAAAAGCCACCGGCTGGTCCACACGGAGGAACGACCCTTCCGCTGTGAGCTCTGTGGCAAGCGCTTCAAGCGCTCCTCCAACCTCCAAGAGCACCGGCGCATCCACAGCGGCGAACGTCCCTTCCGCTGCCCCCGCTGCGCCAAAAGCTTCAAGACCCCCTACGAGCTGCAGCGCCACGCGCTCACCCACTGCGCCGAGAAACCCTTCAAGTGTGCTGACTGCGGGAAAGACTTCCCCACCTCCAACGCCCTTCTCCTCCACCAGCGCCAGCACTGCGACGACAAACCCCACGTCTGCGGGGTCTGCGGGAAGAAGTTCACCTACGGGCATAGCCTCAAGGTACACGAGCGGGTGCACACGGGCGACCGCCCCTTCATCTGCCCGCTCTGCGGCAAGGGCTTCAAGCAGTCCAACGCCCTCTCTTCCCACGAACGGGTGCACACCGGCGAGCGCCCCTTCGTCTGCAAAACCTGCGGGAAGGCCTTCAAGCAGTCGTCCTACCTGGTGATCCACGAGCGGGCGCACACGGGGGAACGCCCTTACAAGTGCGAGGTGTGCGGGAAGGCCTTCGCCCGGCCCTCCTTGCTCCTCCAGCACCACCGCGTGCACAGCCAGGAGCGGCCCTACAAGTGCAGCTTCTGCCACAAGTTCTTCAAGGACTTGGCCTACCTGGCAGTGCACGAGAAGGTGCACACAGGCGAGACCCCCTACAAGTGCAGCGTCTGTGACAAGGGCTTTGCTCACCCCTCCAACCTGCTGCAACACCAGCGTGTGCACCGTGATGGCTGAGCCCCACTGCAGTAGGCGCAGCTCCGGTGTTGCCAAGCCATGGCAGCCGTAAGCGTGCTGCCGACACGCCACCACTGATGACAGACGAGCCTCAGGCTGGGGGACCCAGTGCATGCGCTCAAGGACTGGCGCGGACCCCCGAAAAGCTGCGGTGTTTCTCCTGGGCCTTCGCCGAACCTGGACCTGTGCCATGCTCTCCTCCCTTTGTGAAGGGGTGTTCCCAGCAGGACCCTCCCCAAGCCCTTGGGCCAGGGTGGCTACAAGCTCCTGGCAGGCATGCCGTGGCTCATGGTGGCCAGGCAGGAGCCCCCAGCTTTGCCCTCATGCGGGGAGGAGGGCTGAGACTCCCCAAGTCATCCCGAGACCCCTTCCCCAGTCATCCCAGTGAGCATGGCTCAGCCTGAGCTGGTGCTCCCAGGGAGTCGGGGTGTGCTGTTGCCTGCAGGAGGAGACAGACCTTCCTGTGTTTTTGGGAGAGAGGTACGACAATGGTACAGGCAGCAGAAAGGATCACGGGGAAGAGTGAGCACTTCCCTTTTCCCTTAAAGCCTTTTGGTGTTCAGGTGTCCCGTCCATATCTCATGCTGCTGCTAATGACCTGGTTAATCGCCCCCTTTTTTTTCTGCCCCAGGACGCTAGCGGGGCTGGTAGGGAGCAGAAGAAAGGGGGGCATGACACACATTGTTGCCGTCCACTTTGGGAGCCTCAGCACGCAACGCCCAGTGCTCTAAGTCCTCCAGCTGCTCCTGGGACTTTCCAGGCAGGAACCTGGAACCTGGATGGGGTACGGGCAAGCAAGACACCACCAGTCCTCTGCATCCTCATCCTCCTCTCTTGCTTCCCAGAGCTACCCCTGTGCTGCTGCTGGAGCCTGGATTTGTCCCTCCTTGGCTGATGGCTGCTGGGCAGAGGGTGTCACGCGGACCTTTGCTCACGAGGGCGAGACAGGAACCTTGTCCTTGCCCAAACTGGTGCCCTTGTGCCGTCCCTTGGACTCCTGGAGATCCCAGGTCCCACCTCATTCCCCCGTTTCATATGGTCCCTGTAGCGCTGGGAACAGGGGCAGGGGTGGGATGTGTGCACTCTTCAGTGCTCTGCACACTAATTACAGGATGGTTATTTAACGATGGCTCTGTCTTATTGCCTCCTCCAGTCCGTAGCCATGTCTGGCTGAGTCTTGATGTGAGCTTTTGGTGCTGGTACAGTCCTTGGTGGTCTCGCCTGCTTCCCACCCAGTATCTTCTCCCAGCAGCCTTCAGATGTGTGTGGGAGGTCACCTGGTGCACGTTGCTGGCAGAGGTGGGAAGGAGAGACCCACCAAATCCTGGGTGTGAGGTGGATCTCACACAGCACTGCTGAGCCTGTACCCTGCAGAAGTTGGTTGCAGGACAGTCCAGCAAGATGTGTTTGGGATTTGGGCTGGGGGATCCCCTTGCAAAGATGTCTGTGGGCCTCCTGGTCGTGGTGTTCTTTCCCCTGCCCCACAGCTTCCCAACTTTCTCCTATTTCAGCCCTTGAGACAGCACTGGGGCAGCTCTTGCCTCTTCCAAACGTTGCTCCAGGTCATGAGGTTGTGATTTGATTTTGGGGTTGAGCCTGTCCCTGAACATCCTCTGTAGCCCAGCCAGTGGTGGACACATCTCAGCAGGTTCCCATCCTGTGATCTGCTGTGTCCATGTGTTTCCTGAGAAGGTGGGTGACCATTCTGTGATTCTGTGATGAGATGCTGGAGATGTCTTATTGGCCATGAAGCACCTACATCATATATGTTGTGTAGTGGGGGCCCCTTCACCCCAACTGCAGAGCAGAGGCAGCTCCCTTTAGGTCATATCCCACCTGAACTCACCCTCACCTTTAACTCTTGGTCCTGAGCAGAGGGGGGAAATCTCATAAAAAAGGAAAAACCTGGGGACATAGGATTTGAAGGACACCTGATGGTGCTGGTGGCAGGAGCTAGCTTGCCTACCCAGTATCATTTAGGTTACTCCAGGTCTCTTCCATGTCCCATTTTTGCCTCTGTGGGTGTCTCGCCCACCTGAGGGCACCTCCGATGATGCATGTTGCCTGTGTAGGAGCAGCCCAATCAAGTGCTCCAAGTAGTTGATGGAGATCTGGGGTTGCGTTCAACTGCTGAGGCCATCAGAGATGGTCTGGGGTACCCAGTTGACCTTCAGCTCCTTTTCCAGGAGAGCTTGTATCTCTTATAGTCCCTATGTCCTATATGCCAGCACCCCTATGAGTGTCTGGGGTGATTGAGGTCATCTCAGGTGGCACTAGGAAGGTGGTAGCTAGACTCTCTGTGCCCTCATGGTTGGACAAGCCCCAGCCTTTCATGGCATCCTGCCCCATGGGATCTCTAGCCTGTGGCATCCTGGAGGCCAAAGAGAGGTTTACCTTTGTGATCTGCTTCATTTCAGTTGGGGGGAGAGGGTGATTTCTGGTGGTTCAAGCCCCAGTGTGAACGCTCCCAGAGATGCCCATCTCAGCTTTTCTCCTGTGCTGGGATCATGCATTGCATGGTCACCAAGTGATGGATAAGGTCACCACGTGATGACCTTATGACCAACACCAGCTTGATAGTTAGCAAGGAAAGGGATGGCCTCACTGCTGGAAGAAATTATTTCAGATTTTGTGCTGCTTGGATGTCCTGCAGACCCCCTGCTCCCCTTTCAGCCGTGGCCTGGGGGTGTGATCTCATGCTGGCACTGCCCAACTTTTCCAATCCACCTTGAGATGTTTGCTCCGGCACCTGGTGAGCTCCTGGAGTTTCTCTGGTAGGATCTAGGGGACAGCTTTGCCTGGGGTGAGGAGCACAGGGGCTCACATGGGGGGCTTTCAGTGTATTTCTGGATGTGATGGACCCCATGCAGACCTGGCTCTGACTTTGCTCCTAATTTGGGGATGGTGCTCTCCAGCCTCTCTGAATCATCACAGGAAGGAGGAGAAATATGGTAAAGCCTTTAGTCCTGTGCCTTCCCTGGTTTGGAGATGTCATTCATCCCTGGGGAAGCTGGAGAGTGGACTGGACACAATGTACCTGTGTTTACTTCCATCTCTGGCAAGGAAGGCAGCAGTTGCCTTGGCAGGTGCCATCTCCTGCCACTGGGACCTCTGCTTGTTGGGCCTCCTGGCCTCCCTCCCATCATCCCAGGTGCTTTGGGGGCATTGCCCTTGGTTTGGGAGCCTGATGGACCCCGAGACGAGGCTGAGAGTGAGGTCCCTCTGCACTGGGATCCGCTCTTGGGCATGACGTGCCAGCGGAGAACTGCGAGCTACCAGGCAAGACCACGCTTTGTGCTCCAAGAACCTCAGAATGGAGGTTCTTCACAGTTGGGTCCCCAAGGGATGGTCACAGGTTGGGGGCATGGGGCAAGGAAAATGGGGCTCTGTGGCTGCCCCAAAATGCATCCAGGGAGGACAGCTGAGTAGTTGAGGTTGTGGGGTTGTGCAATTCTCGCACCTGGACGGTCAAGAAATGAGGGAGTCTTGCCTCCATCCAAGGTCTGGGGGAAGCCATGGCAGAGGAGCACAGAAACAGCTCAAATCGTTGTTCCCCTCCCTCCCCCCAGCACTCACACCTGTCATGCCTGGGTTGGGGATCCCTTTTTAATTTGTTTGTGCCCCTCCTTCTGCTTCTCTGCTCCTTTAGCTCAGCCGTACGCCACCTGCCCAGTTCATGGGGCTCCTCCCGAGCTGAGGGGGCTGCCCGGAGGGTGCTGAGGCCAGTTAAATAAACGTCACCAGCCTGGGAGACCCCTCTTGGCTGGCTATTTCGGGGCTCCTCATATAAGTCCGTGTTACCGGCTGGTTTCGAAATGTCCTGATACTTTGCAGTCTTTGGGAAAGCAGATTAGGGAATAGGGGGGGACAACAGGAGCATGGTGTGACCCTCAGAACATGAGCTTGTGGGGGGTGGGTCTGGCATCATGAGGCAGTGTCTTCCTTCATGAGCTGCATTGTCTCAGTGTCGGCGTCCTCGGGGACTTCTGCCTTGGTGGGGAGGTAGATGGCCCCCATGGGCTGGAAGGAGGTTGCTGATGGGCTCTGCACCCTGAGGTGCCGACGGGCTGTGAGATGGAGGGGACACCAGGTTGTCACCGGGGTCTGGCAGCTGCTGAGCTGATCCCCATCTCTGCGTCCCCCTGGGTTTTGGGGCGGCCGGAGCGAGGAGCATGAGTTGGGGTGGCAGGGTGGGGGGACACGACACAGGGATGGGATTGTCACCTCCAGCCTGGGCTGCTGCCATGCACCTCCTCTTCAGGTTGAGCCACAGCAGGACCCCGCTCAGCAGCATCAGCAGGACCAGCAGCGCTATCAGCACCGTGCAAGATGGTGAAGCACCTGGAGTTGGGGGGAGAGCAGACTCGGGATTCCATTTCCAGCCATGACCAGTGACGGCGTGCAAGAAAACCTAACGCTGAACACAATCTGACCCCCACCCCAGCAGCTCAGCTGGTGTTGGAGATGGGCTTTCCTTAATTAGGCTTCACAGTAAGATCCATTTCACAGAATCACAAAATGGTCAGGGTTGGAAGGGACCTCTGGAGATCACCTAGTCCAACCCCTCCACCAGAGCAGGGTCACCTACAGCAGTTGCACAGGATGGTGTCCAGGTGGGTTTGGAATGTCTCCGGAGTGGGAGACTCCACCACCTCTCTGGGCAGCCTGTGCCAGTGCTCTGCCACCCTCAAAGTCAAGAAGTTCCTCCTCATGTTAAGATGGAACTTCCTATGTTCAAGTTTGTGCCCGTTACCTCTTGTCCTATCACTGGGCGCCACTGAACAAAGACTGTTCTCATCCCCCTGGCACTCTCCCTTTAAGTGTTTATAAGCATTGATAAGTTCCCCCCTCAGTCGTCTTTTCTCCAGACTGAAAAGCCCCAAGTCCCTCAGCCTTTCCTCATAAGAAAGATGCTCCAGTCCCATAGTCATCTTTGTAGCCCTTTGCTGGACCCTCTCCAGCAGTTCCCTGTCTTGAACTGGTGACCCCAGAACTGGACACAGTACTCCAGATGCGGCCTCCCCTGGGCAGAGGAGAGGGGGAGGATGACCTCCCTCAACCTGCTGGCCACACTCCTCTTGATGCACCCCAGGATGCCATTGCTGCCTCATGGGCATACTGTTGTCCACCAGGACTCCCAGGTCCCTTTCCACAGAGCTGCTCTCCAGGAGGTCAGCCCCCAACCACTACTGATGCATGGAGTTATTCCTCCCCAGATGCAGTACCCTACACTTGCCCTTGTTGAACTTCATTAGGTTCCTCTCTGCCCAACTCTCTAGTTGGCCACCAATTTCCCTGGGTGGGTGATGGGATGAGAGGGTTGGAGTGACCTTCCATGTTCCTGCTGCTCTTACAACCTCCAGCAGCTCCCCGATGTGTTGTCCTGCTTATGCATTTGGGGTGCTACATCTCACACAAGCCTATTTCTGGCCCTCCTCCATCCGTCAAAGTTGTCCCAGCTCTACTACAACCTATGAGAAACGAGGGCCGGTCCTGGAGGGAACCCAGTGGGTTGGGGGGGATAAGGAAATTTGGGCTCCAAGAAGAAATGGGAGGGAATGAATGTGTTTTGAGTGGGGAAAGCATCTCTGATGCTTATGAGGGTGATGGAAAAGGAGGCACATCCCCCAGGAAAGGCCCTCAAGAGCTGGCTGGGATGAACATGTGCCTCCTTCCCAATTTCTTCTTGCCTCAGGACCTTTTCCCCACCACCCGGTGCGAACACGACAGAGGGTCCCAGCGCTCACCCTTCGGCTTTGTGCACACCACGTGGGCTGCTGAGCCCTGCCTGCACGGCCCCAGCCCAGTCCCTCTCTGCTGGCACTCCAGGAGCAGCGACTCGGTCCCCCGGCAGCTCAGCCCCTCCACAAAGACACGGCCGTCCCCTCGGCTGAGCTGAGCTCCCACGGGCACCGACTGGGCTGGCCCGCAGCCCAGCTGCCTGCAGACCACCCCGGCTTCCAGCGAGCTCCAGCCAATGCTGCACACCCCGTGCCAGGTAGCGTTGAAGAGCACCTCCACCCGCCCTGCGCAGGGACCAGAGCCGTCCTGCAACCGCACCTGCAAGGGGTTTGTGCCTGCAAGAGGGAGCAAAGGAGTTGAGATGTCCCCTCCGACCCAGCAGGCAGATGGAGAGGGGCGTGCGAGGTGCATATGTGTGCAAGGATGGGCGTGCGTGCCGTTTGCCACCTGTACCTGCTGCACGATTCACCCCCCCAAGCTCCCTTGCAAGGTTCCTCCCATCACTGATATCCCACCAGCGATGCCAGCCTCCCAGTCCCTGATAAAACCCTTTTATGGGGCATCTGAGCATTTTCCCTGGGGACCACCTGAGCATACAATTCCCGCGTCTTCCTCGTGGTTGCAGTTATGGACTCCCCAGCTGCTGAGGCTGCATTGGCTGAAGGTGGTTTCCATGCCGGTGCAGTCCACGTCATCCAGCCAGATGGGGTCCAACCCTTGCCCAAAGTGAGCTTGGCCCGGGGCCGATACGGCTGTCCCGCAGCCCAGCTGCCGGCAGACCACCTTGGCGTCCTTCAAATCCCAGCTGTCGTCGCAGATGGTCCCCCACCGCCGTTCGCGAAACACCTCCACTCTCCCAGCACAGTGGTTTGGGCCGTCAACCAAGCGGACCTGCACATCGTCTGTGATGTTGGCACCTGCTGGGAGAAAGTCAATTAGGATAGGAGAACAGGGCACCCATCACCTAGCCAAAACGATAATCCCCAAACCAGAACCAGAGTGCAAATAAAAAGTCATCATGGTTTCCCCCTGAGCAAGGGATGCAACCTGCCCCAAACACTTCCAGAGGAACGTAGCTGTAGGGATGGGCATCAGTTGCTCCTTCATACCCTTGAATTGTGGCGTCTCCTCCATGCAAGAGTGTGGACCAGGCAATGGAGACCAGGCTGGGGATTTGGGGCCAGGTGGTCCCATCAAGACAGGGCTTGGCTTGCTTAGTGCCACAGGGAGGGGGCGTGTGAAGGGTTCAATGAGATGTTGGTTGTGAATGGGGTGGGAACCTATTGCTGAGTTGGGGACAAGCCTGGCCAAAATGAGGCCACGATCCTTTGCGAGCCCCCTTCCCCAAAAAACACACTATTCCAGAGCTGGCATCACCCCGGAGGCAGCCAGATAGACCCTCCTGTGCTCCCTCCCAGTGCTCTGGGTCACTGGATGGGATGTACCTGAACACACCACGCCAGCATCTTCTCCATGGTTGCAGTTACTCTGTCCCCAGGGACGAGCTTGGCACTGGGCGAGGTTGTCCTCGGTCCCGGTGCAGCTCATGTCATCCAGCCAGATGTTTCCTGTCCCTTGCCCGAAGCGAGCCCGGCTGTAGGCTGCTGTGGCCCCGCCACAGTCCAGCTGCCTGCACACCACTGCCGCCTCATTCAGGTCCCAGCCATCATCGCAGACCGTCCCCCACTGCCCGTCATGGAACACCTCCACCCTCCCAGCACAGCGGTTTGGTCCTTCTGCCAGGCGGACCTCTGCCCTGGACACACCTGGGGGCACAGAAGCAGGCGACACAGAGTTGAGGACAAGAGGACCGCGTGTCCAGAGTGGGGGCTTTCTGGTAGCAGCGGCTGGGGTGCAAACCTAGGGCAGATGCCCAGCCATGGTGGGATGGGAGGACAGATCCTGGCCTGAGCCCTGCCTGCAGAGACGTGTAGGCAGGCATGGCCCTTGGGGCTTCATAAGCACCACCAGGCTCCTACATTTGGCCTCCAGACTCAGTCCCTGATGGGGGGCTTTGTATTGAGGCAGCTACTGGGATTTGGGGACAGGGGACCAATGCCATCTGCCAAGGGGACAAGCCCTCATGTCCTGCAAATCTCCTTTCTGCAGCCAGTGCTCCTGAGGTCAGGTTGGAGAGGAAAAGACTTGGTTTTGGGTGTGTGAGGAGGCTCCAAACTATGCTTTTAGGACCTTGCAGGAATGAGCATCACCTGAGCAGACCACGCCGGCATCCTCTTCGTGGCTGCAGCCGTTGATTCCCCAGGGCCTGGCCCGACACTCCACAAGGGTGTTCTCCCCGCCGATGCAGGCGACCCTGTCCAGCCAGATGGGGTCTGGCCCCCTCCCGAAGGAAGCCCCTGCCGGGGATGCGATGGCCTCGCCGCAGCTCAGCTGCCGGCAGACCACCGTGGCGTCCCTCAGGTCCCAGCCATCATCACAGACCGTCCCCCATTGCTGGTTGTGAAAGACCTCCACCCTCCCGGCGCAGCGATGTGGGCCGTCCACAAGCCGGACAGTCGATGTGTTGGTTGTACCGATGTCTGGAAGCACCGCAGAACCGTCAAGATGGGTTGGGGACACACGTGGTGCCGGTGGCAATGCCTGAGGCTGGGACAAAAGGACCTCCTACCCCAGGAAGGGCTTGACCACACCACTGCAGCATCACCTCGAAGGCAGTGAGATGCAGGATGGACACCCCCCGGCTCCCCCGGGACACACTGTGTTGCAGGAGTGGGACGTACCTGAACACACTACGCTGGCGTCTTCTCCATGGTTGCAGTTACTCTGTCCCCAGGGACGAGCTCGGCACTGGGCGAGGGCACCCTCACTCCCGGTACAGGCCACGTCATCCAGCCAGATATGCCCCGTCCCCTGCCCAAAGACAGCCCGGCCAGAGGCTGCCGTGGCCTTGCCACATCCCAGCTGCCTGCACACCACTGCTGCGTCGTTCAGGTCCCAGCCATCATCGCAGACTGTCCCCCACTGCCCAGTGTGGAGCACCTCCACCCTCCCGGCACAGTGGTGTGGCCCATTCACCAGCCGCAGGTCGGCTGAGCTGGAGTTGCCTGCTTTTGGGGAGAGGGAAACAGGTGGGCATGTGGTTGCAGGGCACCCCCACATCCCTGGACCACCCCCGTGCCTGCATCCCTGGACCACCCTCGCCTGCAGTGCCTCCAGGGACAAGCAGGGTGGAGCCGGCATTGGGGCTTTGATAGCGTTGAGCACAAAAGGCATTGGCATGGCTGAGTGCTGCTGTTTTACCAGGGAAGATGTTGGGGACATTCCCCAACCCTGGACGTTGATGCCTGGCTGGGTTGGAAGGGACCTTTAAAGACCATCTAGTCCAATTCTCCTTCCACAGGTAGGGACATCTTGCAGGTTGCTCAAAGCCCCATCCAGCCTGACTTTGAACACTTCCAATACTCATAGAACAGCGTGGGTTGGAAGACACCTTTCAAGATCACCTAGTCCAACCTCCCCTGCAGTAAGCGAGGACATCTTCAACTAGACCAGGTTGCTCAAAGCCCCATCCAGCCTGGTCTTGAACACTTCCAGTGATGGAGCATCCACAGCTTTTCTGGGCAACCTGTTCCAGTGCCTCACCAACTCTCAGAGTAAAGAATTTCTTCTTTATGTCCAGTCTAAATTTAGCCTCTTTCTGTTTAAAACCATTGCCCCTTGTCCTGTCACTACAGGCCTTAGTAAAAAGTCTGTCCCCATCTTTCTCACAAGCCCCCTGTTTTGAAATAGCCCCCGGCTATTGAAAGGCCACTATAAGGTCTCCCCAGAGCCTTCTCTTCTCCAGGCTTAACACCTCCAACTCTCCCAGCCTGTCCTCACAGCAGAGGGATTCCAGCCCTCGGAGCATCTTTGTGGCCTCCTCTGGCCCCGCTCCAACAGGTCCATGTCCTTCTGATGCTGGGGACTCCAGAGCTGGATGCAATACTCCAGGTGGGGTCTCCCCAGAGCGCAGCAGAGGGGCAGAATCCCCTCCCTCTCCCTGCTGGCCATGCTGCTGGGGATGCAGCCCAGGGTGTGGGTGACTTTCTGGGCTGCCAGCGCACATTGCTGGATCATGTCCAGCTTTTCATCCACCTGTACCCCCAAGTCCTTCTCCTCAGGGCTGCTCTCAATACCTTCATCTCCCAGTCTGTACTGATAGTGGGGATTGCCTCGACGCAGGTGCAGGACCTTGCTTGTGGCCTTGAGGTGAAGGTCCAGGAGATGCACATGGATGAGAGCTGCACGAAGCCCCTACACCAGCCCTGCACTGGCATCTCCTCCATAGGGGGCAAGCTACCTGGGCCTGGGTACTGGCAGGAGCTCTGCCCCTGCCCAGCCTCATCCTGACTCTCACCTGCACACACCACACCGGCATCCTCCCCGTGGTGGCAGTTGTGGATGCCCCACATCTTGGCTCGGCACTCGAAGAAGTCAGTTTCCTCCCCTGTGCAGCTCACATCGTCCAGCCAGATGGGGCCGGCTCCCCATCCAAACCGAGCTGAGCCAGGGGCCGAGAGGGCCACCCCACAGCCCAGCTGACGGCAGACCACCGTCGCGTCGTTCGGATCCCAGCCGTCATCGCAGACTGTCCCCCACTCATTGTTATAAAACACCTCAACCCTGCCGGCGCAGTCGCTCAAACCACCCACCAGGCGAAGCCTGGGGATGCTGGCAATCCCCGAGCCTGAAAAATAGAAAAAAAATGGGCATTATTAGGGATATGTTTGTGCATCTTAACACCTGCTGGGTTAGAGAAGACAGGACTTCCCTATGGCAGTTCTGGATGGTGGTGCTGCAGAGACTTTGTTCGTCCCTTGCCCTTTAGCAAAGTGAGCACAGGGGGTTTTGCAGGGTGCCAGGAGCTGTGGAAGGTTCTTTCCACCATTTTCACCCTGACGCTGTTTGCACCCTGGTTCAGAGGTTGGGACAGGAGAAAGCACATGTCTCCACCTGAAGGACAGGTGCTGGGAAGAAGGGATTTACAAGGGTCCTTCCCATTTTTTCCTCCGTGCTTTCATTCCCCCTTGCTTGGAAGCTGCATCACCTAGGTTCACCTGGCACTAGCCACTTCTCACCCTAGAGGAAATGGCAAAGGATCTTTTTCTGAGTCCTGACTGTCACATTGACCTGTCCATGGAGGCTGACCTTCTAAGACCAAGACTAGACTGGCAGCAGCTAGCTCAAAAGTGGTGTATCACATGAGAGCAGGTGGTTCTGGTGCACCTTTCTGCATTTATCTGCATATCCTGGCATTTCACAGTGCCGGCAGCACAAGGTACTTCACCCCATGAAAATATCTCAGACACCTCCAATGGTACTAGACACTGAGGCATGTCTTAAGCCATGCTACCTCTTTTCCCAGCATATCATATTTGTCCTTGTCTCTGAACGCTCTTATTTTAAGGCGGATTCTACCAATCTGGGCAATTTGTTGGCCAGCTTCTTCCCAAGCTGTTCCCAGCCTGCAGAAGGATGGGGCTTGGTCCGTCTTACAGTGAAAACATGTGGTGAGGATTACCTGAGCACACAACGCTGGCGTCTTCCATGTGGTTACATGCATGGTGTCCCCAAGGCTTGACTGGGCATTCAGCAAGGGTGGCTTCTGTCCCAAGGCAATTCACCCCATCTAGCCAGATGAGGCCAGATCCTTGCCCAAAAACAGATGAACCTTGGGCTGACACGGCCGTCCCGCAGCCCAACTGCCGGCACACCACGGCTGCGTCCTTCAGGTCCCAGCCGTCATCACAGATGGTCCCCCACTGCTGGTTGTGAAAGACCTCCACCCTCCCGGCGCAGCGGTGCGGGCTGTTCACCAGCCGTAGGGCTTCCAAGCTCCCTGGGCCCACATCTGAAAACAGAATTGGAGGACAATAAATCCTGGCCAGAAATGCCTGCCTGTCCAATGCCTGGCAACCTGGTGGATTCCACCAGCATGTAGTATTTCTGCTACTGCTGCATCTGGGTGTGCATGCCTGAACACCTTTGGGACAAGCCTGCTAGGACGATGCCCAGTAGATTGTGAACCTAGCCAAGTTACTGAGGAGCTCCTGTGATGTGAGTATCCTCATGAGAACAAGCAGACAAGGAGGCATCAGATGCATCATGCACCTGAGCAATGGCTTCGTGAAGAGAAAGAACTCCCCAAGGACGAGAGGCTGTGCGGTAGCACGGATCAAAAATACCCACAGGGGCAGCTGTAGTGTGTGTGATGGAAAGCCTACGTCTTGTGTGTGATGGAAAGCCTCTTTGTGTGTGATGGAAAGCCTACGTCTTGCGGGCTTGGGATTTTGGGGAATCCCAGGCTTGGGATTGCTGAGCACTTTGCCTCAGGGAAGCCAGAGACTGGTAGACCTCGAAATGGAAAACACCTTGTGTTCCCTGCTGGGACCGCAGGAAGAAGGGGTGGTTGAGCTGTGACAAGGAGGAGCTGGATGGGCAAATTTGGTCAGACTGCACAGCCTCCCCCAAGGGAGGACTGATGCCTGACTCACCGCCACTGACCTGCAGCCGCAGAGCACGAGACGCTGGCGTGCCCCTTCGACTTGCAGCTCTTGGCACCCCAGAACTTGACCTTGCATTCGAAGAGGGCCCCCTCCGTCCCAGTGCACTCCACAGCATCCACCCAGATCAGGCCATCTCCTGTCCCAAACTGGGTAGACCCTGCAGCCGAATGCGCTGCCCCACAGCCCAGCTGCCGACACACCACGTGGGCTTCGGCCAGGTCCCAGCCATCAGTGCAGATGCCACCCCAGCGCTCATCGTGAAACACTTCAACTCTCCCGGAGCACGAGTCTGAGCCGTTGACCAGGCGGAGGCTTCCGAGGTCAGAGATCCCCGATTCTACACCACCAGAGAGCATACACACATTAAGAAGATACCTTCTGCCCCGTGAAACCTCCAGCTGACAGCAGTGGCTGAGCAGCGCTGGGGGTTGAGGGTGCTCTTATGATGACAGAGTTGGCCTTTGAGATGTGATATGAACTGGTACAAGTGGTGCCCAAGACTTGATTAGCATGGGCTTGACCAGACTATAGTCAGTGGACCTTATACTGTTTGCCCTCCTAAAGCAGACACATAGGACAGGGTCCAGTTGCCAAGATGTAGGCATCCTTCTGCTATTTGGGACTCCTGGGATACCTCAGCTGCCCTCCAGCTGCTGCTCCTGAAGGGCACAGGTTTTTCTGTAGGATCTCTTAGCTCAGCTTGGGTGTGATGCTACCTTCCCATGTTGGGGTGACAGAATTCAACACTGGTCAGTGAAACACAGATATTAAGCGAAGTTCATCCAGATTTCAAGCAACCTGGTTGCAACTCAGTGGCCACTAAAATGGGTTGTGGGGTTCCTCTGGCAGAAGGTCAGAGCTGGAGAGGAGCTAGAGGGAGGGGAGATGGGCTCTCATGGGCTCGTGCAGCTCTGAGCATCAGAGTGTACGTCTACCATGGATCAAGCAAAGGCGTCAGAGAGTTGTCCCTGACCATAATGGGAGAAGACCCATTCATACTGCAATCTGCCCCGCTGTGAAGAATTACTTGGCCATGTTGTAATTTGCCTGATGGGAATGGTCTCTGGCCCATGTTAACTGCCAGGATTTGTGATAAATCATATCAGTCAAAAGTCAGAGACTGTATTTGGGGTGATAACAGTGCAAATGGGCAAGGCGTTTGGTTTTTCTTAGACTTTAACGTCTGTGTGCAGGTGCTGCCCTCTTCCACCAGGATGGACCACGAGGGGCTGATTTCAAAGCAAAAGGTTTCCAGGCTGGCTGCAAACTGCTCCTGCATTGCAAGCCCTTGCACCCACAGGGGAAAACAGAGTCAAAACCCAGTGCAGGACTGTGGAAAGGTTTGATGCAGTGCTCCCAGTGCCACAATGTGTGGTAGTTACCTGAGCACACCACGCCAGCATCTTCTCCATGCTCACATCCATGGACGCCCCAGCCCTTGGTTCTGCATTCGGAAAGGGCAGCCTCTGTCCCCGTGCAGCGCACGTCGTCCAGCCAGATGGGTCCCTGTCCCTGCCCGAAGTGAGCCCGCCGTGGAGCCGATATCACCACCCCGCAGTCCAGTTGCTGGCACACCACTTTGGCATCCGCGAAGTCCCAGCTGTCATCGCACACCGTCCCCCATTTCTCACTGTGAAACACCTCAACCCTCCCAGCGCAGCGACCTGGGCCGTCCACCAGCCGGACCGGGGCAAAGCTGGAAACAGCCGAGCCTGCAAACAGGCAGGGAGATGCTCAGAGCATCCAGCCCCTCTGAGGGAAGAGGAAGGACCCTGCATTTTGGCACATGGCCGGTGCTGCATGGTCACGTCACCTCTGAACCCACAGCATCTCATCCTCACCCCGTGGAGACACTTCTCAAAAGGCTTGGGGGCACTTGACCCAGCGGCAGGTGGGGTGAAGCTGGCACCTTCCTCCCAGCTGGGTGGGATGGGGGTTATCACCAGTGCATCCTAATCCACTGCTGGTGCCGGAGTGAAACCCACCTGAGCACACCACGCTGGCGTGCTTTCCATGGCTGCAGCTGCTCTCTCCCCACGGGCTCGCCTGGCATTTCGTGAGGGTCGTCTCTGTCCCCTGGCAGTTCACATTGTCCAGCCAGACGCGTGAGGGTCCGGCGCCGAAGTCCACCCACTCCAATGTTGGCAGCACCATCCCGCAGCCCAGCTGCTGGCACACAACCTCAGCATCTTGCTTATCCCAGCCACGGTCGCAGACAGCTCCCCACTCCTCCTGGTGAAACACCTCGACCCTGCCAGCACAGCGGTGCGAACCATTCGCCAGCCGGACATGTGCTGGTTCACGGATGATTGAGTCTGCAAACACCCAAGAGATTTATTAATGCCTTCAGATTGTGGCCGGTTTCCCTCCGTGCTTGTGATATTGCAGTTAAAATCCCGGCCCCTCTTCAAGCTGTCAAAAAGCAGAGGAGGGGAGAACAGGAGGGCTCCCCACCACCACTTGGAACTTCCCCTCAGGAGCACTCTGCACCAGAGCATCTTCCCACAGAAGGTGGTCCACACTGGTCCTGCAAACTCCTGGAGCCCAGCCCCAATCCCTGCAAGATTTGCTGGCCAGGCAGGTTGCTTTCAATGAGCTTCCCAGCAATGAGTTGGTCCTGTTGTTAGAGGTGAAAGGTTCTGGGAGGGGTGGGAAACAGGGATCCCTGTAGGAATGCCTCCAACCGCCTTAAATAAACACCTTGGGATCTTAGAATCATCTAGGTTGGAAGGGACCTTAAAGATCATCAAGTCCAACCATAAACCTAACACTACCAAGACCACTACTAAACCATGTCAGCACTAAACCTACTCAGCACCACGTCTACCCGTCTTTTAAATACCTCCAGGAATGGCGACTCCACCACCTCCCTGGGCAGCCGGTTCCAATGTTTGATAACCCTTTCAGTGAAGAAATTTTTCCTAATATCCATCCTAAATCTCCCCTGGTGAAACTTGAGGCCATTTCCTCCTGTCCTGTCACTTGTTCCTTGGGAGAAGAGATTGACTTCCCCCTCTCTACAGCCTCCTTTCAGGTAGTTGCAGAGAGCGATAAGGTCTCCTCTCAGCCTCCTTTTGTCCAGAAGGTGGGAAGAGTAGCCCACTGATGGGAGAATCAGGTGCAGGGAGGGTCCAGGAAAACCCAACTGGCTGCTGATGCTCACCCCCAGACTTACCTGGGGGTACAGACCTGCCATCATGACACATCCCACACACACCCTCCACTGCCTTGTGTAGAGCAATGCCGAAGGAACATTGGTCACCTGAGCAAACCACGCCAGCATCTTCACCGTGGTAGCAATTATTGATGCCCCACGGCCGGGCCCGGCAGGCGGACAGCGTGCTCTCCATCCCCGTGCAGTTCGTCTCGTCCATCCAGATGATGCCGACCCCACGCCCGAACTGACCCCCGCCAGGGGCCGACAGTGCTCGCCCACAGTCGAGCTGCCGGCAGACGACCTCAGCATCCAGCAGGTCCCAGTTGTCATCGCACACGGTCCCCCACTGCTTGTTATGGAAGATCTCGACCCTGCCAGCACAGCGGCTGCCGTAGTTCACCAGCTGGACCTGGTCACCCTCCAAGTTACCTAAAAGAGGGAAATATGGGGAGGGGCTGGCATGCTGCGACCCCTGGGTAAGGAAAACTGCCCTGGCACCTTTTGAAGTCTGAGTGTTGCACCAAGTGCTGCACACTCATCTGATCACCTCAAAAAGAAGCTGGCTAATCCCCAGGGCCTGGCTGGGTAAGGGGCGAGAAGCTGCAAGCTGCACCGCGGCAGCATCCCACCCACTGGCATTGGCACCAACCCCTTCAGGAGGATACCCAAAATTTCTCCAGCCCCCCACCCCATGATGCAAACAGCCCGTACCACCCCATGATGGAAACGCCTACAAAGAGGGCACATTGTCTAGGGCTGCTTGCAGAGGCAGAAAATCAAGGTGATGGACCAAGACCCACCACTTCTCTGCTGGGTTGCTCCCAAGGGGGTTACCTGCGCATACCACGTTGGCTTCTCTCCTGTGGTGACAAGTGCTGTTGACCCGGGGCTTTGCCTTGCACGCAGAGAGGGCAGTCTCTGTGCCCACGCAGCTCACGCTCTCAGGCCACGTTTGCCCAGGTCCTGGCCCAAAATGCGACCCACCAGGTACCGACAGCGCTCTCCCGCAGCCCAGCTGCCTGCACACCACTCGAGCCTCGGCCAGACCCCAGCCATCATCACACAGGGCTGCCCAGGTGCCATTGTAGGTGACCTCCACCCTGCCTTCGCAGCGTGTTGAGCCGTTGGCCAGGCGAAGCTCGGCGGCCACGGACATCCCCGAAGCTGCCAACGACATGCAAGGGTAAGTGGACCAGGAGAGCCATGGCTGCTCCTGCTCCAGCCTGAGCATCTTCCGTGCATGTTGGGTGCCCAAACTGGAGACGAAGTGGCCGCATCATCTTAAAAGTAAAGTTTGAAGGGTGGCTTTGCAAAGAGGCATTATTGCAAAGACACCTTACTGCAAAGGTACTTGATTGCAAAGGCGTTTTCTTGCTCCCTGCTGCACAGCCCAAATAAAAAAGCTGAGCTACATATGCATCAAAAACTTCATCAAAAGCCCTGAAGCACAGGTGACGGGCAAAACAGAGCTGGTCTGGCTGGATGGGCAGGAGCTGGGGAGGGTGAGTTATGCCCACAGAAGGCAAACCAGGCTTTGGGGTAGGTTCTCCGTAATTCATGCATGTGACTGCAAACAAATGGCCCTTTACTGTTTCTGCATCTTAGAATCACAGAATGGTCAGGGTTGGAAGGGACCTCTGGAGATCATCTAATCCACCCCTCCCGCTAAAGCAGGTTCACCTACAGCAGGTTGCACTGGATCGTGTCCAGGTGGTTTGGAAATATCTCCAGAGAAGGAGACTCCACAACCTCTCTGGGCAGCCTGTGGATCCAACACTGGATCCACGGCAGCAGGAGGTGGGCGAAGGCTTTGCAGGGCAACTTGCCCACCTGTGTGCTGCCGGTGCTCCACAGAGCTGCAAAGGGGATGCCAGGGGTGAGCACCCTTGGGGGGAAAGCAGGAGCCATCCCATGATCCCTTAGGAAACCCTGAAAGTCTGATGTTGACCCCTCTTGCACCTCGAGGTGAGTTACCGGAACATATCACTCCAGCATCCTCCCCGTGGAAGCAGTTGTTGTCCCCCCACTTGCTGGCCCGGCAGTTGAAGAGTGTGTCCTCCGTGCCAGTGCAGTTCACCTCGTCCAACCAGATGGGATCATGGCCCCTCCCAAAACGAGCCCCGCTGGTGGCCGACAGCGCCGTGCCGCAGCCCAGTTGCCGGCACACCACTTCTGCGTCCAACAGGTCCCAGCCGTCATCACAGACCGTCCCCCACATGTGGTTGTGGAGCACCTCCACCCTCCCGGCGCAGCGGTTGGGGCCGTTGAACAGCTGGAGGTTGCCCAGGGCAGTGACGCTGGAGTCTGCGAGTGCCCCAAGGGGAACAGTTGGAGAACGGTTGTGCACGACCGCCAGTACAGCAGGAAGGGATGCAGGGGTGGAGGTGGTGCACAGCCAGATGGCTGCTGTCCTGGGATACCTGAGCACTCAACGCTGGCGTCCTCCACGTGGTGACAGTTGTGTTCCCCCCATGGCCTTGCTCGGCATTCAGAGAGGTCCCTTTCCTCCCCAGTGCAATTGACCTCGTCTAACCAGATCTGTCCCGTTCCTTCTCCGTACCGAACTCCTGGTGCTACCGACAGCACTGTCCCACAGCCCAGCTGCCGGCACACAACCTGGCCCTCGGGGGAACCCCAGCCGTCGTCGCACACGGTCCCCCATGTCCCGTTGCGGAGCACCTCCACCCGCCCAGCGCAGCGGTCAGGGCCACCTACCAGGCGAAGAAGCCTCCCTGGGCTCTCAGCGACTGTGCCTGCAAAGCCGAGAGGGGAAAGAGGAGGAGAGGTGAAACCCTGGGGGCGGATGGGGCCCGGCTGTTCACACATTGAGATGACTCTTACCCCCAAAAAATGGTTTCAGAGGTGGTGTTGAGAATCCCACACCTGCCCTGGACATCTCAGATGGCCCTGGGCATCTGTAGGCAACTGCACCCAACCTCTGCATCTAAATCCCTGAATTAACCTCAGTGTGGATCCCACACACCAGGAACCCTTTTCTAGTTCACGCAATAGGCAGAAAAAAATGGGTATTTGAGCATATGCATGTTTTTGTACAAGCAGCAAAGATGTAACTTCACCATCAAGGATGGGTAATGCCTTGGGGTCCAGCTGCATGGCAACCTTGCGAGGACAAGTGGAAAAGTGCTTGAACTAAGGGTCTTGGCAGTACAAAGACCCACGATGTGAGGTTGCCGCTGGCCCCACAGGTTTTGCTTTTGCAAGAGCACTAACTAAAGGGAGACCATGCAGAAAGGAGCTGTAACTAGAAATTAGTCACATGGAGAGCTCAACTGGGCCACCAGAAAAAAAAAGTTCAAGAGGGATATGATTGCGTTGTGCAAATAAGCTTTTTGACCGTGGATAATGATTTCTGAAGTGCTCAGGCACTGATCTGTGCACAGGTCTGACTATCAGCAAGCGAGAGGCCAGACGTAGCACTTGGGAAGTCACAGGGGCCAGAAAAAGTATGAAACAGGTTAAAAATGAAACCCCTGAGTCATTCAAACACGCACGGCACCGGGGCAGCTGTGGCACGCTGGGGGCAGGAGTGCGTAGCTCGGCTCTTTCACTGGGGCTGCACAGCGGGGAGCAGGAAAACCTCTTTGCAATAGAGTGTCTTTGCAAAGCCGCCCCTCAAAAGTCACTTCTACGAGGAGGCTGAACCCCATGCCTTGCGAGTTTGCAATCTCTCCTGTCCCCAGGCTAAGAGCACAGTCCTGACCATGGCTGGCTCTTCTGTTTCTTCCCTTCCCCACTTTCCCCATGCGCTTTTTGCTCTGCTTTCCTTATTTTTACTAGGAGCAATGAGGCTGCCTGTATTAACAATGAATCAGCCCTGCAGCTGAGACTTAGCAGAGTTGATATATTCCTTGGCATGTTTCTTGCAAGCACTGCCTGGCCACATGTGCGTTGACTGTGGACAAGTCCCAGCCCAGATGACTCCAGTGAGCCAGAAGATACTGACCGTTGAAGAGGCAAAGAATGTAATGAAATTTCCAGGAGCTGGATTTCAAAAAAAAAAAAAAAAAAAAAAAAAAAAGGTGGGAAGATGGGAAGATTGTAGTGTTTGTGAATAGATCACCAAAGAAGGAGAAAACACAAGCAAGTTAAAGCAAAACTTCAGTTCCAAGGGGCAGTGGTACAAACTGCCCTCAGCAACTAATCAGCCTGGAAATGAAAACAAAATCCCAACCAGCAGGGAAAGCATGTTCCTAATTTTGCTCACTCCAGACCCGATCAGAAGAGTGTTTCTGCTGGTGCCCTTTGTAAATGTGAATCAGCACTAGGAAGGCTGCCCAAATCAAATAACCAGCTTGTGCTCTGAGCTAGGGCAGCTCGGACAAAGCCCTAAGCCCTTTCTTAACCATTTCCAAAGCGAAGTTGCCATTAGCCGTCAGCATGATATTGCTCTTCCCCATCCTTGCACCAATGTCCAAGAGCAAACCATGGCTGCGGACAAAGGACCTGGAGGGTCTGCCGCTTCCTTACAGCTCTGCCTGAGCACAAGGGTCATGTCTCTTGCCGGCATCTTGCCTCTCTGCCCTGTTAGCCCGCCAAATATTTGGTTCCTTGTGCTGCACAGCCATGAGCCACCCAGCCTTGTGCTGGCAATGTGGGTCCCTACTTGCTCTCTTTGCCATCATATGGGGAGCCTCCCCTCCTAATGCAGAGTGCTGTTGGGTTTGACCAAGCCCCCTCCATGCTGCAAGTTTGCCATGAATGGTCTGGGATAAGCCAAGATTAAAGTAGGGCAGGAGGCCATGGCCAGCTGTGAGACAGCTTCAGGATCGGGCATGCTTCCCTCCACTCTTTTATTGCTCACAAACCTTTAATTGTGGGGCACGAGCCTTTGATAATGGGACAAAACCATGCGTGCAGTAGTAGACCTGCTCTTGGAGGGCAGGAGAGGTAAATGAGCTCTGGACTTCGCGTAAAAAAATCTTTCACCCGCCTCCAAAGCCATCACAAGCCATTCTTCACTGCCCAAGACCCCCAAGTAAAATCCAGGACCCCCAACCAGCCTCTGCTGTGCCCCACAAAGTTCTAGCTGAGCAGGCTGGAGGAGCCTATGTGGCTGATGGGCTCCCTGCGGTCAGCAGCAAAGGCGAACACCACTCACCCCAAAGGCATGCCATCAGGAGGAGGGTCCCTGCGCTCTTGGCCCCTCCACGGGTGGGTTTTCTGCCCCCAGGGTGGCTGGGCGAGGGATGGAGACCGCTCAGCATCCCCATGTTTGCAGCCTGGCCACGGGCTGGAGGCTGGAGTGGATTGTCCTCCTGTGAGATGCCAGTGGAGCCCGGTGTCCCACTGGCAAACTGGGAGGGCAGACTGGGAGTTCTGCAGCAAGCTCTCCTCTTCCTCCGCCCTGCTCCCCCCTGGGAGCTTCGCCTCCTGTGAAGCTCTGCCAGGAGGTGACCCGCTGCCCCATGCAGCGGCCAGTCTTGTCATCGGCTTGCGAAACAGCGAGCTGTTCCAGGAAAACATGGAGCAAACAAAACCCTCTCGACACTCAGGTCCCATCTCATACGTGCCAGCCCCTGTAGGCACCTCGGCTGCCGTGGTACAAGCTATCTATTTTTGACAGGCTAAATCGAGCTTTTAGGCACAGAACTGGGGAAAGAGAGCTATATCAGATGCTTCATTAGAAAGCGTCTGGTTGGGTTTTGGGAGGGGAGGGGCCATCCACTGCAAGAAAATAGGTCACTAAAGGCTGGAGCCAGCACCTGTACTGTAGCCATTTGCCATCAGGCAAGCCTGGACACCATCTGTGATGAGAGAGGGTCTCGCAGCCACCTTGTGATGCTTTGGACGGCTCAGTCAGGTTTGGAAAACAAGGCGAACTGCCATTGTCTTATCCTACCCTGGGTGCGCTTGCAAGACTCCAAGGGTCCTTTTTGGATTAGCAGTTTGCTTCCCGATTGCTGTTATGCAGATGATGCTCCAAGCATGTCCCTTGCAAATTGCTGCCCCAAGCGTGTCCTGAGATGCTGAGAAGATGGGAGAGTTTGCTGTCCTCCCATCCTTTTGTGGTGGCACGCTGAAGTTGTGCAAGGAAAGGCAGAGCAGCATGCTGCTGGAAAGAAGGAGCTTTGCAAAAGGGTCATCAAAATAACGTCACTCGTTGCTCCAAATGGGAGGGTTCAGGTGGAGGTGGGTGCTGTGCTGGTGGTGCACTGAAGATGGGGTTTGCATTGGGTAAGGATGTGACCCCTGCCAGAAACAGGGCGGATGGTTCTGCCTGTGTCTGTGCGAAAATAAGAAGCAAAGCTGGAGCATGTAATGGGAAGAGGACAGTGTGGCCAGGAAGGTCTCAGGCTGAGTTTAACCTGTTCAGCCTGGCAAAACCTGAGAGGGGTGGTGGAGCAGAGAATAGATTGCTGCCTTCAGGGAGATCAAACAGGAACAGGAGAAACCCAAAACCCAGAACTAGGGCTGAAGACCAAAAGGTGAAAGAGGTGTACTAAACAAAGGTACAAGAATGAGTGGGTGAAAATTAGGCTGGAAACAAGTCAAAACTCATCTCTTAAAAGTCGAGCAGTTGGGAAAGGTGGCTGTATTCATTTGTACCAAGGCTCAATGAGCCCAAGGACTTTGTTCCCCTTCTTTGCAAACAAACAGGCCGGCAGCAAAGAGATTCCCGACACCGACCGGCACGGAAATGCTGTGAACTGTCATAGCCTGACGTGGGCGATGTACCTCTGGGCTAGGGTGTTCCTCCTGGGGCTGTTTGCACAGTCTGGACAAACGGCCACTCTGGAAGTTAGTCATGTCCTATGTCCCTTCTGCTCCTTTTGAATTTGGGTGTTGTGTCCCCCTGGGAAGTCTGAAACCCCTTCTTGAGATACTGCAGTCCCTGCAGAGCATCTCTGCAGTGTAACCCGTGGCCCGAGCTGGGATCTAGCAGGTGCTGATCCTGCATGATGTTAAAGCCCTGAAGAGCATCAACTAGTCCCAGCTTTATAACAAAAACCTTCTCCAAAATGGTGCACATTTTTTATTGCACAAAACTGGGTCCAAGGTTCTGTTTTCCCCTGTTCTGAGGTCACTGTCCAGAGCTAGGAGGAGCCCTGGGCCTTTGATGTAAGCTTTGGGACAGGCAAGGCTGGAGGACCAGGTCTGCTGGGGCAGCCAGCAGGAAGATGAGAAGGCTCAAGTGTCAGCAGGAGGATGAGAAACCTTGAAGTCCCAGGAGTGATGGATGTCTGTGGAGGAGCCGAAGATGACCTTGCGGCCACATGTGGACAGGAGACACCTGGCCAGGGGGGCTCTGTGGCTGGGGCTCAGGACAAGTGTGGTCACAGGTCACAGCTGCAAGCCGATGGCTGGGAGGCAAAGAGAGGTGGGAGGCTAGACCTGAAGGGCATTGAAATACACGCTGCAACTCTTTCATTACATGTGTCTTCTCCTTTCCATGCCCTTGTGCAGAGATCAATTTGGCTTGCAAAACACACCTTCATCACAACCTGGTCAAGCCTGTGGTCCCTTCATTCCCTCCCATGGCACTAGGACATTCCTCTGACCATGGCCTCTCCTGTCTTCACAAAGGTGGTGGATATTTTGGGGCTCAGATCAGACTCCATGGGTTGCTCCATTAGGAATGTGACTCTTCCTTGTTGGTGGCCAGGAGAATATCTCACCCAGTGTTAGAAATCTTGAGTCTCCTGTATCTGACCTGATCATCTACAATCCCTCTGTAACCAAGGGGCCTATTCTTCCACCACTTCCACCTCACCATGTCACTCCATATCCCTGAATCTCTATAATGTTGCATTCTCAGTCTTTCATGTTTCAGGGTTTTTACTGGTATTCAAAAGTGGATTGAATAAATACAATGGGTGAGGGAGTTTCCACCCCATTCTGGATGGGCTTCTAAATGCACTGCTCATTTAACAAAGGTGGTTGTGTACAGTGCAGGAGAGCACCCTACTCGCCTGCTCCTGGATGAGGAAATAATCCTCACTTCCATAGGAGATTAGGGAAAAAAGGTATGATCCCATTGGGAATGCGGTGAGGATAGTGGCACTGTGTGTCACTGCAGGGGATTATAGGGGGCTATAGGGCTGGGAATAGGAATTATAGCAGTTATAGGGCTATAGGGGGCTATAGGGCTGGGAATAGGAATTATAGCAGTTATAGGGCTATAGGGGGCTATAGGGCTGGGAATAGGAATTATAGCAGTTGTAGGGCTGGGAATAAGAGGAGTCTGTTCAGATAGGGTGAGTATGCTGCAGCCTACCCAGAGGACCAGATAGAGATTATTCTGAGAAGACCTTCCTTGGAGATTGAGGGACTTCACAGTGCTGCATAGAGGAACAGGGATCCACAGAGGCTCAGCACGGTGAGCTGGGGGCTATGGGGCACACAAGGAAGGGGTTTCCACTCTGCCAGAGGGGGTCTTCTCTGCTGACCATCACAGCAACTGCTCTGTTCTTCTGGCTCCACAGAACGGGCTCTTCTGGGATCCAGAGGGAGCCTTGCCTTGAATGCCAGGACTGTGGCTGCCTAAGCCTCGGATGACACCCCAGTGTCCTCTGTCTTCATTATAAGTGGTTTGTCTGCAAAATGAGGGAGCAGGGTGATGCATGGAGGGTGTGACCCCCAGACCCAAGCTGGTGTGCATCCGTGCCAGCCAGGAGTGCAGCCAGCTCCGCAAGCAGGCCAGGTGCACCACGTGCTGTGGTTCTGCTCTTACCTGGGGAGCGTCCAGCCCGTCTTCCACACCTCATCCACAGGTACAGGACCAACAGGGTCCCACAGAGCATTGCCACCATGCCAAGCAGGCCTGCCAGCACCGAGCAGGACTGTATAAGGTCTGCGAGAAGAGTGAAGCTCAGAGGAGGTTGGTTGGATGGCCAGACCCTCTCTGCCCCTCTCACCCTTCCTTTCTGCTGCATGTTTTTGGAGAATTGCAACATCCAGGGTGCTGGGATGACCCTCCTCAGCAGGAGTGAGGGCTCACCCTCTGCTTCAGGGGGATGGGTGCATGGACACCACCCCCATTGGGCTAATGCAAACAGTGTGTGTCCACCAGGGATGCTCGGCTCTCCATGCCCACCGAGATGCCTTCACCTGGTTTGTCCCACTCCTCTGCCTTCCAGCTGCTGCCTTCAGGTGCCTCTACCCTGCCCACCTAATGCCTCCCAGCAAAAAGGTTTATGGCAACCCTTCTGCCTGCCTGGAAGGAGGCCAAGAGTGGGATGGAGAAAGGAGCCTTTACCCTACCATGTGTCTGCACTGAGTTGGCCCCAATGCAGACAGAGAGGATGACGGGAGATCCCGGCACTCACCTCTCTGCTCCGTGCACACTACATGGGCTGCCAAGCCCTGCCTGCATGGCCCCGGGCCCATCTCTCTCTGCTGGCACTCCAGGAGCAGCGACTCAGACCCCCGGCAGTTCAGCCCCTCCAGCAAGGCACTGCTGTCTCCCCGGCTGAGCTGGGCTCCCACGGGTGCCGACTGGGCTGGCCCACAGCCCAGCTGCCTGCAGACCACCCCGGCTTCCAGCAAGCTCCAGCTGCTGCTGCACACCCCGTGCCAGGTAGCGTTGAAGAGCACCTCGACCCGCCCCGCGCAGGGACTGGGGCCGTCCTGCACCCGCACCTGTAAGGGGTTTGTGCCTGCAAGGAAGAACGCAAGGCGGTAAGGTGGTGCCTCTGACCCCATATGATGATGAGAGCTTCTGACTTGCTCCCGCGCATTTTTTCCTGGTGCCCTGCTGCAGGCAAGCCACCATCATCCGTGACCAGCTACGAGGCATGGATTGCCTTACTCCATCCCCTTGTACAATATGCCTTAATAAGCAACGTAACCACAGGGCTGGTATATGTGAGATGGGGCTCATGTTAGACCCACACCCACCTCCCCAGCAACAAAGCTGGTGAGGGGTCTGGAGCACAAGTCTTATGAGGAATGACTGAGGGAACTGGGGTTGTTCAGCCTGGAGAAAAGGAGGCTGAGGGGAGACCTTATCGCTCTCTACAACTACCTGAAAGGAGGTTGTAGAGAGTTGGGGGCTGACCTCTTCTCCCTAGTGACAAGTGATAGGATGAGAGGAAATGGGTTCAAGTTATGCCAGGCGAGGTTTAGATTGGATATTAGGAAAAATTTGTTCACTGAGAGGGTTATGAAACATTGGAACAGGCTGCCCAGGGAGGTGGTGGATTCACCATCCCTGGAGGTGTTTAAAAAAAGGGTAGATGTGGTACCTGGGGACACGGTTCAGAAGTGATTTTGTCAGGCTAGGTTAATGTTTGGACTCGATGATCTTAAAGGTTCCTTCCAACCTCAACAATCCAGTGGCACTGGATTCCTGCATCTAAGAAAGGTGCGCCTGGATTATTTTTTTTTAAGCAAGGCTTTGCCCATCCCAGGATGCTGTCATTGATGAGCCTGAGGGATGTGGTCTAGATGAAATCAGTATGAGTTAGGTGCAGAACTTCTTTCTAGGGCAGGGTGGCATTTTTGCTCAACTCCAAGCCAAGCAGCTGGGTGAAAGCTGACTTCTGCTCTGGAGCTGGGGATGGAGAAGAGTGAGCCGAAAGGAGAGAGCCTCGCACAGCCCTGGGGTAGAACAGTAGCTCCGGCACCTGTGAAGCCCTCCCTTGGATGGACACCAACCATGCTGACTCACCCACCCTGGTCCCTGAAGCCTGCTGTTACCTGAGCACACCACACCAGCATCCTCGCTGTGCCCGCAGTTGTGCTCTCCCCAGTTGCCCCGCTCACAGTCGGTCAAAGTGGACTCGGTCCCCCGGCAGTGAATGTCATCCAGCCAGATGGGATCTGACCCTTGTCCGAAATGAGCCAAGCCTGGTGCTGACAGTGCTGTCCCACAGCCCAGCTGCCTGCACACGACAGCAGCATCATAGAGGTCCCAGGTATCATCACACACGGTCCCCCACTTCTGGTCGTGAAAGACCTCGACTCTCCCCAGGCAGCTGCTGGAGCCGTTCACCAGCCGCAGCAGATGCTGCCCCGAAGTATCCACATCTGTGAAGGGAGGAAGGGGCACATTGATGCCTGACCATCAGCCACTGCTCCAGTTGGGGTCTACTATGTGCCAAGCCATGGGAAAACCAGAGCATCCTTCTGTGCATGCAGCTTCTGGCTGCCTGGGAAAGGTGCTGCACGGACAGGGCTGGCTTGGGATTTGCTTCTCATTGGCATGGATAAAGAGAGGTTGCAGTTCCAGAGCTTGGGGCTTGGAGCCTAAGATAGTGTCCTGGGGTCAGTAGTGACTGTGGGAGGATCCTGGGGTCAACAGTGACTATGGAAGGGTCCTGGGGTCAGTAGTGCCTATGGAAGGGTCCTGAGGTCAACCGTGACTATGGGAAGGTCCTGAGGTCAACATTGACTATGGGAGTGTCCTGGGGTTAACAGTGACTATGGGAGGGTTCTGGGGTCAGTAGTGACTATGGGAGGGTCCTAGGGTCCCAGTTGAGCTGATCCTGTGCCCCAACCCTGCACAGTACTTATCCCGACTACCATGGATCACCTGAGCACACCACGCCAGCATCTTTGTGGTGGTCACAGCTGTTGGATCCCCACGGTCTGGCCTGGCATTCGGAGAGGGTGGCTTCTGTCCCTGTGCAGTTCACGGTATCCAGCCAGATGCGGCCAGACCCTTGCCCAAAGTGAGCCAAGCCTGGGGCCGAGACAGCCGTCCCGCAGCCCAGCTGCCGGCAGACCACCGTTGCCTCAGCTAGGCTCCAGCTGTTGTCACACACCGTCCCCCACTGATGGTTGTAGAACACCTCCACACGCCCCGCGCAGCGGTGTGGGCCACTCTCCAGGCGCAGATGAGCCGGTGTGTTGGTGGCTGTGCCTGCTTGTGACGTGAAACACAAGGGGAGCATCAGACCAGGTCTCCCGCATGGTGCCTCTTCTTGCCACCATGGTGAGACCTGTGCTGGAGGATGCTCCATGGACATACCCATGCCTACACAGAGCCATTGAGGAATATCTAACGTTTGGGGCTAAACAGCATAGGTGCAGGAAAAAACAGCCATGTAACCTCAGAGCCCATGCACGTCCAACAGGAGTGCAAGCAAACCATAAATGGCTACAGTACTTTTTCCAGTCCTCCCAGATGGCCATCCATGAACCCTTCATGTGGCTGCAGCAGCCCCCAAGGGCGGAGGCTTTCTGCAGACCCCCTGTTGCCCGTTCCCCATCTTCAAACAGACTTCAGGGCCCCCACACCCCATCTTTGCACAGCCTATGGGCTACTGGTCCCCATTGTGTGGTGGGTTGGGACCTTGCTAGGAGCATCTAGCACCTAGTCCCGTGCTTCCCCTCTCTCTCTGCTGCCCATGCGAGAACACTTTTTGTGTGCTGCCCAAAGGGCATCATTCCCTTCCTATTATCCCCACTGCTCCTCAGTGTGTGCCAAAGAGTGTCAGCATGGCATGTTGTAGGAGATGGGACAAGGGGGACAAGGTCATCCACCCACCCAGCTGTCTGCTGCTCAGCCCCTGGCTGCAGCTGTGAAACCGGTATGAATCCCCAGAACAGAGCATCCTCCGCTGAAATTCTCCTCCCGGTCCACAAACGTGACGTTACCTGTGCACACAACGCTAGCATCTTCTCCATGGTCACAGTTGCTGACTCCCCAAGGTCTGGCCAGGCATTCGGAAAGGGCACTTTCGGTCCCACTGCACTGAACATTGTCCAGCCAAATGGGGCCCGATCCCCGGCCAAAGTGAGCAGCGCCGTAGGCTGAGACTGCAGTCCCGCAGCCCAGCTGCCGGCACACCACGCTGGCGTCAGGGAAGCTCCAGTCATCATCGCACACAGTTCCCCACTGCTGGTCATGCATCACCTCTACTCTTCCCGAGCAGCGGTTTGGGCCGTTCACCAGGCGGAGCTCTGCAGGACCAGCTTGGATGGCCATAGGGTGGCTGGATGAGTCTACAGAGGGCACAAGAGGTGGACCATGAAAACCCCCTTGCCCCTCACTTCTGCAGGACCGTTCTGCACTCCATCATGCTTGTTGGCTACATCCAGTCACTACCAATGCACAGCCACCTCAGGACTGGGATGGGTGTGATGCCATGTCCCAGCAACCCACAGTGTTTCAGGCTGTTGCTGGAGATCCTGAGGATGCTTGGACAGGAGAAGGAGGAAATTTTTTTTTTCTTGGTGTTCATGAAGCACCACGTCCTCTTTGCAGGTGGTGGTGACAACCGAGGGGGCTCAGCACACCTGTGTGCTGATGTCTGTTGGAGCAATTCTGACAGAGGTGGCTCCAGCATCTACCAATTGCTGTGAGCGTCTGCACCTCCATCAGCCACCAAAGCTCCAAGCTTTTGAAGCTCCAAGCTTTTGGAGCTTCACAGTCTGTGGCCATAAAAGAGTGTTGTTTAGCTGATTGTGACTTGAGGCAAGGGCATGGAAACCATCCTGTCTTTCATGTTGGTGTTGAGGAGGAATCTGGGTGTCTCCTCCTGGCTATTCTCTCCCCTGCCTAAGGCTGTGTCCCACAGTGCCTGCCGGCAAAACACAACGTCTCTCTAGCCCTGGCCGTGTCCCTAAAACACGCAGCCAAAGCGAGGCCCGCAGAGTCCCCCTCACCATGAAGACATGTGAAGCACAAGGGGTCCCTACACATCTCCCAGAAGTGCTTCAGCATCTCAGGAAGGTGGAGTTAGCACAGATAGTATTTCCGAGCCCGCTTCCCAAATTGCTCCCCAGCCTGCAGTGCCCTTGGACGGGGCAAACCACAAAACCATCCCTTGCTGGAGCCATGGGGGGTCTGTGCCAGAGGGAGCTTTTAGAAAATTGCAGGGGGCAACACTCCTTGCAAGGGAATTGCTTTGCAGACCATGTGTTCTCATCACCCCCCCGCCCCATAATTTCCACGGGGCATCACCTGAGCACACCACGCCGGCATCTTCACCGTGGTGGCAGTTGTTCTTTCCCCAGCCCTTCGACCTGCAGTAAGACAGGGCGACCTCCGTCCCCATGCAGCTGACGTCGTCCAGCCAGATGGGACCAGATCCTGCCCCAAAATGCCCGGCCCCGGGGGCTGACAGTGCTGTGCCACAGCCCAACTGCCGGCACACCACGCCAGCATTCTCCAGGTCCCAGTGATCGTCGCACACCGTTCCCCACTGGTTCTTGTAGAAGACCTCAACCCTGCCGGCGCAGCGGTGCGGGCCATCTGACAAGCGGAGGGAAGCCTGCTGGGAAGCAACCGGGTCTGCAAGAGGGATATGGAGAGGGTCTGGTGTGGAAGAGCAGCACTGGGAATTGCTGCGCCGCTTGCACATGAAGCCTCTGCCAACTGTGGTGGCTTATGTGAACTATGGACATGCTTCATGACAAGCTGAGAGAGTTGGGTCTGTTCAGCCTGGAGAAAAGAAGGCTCCGGGGAGAACTTATTGTGGCCTTCCAGCACCTGAAGGGCCTACAGGAAAGGTGGGAAAGGACGTTTTACAAGGGCATGAAGTGATAGGATGAGGGGGAATGGCTTCAAGCTGGATGAAGGGAGATTTAGATTAGATATCAGGAAGAAATTTTTCACTGTGAGGGTGGTGAACCCCTGGCACAGGTTGCCCAGAGAAGCTGTGGCTGCCCCATCCCTGGAGGTGTTCAAGGCCAGGCTGGATGGGGCTTGGAGAAACCTGGTCTAGTGGGAGGTGTCCCTGCCCAGGGCAGGGGGGTTGGAACTGAATGATCTTCAAGGTCCCTTCCAACCTAAACCATTCTATGATTCTACTATCCAAAAAACAAAAAACAAGAAAATCCAAGTCCAGGGGATAAAATGCTCTGCAAACCCCCTTTTTGAAAGACAATTTTCTTTAAAGGGGCTTCAGGTATTTTTTCTTTTGCTTAGTATTCCCAATCAGTGAAAAGGAAAAGACTGTCAGCTGGGTTGAAAACTCTGAAAAACTGTACGTAGGGGATAGCTGCCAGCCGTCTGATGGAAAGGGAGGGGGTCTGTGTGTGTGCAACCTGGTGCTTTAATTAGCAATTTGCATGAGGTGACAGAGATCCTGTGCAGCAAATTGGCCCGTGGCCCCTAGTTGCGTCTTAGAGGAGGGCATTATACGGGCTGAAACTGCAGCGAAAGAAAAGGTAAATATGAGGCGTTTAATCACCGCAGCAGTAAGCGCTGGAGTGGCTGAGCTGCTGCGGGATGCCAGGTTAGGGTCTGGGTAGAGGTTGCAGCACCTCCTGGAGAAGGAGATGCCAAACGAGGCAGAAAAAAAATGAGAAAAGCACCTTGGCATCCCACTTGCAGCACAACTGGTCACCGCCTGGCAAACCTTCGTGTCTGCGGGGGGCAGAGCCTAATAAACGCTTCTGTTTGCACTGCGGGGAAGAGAACTTTGTGCCCTTCGTAAACGGACTGGCCGGCCCTGGAGAGGTGGCCAACACAAATAAGCAATTCCTGATCCTGACTGTCACCGGTTGGGGAGGCTCCAAGTGTTTCCCAACTGCTCTGTGCAAGGGCAGCAGCGCCGAGGCCAGGATAATTCCCCAGCTAATGAGGTCTCCTTCCCTATCCGCCACTTTCTCTTCCTTTTAAAGGCTGGTGGGTCAAAGGAGGCTTTGCCCATCTATCTGCAAGCCCAGTTCCCCCTCCATTCCTGCAGATGTCCAACCCCGATGCTCCTTCCCTGTGCGAGAGCCACTCACCGCAGAGGCATGCCAGGTAGATGAGGAGCCCTGCTCCGGTGAAGCCAGCCAGGTTGCTGTGTAGGGACAGGAGGCAACGTCCCCAAAACCTCATGCCTGTCGCATATGCCTTAGGACGGGCAACAGTCCCAGTGTGAGCTGAGCTGGGTGCTGTGGGTGGCGAGAGCAGGTTTGTCCCCTCCTCTGCAGCGACGTGCCCCGTGTTCACCCAGCATTCATCCCTCCTCCTGCACTGACCCCTCCTCCCTGCTGTCCCCGGGGTTTTGCCAGTTGGTTGTGATTTAGGTGGCCCTTCACCACCAGAGCTCTGTCTTCCAGGAGGCTCCCCACCTTTTCCAGCTGCATCTGCCCCGTTCCACCCCCACCTCCCCAGTCCCCAGCCAACTCCGGGCTGCAGATCTGGCAGCAGGAGGGTTTGCAATGTTCACTGACGGAGGTTTGCACCTTCGGGAAAAGCCAAGCCTCATCTTGCAGGTAGATAAAGGTGGACCTCCGCCATCCAGGGATACCCCCAGGGTGCTTGCAGTGGGCAAGAAGCCTCCCTTTCCCTGCCAAAATAAGGATTTTCAAGGGGTTGTGTACATGAAATAGCATGCTCTGGCTTGAATCTGTCCTGAAGTCACGTCGCTGGAGCCATCACATGTATAAAACGCACAGTCTGTATTCTGGGATTATCACATAATGTAAAGAATAAGGGGTGTGGGGGTGTTGTTGGTCCAGAAACTGCTGTAGCCACTGAGATGAAGCTGCAAACACACTCAGGTTTTGGGCAGCCTGAGTTTATGGGAATTCGGGGAATTTACAGACAGACCTCTGAGGCGGGCGATGGTTTGGCACAAACCCTCGGGGTTGCGCTAAATGACCCTACAGTTGTACTGTAATTTGGGTTTTCAGTTAATAGTCTGGTCACCTGCAAGCAGCGGGATGGGGTGTGATGGGATGACCTGTGGGTTTTTGCATCCCAAGGCTGGGGTTGGAGGCATGGCTATGGGGCAAGGAGCCTGCCCAGCCCCTGAGGTTGGCACAAGGAAATCATAGAATCATAGAATGGTTAAGGTTGGAAGGGACCTTGAAGATCACCTAGTTCCAACCCCCCTGCCCTGGGCAGGGACACCTTCCACCAGCCCAGGTTGCTCAGAGCCCCGTCCAACCTAGCCTTGAACACCTCCAGGGATGGGGCAGCCACAGCTTCTCTGGGCAACCTGGGCCAGTGCCTCACTACCCTCACAGTCAACAATTTCTTCCTCATATCTCTCCTAAATCTCTCCTCTTCCATCTTGAAGCCATTCCCCCTCGTCCTATCACTACACGGCCCTGTAAAAAGTCCTTCCCCACCTCTTCTGTAGGCCCCCTTTAGGTACTGGAAGGCTTATATAAAGTCTCCCTGGAGCCTTCTCTTCTCCCCCAACTCTCTCAGCCTGTCCTCATAGGAGAGGTGCTCCAGCCCTCTGATCATCTTTGTGGCCCTCCTCTGGCCCCGCTCCAACAGGTCCATGTCTTTCCTATGTTGGGAGCTCCAGAGCTGGACGCAGTACTCCAGGTGGGGTCTCACCAGAGTAGAGGGGAAGAATCACCTCCTTTGACCTGCTGGTCAAAAAGCAGAGCATCGCCCAGCCCTGGAACCAGGACACTGCACTGGGTGGCTCCTGGCCTTGTCATCATCAGAGATGATGGAGCTGGGCACGCTTATGCCTGGCAGAGGGAGCATAAGAGGGGAGCTTGGCACCTCCCACCACCACAGCCTGCAGCCCCTTTCCCTTCCCAGCTCCTGGCCAGCACCCATCCTCCAGAAATGAGTCCTCTCCTGGGCTGCCTCCACTCAAATCCAGCCTGCAGCCCCCGGGACACCAGGCATGATGGACAACAGGCATCAACATTTCTGAGATGACCCCATGGGGCACACAAGCCCTCTTCACGACCATGAGATGGGAAATGACTACGTCCCATTCGTCCCATGCTGGGCTGCTGGCTCCCCAGGGCTGTGCAAGGTGAGCTCAACCAAATATAAAGATTCTCAGGGAAAAAAAAAAAAAAAGGGATTCTGAAAGGATGCTCTGTGCTGCTCCCAGTGGTGAACGTGGCCTGGGGAAGGGTGGCCTGAGCACACAGCACTGGCATCTTCATCTCTCTGGCAGGAACATGCACCCCAGGGCTGAGCTGGGCAGTTGGGGAGGGCGGTTTCTGGCCCCACACAGACCACATTGCTCAGTTGGATACAGCCCGGCCCCTGTATAAAGTTCTTACCGCCTTGTGGTGGAAGATGACCATTCATTTTCAGCCTTTTGTGGCTGCAAAGTTTAAGCCTATTCTAAAGAGAGCTCCTCCATCTTTTCAATTCACTGCTGTCACCGCCGGAGGCTCATGCCAAGAAGAGGAGCCCCAAAGGCTTCCCTGCCCACCTCCAGCTCCCTGTAGCCAGAATATCATCTTAGAGGCTGCACAAATGTTTATTAACCCCTGCCCTGGTTATTAAGGGGCAGCCCTTGGCTTGATGCAGCATAGAAGCATGACATCTTGCCCCCGTGATTTGCTTCCACAGCTACTTGTACCCTTCAACTGGGAAACACGAGGCTGGATGGTCCAACAGCTCCTTGAGAAGCCACGTAAGCATGATGGTATAACTGTGAAACCAGAGGAACAGAGGGAGATTGCATCCCTGTAGGCTTGCACTGGGGTCCCCAGTTAAAGAAACACAAGGAGCTGCTGGAGAGAGTCCAGCAGAGGCTATGAAGATAATCAAGGGACTGGAGCATATCTCTGATGAGGAAAGGCTGAGAGCCCCGGGGCTGTTCAGCCTGGAGAAGAGAAGACTGAGAGGGGGTCTCCTCAATGCTTATCAATACCTAAAGTGCGGGTGGCAAGAGGATGGGGCCAGACTCAGTGGTGACCAGTGACAAGACCAGGGGCAATGGGCACAAACTGGAACACGGGAAGTTCCGTCTGAACACGAGGAAAAACTTCTCTGCTTTGAGGGTGGCAGAGCACTGGCACAGGCTGCCCAGAGAGGTGGGGGAGTCTCCCACTCTGGAGACAATCCAAAACCTCCTGGATACTGTCCTGTGCAACCTGCTGTAGGTGACCCTGCTCTGGCAGAGGGGTTGGACTGGATGATCTCCAGACGTCCCTTCCAACCCCGACCACTGTGTTATTCTGTGATATGATGGGCTGGGTTGTGAAGTCCTGCAAAGTGTGAAATGCATGATGCTCATGAAATCACTGGTGTCCAGGGTAAACAAATCATTTTTGGCTAGTAAGACACAGAGGGGGAAAAAAAAGAACCAAACCCAACCCAAAAACCATGCTCCACTTTTAGCATTTCTATCCCAGCAGCTGCATTTTCAAACCCAACCCTCACTGCATGTGTTGAATGCAAGTGAAAAGGGGTTGTGTTCGTGTGGTGGGAGGATGCAGGAGCTTTCAGGCATCACAGCTTGGAGAGAGCTGGACTGCAAGCCCAGCTGACATCCCTCACGGACCCATTTTTAAGGGTTCTGTGAAGCAGAGACGCAGAAGCAAGGTTGGGGCTGGGGGATGCCCATTTTGACTAAGTATTTGACCAAGAGATCATTGTATAACTTACCCTTACCTCTTACTTTAACTCCTAAGTAAGAGCTAAAGGGAAGTCAGACAGCATTTTCAGCTGGGTCTGAGAAGTGTTCAATCCAACCCACCCCATAAGTGGCACAGGAGACAGGGTCAACACAAAAACCAGGCCACTTCCAATGGCTTCCAGCCTCCCGGCACCTAATTTATTGCATTAAGCATGTTTCCTTTCGCATCTGCTTTTAGACACATTGTTCACACTTTTTCCTACTTTTTCTTTGAACTAGCTGACAGCATCAGCCCTCACAACCCTTTCTGGGGCAGCAGCTTCCAGAAGCTCCCAGCCCTTTGTGCAGCCTCTGGACCCACTCTAGTTGCAGTACAGCCTTCCAGAGACATGGTGACCAGCACTACATACACTACAAAAGACATGGAAGAAGCAGGACTGTATATCGCAGCAAAATTATACCCCTTTTCTTGTCTTCAATGCTCTTCTTAGGGTATGCAGTGTTTTGTTGGGTTTTTTTTTTTGGTTGCTGCAGCAAGTGCAGATGATGATTTTGAAGAACTCATTTGTAGCTTGGTACTGGAAAAGAAAAACATTCTTAGAATCATAGAATGGTTTGGGTTGGAAGGGATCTTAAAGACCATCTAGTTCCAACCCCCCTGCCCTGGGCAGGGACACCTCCCACCAGCCCAGGTTGCTCCAAGCCCCGTCCAACCTGGCTTTAAACACCTCCAGGGATGGGGCAGCCACAGCTTCTCTGGGCAACCTGGGCCAGGGGCTCACCACCCTCACAGGGAAAAATTTCTTCCCGATATTTCATCTAAATCTCCCCTCTTCCAGTTTAAAACCATTCCCCCTCATCCTATCACTCCCCTTCCAGATCAAGAGTCCCTCCCCAGCTTTCCTGTAGCCTCTTTAGGGACTGGAAGGGTCTATAAGGTCTCCCCGGAGCCTTCTCCAGGTTGAACAACCCCAGCTCTCTCAGCCTGACACGGCGCACCATGGATTTCATTGCGTTGCATTGCACGGATGCGTAGCTAGAGGGCAGAAAATTGCCTTGCTATTCGAGGGCAAGCCGTTGGAAACACTATCCTGTGACTGCCCTGCAGTCTTCTAACTTGCTTGCACCTTCCAGGGAGAGCAAAGAGATCACGTATGTGCCAAGAGCTGAGCATAGCAAACTGTTCTCCACAAGGCAGGGGATGCAAGATGGGAGAAGCCATCAGGATCTTCTCATGCAGCTCGTTTTTCTCTGCTGACTGCTCCTCGGGGTCGTTGCAAAGGAGTGAGGTCTGCACGTGCCAGCATCTCCATGGTTCAGCTCACCGCAGCAGATACAACGAGGACTCATCTTGTGCTACCCCTCGGCCTTCACATCTCAGCATCTTCCACTGCTCCGAATCATCCAAAATCTCCTTCAATGATCTGTTGCAAACTCTGTCTAGATAAAGGCAGAGAAGAGATCCCAGGGAATAACTTGAGCTGGGAAAAATCCATCAGCCATAACAGGAATGAAGGAAGCTCACAGCTTGAAAATTTTGAGTATAAATGGCCTGATGCTGGCCATTTCATGATTTTCTCCAACACACACGATGCCCCTCTCCCCACAGCCAGGCTATAGGACTCCTCAGTACCATCCCTGGACGTTTGGGCTGCCACGTGTCCTGGCAGCCCTTTGGATCCACCCCAAACCCCACAAGGATCCTTGCGGTTCTGGATCCAGCACAGGCAGCCCCAGCTGCTCTCATAGACCCTCCAGGGGCCAAGTCCACCCTCACCAGGGCTGGGAGCGGAGAGGAGATGGTACTGGGGAGGGACCTAAGCTGTGCTCAGTGTCATGATCATGACTGGGTACAAAGAAAATCACTGCCTGTCCACACACTGACAGCCCCCCACTCCTTCATCTGCACATCCTTTGGTGTCCTCCATACTGAACCTCCCCCAAGGGCCTCCTCAAGAAGCCCCCTCCCAGGGGATTATCACTGCAATGATACTCAGGAGGCACAAAAATGGATATCCCATGGAGAAGCATCTCTGTTAGCAAGGGCCACTGCCTTATTTATCACCCCATGGAGAAGGCAGCGTGACTGGTGGGTCAGAAGTGTCAGCGCCCTGGTGTAGCAGAGCATGGACAGGAGTTACCCCCAGGGCCCATTTGCAGAAAGCACTGAAAGGGACTGTAGGGACAGGCTGGAAAATGTGTGTAGGAGCAGCAGACCCCAACCTTGGATGTTTCAGAGACCCGTGTGTGTGTGTCAGTTCCTTTTTGCATGGTGCCCTTGTGTCCATCAGTGCCGTGAGACACATGCACTCAGCTACCCAGATACTGTTTCTACCCTTAAAAAGAGCTTTACCCCACTCCTAACCCTTTCTTGCCACCTTCATGGGCTTTAAACACAACCTGAAGGATGGACAGGTTGTACAGTCAAATTGCCCAAGGAGACGCTGGGTGGTGGGTGGACTGCCTGTCCCCCCACACTGGGTGCTGGATCTCCTGTCTCACCTCCCAGCCCTCTGCAAAGAGCCAACCGAGCATCCCTGGTTGAATATTCAGGTTGCATCGAACTAGAGCAACCCAGGGATGTGGCCAGAATGGCTCATCAGCAGAGGAGATGAAAGAGCAGGAGATTCTGCAGCAGCCTGAGATCACCACCCAGCCATGCAAGGGAGGTTGAGGGAGGTCATCCTTCCCCTCTACTCTGCCCTGGTGATGTTGCATCTGGAGTATTGTGTCCAGTTCTGGGCTCCCCGGTTCAAGAACTGCTGGAGAAGGTCCGGCAAAGGGCTACAAAGATGATGAGGGGATTGGAACATCTTTCTTATGAGGAAAGGCTGAGGGACTTCTTTAGTTTGGAGAAAAGAAGGCCTAGGGGGGATCTTATCAATACTTATCAATACTTAAAGGGAGGGTGCCAGGGGGATGGGAACAGTCGTTTTTCAGTGGCGCCCAGTGATAGGACAAGAGGTAACGGGCACAAACTTGAACATAGGAAGTTCCATCTTAACATGAGGAGGAACTTCTTGACTGTAAGGGTGGCACAGCACTGGAACAGGCTGTCCAGAGAGGTTGTAGAGTCTCCCACTCTGGAGACATTCCAAACCCACCTGGACGCCATCCTGTGCAACTGCTGTAGGTGACCCTGCTCTGGCAGGGGGTTGCACTAGATGATCTCTAGAGGTCCCTTCCAACCCCAAACATTCTCTGATTTTGTGATTCTGTGACCCTGGAGCTGAACTCCTCTAAACCTTGCTGGGAAAAGGCTGAAAAGGGAACTGTGCTTCTTAGGGGTGGAGGTAGGTAGAGCGTAACCCTGGGCCACAGCTTGAGGAACGAGAAGAAAGAAAAGCTAACTTTGCAAAGTCTGCTGCGTGCATCTCTCTTACCCTCAATTAGGGTCATTAGGGGAATGACTGTTACCCTGCCCATTAGCAGAGAGCAGGACCAAGGCAGTCAGGGGTCAGCACGGGACATCCTTGTGGCCTAAGGCAGAACTATTCATTCTGATGTACGTTTTCATCTCAAAGTGCCTGAAATAAGGTGTATTTCAGATGACTAAAGGGTGTTCCTGCAGCACAAAAGGGACCATGGTTTCATACCCCACGTCATGGTGCCAGGACCTGGGTGTCTGGTGGGACAAGACCTGCTGAGATAGCTTTGGGAGACTGGATAAGGGATGAAGGACCCAGCCCTGCTGCAGTCCCAACCACCCTCCAGAAGCAGCCCATGGAGTATAGGACATCTTGGGACATGTCCTGGGGCTTTCAAATCTGGGGAGAAACATACAGCTAGTGTTACAGCAGAAGCCTTGAGAAGTGGAAACATGCAAGTCAATGTAGAGGACAGGCCTGGGATGATAGGAGATGGGGCACACTGAAAAGCCCAAATCAGCAGCTCACTGATGGTCAGCTTGCAGGTCTAGATCTGGACAAAAACAGTTTTAGGGGTAACAAAGAAAAAAACATCCAACACAGTTAAAAAGCCCCATATATAGTCACTTTTGGCACAATATTGATTTCTGGGCAGATAAGGGAAGAACAAAGTGTGAAGGTATGTCAGAAAACATGTGAATCCAAAAATGGAAGAAGGTGAGGAGGAAGAAGAAACCCCATCAACATCACACTTTTCCCTGGAAAAAGCTTGGACCTTCAATAACCCACTGCCAAGCTCCCTTGCATGAGGAAGACTGGTGCCATAGAGCTTCAGATTGAGGGAACAGCAGAAAAATGAGCATAGAACCTGGAAAAATGGCAGAAATTAGGGAGTGCGTGCCCTGGGCAACTCCTTCTTAGTGCAACAGAGCCCAGGACCAACCCATGCAGATGTTAACCGAAAATTCCCATCATCACCATCAACTGGACTATGAAATGTTCACACAAGGCTTACTGTAAGTTTAACACTAAGAGTTAATATTCAGAGAAGCGCTTCCACAAACCTTAAACACTCCTCTGTACATACCACAGCCACAGACTTGCCCATAGTCTTGTTTGATCTTCCTTTGCAGGTGTCCTGCACGCTGTAGGATCAACTTTTACTCATTAGTCCTCCAAGCTTTTGGCCTGCTTGGGCTTTTCATGCACTTCTCGTGTTCCTTGGCAGATACTTTCCACACGTTGTGCAAGCCATCTTCTGTTTTCCAGCTTGGTCGGTCCTCTTAGGATACTCCAAGCCTTCATATTCTAAGCCCCTGTGACCCCCTGTTTCCTCTCTTCCCCCACCTTGCAGATAGAATCATAGAATCCTCTAAGGAGGAAGGGACCTTTACGATCATCAAGTCCAACCATTAACGTAACACTGCCAAGTCTACCACTAAACCATGTCCCTCAGCACCACGTCTACCCGTCTTTTAAATACCTCCAGGGGTGGCAACTCCACCCCTTCCCTGGGCAGCCTGTTCCAATGTTTGACAACCCTTTCGGTGAAGAAATTTTTCCTAATATCCATCCTAATCCTCCCCGGCACAACTTGAGGCCATTTCCTCTTGTCCTATTGCTTGTTACTTGGGAGAAGAGACCGACCCCCACCTCCCTACACCCTCCTTTCAGGTAGTTGTAGAGAGTGATAAGGTCTCCCCTCAGCCTCTCTATCTCCAGGTTGAACAACCCCAGTTCCCTCAGCCACTACTCGTAAGACTTGTGCTCCAGACACCTCACCAGCTTCATTGCCCTTCTCTGGACATGCTCCAGTGCCTAAATGTCCTTCTTGTAGAGAGGGGCCCAAACCTGAACACAGTACTCGAGGTGAGGCCTCACCAGTGCCGAGTACAAGGCGACAATCACTTCCCCAGTCCTGCTGGCCACACAATTCCTGATACAGATCAGGATGCTGTTGGCCTTCTTGGCCACCTGGCCACACTGCTGGCTCATATTCAGCCAGCTTTCCACCACCATCCGCAGGTGGTGGGCAGGTTTCCAGCAACTGGGCAGGTTTCCAGCAACTCCTCCCCAAGCCTGTACCACTGCATGGGTTGTTGTGGCCCAAGTGCAGGACCCGGCACTTGGCTTTGTTGAACCTCATGCCACTGTCCTCAGCCCATCAATCCAGCCTGTCCAGATCCCTCTGTAGAGACATCCTGCCCTCGAGCAGATCAATATGCCCACCTAGCTTAGTGTCATCTGTGAACTTACTGAGGGTGCATTCGATCCCCTCATCCAGGTCATTGATAAAGATACTAAAGAGAACCGGCCCCAGCATTGAGCCCTGGGGGACACCACTTGTTGACTGGACACCAACTGGATTTAAGTCCATTCACCACCACTCTCTGGGGACAGCCATCCAGCCAGTTTTTTATCCAGCGAAGAGCACACCCACCCAAACCATGAAATGTTCATGTTTTTACCCCACCACAGCCATCGTATCGATCACATCACTCATCCTGTTTCCCTCTGGTTGGCTACCTATTTATTTTTCTGGTCCTTCATGAGCAGGACTGTCAGGCCAACACACTGCAGGGTCCTTGCATGGGGTCCTGCTTGGCTGCTCGTAGTCCCATACTTGGGTTTGCATGAGCTGTGGTGGTACCCAGTGCTTATTTCTATGACCAGAGCTTCTTAGAATCATAGAATGGTTTAGGTTGGAAGGGACCTTGAAGATCATCCAGCTCCAACCCTCTGCCCTGGGCAGGGACACCTCCCACCAGCCCAGGTTGCTCAGAGCCATGTCCAACCTGGCCTTGAACACCTCCAGGGATGGGGCAGCCACAGCTTCTCTGGGCAACCTGGGCCAATGTCGCACCACCCTCATAGTGAAAAACTTCTTCTAAATATCTAATCTAAATATCCCCTCTTCCAGTTTGAAGCCATTACCCCTCATCCTATCACTACATGCCCTTGTAAAAAGTCCCCCTCCAGCTTTCTTGTAGGTCCCCTGCTATAAGGTCTCCCTGGAGTTTTTTCTTCTCCAGGCTGAACACCCCCAACTCTCTCAGCCTGTCCTCAGGCTGCCCAGCAGAGGGGCTCCAGCCCTCTGACCATCTTTCTGGCTTCCTCTGTCCTCGCTCCAACAGGTCCATGTCCTTCTTATGTTGGGAGTCCCAGAGCTGGACACAGTACTCCAGGTGGGGTCTCACCAGAGCAGAGTAGAGGGGCAGAATCCCCTCCCTCGACCTGCTGGCCACACTTCTCTTGTTGCACACTTCTTAAACCTCCTGCCAGCATTCCTCTGCATGGCTGACTTCCACCTCCATGCACTCCAAGCTCTTCTCAAGAAGCCTCGGTCCTCTGAGAGGATCCAGGAGACTGATGTCCAAGGACACAAGGTACAGGAGCGCACAGCAGATGGAACAGATCAGGGACATCGAGTTGCTCCCATACATCTAGTGAGCTGTAGCTCCTTTGTCACATTTGACAGTCCCATATCAGTGTCCGAGATCTAGGGCATCTCGGATGGCTCTAAATATCTGCCTGAGGCCTAAACTGAGCTTTCAGGTGGAGTTTGCAAAACTGTTCAACTTATCCGCTGTCAGGAAACAAGCCCCTGGCATATACTTTGGGGTAAACTTTGCAGCCTCCCCTGACTGGCTATAAAAAAAAAGAAGAAAAAAAAAGTGCTCTAAGAGTAAAATGCTGCTCAAGTCTTAGAGAATGTTTTTATTTTCACAAATGGACAAAAGAAAATGTGAAAAAAAAAAAAATCCTATGTGTCTTCTGCGTGCAGACCGTTAGTGCCGCATGGTGTGTGTCACGCCTTGTATCGCTCGGGGTAACTGAACGAGGTGTGCATGGAGATGGGTGGTGGATCTAGTGACCCAGCTCTGTAGAGACGAGGTGGTCCAGGGCCCTTGGTGAAGGAGCTGTGTGCTGCGGCAGAGCTGCATCACTGCAGTTTTATGTCCAGGCTGGTCACGGGCTGTGCTGAGCGCTCCTCTTGTCAGCATTCCCAGCAGGAGCCACCTTGGCTGCTGCTTGCTCTTCTCCAGGTGTTGAGATAGATGTGTCGGAGACAACCAACTCCTCCATGCGCACAAAACCTGAAGAGAAGGGTGATTCAGTCGACGGTTTGCTCCACACAGCCTGAATTTTTCCCCTTTTTAACAAGACTAACTGAGGATGCGCACTCTGTTGGAGACAGCCCAAATCACTTTGGCTTGACCAAGTGGCAGCACAGGGCATACCACCATTGCCCCGTCCAGCACTCAGACATGAAGCCTGCTTTGCAGAAACCACCCTCGATCCAGCACTTGGTCCACACACAGCACCTTTCATCAACATGATGGGTGTTCAACAAGACATGGGGATGTTCAACACAGGCAACCACAACCACTCAATCCCACTTTCCAAGAGTCTCCGCCACAGCCCTAAAACTTCAGGAACAGACACAATTCCTGGTCTTTTCTCACCCCCAGGCTAAAGGTGGAACATCCCTTGCCAACCGTGAGCTAGGAACCCATAGAGCCATGCTCTGCTCAGAGCTCGTGTCTGAGATACAGAGGGAAGTGCAGGCAGTGTTTGAGGAGGCTTCAAGTGTTGTCCCACCTCCCAGTGTGTCCGTAACCCAGCAGGGAAGGTGGTGTCAAAGTGAAAGGGGAAGAGTGGGAAGAAAAAGAAAGGGAAAAGGGATGGGGAGAGAAGAGGTCAAACCAGAAAAGGAAGTTCCTTTCAACACGAGCCACAGGGAAAAAACCCTTCTGCCCCAACTCCGCTGACATCAATGTTTCAAACAAAAAACTCATTTCCAACCACACTTTTCTTCTACAAACTCTGTTGCCCTCTTCACCCACATCGGAGCTTACCTGGGGGAAAATTAAAAGCCCTGCTTTGCATTCGCCTCCTCCTGAGGTACAGAAGAACCCCACAGACCAGTATCAAGACTGGAGGGATGATTGAGACCAGCAATGGGAGCAGCGGCAGAGGCTGCGGAGGTCTGATGGTAACAGAACCTGTGGGGAGAAAGCAAACGTCTCTTCTTCCAGAGCTAATTCAGGAGATAAACAGACATCACAAGGACATGAGGAAATGGGCACAGTGTGCGCTGTGGCAAATTCCCATTAGGCAGCAGAAAATACTCTTTTCTATGAGGAAGGTTAAATATTGTAACAGAGAAGAGGCATTTGGATCTCCATTCTTGGGGACATTCATATCATCACCAGTTAAGGTCATGAAAAACATGGTCTCGTTGGCCTAATAGACACTGGAAGATTAGACCAGAGCTCTCCAGAGATCCCTTCCAATCTACACGTTTTTGTGATCGTATGATTCAGGAAAGGAGATACAAAGAAAGCTTCTGCTACGATTCTGTCCCCATCAGGCACAGTCCCCTCAGTGCTGCAGCACCTTTGCACCGGTCATGGCCATTCAATACCCACATCCATGCACCATCTGGTGCATCACAACTTCAAGGGTGGGCTGCTGGGGAAGCCAAGGCCATTCAAGGTGCCACCACTCTGACTGCTCCAAGTAGGGAAATCTGCAGAGCACCTTATTCCTGGTGGTCCCTACCAGGGCTGGAGAATTGCAGAATGGTCCCTTCTGCAAACCATACCCCACGGTCACTCATTTCTCTCCTCAAAGAAGCCTGGGTGACCAGTTAAGACAGAGGTGCCTGCGGGGCATACCACCCCTGTGGTACTCTCCCCAAGGAGACTGCATCTGAGTCCAGCTGGCTCCCAAGCAAGTGCATCCAGTCTGGGATAACTCACTGGATGCAGACATCCTTCTTAGAAGGACATGGATATACCTCTCTGTTCCCACTGGCGAACCACAGAAGCCTTGACGTTTGTCCGAAGTTAGGTGGGAAGAGAAGGGAAAGGCTGGATACTGGGACAAGTCTTTCCAACACCAACCATGGCCCTCATCTTCCCAGCTTAGCCATAAGGATATTCCCTATGCTGTAGCTTATCCTCCTGGAAGATCTTCATCACAGTATTTCCTATGTCCAGGATGATACCCTCTAACTTGTGCTGAGCCCATACTCGGGAACACCCATCCTGAGGTGATGTTGTTTGCTGTGGTGCTCAAGATAATTCTAGTGGGGTCTACAAATATAGGACTGAGCTTGTGCTGAATGAGAGCCCACTTTCACTCTCCAGCGCGCACATCCCTGTTTCTGCCCCCTGAGCCACTGGCAGGTGTGCATTCTCCAAGCTTGAGCAATGAGATGACGCCCACAGGGAATGGTTTGGGTTGGAAAGGACCTTTAAAGGTCACAGAATCACTTTGGAAAAGACTTTTAAGATCATAAAGTCTTACCATAAACCTAACGTTGCCAAGTCCACTGCTAAACTATGCACCTCAGCACCATATCTACACATCTTTTAAATACCTCCAGGGGTGGCGACTCCACCACTGCCCTGGGCGGCCTGTTCCAATGCTTGACATCACTTTTGGTGAGGAAAGTTTTACTAATATCCATCCTAAACCTCCCCTGGTGCAACCTCAAGCCATTTCCTCTTGTCCTACTGCCTGTTACTTGGGAGAAGAGACCGACCCCCACCTCCCTACACCCTCCTTATCACACCTGTAGAGTGATAAGGTCTCCCATCAGCCTCCTTTTCTCCAGGCTAAACAACCCCAGTTCCCTCGGCCGCTCCTCATAAGACTTGTTCTCTAGACTCTAGGTCATCTAGTCCAACCCCCCTGCCATAAGCAAGGACATCTTCAACTAGCTAAGGTTGCTCAGAGCCCTGTCCAATCTGACCTTGAATTTTTTCAGCGTATGCTCAGACCCTTTTCAAAACCGATGGCGGCCGCATTACCTGAGCACACCACACCAGCATCTTTTCCGTGGTCACAGTTGTGTGTCCCCCACGGCCTGGCCAGGCACTCTGAGAGGGTGTCCTCCCTCCCCGTGCAGTTCACGTCATCCAGCCAGATGGCATTGCGCCCTTGCCCAAATTGAGCCGCGCCAGGGGCCGAGACCACTGTCCCACAGCCCAGCTGCCGACACACGACCGCAGCGTCCTCTTCATCCCAGCTGTCATCACACACGGTTCCCCACTGATGCCTGTGGAGCACCTCAACTCTCCCAGCACAGAAGCTTGAGCCATTCACCAGCCGCAGCACCATGGGGTCTGAAACGGGACAACGCAGACACCCTTTCTGGAGGTCTCCTTCCACACCTGCACAGCTCAGAGTGGCTAATGCACATCACCCATTTTTGCTCCTTTTATGCCATTGGCAACCTGGGCCTTTGAGGACTTGGTTGGTCCTGCCATTATATTGAACATCCTCAAACACTGGAGGACCATTGGATATTTAAAGCTAGGCTTTAATTAACGTCAGCTAGAATAAGGAAACTACTGAAATAGAGAAAATTCAAACATGCTTGCTGGAAAAGGATAAATGCAGTGGAATTCATAAAACTCTTCCCTTCCTGACCATTTGTAAAATGGGTCCCTTCTTCCTACCCTGCTCTCAATGCAGCAGCTTTTGGTGGTTTTCTGGACTGCAACAAACTCTACATTTCACCCTCCAGGTCCTGAAGTAAAGCCTGTTTCTTCCCATCCCCTTGAAGCCTTGGTCATGCATCTCATTGCTTTGTTCAGATTCTTGTGCTCAGCATTTCTCAGGTTGCTCAGGTCCTCCACACCCTTGGGGTTTTCATCAGCAAGGCCAGTCACCAAAACAGGCAGACAGACCACTGCAAAAGAGTGACCTGAGCTCTTCCATGGGGTTCGGTGCTAGCCAGGCTCACAGGAGACCACATCACCTGCAGTCACTCTCCACCTTTCCAGCCACACAGCCCAACACTCCCCTGAATAATGTAATTTCAGAAAAATAAAAAAGAGATTACCTGAGCACACCACACCAGCATCTTCCCCATGGTGACAATTAATGGGCTCCCCCATCCTGGACCTGCATTCAGAGAGGGTAGCTTCTGCTCCTGTGCACTCAACATCACCCAGCCAGATATGGTTGGACCCTGGCCCAAACTGAGCTGAGACTGGAGCTGACACGGCCGCCCCGCAGCCCATCTGCCGGCACACCACCTCGGCATCGCTCAGGTCCCAGCCATTGTCACACACCGTCCCCCACTGCTGGTTATGAAGCACCTCGACTCTCCCAGAGCAGCGTCTGGAGCCATTCACCAGTCGGATCTGAGCTGGTCCTGGAATTAAGAAAGACATGTGGAAGTCAAACATGTATGTGTTTCTTGCCCATGCATTGGAAGATGGATCCTCAAATGGTGGCCACCTGCAAGGTGATGTGTGGACAGTCACCAGCATAAACGCAGGCATCTGATCCCATTTTAGGTGCCCTCAGGCATCCAAGAAACCCAGGAGGAGGGTGCAGCTGTGACACAAGGCTGAACAGGAGACCCACCCCCATCTGGAGTTGTCGCAGGAGGTCAGCGCATCACAAGTGGCACTAGATGCTGGTGCCCTGGCAGTCCAACCAGACAAGATGGACCCAAGGTAGAGGGGAGGGTCAATGGACTTTATGGTACGGTGACATGTGTCACTTTAGCACCGTGCACATATGAAAAATAAAAGGATGCTCATAGCAGAGAAATCAAAGGACCAGTTAAGGGGTTATAGGGGAGAGCAAGGTGGTGGTTGGGGACAGACACTTGTTCTCCTGGGAGAAAGTCCTCATGGTGGCCAAGGGGAGCTGCCGCTCTCAGACAACCTGAAATTGGTTCCTATACAGAAGCAAGAGGTTTAATGTGAGAAGAGTGGAGGTGTTTCTCTACTGTGTCATCTATGTGCCAATGTTGCTTCTTCCAGAGCTGCACCACAATGGGGTATGGGGTGTCTTACCCAGGCACACCACACCGGCATCTTCTCGGTGGTCACAGTTACTCTCTCCCCACGGCCTGGCCCTGCACTCGGAGAGGGCAGCCTCAGCACCAGTGCAGTTCACATCATCCAGCCAGATGGGCTCGTACCCCATCCCAAACTGAGCTCTGGATTGAGCAGCTACGGCTGTCCCACAGCCCAGCTGCCGGCACACCACTTGTGCGTCATCCAGGTCCCAGCCATCGTCGCACACGCTTCCCCATCGCTGGTTGTGCAGCACCTCAACTCTCCCAGAGCAACGATTCGAGCCGTTCACCAGCCGGACCTCAGTAGGGTCTGAAATGGAAAGACAGAGAGGTGTCACCTTGTGGTTGACCTAGTGATAGAGAAAACAAGTGTTGGGTATGAGATGGAGGATGAATCCCCACATGTTCAGCCTTTGTCTTGACTCAGAGATTTGAGGATTCTCATGTGGAAAAGAATATCATCAGATATAAGCAAGGAAAACTGGTCTCAGAGCTCCTGCAGTGTTGGTACCCAGGAGCTCATCAGCAGAGGAACAACAGTTACCTGAGCACACCACACCAGCATCTTCTCTGTGGTGGCACTTGTGGACTCCTTTCGGCTTGGACCCACATTCGGAGAGGGCAGATTCAGTCCCTGTGCAGTTCACCTCATCCAGCCAGATGGGATCACGTCCCTGGCCAAAGTGAGCCGAGCCCAGGGCTGTGACTGCTGCCCCACAGCCCAGCTGCCAGCACACCACCTCGGCATCGCGCAGGTCCCAGCCATCGTCACACACTGTCCCCCACTGCTGTTGATGAAGCACCTCAACCCTCCCCGCACAGCGGTGTGGGCCATCCACCAACCGAAGTGCCATTGGGTCTGGAACAAAGGAGAACACCAACAAACCTTCAGGAAGGGCAGGTGCAGAGGGTGCTGGGCATGGGATCTCAAGCAGGACTGTGGCTCCCTCTACTCTCGGCTCCCTGACATGACACCTTTACAAAACAGGGATTCCTGTGGGACCCAGGATGGTCATCCACACCATGGAAATGCTCAGTGGTTGTCCACTTGACCTGAAAATGAGCCAGGGAACATGGGAGAAGGAGCAGTCATGGGATCTCCCTTGCATCAGTACAGGTTGGGGGCTGACCTCTTGGAGAGCAGTTCTGTGGAAAGGGACCTGGGAGTCCTGGTGGATAACAGGATGATCATGAGCCAGCAATGTGCCCTGGTGGCCAAGAAGGCCAATGGCATCCTGGGGTACCTCAAGAAGAGTGTGGCCAGCAGGTCGAGGGAGGTCATCCTCCCCCTCTACTCTGCCCTGGTGAGGCTGCACCTGGAGTATTGTGCCCAGTTCTGGGGTCACCAGTTCAAGAAAGACAGGGAACTGCTGGAGAGGGTCCAGCAAAGGGCTACAGAGATGATGAGAGGATTAGAACATCTCTCTTATGAGGAAAGACTGAGGGACTTGGGTTTTATTAGTCTAGAGAAAAGAAGACTGAGGGGGGATCTCATTAATGCTTATAAATACTTAAAGGGAGAGCGCCAGGCGGATGAGAACAGTCTTTTTTCAGTGGCCCCCAGTGATAGGACAAGAGGTAACGGGCACAAACTTGAACATAGGAAGTTCCATCTTAACATGAGGAGGAACTTCTTGACTTTGAGGGTGGCAGAGTACTGGCACAGGCTGCCCAGAGAGGTGAGGGAGTCTCCCACTCTGGAGACATTCCAAACTCACCTGGATGCCTTCCTGTGCAACTGCTGTAGGTGACCCTGCTCTGGCGGGGGGGTTGGACTAGATGATCTCCAGAGATCCCTTCCAACCCTGACCATTCTGTGATTCGGTGATCCCTTGTCCTTATTACCATTATTATTAGTAGTATCAAGGGAATTATTCCCTTGCTCTCTGGAGGAAAGGGAGCTACGGCTCAGAGGTGGCACAGCTCTTCCTACAGACACGTGGGCAGAAAGCAGTCGGGGGGTGTATTCACCTGAGCACACCACGCTGGCGTCTTCCCCGTGGTGGCAGCTGTGGGTGCCCCACACCTGGGGTCTGCACTCGGTAAGGGCAGCCTCCGTCCCTTGGCAGCTGACTGTCTCCAGCCAGATGGGGTCATAGCCCCTGCCAAACCTAGCCCAGCCTGGAGCAGAGATTGGAGCGCCACAGCCCAGCTGCCGGCACACAACTTTGGCATCCTCCATGTCCCAGTTGTTGTCGCACACGGACCCCCACTGTTGATTGTGAAGCACCTCAAGGCGCCCAGCGCAGCGATTCGGGCCATTCACCAGCCGCAGCTCTGTGGGGTCTAAAGGGGGAATGAGACAAATGAATAAACAAGGTCATGGTGCACCTCAGCCCTCTGAAGTAGACTCCCTGCTGGTGTTGGCGATGACATGCAACCATACAAGGTATGAGTGCATAACCATGCTTCCCCCTTCCCCCATCCACATCAGCAACTTCAGTTGGAAGCAACAGAAAGATCTGGTTGTATTCAGGAGAAGGTAAAACGCTGGGATGCCCCACAGCGAGCGTTTCCTTTGGGCAATGCCAGGAAGACTCTTGGACATCTGTGTCCAAACCACAAGCATGCTTCAGATGTCTGCTAGGGTGACTACATCTCCCTTGGAGAACACATCTAATGAAGAAAGACTTTAAAAACCTGCATTTATTTACTCTAGCAAACGAAGGCTTGGCTCCATCAAGGAGAAGACTCTTTCCATACTGCTTCTGTTTGCTCTGCTCTACTGCAGCTCCTTGCAAATATTCCCTGAAGCCACCCAGGTTTTGTCTTCTGGTATGGACAGGGCCAGCACCCCATTGCAAGATGGAGGGATGGGGGCAGGATGTCTTTCCATCTTGGACCACCTCTAGAGATCCAGAAGAAGCTTGGGACATTAAGATGGAGAAGCTTGCAGCCATTCACATCAAGCATCAATGGCCAAATGCCTCCTCTGACTGCATGCACTTCAACATCCAGAGCAGCTGTCCACGATGGAAGTGACAAGCCACTTGAGAACTGACATTTTAAGGTGTCAGATAGAGGATTATCACAAATGGGCAGGAGAGCATCCAGATAGTCCATTGATGTGATGCCTACAGAAGCAGAGCTACCTCACCTCCCAAGCATTTTTGACTGTTGCTTGCACTGGATTATACCCAAAGGAAAACAACATGCATGGAGAGGGAACCAAATTGATATTAGATGAAAGCGCACCTACAGAACAACAACTCCCTGAAGCCATGACCTGGACCAGGCTCACCTGAGCACACAACACCTGCATCTTCACCATGGATGCAGTTATGGGCTCCCCAGCGCTTGAAGCCGCATTCAGTGATGGCACCTTCTGTCCCTGTGCAGTTCACTTCATCCAGCCAGATGGGACCGTGTCCTTGCCCAAATGCAGCCCTGCCAGGGGCTGACACGGCCAGCCCACAGCCCAGCTGCCGGCAGACCACCTCGGCATCACTCAGGTCCCAGTTGTCATCGCACACCGTCCCCCACTGCTGGTTGTGGTGGACCTCGACTCGCCCTGAGCAGTGGTTGGAGCCATTCACCAGCCGGACCTGAGTCGGTTCTGAAAAGAGACAAGCACCAAAACCATCTGGATATCCCAGCAGAGGTGACAGGGCTGAAGCTGCCCAGTCCTTCAATCACCCCAGATCCTCATGGCTGGAGGGTGAGGAGGTTGCTTACCCAAAATGGGAAGAGCAGGCACTCACCACCTCCCCAGACTCATCACCCTCCCTGGCAGGTGGCATCTGGATGGACATCCCCTCAAGAAGCTCCCTCTTCCCTTCCCCAGCACACACACCCCCATCAGGGCTGCAATGGAGACAACTACATCCAGGACCATTTCAAAGGTTTTCTGCTATTTTCTCTACTTGCCCCTCAAAAAAACCCCAGAAAGACTATGATAGCCTGGGTGGCAGCCCTGATGGAGCAGGAGTCAAGAGTTACCTGTGCATTCAACACTAGCATCCTCTCCGTGGTTGCAATTATGGCTTCCCCAGGACCTGGCCCGGCACAGAGCAAGGGTAGCCTCCGTCCCAGCACAGGTCACTTCGTCCAGCCAGATGGGCCCCGACCCCTGCCCAAAGGCAGCCTCCAACAGAGCTGACAGTGCTTTGCCGCAGCCCACCTCCTTGCAGACCACTTCGGCATCCATCAGGCTCCAGCTGTCATCGCACACGGTGCCCCATTCGCCATCGTGGAGGACTTCAACTCTGCCGGAGCATAAACTTGAGCCGTTCACCAGCCTGGTACGGGCTGCACCTGGAGTGGGTGCCCCTGCAAACACCCCCAAGGAGCAAACGGTCAGACACTTTGCTGGCCACGCCATCGCTGGCAGTGCTTAGGAGGAGGGTCTCCTGCCCAGCAAGCCCAGATGGCATCTGATAGGCTGTGCCCATGAAGGGTTTCATCCCTGTGAAGCCATGAGATGGTTGGGCTGAGAAATGGCCAGGGAGCTGCAGCCTCAATGCCAGGAAATGTGGAGAGCTTTGGAAGGTGAGAATGGCATTTGGAAATTGCCTAGAGCAATAGTGTGAAGACGCTAATTCTTCACAAAATTAGGTAAGGAGGTAGTAATTCTGCCTACCTGTAGGGGCCAGATCCAGCTCACAATTACGGGTCCTACCTGCTAGTGGCCATAGGTACATGTCTATCTGTGAGCTGGGTTCAATCAGAGGACAACCAGTCAACAAGAAGAGACGACCAGTCAACAAGAAGAGACGACCAGCAACAAGAAGTGGCAAGACGATTGTCCTGCCTGCTGTTTAACCCTTTGGTTGTCCACAGTGGCTGATGCCAGCCACGGTGGGCGCGTGTTCCTCACCCGAGCACACGACGCTGGCGTCTTCACTGTGCCCGCAGTTGTGGGCTCCCCAGGGCCGTGCCTGGCACTCGGAAAGGGCGGCCTCTGTCCCGGTGCAGCGTACATTGTCCAACCAGATGGGATCTGCTCCTCGGCCGTAGCGAGCCCCACCAACAGCCGACAGCGCCATCCCGCAGCCCAGCTGCCGGCAGACCACGCGGGCTCCATCAAGGTCCCAGTGGTCATCACACACCGTCCCCCAGGTATCATTGTAAAACACCTCCAGCCGGCCCGTGCAGGAGTCGGGGCCATTCACCAGCCTTACATCAGCAGGATCTGATGCTAGTGATGGTGGAGAGCAAAGGGAAGGAGATATTAATGGGAAATCATGCAAAAAAAGAGGCTGGGCAGCAGCGGGGAAAGGATCTTGACACTTACTGGCCAAAAGGAATGGTGTAGAACAAGCAAGAGAGAGAGAAAGACATGAACAATTGTAATTGTATTATCATTATTTTCAGGGAGACACATAGAAGCTGGCCTGTGAGCAAACTCCAGCCTTTTCCTGCTGAGAATACAGTCCCTCAAAACCAGGAAGGCCAAAATACATGAAGACATTTTGCTAATTGCTTTCTAAGTGCACTGCTAATTGCTTTTTAGGTGCTTGGTTCTGCACAGGTTGCAGGATGGAGTCCCTAATCACAACACCAGCACGGGTAACTGAGTTGCAGGCTCTCTCTGGGAGAGATTTTGAACAAGACTGGGCAGCCAGAGCACAAGGTGCCAGAGAGTCTGCACCCAGAGCTCTAATGTGGCTTTGCTGGATGAACAACCTTGACCCCAGGGTAAGGAATGGAGCCGAGCAAAGGGCTCCCTTATTTCCTGCAAGCACCCATCCTGCTTCCTCAGATCAGTCTGACCCAAGAACATCAACACCGTGATATTTCCTTCCCCATCACAGGGCAGGAAAATCCCATTCCTCCTCATTTTTTGGCCATTCAAGCTCCACAGCCCATCATCAGCACTACTGAAATGGCAGCGACACACTCAATGCACTTGGTTTCTATGTTTTTCCCACTTTTCATTGCTTATTCCTAATGTGCTGCACGGCTCTACCACCATAAAAATTCCTCCCCTCCCTTCTAGAAGATACTGGCACTTTTGAGGGAGCCTCAAGCCTTCTGCAGCCATCACCTGGAGGACAGCTGCTTGTTGCAGCTGGGCTTGGCAAGTCCTCATCTACCCTACTTACCCTACCTGTGAAACCATGGGCATTGCTCTACATGCGCACTTTATGAAGCCATGAAACCATGGGTGTTGCTCTAAGCATGCACCTTACAAATTTGCAGCAACCACAATCAAACCACCCAGAAACAAAAAGAAGCAGCGGCACTCTGGCACGCTGCATCCCAAAACATGGCATGCAACCAGCACCAGGGATGGGGAAGACGCGTGGGGAAACACGAGAACACTCACCACACAGCCCCACTAGGACAAGAAGGATCTCTGCAGCCCCAAGGCCAGCAAGGGTGCATAGTCTGTCACCCATAGGGTGCCCAACTGACAGCAAAGGACTTTTGGAGAAGCTGCTCCCAGCCTGGCAGGGGTGCAGGAACAGGTAGGCTTGGCAGAGGCTGAGATCAGATCCACCATCACCAGCTGGGGAAGAAATATGCTGAAGACCTGATGGAGACTGCTGGGAGAGGACACTTTCTGTGCTGCTCTGTCCCCCAGCTCCCCGGTGGCTCTTGCATCACGTGGAGTCCAGTGGATGAAGGGGAACCGAATCTTCTGCTTTCAGCTTGATCCTTGGCAACCAGCAAACATCCTCTGATCTCAGCTGCTGAGGGTGACGTCCCGTGGGTCCACCGTGCAAGAGGACATCCGAAGGGGGAGACTGGGAGGGTTGGGGGAGTTGCAGGGCTTGGTTGTATGGTCTTAACTTTGCCCAATGGATGTGTCTGCTCATAAGCGATGCGGAATCCACAGCCAACTGACAAGAAAATGGATGAGCATCAAATGACCCATCGCCTTGATGAGGAGCAGACTCAGGCCAGGCCCCACCAAGGGGGCTGAGACGAGCGGATCAGGTGTGGGTCCCAGCATGGCAACCCTTCAGGAGCATCTCAGAGGCTTGTGACAGGCAGCAGGTGCTCTTGGAGGGGGAAGGAGAGCAGCATCTTCCACTTTCAACTACTATCTCTTTCAGATCTGCAGCAGGAATTCAGCCCCAAACTGCTAAGGCCATCTGCATGAGGTCCTTTTCTCCATCCCCACAGGCAAACATGGGCAGTAAGGCTGCTGATGTGGTCCACGGGACCACAACAGGCAGCAGGTCAGCCAAGGATCTCCCGATTATTAATTGCCAGAGGACGACAGACTTCCTGCCTGGCTCTTGTTCTCCTTTCTTGCTTTGCTTAAACTTCCTCCTGATTCTTCCTTCCTCTTTGGCCCACCCAGGTCTGGGATGAGGTCTCCATGGTTCACCTGAGGAATTCAAATGTGTCTTGTCAGTCAAAAATGGCTGGAGCAAGCATTGACTTGGGGTCGCTTTTAGGATTCAACCTCAGGAACAAACTTTGGGTTCACCCCAATGAGGCTTCGACTAAGCTACAAATTCAGGTTCGGGCTTCGCTGAAGGTGAGCTGGAGCCCACAGCCAGCCAATGGAGATTGGTGGTGGCTGCCTGGTATCAACCATCCGCAGAAATGCTTGCCTCCTGGCAAATGTCTGGGGAGGTCTTCATATGGAGGGTGGAAGACAAAGCAAGCTCCTTTTGCCATTTTTTTTTCCCAGTTTTTAAAATAAAATAAGGGTGAATAAAGTAGAAATGGCCACTAAGGAATGAAGAAATGAAGCCGTAACTTGCTGTACACACTTTGCCCAGGTTTCAAACCACTTCCTGCACTGCCTCTCCGCTGATTTCGGGTGAGCGTCCTCTTGCAAATGTTACAATGAAAGCAGTAGCCACCATCGGAGGCAGGGAACACCTCGTGGGGAAGGGAAAGGGCTTATCTGATGCCTTGGGTGCTCAGACAAGCCTCCTGCTCCAGGGAAGGTGGCACCGGGAGTCATGGAGAAGCAAGGTTAAGAGCAAGAATTTCAGATGGCCCCCTGAATCAGCTGCCACAGCCAATGCCACGTGTACACGAACAGGGAAACTTGTGGTGGAGCATCTCCAGCACCATCTCCAGCATCACAGGCGGGACAGGTATTTTGCATTCTCCATGAGGTCACCAAGGGTGCAGAGGGTGCAGATGGAGAAGGCTGGAGGGCAGGGACACAACGTGCGAGGGGAAGGTGGACAGAAGCATGTTCTGATCCTGAGGTCTGGCCAAATGAAGGACCTTGTTGTCTCCCTGGGTTCTTCCTCTGCTGGGATGAGATCCAGGCTGCTGTGAAGAAGCAGGAGGAGATCCAGGCTGCTGGGAAGAAGGAGATCCAGGTTGCTGAGCGGCCTTTCAAGGACCTACAGGGCACAGCTTGGGACACTATGGGCTATAGGGCAGGGCTGGGGGGCTTTTCAGGGATCTATAGGGTACAGCTGGGGACACTTCCTGCTACTAAAGCCAGGGGGTGCATAAAGATAGACAATATAAAGGTGGACAATACAAAAATGGACAGTACAAAAATGGCAGACGGTTTAAGGACTAGATAAGGATGGACAATATAAGGACAGAGAAGGTGCATGCAGCCACACAGCAACAGGAGATGTGGGGCAGGGAGGGGGAGTATAGGGGTAGATGGGGGAGATGTGGGCCAGCCCCTCTGCACTGGTAGGCCAGGCCAGCAGAAGGGTCCCTTGCCACATGCCCAGCTCCAGCCCCCCGGAGGGCTATGGGGCACCACAGGCACAGGGACAGGTGAGCCACCAGGTCCCCAGAAACATGCTGCCACCCCCTTAACAAGTCATGTCTCTCCCCTCTTGCCCCTGGGAGGGACAGGACATGTTGGTGGCTCCAGGGTGGCGATGTCCTTGGTAGCAATCCTGGGGGCTGCGAGCGAGACAGGGCAACAACAGGGGGAAAGGGGAAGGATTGGAGGTCGGGGGCGTAAGCAAGGGACATGGGGGGCTGGGGGGTTATTGTGCAGTCCCCAAGTTGGAGCAGGGGGTGAGTGGGGACCCCCCAGCCACCCTCACCAGGGTGGTCACTGTCGCCCTCTGGGGGCTCCTGGGGGGGTGGGGTGCTCCTGTCCTGAGCCCATCACCATGTCCTCAGTGTCACAGCCTGGGGAGGGGGTGGCCTGCAGCAGAGGGGACGTCACTGGGGGGGCTAGGGAGGACTGGGGACAAGGGGGATGGGGGTTACGGGGGTCCTGGGATCCTGCCTGTTCCCATGCCCCCATCCCAGTGGCACCGGGTCCTCCAGGAGGTCTCGCAGGTGTCCTGCAGGATCCTGCAACCCCCCTCCCAATCAATTCCAGCCCCTCAATTCCCCCCATTCTCCTACCCCCCCAGTGCTGCCGTTGCCCCACCCCCCTCTGCGCCCCCCCAAATTCATCCAACCCCTTTCTCCAAGCTCCCCCCAACCTCTCTGAGCCCCCCAACCCCCTCAATTCCCCCTAAGACCCGCACGCCCCCCAGTTCCCCCATGCCTCCTGAGCCTCCCCAATCCTCCCAGCCCCAAAATCCCCAAGCCCCCTACATCCCCATTAGCCCCCCAATTCCTCCAATCTCTCTGAGCCCCCCTAACCTTTCCCTGAACCCCCAACCCCCCAAATCCCCATCAGACCCCCAGTCCCAATCAGCCCCAAAACCTCCTACACTCCCAGTCCTCCCAACTCCTCTGAGCCCCCCCAAGTCTCCCCTCAGCCCTCCAATCCGAGCTCCCCAACCCCCCAAATCCCCACCAATTACTCCAATTTCTCTGAGCCCCTCAACACCCCCAAAGCCCCATCAGCTCCACAACACCTCTGAGCCCCCCCAACCTTTTGCTGAGCCCAACCCCCCGAAAACCCCATCAGCCCCCCAAATCCCTATCAGCCCCCCAACCTCCCGCTCCCCGTTTCCCCAATTCCTCTGAGCCCACAAATCCTCATCAGCCCCCCAAAATTCAGCTCCCCCAGTTTCCCCACCCCGAGCCTCCCCAACACCCCAGCCCCCATATCAACACCTCTGAGTCCCCCAACCCCTCTGAGCCCCCAAATCCCCACCAGCTCCCCGCCCCCCCCCCCAGGCCCACGGCCCCCCGGAACCCCGCCAGGCCCCCAGTCCCTCCAACTCCCCCCGGACCCTCAACCTCCCCCAACCCCGCCAAAATCCCCTGAACCCCCCCCCCGGGGGGGGGGGGAGGGGGGGGGGCGGACACCCGTCCCCCCCATCGCGGTGACCCGCCGGCTACCGACCCCCGTTACGGGCTGCGCCCCGCATCTCCCTCCCTCACCGCTCCAAGATGGCGGCGCCGCGGACTCCATTTCCCAACAGCCCCCGCACGGGCCCGGCCCGGCCACAGGGTGCGCGCGGCGCGGGGGGCGTGGCTCCGCGCGCGGCGCGGCCCAGTCGTTGCGCGGCGGCGGCGGCGGGGGCGGGCGGGCGTGCGGCGGCGGCGGCGGGCGGCCGGAGCGGGCCCGGCCCTGCCCTGCCCTGCCCTGCCCTGCCCCGCCGCGGCGGCGCCTCCTCCCTGCGTTCTTCCCTGCAGGTGAGCGGGAACCGGGGGGCGGCGGCGGCGGAGCCGGGCCGGGGCGGTGGCGGCGCCTGCGCGGGGCGGGTCGGCGAGGGCGGGGCCTGCAGGGGGCTTGAGGGGAGGAGGGGGCGGGGCCTGGAGGGCAAAGCGGGTCGGGGGCGTGGCCTGAGGGGGCTGGAGGGCCGGCGGGGGCGGGGCCTGGCGGGGATCCTGGCTCGGCGGGGGCGGGGCCTGGAAGTATTAAGGGGACGGCGGGGGGCGGGGCCTGGAGGGGAAGACTGGCTGGGGGGGCGGGCCTTCAGCGGGGTGGCCCCGCCCCCGCCGGCCGGGCCCCGCCCCCGCAGCGCTGCTAAGGCACCGGGAGCGGACTCCTCCCTAACCGGTGAGGCCACGCCCCCGAGCAGAGGCCACGCCCCCCCGCCCTGCCCTTAGCCAGTCCACGTGGCTGGGCCGGGTATCAGAGATGGGAAAAGTGGAGGGGATGTCTCACCTTGCCCATCCTCACCCCCGTGTGTGTGTCCCCCCAGGGCTGTCAGCATGGCAGGAGCCACGCCACCAGCGGGGCCAGCTGGATCCCGGGCGGGGGGTCCGGGCACAACCGACCAGCCCTACGCCTGCCGGGAGTGCGGCAAGGCCTTCAGGTGGTCCTCCCGCCTGGCCCACCACCAACGCAGCCACACGGGTGAGCGGCCCTACAAGTGCCCCGAGTGCCCCAAGGCCTTCAAGGGCTCCTCCGCCCTCCTCTACCACCAGCGGGGCCACACAGGCGAGCGACCCTACGCCTGCCCCCAGTGCGGCAAGGCCTTCAAGCGTTCCTCCCTTCTGCAGACCCACCAGCGGGTCCACACAGGGCTGCGGGCCTTCGAGTGCGCCCAGTGTGGCCTCACCTTCAAGTGGGCATCCCACTACCAGTACCACCTCCGGCAGCACACTGGCGAGCGTCCCTACCGCTGCCCCGCTTGCCCCAAAGCCTTCAAGAACTCTTCCAGCCTCCGCCGTCATCGTCACACCCACACCGGTGAGCGGCCCCACGCCTGCCCTGTCTGCGGCAAAGCCTTCGCCCAAGCCACCAACCTCCGGCAACACCAGCGGGTCCACACTGGCGAGCGGCCCTACGCCTGCCCCCAGTGCGGCAAGACCTTCACCCACTCCTCCAACCTCCTCCTCCACCGCCGCACTCACGCCGGCGCCCGGCCCCATGAGTGCCCGACGTGCTCCAAGGCCTTCATCTCTGATGCCTGCCTGCAGAAACACCTGCAGAGCCACGCCAGCCACACTGCCATGCCACCGCTCCTCCCGGCACCTGCCGCAGCACCAGAGACACTCTGGAGGTGCTCCACTTGCCCCCTGAGCTTCACCAGCGAGGAGGAGCTGCTGGGCCACCAAGAGAGCCACTCGGTGACAGCGGTCACCCCGCCGACCACCCCCCACCGTTGCCCCACCTGCGGCAAGACCTTCAAGAACAGCTCGGGGCTGGCCCGGCACCGTCACGGCCACGCTGCCGAGCGGCCCTTCAAGTGTGCTGTATGCCCCAAGACCTTCACCCAGTTGGCTGGGCTGTTGGGCCACCAACGCAGCCACCCGGCCACCGTCCCACCACGTCCCTCCCCTGAGGCTCCTCACCCCCCGGTGGAACCCCAGCCTGCCCCAGAGCGCCCTTACCAGTGCACTGAGTGCGGCAAAGCCTTCAAGGGCTCCTCAGGGCTGCGTTACCACATGCGGGACCATACGGGTGAGCGACCCTACGCCTGCCGCGAGTGCGGCAAGGCCTTCAAGCGTTCCTCCCTCCTCCAGATCCACCAGCGGGTTCACACGGGGCTGCGGGCTTTCGAGTGTGCCCAGTGCGGTCTCACCTTCAAGTGGGCATCCCACTACCAGTACCACCTCCGGCAGCACACTGGCGAGCGGCCCTACCGCTGTCCTGACTGCCCCAAAGCCTTCAAGAACACCTCCTGCCTCCGCCGCCACCGCCAGCTCCACACCGGCGAGCGCCCCCACGCCTGCCCCGTCTGCGGCAAAGCCTTCGCCCAAACCTCCAACCTCCGGCAACACCAGCGGGTCCACACTGGCGAGCGGCCCTACGCCTGCCCCCAGTGCGGCAAGACCTTCACCCACTCCTCCAACCTCCAGCTCCACCGCCGCACCCACTCCGCCGCCCGCCCCTACCGCTGCCCACTCTGCCCCAAGGCCTTCGTCATGGCCTCCTACCTCCAGCGTCACCTCCGCACCCACGCACCCGGTCCTCGTGGGACCCCCCGCCGTCCCCCTCCGCCTCCCCCTGAACCCCAGACCTTCCTGCTGGTGCAGACCCCCCAGGGTCTGCAGCTCATCCCCAGCCCCCCGGCACCCCCGCGGAAGCTCCTCCTGCTGCCCAGCACCCCGGCTGAGCCCCCTGCCTTCACCCTTCTGCCTGCCGAGGGTCCCCCACCCCAGGCAGGGAAGGGTCCCCGGGCATCAGGACCCCCTGCCACTGGGCAGAGCATCCTGTTGGTACCTGGCACGGGGCAGGCACTGCCCAGCATCCAGCTCCAGGCTGTGGCGGGCGCCCCAGCGGGGACCAGCGTCATTGTCCTGAGGGGTGGCATCAGCGGTGTCCTCCCCCCACGGGGGCCGCAGCCCCCTGAGGTCACCGGTGTCCAGCTGCAGGCAGCAGAGGTGACCAACGTCCAGCTCCAAGCCCTGCCACAACCCTTGGAGGTCACCAATATCCAGCTCCAAGCTGCTGAGGTAACAAATGTCCAGCTCCAAGCCACGGAGGTGACAAGTGTCCAGCTCCAAGCCCTGCCGCAGCCCTTGGATGTCACCAACATCCAGCTCCAAGCTGCTGAGGTGACGAATGTCCAGCTCCAAGCCCTGCCACAACCTTCCAAGGTGGCCAACATCCAGCTGCAAGCCAGTGAGGTGACCAACGTCCAGCTCCAAGCCCTTCCACAGCCCTTGGACGTCACTAACATCCATCTCCAAGCTGCCGAGGTGACAAACGTCCAGCTGCAAGCCTTGCCGCAGCCCTTGGATGTTACCAACATCCAGCTGCAAGCCAGTGAAGTGACAAATGTCCAGCTGCAAACCCTGCCACAGCCCTCCAAGGTGGCCAACATCCAGGTCCATGCTCTGCCACAGCCCTCAGATATCACCAACATCCAGCTTCAAGCTCTGCCACAACCCTCGGATGTCACCAACATCCAACTGCAGGCTGCAGAGGTGACAAATGTCCAGCTGCAAGCCCTGCCACAACCCTTGGATGTCACTAACATCCAGCTCCAAGCCCTGCCACAGCCCTCTGAGGTCACCAACATCCAGCTGCAGGCCACTGAGGTGGCAAATGTCCAGCTCCAAGCCCTCTCACAACCCTCCAAGGTAACCAACATTCAGCTCCAAACCCTACCACAACCCTTGGATGTCACCAACATCCAGCTGCAGGCCACTGAGGTGACAAATGTCCAGCTGCAAGCCCTGCCACAGCCCTCTGAGATCACCAACATCCAGCTCCAAGCCCTGCCACAGCCCTCAGAGGTGCCCAGCGTCCATCTCCAGGCCACAGAGGTGCCCAGAATCCATCTCCAGGCCACAGACGTAACAGACATCCATCTCCAGGCCACGGAGGTGCCCAGCGTCCATCTCCAGGCCACGGAGGTACCCGACACCCAGCTGCAGACCACAGAGGTGGCAAATGTCCATCTTCAAACCGCCAAGGTACCTGACATCCATCTACAAGGCACAGAGGTGTCCAACGTCCATCTCCAAACCATGGAGGTTCCCAGTGTCCATCTCGAGGCCGCAGAGGTGCCCCACATCCAGCTCCAGCCCACAGAGGTGCCCAGCATCCAGCTCCAGGCCACAGAGGTGGCCAATGTCCAGCTCCAGGCCATGGAGGTGCCTAACATCCAGCTGCAGACCACAGAGGTGCCCAATGTCCATCTTGAAACCACTGAGGTGCCCGATATCCATCTCGAAACCACTGAGGTGCCCAACATCCATCACCAAACCATGGAGGTGCCCAGCATCCATCTCCAGGATGCAGAGGTTGCCACTGTCCAGCTGCAAGCCACTGAGGTGCCCAGCGTCCATCCCCAAACCATGGAGGTGACAGATGTCCATCTCCAGGCTGCAGAAGTGCCCAGTGTCCATCTCCAGACCACTGAGGTGCCCAGTGTGTGTCACCAAACCACTGAGGTGCCCAGTGTCCATCTCCAAGTCACAGAGGTGCCCAGCATCCATCTCCAGGCCACAGAGATGACCGATGTCCATCTCCAAGACACCGAGGTGTCCAGTGTCCATCACCAAATGATGGAGGTGCCTAACATCCATCTCAAGATCACAGAGGTGCCCAACATCCAACTGAAGACGATGGAGGTGACAGATGACCATCTCCAGGCCACTGAGGTGCCCAATGCCTGTCACCAAATGATGGAGGTGACCAGCGTCCAACTCAAGACAACAGAGATGCCTAACATGCATCTCAAGACCACGGAGGTGCCTAATGTTCAATTCAAGACCACAGAGGAGGTGCCCAACATCCAACTCAAGACCATGGCGGTGCCCAACTTGCAACTCAAGACTGTAGAGAAGGTGCCCAACATCCATCTCAAGACTGTAGAGGTACCCAACATCCAACTCAAGACCATGGAGCTGCCTGGTGTCCATCTCAAGACCGTGGAGGTACCCAATGTCCAACTCAAGACCACTGAGGTGCCCCGCATCCAACTTAAGACCATGGAGGTGCCCAACATCCAACTCAAGACTGTTGAGGTGCCCAATGTCCAACTCCAGACCATGGAGGTGCCCAGCGTCCACCTCAAGCCCACGGAGGTGACGAATGTCCATCTCCAGGCCCCAGAGGAGCCCAACAGCCAGCCGCAACCCCCTGAGGTGCTTGTGGCTGGGGGGAGCCCGTCCCCATCCCCAACCCCACGACTAGCGGTGGTGGGGGCGGCCGGGGGGCTGCCCCCCGTGCTGCTGCTGCGGGGGGCCGGGGGGGGACCTGCCCGTCTCTGCCTGCAGGCGCTGGCCCAGTTGCCCCCCCCCGGCCCTCCCCGGATCCTCCTGGTCCGAGGTGAGCCTGTACCGGGGGGCACTGACGGGGGGCAGCCCCCCACCCAGACCCGTGGGGGGTCTGGGGGTGGCAGCGGTGGAGGGGGGACGGGGACAGGACCCCCTGCCCCGGAGCTGCCCAATGTCCCGCTGGTTCACACCTTCTGAGGAGGGGTGGGGAGGAGGAGGGGGACACACACCCCCTGGGACCCCCAGAAAACCCCCCTGCGGAGCCGGAGCTGGAGGGGGGGTGGGATGCTCAGCCCCAGGGTCCCACTGATGCACATCGGTCTGGGAGGGGGCCGGACCCCCATGACCCCCGGGACCCCCAGGATGCCCCAGCCCCCTCCCCCCCAAAGGGCACCCAGGACCCCCCATAGCACCCCCCCCGCTGCGGAGCTGGAGGTGGAAGGGGGGATCTTAGCCCTGGAGTCCCGGGGGAATGGGGGTCGGGCCCCCGGACGTCTGTGTCCGCTGTGGGCTCGGTCAATAAACGGTGCCCCCATCCCCCCCCGCTCATCCCCCGCGGCGTGCGGCTTTTCCTTCCCGGGAGCGCGGAGGGGGGGGGGAAGAAGCGGGGCCGTCGCTAAGGGGCGGGGCGTCGCGTCGCTAAGGGGCGGGGCGCCGGTAAGGGCGGGGCGCCGATAGGGGGAGAGGCTGTTGCGAGGGGTGGGGTTTCCCGGTGGCCGGGGCTAGAGGGAGTGGCTAGAGATTGCGCCTGCGCGCTGCAGCGAGGCCTTGGGCGGGTCCATCAGCCAGGGGGGAGGGGGGGAGCGGGAGGGACCATGAGGGAGCACTGCGGGGGGGGGGGGAGTAAGGGGGGTTACTGGGGGCACTGGGAGGCGGGGGGTGGGTACAGGGCTATGAGGGACGCAGGAGGGGCGTCCTCCATCCCAACCCTGCCACACTGCCCCCCCCATGCTCCCAGCCCCCTCCAATCCACCTGTCAGCCCCAGTGGGCCTGTGACACCTCCCAGTACAGCCCCACTGACCCCCGAGTATGGCCCCAGTATCCCACCCAGTGTGGCCCTGGGAATTCCCTGGTATGGCCCCACTGACTTCCAGTATGGTCTCGGCGTTCCCCCCCAATATGGCCCCACTGATGGCCAGTATCATCCCACTGATGCCCAGTATCATCCCACTGAATCCCAGTATAGCCCCACTGAATCCCCATATGGTCCCACTGATGCCCAGTATCATCCCACTGATGCCCAGTATCATCCCACTGAATCCCAGTATAGCCCCACTGAATCCCCATATGGTCCCACTGATGCCCAGTATGGCCCTACTGATGCCCAGTATCATCCCACTGAATCCCAGTATAGCCCCACTGAATCCCCGTATGGTCCCACTGATGCCCAGTATCATCCCACTGAATCCCAGTATAGCCCCACTGAATCCCCGTATGGTCCCGCTGATGCCCAGTATGGTCCCAGTCTCCTCCCAATATGGCCCCACGGATGCCCAGTATCATCCCACTGAATCCCAGTATGGCCCCACTGCACTGGCTCCCAATATGGTCCCAGTCTCCCTCCCCAGGATGGCCCCACTGATTCCCAGTATGGTCGCAGTCTCCCCTCCAGTATGACTCCAGTCTTCCCCCACCCCAGGATGGCCCCGCTGATTCCCAGTATGGTCCAAGTCTCCCCCCTACTATGGCCCCAGCCTGCCCCCCCCGGTATGGCCCCACTGACACCCGGTATGTGTGTGCCTGAGCGTGTGTGCACGTGTTTGCACATGTGCACACGTGTGCTTGTGTGTGTGTGTATGTGTGTGCTTGTGTGTCCGTGCGTGTGCATGTGTGTTTGCGCATGTGTATATATTTGTACACGTGTGTGTGCAATTTTACACATGTGTGTGCACGTGTGTGTGTGCAAGACTGCATATGTGTGCACAAGTGCGTGTTGTGCGCGTGTACATGCACACATGTGCGCGCAAGTGGGTGTGCACGTGTGTGTCGGTGTGCATACGTGTGCGCACGCATGTGCACGTGTAAGCGTGCAGCAGCGGCGTGTGCCCTGCGCCCCTCTGCTGCTGCTGCGGGAGGCCACGTGCACACGCGTGTCGGGGCGGCGGGAGGCCACGTGCACACGCGTGGGTGCTGCACGTGTGTCCCCCGGGCGCCGCGTGGCTCCGGTGTTAACCCCCACCAGCCCTGCCCCAAACCCCACTGTTGTAGGGGGGGTAACCAATGAGGGGGACACCCTTCCCACCCCCCCACCCCCAAACCCAGGGGTTTCCAGGACCCCCCCAGCCCAGCCCAGCCCAGGCCCCCCCCTCTCCCCCCCCCCCCCCTTCCTCCAGCCCCTGGACGGACGGACGGACGGACTGAGTCATCCTTGGCCTGACAGCCCCGGCTCGTCCTCCCCCGCCTTCCCCCCGCCCGCCAGCCCCATCGCCACCACCGCCCGCCATGGCCTTCGCCCTCCTGCTCCTGGGTGAGCCCCGGCGGCACCGCCTGCGCTGCGCTGCACTGTGCTGCGCTGCACTGCACTGCACTGCGTGGGTGCTGCACTGCACTGCACTGCACTGCACGGGGTGGGTGTGCGTGTGGCATGGGTGTTGTGTGGGTGCTGGGGGGGGGGGAGGAGGGTTGGATACAGCACCGGGCACTGCACGGGCACTGTGCTGGCACTGGCACTGCACGGGCACTGCACAGGCACTGCACAGGGTGGGTGTGCGTGTGGCCCGGGTATGGTGTGGGTGCTGGGAAGGGGGTTGAATATAGCCCTGGGCACTGCACGGGTAATGCACTGGCACTGCACTGGTACAGGCACTGCACTGGCACTGCACTGGTACAGGCACTGGCACTGTGCAGGGTGGGTGTGCATATGACCCGGGTGTGTGGGTGCTGGGAGGGGGGGTTGAATATGGTACTGGGATCCGCACGGACACTGCACTGGTACGGGCACTGGACTGGTACAGGCACTGCACTGGCACTACACTGCACGGGCACTGCAGGGGGGGGGGGTGGTCACCTGGGTATGGTGTGGGTGCTGGGAGGGGGGTTGAATGCAGCCCTGGGCACTGCACGGGCATTGCACTGGCACATCACTGCACTGGCACTGCACTTCACTGGCACTGCATGGGGTGTGTGTGTGGCATGGGTATGGTGTGGATGCTGGGAGGGGGGTTGAATACCACCCTGGGCACTGCACGGGAGCTGCACTGCACGGGCATGGCACAGTGCTGGATGTGGCACTGGCACTGAAATGAGCACTGCACAGGAGGGGCTGGGCACTGCCCTGGGCACTGCACAGGACTGGGCACTGCACTGGGCACTGGAAGGGAAGGGCACTGCTTGTGGGGGGCACTGGGCAAGGCACTGGAAAGGGGGCTGGGCACTGCAGGGGCACTGCAAAGGGGCTGGATGCAGCACTGGGCACTGCATGGGGTGCTGCACCCAGTTCAGGCTGTGGGAAACTGCCAGGGGTGGGCACTGGGCAACATGGATGGTGCCGGGCACTGGGAAGGGCACTGGGAATTGCACTGGGTGCCATGGGCCATGCTAGGCACTAGGCACTGGGCATGGGGCACTGGGCACTGGGAAGGGCACTGGGAATTGCACTGGGCGCCACGGACCATGCTGGGCACTGGGCAGGGCAATGGGCATTGGGAAGGGGACTGGGAATTTCACTGGGCACCATGGGCCACGCAGGGCACTGGGCACTGGAAATTGCACTGGGCGCCATGGACCATGCTGGGCACTGAGCACTGGGTGCCATGGGCCATGCTGGGCACTGGGCACTGGGATGGGCACTGGGAATTGCACTGGGCACCATGGGCCATGCTGGGCACTGGGCATGGGGCACTGGGCACTGGGATGGGCACTGGGCATCCTGGGCCACGCTGGGCACTGGGCATGGGGCACTGGGCACTGGGAGGAGCACTGAGCATCCTGGGCCATGCTGGGCACTGGGCATGGGGCAGTGGCCACTGGGAGGGGCACTGGGAATTGTACTGGGTGCCACGGGCCATGCTGGGCACTGAGCACTGGGCATGGGGTGCTAGGCACTGGGATGGGCACTGGGCATTTTGGGCCATGCTGAACACTGGGCGTGGTGCACTGTGGGCTGTGCTGGCAACTGGGCACTGGGCTGTATGGGGTACTGGGAGGGCTGTGAGGCACTGGACAGGGCACTGGATGTTCTGGGCTGTCCTGGATACTGGTCACTTGGAGGGGAACAGAGTAGGGTGGGCTGTGATGGGCAGTGGGCCTGGCACCGGGCAGTGGGCGTGGGGGGCACTGGGGACTGGACACTGGGAAAGGCACTGGGCACTGGTCGTTGGTCATGGGGCACTGCGTTCTGGGAACTGGGAAGGACACTGGGCACTGGGCATGGGGAAGGGAACAGAGAAGGGCACTGGGCACTGGATATGGGGCACGGGGCATGAGTAACTGGGAAGGGCACTGGGCACTGGTCAGTGATGGTCATGGGTCACTGGGAAGAGCACTGGTCACTGGCCACAGGGCATCAGCCACTGGGAAAGGCACTGGTCACTGGTCACGGGGAACTGGTCATTGGGCACTGGGCACTGGACACTGCTCAGGGGGCACTGGGCACTGGGAAGGGCACTGGGCATTGGGCCCTGGGAACTGGGAAGGGTGCTGGGCATGCGGCAGAAGTCATGGATCACTGGGAAGGGCACTGGGCACTGGTACTGCTTGCTGGGCACTGGCACTGCTTGCTGGGCACTGGGCATGGGGCACAGCTTGGGGAGGGCACTGGTCACTGGATGTGGGGCACTAGTCACAAGGAGCTGGGAAGGGCACTGGGGATGCGGCACTGGGCACTGGTCGATGATGGTCATAGGTCACTGGGAAGGGCACTGGTCACTGGTCACAGGGCACTGGGAAGGTCACTGGGCACTGCAGGAGGCCACTGGGCATGGGGTACTGGGCACTGGTCATGGACACTGGGAAGGGTGCTGGGCACTGGTCAATGATGGTCGTGGGTCACGGAGCATTGGGCACTGGCCATTGGGCACTGGGAAGAGCACTGGGCTTGGGGCACTGGGCATAGGTCACCAGGCACTGGGAAGAGCACTGGGGACTGGGTATGGGGTACTGGGCACTGGGAAAGGCACTGGTCACTGGTCACAGGCAATTGGGAAGGGCACTGACCATCAGGCACTGGGCACTGGTCAGGGAGCACTGGGAAGGGTGCTGGGCACTGGTCGATGATGGTTATGGGTCACGGGGCATTGATCACTGGTCACAGGCCATTGGGTACTAGGAAGAGCACTGGGCTTGGGGCACTGGGCACTGCAGGAGGCCACTGGGCATGGGTCACCAGGAACTGGGAAGGGCACTGGGCACTGGACATGGGGTTCTGGGCACTGGGAAAGGTACTGGTCACTGGCCATAGGCAACTGGGAAGGGCACTTACCATCGGGCACTGGGCACTGGTCAGGGAGCGCTGAGAAGGGCACTGGCTGTGGGGCACTGGTCTGTGGTCACAGGGCACTGGGCTCTGGGCTGTGGGCACTGGTCCCTGCTGCTGGGTGCCCCAGGGACCCCCCGTCCCCCCGGGGAGCCTGGGACGGGGTGGGGTGCCCGGACACCTGCGCCCCCCCCACTCATCCTCTCCACTTGGTCTCCAGTGGGGCTGCTGGGACCCCGCAGCACAGGTACTAGGGGGGGGTGGGGGAGGGGAGGTGGGGCAGTGGGGGAGGCGAGGGGGGGACCTGGCCCAGTGGCTCCCAGTGAGTCCCAGTGAGGGGGAGCTCTCAGGGGGGTCCCAGTTTGTGCAAAGAATCCCAGTGGGTCCCAATGTTTGCAGGGGGCCCAGTGTGTCCCAGTTTGTGCAAAGGATCCCAGCAGCTCTCAGCATGGGTGGGGGTCCCGGCAGGTCCCAGTAGATCCAAGCAGGTCCCAGTATGGGCAAGGCTCCCAGTAGGTCCCAGTTTGTGCAAATGATCCCAGCGGGTCCCATTGTGGGCAGGAGTCCCTGGGGCATGCAGGGGTCCCAGTGGGTCCCAGCAGGTCCCAGTGTGTAGTGGTCCCAGTGGATTCCAGTGGGTCCTGGTAGCTCCTAGCAGGTTCCAGTGCGTGCAAAGGATTCCAGTGGGTCCCAGTTTCTGCCAAAAATCCCAGTGGATCCCAGTGGGTGAAGGGGTCCCAGAAGGTCTCAGCTGGTTCCAGCAGGTCCCAGTGTGTGCAAGGGTCCCTGGAGCCTGGAGGGTCCCAGTGGGTCAGAACGTATGCAGAACCTCCCAGTAAGTCCCAGTAGGTCCCAGTTTGTGCAGGGGTCCCTGGAGCCTGTAGGTGTCCCGTTGAGTCCCAGTGGGTCCTAGTGTGTGCAAATGATCCCTGTGGGTCACAGTTTGTGCAAAGGATCCCGACAAGTTCCAGTGTGTGCAGGCCTCCCAGTGGGTCCCAGCAGGACCCAGTATGTGTGAAGGACCCCAGCAGCTCCCAGTGTGTGCAGGGCTCCCACTGGTCCCAGCACGTGCAATGATCCCAGTGGTTCCCGGTGTATCCAGGGCTTCCAGTGAGTTCCAGTGAGTCCTGGGTGGCTCCCAGCCAGTCCCAGTATGTGCTAAGGAGCCCAGTGGGTCCCAGTGGGTGCAGGGCTCCCAGCAGGTCTCAAGGGGTGCAGAAGCTCCCAGTGGGACTCAGCAGGTCCCAGTGTGCGCAGGGCTAACAGTAGGTCCCAGCAGGACTCAGTAGGTCCCAGTTTGTGCAGGGGTCCCTGGAGCCTGCAGGTGTCCCGTTGAGTCCCAGCAGGTCCCGGTGTATGAAAATGATCCCAGCAGTTCCCAGTGTATCCAGGGCTCCCAGAGGGTTCCAGTGAGTCCTGGGTGGCTCCCAGCAGGTCCCAGTGTGTACAAAGAAGCCCAGTAGGTCCCAGTGGGTGCAGGGGTCCTAGAAGGTCCCAGCAGGTCTCCCAGCAGGTCCCAGCAGGTCTCAAGGGGTGCAGAAGCTCCCAGTGGGACTCAGCAGGTCCCAGTGTGCACAGGGCTACCAGTAGGTCCCAAGAGGACCCAGTAGGTCCCAGTTTGTGCAGGGGTCCCAGCGGGTCCTGGTAGGTCCCAGTGGGTGTTGGTGAGTGCTGTTGGCCCTGGTGCCTGAGCATGGGCTGTCCCCCAGTGCCGTTCCCGGTGCGGCTGGCCGGGGGCCCCGGGCGCTGTGCCGGGCGAGTGGAGGTACAGCACAACGGGCACTGGGGCACCGTCTGCGACGACGACTGGGGGCTGCCGGACGCGGCGGTGGTCTGCAGGCAGCTGGGCTGCGGGACCGCCCTGGCCGCCCCACCAGGAGCCTGGTTCGGAGAGGGTTCGGGTCCCATCTGGCTCAACGGGTTGCGGTGCCGGGGCACCGAGGAGCGCCTGGCCCTGTGCCGGCACCGGGGTTGGCGTCCCCACGTCTGCGCCCACGAAGAGGACGCCAGCGCCGTCTGCTCAGGTGGGCTGCGGCGGGCGGGGGGGCGAGCGGGTGGCCAAACTGGGGACCCCTCGTCTCACCACCGCTCCCCACAGCTCACCGCTTCCAGCCCCTTGGCACCACCGAACCTTTCTGGACCACCACGCCGCCATCGCCACCGCCTGCCGTCACCCAGCCGCCCGTTACAGCGTGCACGGGTGCTGCCTGCGCAGGTACGGTGTGAGCGGGTAGAGCGTGCGCAGCGACAGTGTGTGCGAGTACAGCACGTACAGGTCACAGCGTGCTCGGGCAGAGCCTGCAAGGGAACGCTGTGCAGCACCACAGATTGCAGCATGCGCAGGTACCGGTGTGCACAGGCTCAGCAGGCGAAGCTATGGTTGCATACGGTGTGCACAGGCACAGTGTGCACAGGTACAGCATGAACAGGTATAGTGTGTACAGTTACAGTGTGCACAGGTATAGTGTGCACAGGTACGGTGTGCATGGGCACCGTGTGCACAGGTACAGCGTGCACAGGTATGGTGTGTACAGTTATGGTGTGCACAGGTACAGCATGTACAGGTATGGCGTGCATGTCACAGTGTGCACAAGTACGGTGTGCACAGGTATAGCATGCACAGGTACAGTGTGCATGGGCATGGTGTGCACAGGTGCAGCATGCACAGGTATGGTGTGGTCAGTTACGGTGTGCACAGGTACAGCATGAACAGGTATGGCATGCACAGGCACGGTTTGCACAAGTACAGCATGAACAGGTACGGTGTGCACGGTCATGATATGTATCAGTACAGGATGAAGTATAGTGTGCACAGTCACAGTGTGCATGGGTACAGCATGAACGGGGATGGTGTGCACGGTCATGATATGTATTGGTACAGGTTGAAGAGGTACAGTGTGCACGGTCACGGTGTGCACAGGTGCAGCATTCACAGGTATGGTGTGTACAGTTACGGTGTGCACAGGTACAGCATGAACAGGCATGGCATGCACAGGCACGGTTTGCACAAGTACAGCATGAACGGGTACGGTGTGCACGGTCATGATATGTATCAGTACAAGATGAAGAGGTACAGTGTGCACAGTCACAGTGTGCATGGGTACAGCATGAACAGGTATGGTGTGCATGGGCATGGTGTGCACAGGTACAGGATGAACAGGTACAATGTGCATGGTCACGGTGTGCACAGGTACAGCATGAACAGGGATGGTGTGCACGGTCATGATATGTATTGGTACAGGTTGAAGAGGTACAGTGTGCACAGTCACAGTGTGCATGGGTACAGCATGAAGAGGTATGGTGTGCATGGGTATGGTGTACACAGTCACGATGTGCACGGGTACAGCATGAACAGGTACGGTGTGCACGGTCATGGTGTGCACGGGTACAGCATGAAGAGGTACAATGTGCACAGGTACAGCATGAACAGATACAGCGTGCATGGTCACACTGTGCATCGGTACAGGATGAACAGGTACAGTGTGCACAGTCACAGTGTGTACGGGTACAGCATGACGAGGTACAGTGTGCACAGGTACGGTGTGCACCAGTACAGCATGAAGAGGTACAGTGTGCACAGTCACGGTATGCATGGGTACAGGATGAACAGGTACCGTGTGCGTGGTCACGGTGTGCACGGGCATGGCATGCCCAGGTAGGGTGTGCACGGGAATGGTGTGCACAGGTACCCCCCACCCATGGGTCTCCGGGGCCCACGCCAGCGCTGACCTCGGCCTCTCTCCCAGGGGGTCCCAGCGTGCGGCTGGTGGGGGCCGCGGGGCGCTGCGCCGGCCGGCTGGAGATCTTCCACGCCGGGCACTGGGGCACCGTCTGCGATGACCTGTGGGGGCTGCCGGATGCGGCGGTGGTCTGCCGCCAGCTGGGCTGCGGAGCCGCCCTCGACGCACCCCGGGCAGCTTTTTTTGGCGAGGGCACCGGGCCCATCTGGCTGGACGATGTGCGGTGCCAAGGGAACGAGTCGTCGCTGCTGGGGTGCCCGGCTTCCCCCTGGGGTGTCACCAACTGCCAGCACCGGGAGGATGCCGCGGTTGTCTGCGCAGGTACCTGCCATGCGGGGGGGCTGGGGGCCGTGCCCATGCAGGGATGATGTAGTGGGCGCGCAGTCCCCGTACCCATGTAGTGGTCCCCAGGGCAGTGGGGGGGAACGGGGACATCGCGGCTGAATTGCAAACCCCGTGGGTGCGCGCTCCGCAGGGTGCAGTGTGGCTGTGCTACAAGCGGCAGCCGGGAGGGTGCTGTGCATGCGCAGCGCGTGCGTGGGCAGGGTGCAGTGTGCGTGCAGTGCATGGGGACACCGAGTCTGTGCAGTGCATGCATGTGCAATGCGTGCATGTGTGCAGTGTGTGCGTGGGCAGGGTCCAGTGCGTGTGTGCAGTGCATGTGTGGGCAGGGTGCAGGGCATGCATGTAGTGCGTGTTTGGGCAGGGTGCAGTGTGCGTGTGCAGCGCGCAGGGACACAGAGTGTGTGCAGTGCATGCATGTGTGCAGTGCATGAGTGGGCAGGGTGCAGTGCGCGCATGCAGTGCACGCATGGGCAGGTTGCAGTGCGTGTGTGCAGCACACAGGGACACAAAGTCTGCAGTGTATGCATGTGTGCAGTGCATGCATGGGCAGGGTGCAGTGTGTGTGTGTGCAGTGCATGTGGACACCGAGTCTGTGCAGTGCATGCGTGGGCAGGGTGCAGTGCATGTGTGCAGCGCACAGGGACACCGAGTCTGTATAGTGCGTGCATGTGCAGTGCGTGCATCTGCAGTGCACGCATGTGTGCAGTGGGTGCACGGGCAGGGTGCAGTGCACAGGGACACAGAGTCTGTGCAGTGTGTGCATGTGTGCAGTGCGTGCATGGGCAGGGTGCAGTGTGTGTGTGTGCAGCACATGGGGACACTGAGTCTGTGCAGTGTGCGCGAGGACACTGTGCAGCGTGTGTATGTGCCGTACATGGGGACACCGAGTCTGTGTATGGCATGAGTGGGCAGGTTGCATCGCATGCGTGCCGTGCGTGCATAGGCAGGGTGCAGTGCCTATGCAGCGCGCGTGCAGTGCGCGCACTGCAGGGCTCACGCTGGTCTCCTCCTGCCCGCAGATGAGCTGGCCGCCCTGGATGTCCGTCCTGCAGAGCCCACTCGCCGCCAGCCACGGACGAAGCCGAGCCGGGTGCTCCCCTCCGCATGGCCCCGCGTTCCTGCCTCTCCCCGGAGCACCGCAGCCAGCCCACCCCCCGCAAGGACAGCCCGCCAGGGTAGGAGAAGCGGGGATGGGTGTCCCCGTCCCCTTGTGCAAAGTCCCAGGGAGCCGGCGGGTGGTCGGCTGCAACGCGGGACCCCATGTTTTGCCGCCCCAGCGGCGGGACTGGGGCCCGGAGCAGGTTTGGGAGGCATGGACATCCTCCATGCACCTCCACTGCCTGCTGGGGACCCTCCCCATGTCCCGGAGACCCTGTCCCCAAGGGATGCTGGTCCAGAGCTGGGCTGAGCAACTCTCTTATTGCTGCAGGACAAGAGGACCTGCTGTCACCAATGGGGACCTCTCCACCGGCCAGAAGCACCCAGCACCCTGCAGGACAGGGTCCAGCCAACACCACCCCTGGCACCCAGCGCCCCACAGGATGGGGTGCAACTGGTGTCACCCCCAGCACCCAACAGCCCACAGGACAGGATTCAACTGGTGCTACCCCCAGCACCCAGCATCCCACAGGACAAAGTCGAATCGGTGCCACGCAGGCCAAAGCGGGACGAGATCCCATTCGTATCATCAGGATCACCCGACTCAAAGCAGAACAGGATCCAGCTGGCATCATCCAGAGCACCAAGCCCAAGGCAGGACGGGATCCAGCTGGTGCCACCAGGTCTAAAGTGGGACGGGATCCATCTGGTACCACCAGATCCAAGGCAGGATGGGATCCAGCTGGCACCAACAGGTCCAAAGCAGGATGGAATCCAGCTGGCACCAACAAGTCCAAGGCAGGACAGGATCCGACTGGTTCCAACAGGTCCAAAGCAGGATGGAATCCAACTGGCACCAACAGGTCCAAGGCAGGATGGGGTCCTGCTGGCACCAACAGGACCAAAGCAGGATGGGGTCCAGCTGGCACCAACAGGTCCAAGGCAGGATGGGGTCCAGCTGGCACCAACAGGACCAAAGCAGGATGGGGTCCAGTTGGCACCAACAGGTCCAAGGCAGGATGGGGTCCAGCTGGCACCAACAGGACCAAAGCAGGATGGGGTCCAGTTGGCACCAACAGGTCCAAGGCAGGATGGGGTCCAGCTGGCACCAACAGGACCAAAGCAGGATGGGATCCAGTCGGTACTATCCGTATCACCCGTCCCAAAGCAGGGCAGGATCCAACCATTACTGTAAGGGTCACCCGACCCAAAGCTGAACAGATTCTGGCAGGTGCCAACCAGACCACCAGGAAACCACCAGGACGAGGTTTGGTTGGGACCAAGCCCAAGGCAGGGCAAGATCCACCTGGTGCCACCCAACCACAAACAGGGCAAGATGTGGCAGTTGCCATCCAGCTCACCCAACACCCAGCAGGACAGGGTCCCGTTGATGCTGCTCAAGCCAAAGTGGGACAAGATCTGGTTAGTACCACACAACACACCAGGCCCAAAGCAAGGCAGGGCAAGGCCCCCACCATGGTTGTCCCAACAGGTGATACCACGTGGAGTAATCAGAACCTGGGAGAACCAGGTCCTGAAGGCACCATGAAGAGCACACGTCCTCCAGCGGAGCTGGATGCAGGTGGTACCAAATGGACAACACGTTCTTCAGCAGATTTTGGTCTATATGATACCCCAAGGATCACACATCCTGCAGCAGAACATGGTTCTGAAAGTATCACGAGTACTACACATCCTGGAACAGAACCAGGTCCAGAAGGTACCATGATGAGCACAGGTCCTCCAGTGGAACTGGTTTCAGGAGGTACTATATGGAGCACACATTCTCCAGTGGAACTGGATTCAGATGGTACCACATGGAGCAAATATCCTGCAGCAGAACCAGGTCCAGAAGGTACCATGAGGAGCACATATCCTCCAGTGAAATTGGATCCAGATGGTACCACATGGAGCACACATCCTCCAGCGGAACGAGGTCCTGAACATACCATGAGGAGCACACCTCTTCCAGCAGAACCAGGTCCAGAAGGTAGCATAAGGAGCACACATCCTCCAGTGGAACTGGATCCAGACCATACCACATCGAGCACACATCCTCCAGCAGAACAAGGTCCTGAACACACCACAATGAGCACACATAGTGCAGCAGAAACAGATCCAGAAGGTATCATGAGGAGCACACATCCTTCAGCAGAACCAGGTCCTGAAGACACCATGACAAGCACAAGTCCTGCAGAAGAACGAGGTCCTGAAGGTACCATGAGGAGCACTCGTAATCCAGCTGAATTGGGTCTAGATGGTACGATCCAGAGCACACATTCTTCATCAGAACAGGGTCTGGATGATACCAAGTGGAGTGGACATCCCACAGCAGAACCTGGTCTAAGTGGTGCCACATTGTATGCACGTCCTTCAACAGAACTGGATGCAGATGGTACCACATGGAGCACAGGTTCTTTAGCAGATTTCAGTCCAGATGATACCCTGAGGAGCACACATCCTGCAGAAGCACCAGGTCCAGAGGGTACCATGAGGAGCACACATCCTCCAGCAGAACTGAGTCCAGATGTTACCACATGGAGCATACATCCCGGAGCTGAACCTGGTCCAGAAGCTACTATGAGGAGCACACATCCTCCAGCAGATCTGCATCCAGATGGTACTAAGCAAGAAATTTATTGGAAGAAATTTTCAGGAAAAGGCTGAAAAGTTGGAGGGCTGGGGTGGGTGGAAAGACAGTAGAGACTACACATGGATAGACCAAGAGGGGAATGGATGATTGAATGGACAGAAAGGTGGAGAGAGGGAAGGACAGAAAATTAAGAGAAAGGGTAGGTGGATTGATGGATGGATGGCAATGGAAGATGTGTTGGAGAATGGAAGCATGGATGGCAAGGAAAGAGGAATGGGTGGGTGGATGGATGGATGGTTGGATAAGCGGATGGATGGATGGGTGGGTGGGTGGGTGGGTGGATGGATGGTTGGATGGATGGGTGGGTAGGTGGATGGATGGACAGATGAGTGGATGGGTGGGTGTATGGATGAGTGGATGGGTGGATGGATGGAAGGATGGGTGGATGGATGAGTGGATGGGTGGGTGGATGGATGAATGGCTGGATGGATGAATGTGTGGATGGATGGGTGGGTGGGTGGGTGGATGGACGGATGGGATGGATGGATGGATGAATGAGTGGGTGGGTGGATGGATGGATGGATGGATGTGGTGCTCTTCACCCAGCACCCAGGGCGAGGGGGCCTGGAGATGGCAGTTCAGGGGCCTCACAAACCTCTGTGTCCCTTCCCTCCCCAGGTGCGGACCCAGACCCAATCCCTGCTGGGGTCTCTGCTCCCCCCACAGAGCCCCCCTCACCCCCATTATCACAGAACTCCACCCTGATGCCAGCAGCCCCTCCTGCCCTTGCAGTCCAACTGGGTCCAGGCTCCAGCATCCCCTCCCAGGGCGCCCCAGAGCCCTCCAGCACCCAGAGCTCCCCAGTGCCCATCCAGCCCCCTAAGGACACCTCTAGTGCTCAGACCCCTCCAGCACCCACCCAGCACCCCATGGAGACCTCCAGCACCCATGGCCCCCCAACACATCCCCTGCACTCCGTGGAGACTCCCAGCCCCCAGATACCCCAAGCACCCCCTCAGCACCCTATGGAGACCTCCAGCACCCAGACCCCTCCAGCACCCAAGCAGCAAGCCACGGAGACCCTCAGCACCCAGACCTCCCCAGAATCCACCCATCACGCCATGGAACCCCCTGGAACCCAGACCTCCCAAGCAGCTCCCCAGCTCTCCACAGAGACCCTCAGCACCCAGACGCCCCCAGCACCCTTCCAGTACCCTATGGAGCCCCTCAGTACCCAGACGCCCCCAGCATCCTCCCAGCACCCTTTGGAGACCTTCAGCACCCAGGCCCCCCCATCACCCTCCCAGCTCCCCACAGAGACCCTCAGCACCCAGGAACCCCCAGCACCCCAGGAGCACCCCATGGAGCCCCTCAGCACCCAGACCCCCCCATCATCCTCTCAGCACCCTATGGAGACCTTCAGCACCCAGACCACCCCTGCACCGTCCCAGCTCCTCACAGAAACCCTCATCACCCAGGAACCCCCAGCACCCCAGGAGCACCCCATGGAGCCCCTCAGCACCCAGACCCCCCCATCATCCTCTCAGCACCCTATGGAGACCTTCAGCACCTGGACCACCCCTGCACCATCCCAGCTCCTCACAGAAACCCTCATCACCCAGGAACCCCCAGCACCCCAGGAGCACCCCATGGAGCCCCTCAGCACCCAGACCCCCCCAGCATCCTCTCAGCACCCTATGGAGACCTTCAGCACCCAGACCACCCCAGCACCGTCCCAGCTCCCCACAGAGACCCTCAGCACCCAGACACCCCCAGCACACTCCCAGCACCCTATGGAGACCCTCAGCACCCAGACCCCCCCATCACCCTCCCAGCTCCCCACAGAGACCCTCAGCACCCAGGAACCCCCAGCACCCCAGGAGCACCCCATGGAGCCCCTCAGCACCCAGATACCCCCAGCACCTTCCCAGCACCCCGTAGAGACCCTCAGTAGCCAGACACCCCCAGCACCCTCTCAGCTTCCCCTGGGGCCCCTCAGCACTCATCCAGCCCACAGTGCAACAGACCCCATGCTCCCAGGCCCCTCCTGTGCAGGTAAGACTTGGGGGGGGGGGGGCACAGCAGCAGGGGGGTGTCCTGCCACCCCCTGGAGTGATACCCATTGGGACACCTGGGCTCTGGGGCAGTGTGGGGGTGGGTGCTGGCAGGGTAGCGGGGGGGATGCAGGGCCCCCCTGCACCTCAAATTCTGTTTTCTTTTTTTTTGGGGGGGGGGGGGGGTGAACACAAAAGCAGGGTGGGGCATCTCTAATGGCTGTGCTTTAGGAGGGTCTCTACATCTCACCCCACAGGTCCGGCTCCACCAGCAGTGCCGCCGCTGGCCCATCCCGGAGCTGGGGGGCAGTGGGGAGGAGGATCCAGCAGCTGCCCCCCCTGTCCGGCTGCCCAACTGCAGGCCCTGCTGCAGGAGGTGCAGGGGCTGCGGGGGGACCTGCGGGCGCTGACCCTGACCCTCCAGCACCTCCTGGGAGGAGTTTTGGGGCCCCCCCGTGCCACCGGCTCTCAGCCATGATGGGGTCATGACAGCCCCACCCCCAATTGGGTGATTCGGGAGGGGGGGCTGCCATGACCCCCAGACAAAATAAAGTCGGGCTGGACCCCCCTCCCCCCCCCCAAATCCTGGAACATCTTGAAGTTGTGGGGTGGTGGGATGGGGAAGATCATTTTGGCCCCATCCCTGGAGGTGTTCAAGGCCAGGCTGGACGTGGCCTTGGGCAACTTGGTCTAGTGGGAAGTGTCCCTGCCTATGGCACGGGGGTTGGAACTCGATGATCTTCAAGGTCCTTTCCAACCTAAACCATTCTGTGATTCTATGATTTTGGCTGGGGGGATAAGCCCCACCTCGGGCCCACCCTTGTGTAAGGGGGATGACCTGGGGGGAGCAGTGAGCATATCCCCTTCTTGGGGGAAGGGGGGGGGGCATGATACTGCTCCCTATCCCATTCCCCCATCTCTGCTGGCCCCATGGCGCCAGGCTGGCTCCTTCAGCACTTCCCCACAGTGCTTTCGCTTCCTCCCCCCTTGCTCCCCCCCCTCCCCCCACTGCCCCCCACGGTCGGCCCTGGGAGGGAGCTTTAAAAGGGGAGGGAGCCTGGGAGGGGGGGGGTCCCTGGCAGCTGCGGCATGGGGGCACTGGTTGGCCTTGGGCTGTGCCTGGGTGAGGGACTGGGGGTCATGGGGGGGAGGTGTGGGGTGTGGGGTGTGGGGTGTGGGGCAGGGGCTTGGGGGGACCACAAGATCTGGGTGTGCATTTGGGGGGCACAGATCTGGGGGGGGAGGTGTGGGGTGTGGGGTGTGGGGCAGGGGCTTGGGGGGACCACAAGATCTGGGTGTGCATTTGGGGGGCACAGATCTGGGGGTGAACGTGGCGGGGGCAGAGCTGGGGCTGCACTTGGGGTGTGTGTTGGGGATTTTACTGGGGTGTGCAGGGTATGCAATGTCCATGGGTTGTGTGTTGGGGGGGTCAATGGGGTGCGGGGGTGTCCGTGGGGTATGTGTTGGGGGTCAGTGGGGCATGGGGGATGTCTGTGGGGCGAGGGCTGGGTCCTGACTCCCAGCTGTTCCCTCTCTCCCCCCAGTTCTGTGCTGTGGCATTGTGGCTGAATCCGGTATGTTGGGGGTCCCCTGGATGTCCCCCCGGTGTCCCCCCGGTGTCCCTTTGCTGTGTCCTGGTGTCCCCTGTGTGTCCTCCTGGTGACACTCGGGGGCCATGGGATCAGTAGCAGGCACTGGGGCATGGATCACATGTAGGAGAGCTTGTACTGGGTGGACTGGGGCTATCCTGGGAAGACCGAGGTTGTGCTGGGCAGACTGGGGCTGTACTGGGTAGACTGGGGCCATGCTGGGCAGACTAGGGATGGGTTGGGCAAACTGGGCTTGTGCTTGGCAGACCGGGGCTGTGCTAGGTAGACTGGGGATGCTTTACGTAGACTGGGACTGTGTGGGGCAGACTGGAGCTGTGCTGGACATACTGAAGCCACGCTGGGCAGGCTGGGGATGGATTGGGAAAACTGGGCTTGTATTGGGCAGACTGGGGCTATACCGGTCATACTGGTGCCGTACACCTTCCCCCTTGCAGCGGTGCCAGCCCGGCTGTGGGGTGGCCGTTCACGCTGTGCTGGGCGCCTAGAGCTCCTCTTCGCTGGCACCTGGGGCTCCGTCTGCGCCGAGGGCTGGGACCTGGCGGCTGCCCGGGTGCTGTGCCGCCAGCTGGGCTGCGGTCGCCCGCTCCTCATCCCAGCACCCTGTGGCCCCACGGCAGCCAGCACTTCCCCGGCAGTGCTGCAGCAGGTGCAGTGCACGGGGCAGGAGTTGGCCCTGGAGCATTGCACCCTCCAGCCGGGGCACCCGTCGTCCTGCTCCACGGATCGAGTGGCTGCCGTTGAGTGCGAGGGTGAGCGTGGAGCGTGGTGGGGTAATGCTACCCCAGGTGGGAGGTCCCTCAGGGCTGGTGTCACCCCGGTGTCCCCACAGACCCTTTCCAGCTGCGGTTGGTGGGTGGCCCCGGACGCTGCGCCGGGCGGTTGGAGGTGAACCATGCTGGGCAGTGGGGCACGGTCTGCGATGACGGCTGGAGCGGGACCAACGCAGCAGTGGTTTGCTGGGAGTTGGGCTGCGGGGCAGCGGGGACAGTTGGTGACATCCCCCGGGACCGGCCCCACTTTGGCCCCGGTGCTGGGCGCATCTGGCTGGACGATGTCCGCTGCCGGGGTCAGGAGAAGACCCTGCGTGATTGTGCTCACCGTGCCTGGGGACGCCACGACTGCACCCACCAGGAGGACGTCGGTGTGGTCTGCCAGGTCTGGGTCCCCCACTGCCATCATGGGACAGCCAGGATGGCCTGGCAGGGCAGGATCAAGCCATGCTCATCCTTTTGTCCTCGCAGGATGACTGAGTGCTGCAGCTCTGTCCCTGGACGGCCCCCGATCTCAGCAGCCACCATGTGCCCCTGCGGAGGAACCTTCTTGTATCCTTCCCTGGGCAGCCCTTGGCCCCATGGGGGACCCCACGTGCAACACCCCACAGGAGGCCAGGGGTGGCAACGGGGACTCCTGCCCCAGCCCCTCGTTCACCTGCCTAGTCATTAAATGTAGAGAACTGAGCATCTGCTTGCACCATGCCTGTGCCAGCCCCATGGGGCACCACGGGGTGCCTGTGCCCAGGGATGTGGGCACCCAGCCCCACGGGGCACCACGGGGTGCCTGTGCCCGAGGATGTGGGTACCCAGCCCCACGGGGCACCACAGGGTGCCTGTGCACAGCCATAGCCCTGCTGTGGGGCTGTAGTGGGGTGAGCACAGGGGCCCTGCTGTCCCAGGTGTGGGGCTGAGCCAAGCCTGGCCCCCTGCCCACGCTCCCCCCGTGGCCTCTCGACCCCGTTATGAAACAGCTCGTTAGAGCTAATCCCGCAGCCACCTGTCCCGCTCCCAGCACCCTGCCTGCCAGGGGAGGGGACATACCCACAGCTCTGCCCCATGGCATGTGGGGCAGGGGCCAGGCTGGGTACTGCTGGGAGGCAAGGGGGGTCCAGGGCAGGTGGGGCAATGGGTTTTGGGGGGAAAGAGGGTCTGGATGTGGGGCAGTGGGACTTAGGGGGGCAGAGGGGCAGAGAGTGGTGAAATGGAGTTGGGGGGGCAGAGGGTCAGCATGTGGGGCACTGGGGGCCAGTGCTTGTGGAAGAGCAGGGTGTGGGCAATGGGACCTATGGGTGCAGAGGGTGTGGGTGCAGTGGGGACAGGGGCCGCAGAAGGGCAGGGGCAATGGGGACCAAGAGTGCAGAGGGGTAGGGAGTGGGGTAATAGGGGCCAGGGAGGCAGGGTGTGGGGCACTGGGGGCCGTGGGCTACAGAGGATGTGGGTGCAGTGGGGCCATGGGCTGCAGAGGGACAGGGTGTGTAGAAATGACACCTGTGGGTGCAGAGCGGCAGGGAGTGGGGCAACAGGGGCCATGGTGGGGGTGCAGTGGGGCTGTGGGCTGCAGAGGGGCAGACCGTGGGGCAAGGGGACCTCTGGGTGCAGTGGGTGTGGGTGCAGTGGGGCCAGGGGTGAAATGGACAAGGGAGGGGGGCAATGGGACACCAAGGGGGTACATCCCACCCTTGCAATGACAGAAGGGGAAACCGGGGTCACGGTCAGGGGCAGTGATGACAAGGGGCAGTGGGGTGGTGGCTTGTGGGGCTCAGCACTGGGCTAGGTCCCTCTCCTTCCCCCCTCGCCCCCCCGTCCCAGCCCTGGGGGATGAGGACAGGGACAAGCTGGTGCCACCTGGCCCGGCTGCCCGCCGGCTATTTCGGTGCCCCCGCAGCTGTCCGTCCCTCCGCCCCCGCGGCTCTGCCACCACGCTCCCTCCCACGCTCCCGGGACTCCAGCCAGCAAAGGCCGTCCACCCCCCCGCCTCCCCCCATGGGGGGGCACGGACAGGGACAGGCGCCTGCATCCTCCGCATGCCACCAAGGCCACAGACGTGCCAGTGGGGCTGGATGGCCGGATCCTGGGGATGGTCTCCAGTGGGGCAGGGGGGTCACAGCTCCCCGATTTCTGCCCCATGGTGGGTGCTAGGTTGACATCCGCCCTGGGAGCAGCCCCCGCTCCCCGGGGGGGTTTTACCGGGGGGTACAACATTTCCCCCGTCGGCTGCCCGCCAAGCGGGTCCTGCTAATGTGCTGTCAAATATTAATTACCTTCCAGCAGGGTCGGGGTCAGGGCCCGGCGAGCAGATGGGATGGGGGGAAAGAGCAGGTGGGGAGGGAGAGGGAGGGAAACGGCCCTGGGAGCTGGGGACAGGGAGGTGGCCGTGGGAAATAGAGGGAGGAGGGAGATGGTCATGGGAACAGGGAGAGGGAGATGGCCATGGGACATGGGGGGAGGAAGCAGTATTATTGTGAGAAGTGGGGAGAGAGAGATGGTTGTGGGAAACGGGGAGAGGGATGAATATTTATTGTGGGAAGTGGGGAGAGGGATGGAGATGGTTGTAGGAGCTGGGGAGACGGAGAGGTGATGGTGGTGGGAGCTGGGGAGAGGGACAGCTATTATTATGGGAAGTTGGGAGAGAGATGGTGGGAACTGGGGAAAGGGATGAATATAATTGTGGGAAATGGGGAGAGGGAGAGAGTTGTGGGAACTGGGGAAAGGGATGAATATAATTGTGGGAAATGGGAAGAGGGAGAGAGAGGGTTGTAGGAGCTGGGGAGAGGGAGAGGTGATGGTCGTAGGAAGTGGGGAAAGGGAGGGGTATGGTTTTGGAAACTGAGGAGAGGGAGGAGATGGCGGTGGGAACTGGGGAGAGGGACAGGTATTATTGTGGGAAGTTGGGAGAGAGAGAGGGTTGTGGGAACTGGGGAGAGGGAGGCAGATGGTCATGGGAACTGGAGAGAGGGACGAATATTGTTGCGGGAAGTGGGGAGAGGGAGAGCTATGACTGTGGGAACTGGGGAGAGGGAGAGAGATGACCATGGGAAATGGGGAGAAGGAGGGAAATAGTCCTGGGTGATGGGGAGAGGTAGGGAGATGGTTGTGGGAAGTGGGGGGAGGGAAGAGTATGGCCCTAAAAACTGGGAGAGAGGGAGGGATTCAGCCTGGGAACTGGGAGAGAGGGAGGATGCTGGGGCGGGCACAGCCCTGGGGTGCAGACAAAGGCACGAGCAGGGTGCCCTAACCCCCATGTGCTGTGCTCCCCCCCCTCCAACCTGGGGACACCCCCCCGGCACGCCCGTCTGTGTGCACCGCTCCCCCCCACTCCACCCTCCAATACCCCTATGGCCGACTGCTGCATTTCGGCACGGCTGGTACTTCCTTGGCAGGACACCGGGTGCGTGTGCCGCCAGCCGGGCTCTGCCAGCCCCATCCCAAAATAGACCCCCCCAGGAACGCACCCTGCTGGGGGGGAGCCCAGATGTGAGTCAGAGCTGAGGAGGGGGGAAGACACGGTGGGGACACAGGGCAGGGGTATTGTGGCCGGGGCTGAGGACGCTGGGGACAGCGGTGCAGGGGGCTTGGTGTGGGGACGACGTCTTCTGGGGTTGGTGCCAGCCCCATGGAATGATGCCTCGGTCCTGGGGATCGCTGCGGACCAGCAACCGGGACTGGTGTCCCTGCCCTGTCCCCAAATCATCCTGCCCCACATCTGGAGGTCTGGCACCCACTGCTTGCTCCTGGTCCCTGCCCCACACCCTTGTGGGAGCTGGCTGGCACGTAGGTGGGTGAAGTTGGAGCTGTGAGATGCTGCATGGCTGGGGGACACAGGACAAAACAGGTCGTGTGTCCCCCCCTCCCCCTTCTCTCAGGGAGGTGACACCGGAGGGGGGGAAACTGAGGCAGGTGGAGGGATGCCTGTGACTTGCTGCATCCTGCTGGGACGCCACCGGAGTGGCATGAGGGGTTGTGGCCAGGCTGGGGCTGTGCTGGGATGTGGTGGTGGTGGTGGGGCTGGCAATGGAGGGGCAGGTGGCGTGTGGTTGTGGTATGACTGAGCTGTGTCATGGCATTGATGGGCTGTGTTGGGGTATGACCAGGCTGTGTCGTGGCATTGCTGGGCTGTGCCATGGCAAGACTGGGCTGTGTCATGGCATTGCTGAGCTGTGTCATGGCATGACCAGGCTGCGTTGTGGCATGGCTGAGCTGTGTCATGGCATTTCTGGGCTGTGTTGTGGCATTGCTGAGCTGTGTCATGGCATTGCTGGGCTGTGTCATGGCATGGCTGAGTTCAGTCATGTCATTGCTGGGCTGTGTTGTGGCATGACCAGGCTATGTCGTGACATGGCTGGACTGTGTCATGGCATTGCTGGCTGTGTCTTGGCCTGACTGGGCTGTGTCGTGGCATGGTCAAGCTGTTGTGGCATGATCAAGCTGTGTCATGGCATTGCTGGGCTGTGACATGACATGGTTAGGGTTGCGTTGTGGGATGACATTGTGATGGCATTGCACGGGGGACAGACAGAGAGGATGGGTTGGGCATGGGGGGACAGGTGGGGATTTGCACTTGGGGACAGACAGACGTCAAGGAGCATGGCTTGGTGGAGCAGAGCAGATTGGTCTGATGGAGAGGCAGCACTGCGAGGAAGGACAGATGGCCAGGATGGAGCATTGCTCAGGGGGACAAACACAAGTGGCATGGGGCAGCTGTCACAGAGGAGTATGGTCGTGGACAGACAGAGAGAATGATGCACAGCATGTGGGGATGGACAGACAGCGCAGGCAGGGACAGCAAAGATAAGCAGCAAGGCATGTGGGGACAGACGGACCAGGCACTGTGTGCAGTGGATGGATGGATGGATGAACGGACGGACGGACAGACAGATGGATGGATGGATAGACAGACAGTGTGGAGGACAGCTTGCAGGAATGGATGGACAGAGCGTGGTGCTGGGGACAGGCCCCGTCTCTGAGTGGACAAGCAGCACAGGGACGGACAGACAGACAGTGCAGAGCAGCATGCTGAGGGACAGCCAAGAGGCCTGCGCCCCACTTCACCACCCTGCACTGGGTGCACCGAGCCCACCGGGCACGACACAGCTCAGCCCCTGTCCGTCTGTCCCCCCATGCAATGCCCTGTCTGTACCCCCATCCTCAGCTCTGCCCTGTCTGTCTGCCCCTCATCCCCAGCTCCATCCTGTCCATCTGTTCCCCCATCCCCAGCTCCACCCTGTCTGTCTGTCCCCCCATGCAATGCCCTGTCTGTTCCCCATCCCCAGCTCTGCCCTGTCTGTCTGCCCCCCATCCCCAGCTCCATCCTGTCCGTCTGTCCCCCCCATGCAATGCCCTGTCTGTCCTGCCTCCTGCCTATCTTTGGCCCTCGGCACGCGTTGGGGCTGACACATGTTCCCTGCGTGCGAGCGGCAGAGATTAGCGCGGGCCGGTGGCATGGGAACGGGCAGGAAAGTCTGAGTCACAGCTCCTGGTGCCGAGGGCGGCCGTGGGGCTGGGGGCACCCAGCCGTGCCCTGGGAGCACCCGACCCTGCTGGGACACACGGTGGGGGACGCAGGTGAGGCACGCACTGCTCCTGGGCTGCTCGGCTGTCCCCATGCAACCCCGAGGGATACTCGACCCTGCCTTCTGCTTCTGGCTTGCTTGCATGGTCCTCTTGGCTCAGCCCCATGGCAGCGGGTGTGCATGTGTGGGGGTCCAGGCTGGTTGTCCCAGTCCCCCACACCTGGAGGTGCTGGTGGTGGCGGTGACCTCGCTGCGGCTGTGCTGGCGCAGGTGGCTGCAGGTGGTGGGATGGGAGAAAGGTCTGGGGTCCTGCTTCAGGGCTGGGGATGGAAGAGCAGGGAGTCATCCCTGACTCCCTGCAATGGGAAGATATGGGGATCCCTGACTTCTTGCAATGGGGGGGATGTAGGGTAGACAGAGGGAGCCCTGACTACTGCGGTGGGGTGATGTGGGGTGTGATGTGGAGCTTCCCGTCCCTTCTCTGGGATGTTATAGGGCTCACTGCCTCTCCTCCGGGGTGTGATGTGAGGCTGACCCTCCCTCATACATGGGGACATGGGGCCTTAATGGAGATAGTGTCCCGGACCCCACCGGCTCCCATCAGGGGTTCTCAACCCCATTGGACAGTGGCATTTTGGGGTTCCCATCACCTCTTGGCGTGGGGGTGCACCTTCCCATCAGCCAGGACCCCCATGTCTACACAGCACCTGGGGCAGAGGGGCAGAGCTTGATCCCAGGCAGGGCTTGATTCCACCCAGGGAGACCGTGGGAAGAGCCCCTGGGGTGGGACTGGGCTCTACTGGGTTAAGCTGGGCCATATTGGGCTTGACTGTGCTGGATTGGGCTGGACTGGACTGAACCCACTAGAGTGGGTTGGGCTGGGCTGGAGAAAATTGGACCAGGCTTCTCTGGGCTTCACTAGACTGGGCAGAGATAGACTGGATTGGGTTTAGCTGTGTTGGACTGGACTGAATTGAACTGGACTAGACCGGGACTCTTCAGAGCAGGTTGGTCTGGGCTCCACTAGGCTGAGCTAGGCTAAACTGGACTGGACCAGGGTGGACTGGGCTGCACTGGGCTGTCTCAGCCAGGTGCCCTGGGGCCATGAGGCCGGTGCTGCCACCGTCTCGCCATGCAAAGGGCCGGGGCTGATGGGGCTGTGCAGCAACGCGGGGGTTTTGGCTCTTCCCAGGGCCCATGGAGGAGTCAGACGAGGACGGGGAGGACAATGAGGAGTTCCTGGAGCGGCTGATGGCGCAGACAGGCCGGGAGGTGCCGCAGCGGGAGCTGGAGGAGCACTACGCCGTGCTGGAGGAGCTGGGCAGCGGGACCTACGGCCGCGTGGTGCTGACGGAGCCCCGGGATGGTGGTGAGGGGTGCTGGGGAGACGGTGGGGAGGGCGACCCTGCTGCTGGCTAGGGGAACCTGCTCCCCAGATGTGCTCAGCCCTACCACCATGCCTCCGAGCCAAACCTCAGCTCTGCCAAAACCACCCTGTCTCTGCCCCGGCGGTGCCCCAGCTGGTGCTGACCCCGCTTTGTCTCTCCCCCCTTTTCCCAGGCTCACCGGTGGTCCTCAAGCTGATGCTGAAGGAGCAGACGGAGCGGCGGGCATTCCTGCGGGAGTATTGCATCGCCCTGTGCCTCTCCAGCCACACCGCCTGCCTGCGTGCCCTGCCCATCGCCTTCGAGAGCGCCACACACTTCGCCTTCGGGCAGGAGCTTGCTCCTGCTGGGGATCTGTGTGCCCTCCTCAACCCAGGGGTGCGTGCTGCTATGGGGGTCTGTGGGAGGGGGGAGGGTGGGAGCCAGGAGGGGTTGGAGGATGGAGGAGAAGGTGCCAGGGCAGATTTGCAGTGGGTGCAGTGGCACGGGAGGAGACCCTTTGCGGTGGGTTGCAGTGACACTGTGTGCGTGGGGAGACCCTTTGCAGTGGGTTGCATGGTCATGCTTTTTTGTGGGGAGACCCTTTGCAGTGGGTCTCCGTGCACTGGAGGAGACCCTTTGCAGTGGGGTGCATGCTCGTGCTGTGCTTGGGGAGAGCCTTTGCAGTGCTGCACATGGCTACAGGCTGCTGTGGGGCAAAACGCAGGTTGGTGGTGCTGGGCGGGGGTCTGGGTGCTGCAGCCCCTCTTTGGGGAGGGGGCAATGCAGCAGGTGAGGGTACCACCTTCCCTGCAGGAGGGTCTGGCGGAGGAGCTGGTGAAACGTTGTGCATCCCAGCTGGCTGAGGCGCTGGACTTCATGCACAGCCGTGCACTGGTGCACCGGGACGTCAAGCTGGACAACGTGCTTCTCTTTGACCGCGAGTGCCGGCAGGTGAAGCTTGGAGACTTTGGGCTCACCCGCGTGCAGGGCTCGGCAGTGGGTGCCATGTCCGGCACCCTGCCCTACACCCCGCCGGAGCTCTGCCTGCTCCAGGGCTCCGACACGTTGGAGCTGGACTCCAGCCTGGACGTCTGGGCCTTCGCCATCCTGCTCTTCTGCCTCTGCACCGGCTGCTTCCCCTGGGCTGTGGCCGCCAGCTCTGACCCCCAGTATGAGGATTTCAGCGCCTGGCAGGGTGGTGTGGCGGGGCGGGGGGTGCCAGCGTCCTGGCAAGTATTTGACTCCGGGGCGCTGGAGATGCTCCGGCGCTTGCTGACCCTGGACCCTGACCGCCGGAGCCCGGCCATCGAGGTGCAGAAATACTTGTCCCTGCCATGGGTGATGGCCCCCGGTACCAGGGAGCCAACACCAAGCAGCTCCCAGTCCTGTCTTACCAATGGCACGGGGGAGAGCCTGGGGGGCACTGAGGGTTGGGATGCTGCTGGTGGGGGAGATGAGGTTCCCATGCTCCCTGCTAACGCTCTGGCCCCGTGCCGGTAACCAGCACCTCCCCTCCATCCTGCTGCTGGTATCGTGGCAGGCGCTCCTGGGGTCTGGACTCCCTGTCCAATGGCTGAGGCTTGTGAGGCTAGAAATGGGCTGCAAGCACAGGAAGGAGAAGCGATGCCACCTGGAGACCCCAGCCCTGCAGCTCGATGCCCGGCACCTTGCAAATCCATGTCACTCAACGGTGGTGACAACTGTCCGCCTGAGCAACTGTTGCACAGCTCTGAGATGCACAAGGGAAACCCAGGGCAAAAGGAGCCCACGGGGTGACAGAGAGAAACAGGAGGAGAGCAATTAATTAGAAATTAAAGCTGTTAAGGCCGATGCAAGACCTTGGCAGAGGTGAGTTGTGAAACTGCTCAGCAGAGGAACCCCGAAACACATCTGACCTTGACCTCCTTCCTGCACCTTAGGGACGAGGAGGTTGACACATTAGAGAAGATACTGAACTGCCTCCCTGGGGGTTAGTTAACTGCTGTAATTAGAGAGAGATGCTAAACAGCCTCCTGGGGGGGTTAAGGAGCTGGGGAAACATGTGTAAGCCCTCAAGGCATGCAGATGATCTGGGATGTGATGGGGCTGGGAGGAACTGCCAGGTGGATGTCAGGATTTGAGTTAAAACTGGGGGAATCTGGGATCTGGCTCTTTCTGAGCAATACAATGGGGAGGGTGATTTGCACCCTTAAAGGCTGGATGTGGATTAGCTGAGAGCACAAAAGGCTAAAGGGACACAGGAAGAGAGCAAATTGGGATGGCTCTGGGTGTGCAGGAGGGGACACACATGGAAAAATTAGCTTCAATGGCTGCAAATCTTCTCCATCTCCAGTGCAGGAGGGACTGGACAGACTCCGAAGGAGAGTTTGTGGGGTGAGCTCAAGGTCTGGAGGCTGGACAAACACCTGCCCAGGCTCAGGCAGCCATCTGGTCCCTGCTGGTTTTCCCACCAGGGCTGCTAACAGCTGGGAGGAGAGCAGCAGGGTCCCACAAACTTTGGCACCTAACCTTGGTGCCTCACCACGTGCAGGCAGGGCTCTCCTGCCTGCTGGGGAGCACTGTCCTGGGATTCTCCTGCACTCCTCTGAGCAGTCTGCACCTCTGTTTCGGGACATGGGGCTTCTGGAGCCTCGTTCTGGGGCCCCTCCAGACTCTGCATGGGGAGCTCATGGCCACCCCTCCATGGGGGCCCCCCAACAGGCCGGGGGATGCTGTGTTCTGCCATTGGCAGAGGATCCATCTCCTGCGCCACCAACCCTGGTGCAAAGTGGGAGGAGAGGGGGAAAATTAGCTGAGATCACAGGATCACAGAATGGTTAGGTTTGGAAGGGACCTTCGGAGGCCATCTCGTCCAACCTACCTGGCAAAGCAGGTTCACCCAGAGCAGATTACACAGGATGGCATCCAGCTGGGTTTTGAATATCTCCAGAGAAGAAGATTCCACAACCTCTCTGGGCAGCCTGTGCCAGTGCTCTGTCACCCTCAAAGTCAAGAAGTTTTTCATCATGTTAAGATGGAACTTCCCGTGTTCCAGCTTGTGCCCATTGCCCCTGGTCCTATTGCCAGGCACCACTGAAAAGAGTCTGGCCTCATCTTTTTGTGACCTGTCCTTTAGATATTTATAAAGATTGATTAGGTCCCCTCTCAGTCTTCTTTTCTCCAGGTTAAACAGACCCAGGTCTCTCAGCCTTTCTTCATCAGAGAGGTGCTCCATTCCCTTAATCATCTTTGTAGCCCTCCACTGGACTCTCTCCAGTCTGTCATGAACTGGGGAGCCCAGAACTGAACACAGTGCTCCAGGTGTGGCCTCCCCAGGGCAGAGTAGAGGGGGAGGATGACCTCCCTCGACCTGCTGGCCATGGTCTTTCTAATGCACCCCAGGAGACCATTGGCCCTGTTTGCCACAGGGCCACATTGCTGCCTCATGGTCAACTTGTCCACCAGAACTCCCAGGTCCCTCTCTGCTGAAGCTTAATAAAATTCTCTGTTGTTTTGCCCTTTTTTTTTTTAAAATGTGTTTTCCCATGAACCTGCTGCTTGAGCCCCAAATCCTGCTTTTTCTCCTCCTCAGTGGCAGGCAGCCTCTGAGCAAAGAGGGTCCAGCCCCCCACCCCTCCATGGTGGTGGGATGTCTCCAGTGAGGAGAGGGCACATGGGCAGATGGGAGGCACGCCAAATGCCCAGCTTTGGCAACACCTTTGTAGCTGCTCCCTCTGAATTGCAGCCTGGGGATGCTCAACTCCGGCATGGAGGTACTGGACTGGACAGTTTTGCTCCCTGTAGCTGGGGGTGCAACCCCCCCCCCCCCATCCCAGAGGAACTGCCTCACAGGTAGGGTCCTGCAGCCTGTTGCTGAATTTCTGCTGAGCCACCCTGCTTTCCAGGCGAGGAAACTCTGCCTCATCACAGCACCAGTGTTCATGCTGTGGGGCTTCCTCCAAAGGAAATAATGCTCCATGAAAAATGCAGGGGGAACATTTGCATCAGGCAGCTCATGAACACATTAAAGCACGAGTTGATCTGCTGTCCACACAAATATATGGCTCTAGGCCTCACTCAAGGTTCCCAGTGGTTGGGGAGAGCTGGGCGAGTAAAGCTGGATGGGGTGGTTCAGAGATACTGCTTGCTGAACAGCAAAGGGGGCATCGTGCAAGGGACAGGCAAGACCCCAGATGATTTACAGGAAGGTCTCATGGATCTTACAGGGGAGTGCAACCTTGCAACAGCCCCCTGTTACCAGCTATAAAGCAGTGCAGCTGGACCTGCAGTAGAAAAATCATTGGCTGCATCTGTGGGAACAGGATGGGAGAAACCTGCTGGTCTGAGTCCACCAGTCTCACCTCTAGGGCATCAAGAAGGAGAAATCCCTCGGGGTCTCAAGATCTGCAGGATTTAGCTTCTCCTGAACAGGCAAACCCTCCCATCTCCAGCCGCCAGCATCACAGTGAGGGGTGTGTGTGAGGGAGATGCATTGCAAAAACCCAGGGCCAGTGTCTGGCAGAATGGTTTACTGAGTTATCCGGAAATCATGGAATCATAGAACAGTTTAGGTTGGAAAGGATGTTAAAGATCATCTAGTTCCAGCCCCCCTGCCATGGGCAGAGACACCTCCCACTAGACCAGGTTGCTCAAAGCCTTATCCAACCTGGCCTTGAACACCTCCAGGGATGGGACAGCACAACTTCCACAACTTCCCTGGGCATTTTGTTCCAGTGCCTCACCACTCTCACAGCGAAAAGTTTCTTTCTGATATCTAATCTAAATCTCCCCTCTTCCAGTTTGAAGCCATTACCCCTCATCTGATCACTACATGCCCTCCTAAAAAGTCCCCCTCCAGCTTTCTTGTAGGTCCCCTTCAGACACTGGAAGGCTGCTATAAGGTCTCCCCAGAGTCTTCTCTAGGCTGAACAAACACAACTCTCAGCCTGTCTTCGTAGGAGAGGTTCTCCAGCGCTGGGATCATCTTTATGGCCTCCTCTGGACCCGCTCCAACAGGACCATGTCCTTGTGCTGAGGACTCTAAAGCTAGTTGCAGTACTCCAGGTGGGGTCTCACCAAAGCAGAGCAGAGGGGCAGAATCACCTCCCTCACCCTGCTGGCCACGCTTCTTTTGATGCAGCCCAGGATGCGGTTGGCTTTGTGGGCTGCCAGCGCACATTGCTGGGTCATGTTGAGCTTCTCATCCACCACCACATCCAAGTCCTTCTCCTCAAGGCTGCTCTCAATCCATTCTGTGCCCATCCTGTATTTGTGCTTGGGATTGCCTTGACCCAGATGCAGGACCTTGCACTTGGCCTTGTTGAACTTCATGAGGTTCTCACAGGCCCGCCTCTCCAGCCTGTCCAGGTCCCTCTGGATGTTATGTGTAATAACAATATGTGATGTGTATAGACACGTACCCGATCTAATGTATTGCATCTGGATGTATCCAGCAGACGCACCGAAAGCAAACCCCAAGAGTGCTGTTGAGGGGTGACCTCCAAACCAAGCTGAAACATCGTTGCATCATGTCTACCCTCCTCCTTCCCAGACAGGAGTGAATTTGGATACAAGGCGTTAGAGCACATTGGAGATATATCCTGAAGAACAAGACTGCTCCTAACTCCTCTTTCAGGATGGGCTTTAATGGGAAAGACAGGAAGGCTACATTGGGAGACAGTGGCACTTGTGGGGAGCTGCAGCTATCAGACACTTGGCATTGCTGGGGCAGGCATGGAGCAACGTGAGAACAAAGCATCTCAACTGCTGCTGTAGTCAGCAGAGCTCCCAGCAGGCTCTTGGAGAGTCTCAGGGGCCCATCCATGGCTTGTATTGACCTACAAATCTTGTGTAGGTCAACCTTGCATCACCTGCCTTGGTCTGAAGCTGATGTGGCACTTTGTAGCTGAAAGACCAGATGCAGGGGGAAGTGCTTAGGACAGACCACAACTTTCCAGGTTTTGGGAGATTAAAAAGCCCTCATTTCTGTTTTCATTCCTTAAAACCTACAGAAAATGAAGCGTTTGCACTCAGAAGAGGTTGCAGAGATCCCAGCTCTTCAAATGCCCAGATCTTTTGGCATCACCACCAGGGACTCCCTCCTGGGGACTGCTCAAAATCCAGCGGGAAACAGTCAAAGCTGGTTTTTGGATTCTTTGGGATTTTTTTTTTTGTGGGTTTTTCTTTGTATTATTTGCTTGTTTGTTTGTTTGTTTTAAACTCTGTTTTTCCAAGAAATATAAATTTTTCACAAGGTTTGCCATTGTGGGCAAATCCAAGGTTGCAGAGCTGTGTGTTTAACCCCTAGAATTTATTCAGTAATATAAAATATAGGTTACTGTCAGGGACAGTGATTTAATCTTGTTTCTCTTGATTATTTTTTTTTTATTAATTCATATTTCTCCTCAGCTGACTCCCTTCTCAAATGATGATGTAAGTGGTGGAGACAAAAATAATGTAACACTTCTGTAAGCTGCAGGTTTTTCTTGAGAATCATAGCAGGTTGTTGCAAAGTCCTAAAATTATGTTCAGGATCTGGCAGTTCGTGACTTTAGGATTGCTTTGTGGGAAATGTCTGATTGTTGCGTTGAAACCAACCCTACTTTGACAGTTGTGCTGGGGGTTTTCAGATTCTGAAAAACTCTTTCACCCTGAATTTAAAGCGAAGCAGCTCCATATCCTCAATGACCATCAGGAATGGATTTTTAAAAAAATGTAAAATTTATTAAAATATTCATCAAAAAAATTATTTTAATATTATTTTTTAATCAGTCGAGGAGGAGTTGGATGAAAGCAGTATCCTTTCACTCTGTTTCCCTCCAAGAAAGTGTCCTACAAGAAATTATATCCTCAGAAAGGACCTTCTTTGCTAAGCACTCCCATCCTTTACAGCAATTTTGTTTAGTAAAGTTTCAAATGGCAAAGGCCAGTGTGTTCCCCTTAGAGCTGCACCCTCCACAATGTACAGTCGTTTTCTTTCAACCTCTATGCAAGACCTCAACCCATAACTGGTACTTGACGAGCCTTTTTCTGGCTCAGAGCAGGCTGATTCCTGCTTCTCCAGGCTGTCTTTCCTTGGGAAGGGCTGTGCACCCTCCAGACACTTTTATGGGTGCACAGCTCAGACCTCCATCCCTGCTCATGACAACCTCACCTAGCACACGCGCTTCGCTCGGCTCCACTCTCCATGATGTACAGTGGGTGCAGGTTTTTGGGGGCAAGAGGAAACCTCCCCGGGGTGTGGGAGGCCCCCTAAATCTCCCATTGCAGCTCCATGCCCACCATGGGGACAAACCTTACTGGGACCCCTCCACAACAACCTGAGTGCAGTTATCCTTTTGGTTTTATTTTCATTTTTAAACCAGAAAAAAACCCTATCTCCGCATTCCGTAGCAATATACAGATGTGCAAGGGACCGGTTTCCCCATAAAATTAGAGAAATAGTCCAGCAAAGGTGTCCAGCACTTGCTGGGACTTCTGGACTCATCAGCGCCACAGTGGAGAAGGGAAACAATCAAGGACACTCCCAGGGGTTTATCCCAATTATTGCACACTCGTTTGATGATTTCTAGCAGAGGGATGGGGCTGACCCACGCTATCTTTTGCTTCACCATGTGTTTTCTTAGAGAATAAAGGGAGAGAAAATGTCCAGATGACGTGGCTCTTTGAGCATGGTGAAATGCTCCATCATATCTCACCGTACACCAGGAGTGGCCGGGGTCAAAGGACCATGCCCACGCTCTGAGAAACCCTCATTCACGTTTTCCACTGGAAAAAAAAAATGCTTATGAATGCTCCTTCTCTCCTCCTCTGTCAAAATAAGTTGATGGAGGGCTTTCTGTCTGTCGTGGTTTGGCCTCAGCCAGCAACAGAGAACCACGCAGCCGCTCACTCGACTCCCACAGCCGTGGGAAAAAAATCAGCAGAAAAGGGCAAAACTCGTGGGTTGAAATATTATAATTTAACAGAACAGACAAAGGGAAAAAGAAAGAAAAGAAAGAAAGAAAAACAATAACACCGGTAAAGGAATACAAGAACGCGATTACAGTACCGCCGCGAAGCGCACCGACCGGACCCGGACCGCCGCAACCCACCCCCGAGTGGCGACTGCCTCCCCCGCCCCGGCTAGCTCCTTTTATAGCGGGGCATGGGTCACGTGGTATGGAATAGGTGCCTCCCCTACCGGCTCCTTGGAAATTAACCCCATCCTTGCCGGAACCAGGACACTGTCCTTCAAAGGAAAATCATAGACTGGAAAACATTAGTTTCTGGTTTCTTACAGACCTGCTTTTAAGTCTGTCCAGGATTATTACACAGGTTCACAGGCTCAAACATGCAGCAGTGAAAGCTCCTGGTAAGAAAAGCAATTAAAAACCTTGTATCCCCTTGCACGCAGATGCTGGAGAACAGCCTCGGTGAAACAAAACACATAGTAGTTTTCTCCTCTATCATTCTGGTTGCAGGGAAGGATGAAGGAAGAAGCAGAAAGAGAGGGCAGATCAATACCTTGCTCCAAGCCTGGTGTCAGCGGCAGGACTTTGGGTTTTTTGCTCACGGTCGGTTTACACAACACCAGGCTTCTGGCGACTGATGGGGTACACCTGTGTCAAAGGGGGAGATGGCTCTTGGTGCAGGAGTTGGCAGGGCTCACAGAAATGGCTTTAAACTAGATTGGAAGGGGGAAGGGGATAAAAACTGGCTCTTTAGGAGTGAGGTCTGTGGTGGCATGCCAATGTCTGTGGGACGGGATGCTAGTGAGGTCCCTGGTCTGCAGACTCAGTGAAGGCAGGGGACGGAGATCCATGCAGCAGTAGAGATGTGAGGGTCATTGATAGGTTAGAAATTTTGGCTGCACCTGGGAATCATAGAATCATAGGGTTGGGAGGGACCTCTGGAGATCATCTAGTCCAACCCCCCTGCCAGAGCAGGGCCACCTTAGAGCAGGTTGCACAGGACAGCGTCCAGGCAGGTTTTGAATGTCTCCAGAGTGGGAGACTCCACCACCTCCCTGGGCAGCCTGTTCCAGTGCTCTGCCACCCTCAAGGTAAAGAAATTACTCCTCATGTTTAGGTGGAACTTCCTATACTCAAGTTTGTGCCCGTTACCTCTTGTCCTGTCAATGGGCACCACCGAAAAGAGCCTGGCCCCATCCTCCTAGCACCCACCCTTTAAGTATTCATAAGCATTGATCAGGTCCCCCCTCAACCGTCTTTTTTCCAGACTAAAGAGACCCAATTCCCTCAGTCTTTCTTCATAAGAGAGGTGTTCCAGTCCCCTAATCATCTTGGTAGCCCTATGCTGCACCCTCTCCAGCAGTTCCCTCTCCTTCTTGAGCTGGGGAGCCCAGAACTGGACACAGTACTCCAGGTGCGGCCTCACCAGGGCAGAGAGAGGGGGAGGAATAGTCAGGCAGGAATTGGGGCTTCTCCCAGCAAAAATGTGGCAGGGCCAATAGCCCACCTGAAGTGCTTCTACACTAACGCACGCAGCATGGGCAACACACAGGAGGAGCTGGAAGCCATTGTGCAGCAGGAAAACTGTGATATAGCGGCCAACATGGAAACATGGTGGGCTGAGAGCACACATTGTCAGCTCATGTCCATTTTTTTTTCTTTCCCCCCCAATATTTGGGACAGCTTCACAGTTGGGATGCAATAGCCAGGAGGGGAATTCTGTCTGTTCACATGAAGATAATTATGTGAAGAGACCTTGTTCTCCTGCAGGAGCACCTTCTGCTTTGGAAGTCTGTGCTCACGAGCCCAGGACGGAGAAGAAACTCCTCCTACACTCATGTGCCCTGGTGCGTATTTGTAGGTTGTTCCCACGACGCCCAAGCAGCTCTCCCAAGTGGAAAGATGAAGGCAAGGATGAGTGCAAAATTGCTTATTGTGTCAAATCTCCAGTTGCACACCCACAATGCCAAGATCATAAAAGGGCAGTTATGTGACACAGAGGGATGTAATTATTGGGTCACAGTAGACGTAGGAAAGCTTACCTAGGGATACTGATTCTGCAAAGATTTCTTACTGAGGGTTCCGATTGACATTAAATTCCTTCTTTGGAATCTTAATTTCAAAGATGCAAATTAGTCTGCATTTTTACACTTATTAACATCTATAGTCTCATAAAGCACAGGAGAACATTTTGCATGGTCACCTGTTATGCTAGAGGTATCTCTATCACCTAATGTACCTGTTTAATAGGTTTGAAAATTGCCATTTTCTTAAGAGCTCATTGACGCAACTGTTGGTTGGTCATAAAAGGACGTTTGCCTTTGTAACAACTGGCGTGAAACAGTCCTGGCAGTGAGAGAAACCTTCCAGTCAAGGGGAAGGCAAGGGAGTGGGAGACACTGTTTAAACTAGAAAGGGATGAGGGTAACAGGGCATGTTGTTGCATTTCTGAGCAGGAACTGAGCTGCCGATGTTTGCAGCAGGACAAAAGAAATGACCAGGCATCCTTGGCTGAAGAGAGGAGAAGTCACCGCTGCCTACAAAGAGCAGGCCAGGTGGCTGTTGTTGTCCTAAGAAAGCATAACTTTGCAAATCTGATTTTCAACTGAATGTCCTTGGTTCGGGTTTGGGCGTGAGGATTAGGGTTATGGGTTAGGGTTGGGGGTTAGGTTTAGGGTGTTAGGGTTAAAGGTAGGCTTAGGGCATGAGGGTTTGGGTTAGGGGTTAGGGTTAGGATTAGGGTCCATTAGGGTTAGGGTTAGGGTTAGGGTCCATTTGGGTAAGGGGTTAGAGTTAGTGTGAGGGTTAGGGTCCATGAGGGGTAAGGTTAGGGTTAGGGTCCATTAGGGTTAGGGTTATAGTTAGGGTTGGGATTAGGGTCCATTAGGGTTAGCTTAAGGGTTAAGGTTAAGGTTGGAAGATGTCCTCCATCCTGCTCAGAGCTATTCCTGCAGCTCACATCGTGGGCCAATAGGCATTATCTGTATTTTCCTTGCACAGCAGGTTGAATCCTTCGCTAAAAATTATAAATCAACCACAAAAAAAAAAAACCAAACCAAAAAAACTTGCTTTTAATATGAAGATTACTGATATGAAAAGAAGGGCTACTGAAGAGAGCAGAGAGTGCTTGGTAGGACTGTGTTTGCTTATCCCCTGTGCTGAGCTGTCTGTTGTTGAAGCAGTGAGCACTGATCATCATGACAAAACTCAAACTCAGAAGGGAATCATTTATTCATGAACAAGCCCCATATGCCTGCAGCAGCCTTTGAGAAGGGTCTCTTTTCCCTTGCAGAAATGCTACATTGCTGACAACAAGATTCCCAGTTTCGACGTGTTCACCAGCGCAACAGCCGAGCCTCCCAGATATCCAAGACAGCTGGGAAGCAGAGCTGCGATAAAGAAAAAGCCACAGAACCTGGAGCTAAAGGTATAAAGATGGGCCAAGTGAAGAGATCTGCTCTACTGCTGGAGCTCTGGGGCTTTTAAACCTCATCCTGCAGTGTTTGCTGTCACCGTTGTTATATTTCTTTTTGTGACATCCCCATGCCTACAGTTCTTAGGGCTTTTTTGTTTGTTTTTAATGCTACCTCTTGCAGACATGCAAGGGATGCTGCCAACCTCCTCTAATGTCCACTGCAGGCCTGAAAGCGAGGAAGTTTGAGTGCAAGAAGAAACCCATGGGTGGATCCTGGGCAGCACAGCTCAGCACATGCCAATGAGAGATGGAGACCACCTTGGGGGGTGGGGTAATAAGGGTGGTAAAGGATAAAAATGCACAGATGGGAAAAAGAGGGGAAATGGGAATCTAGGAGAAGGAAAACTTGTGGGTGAGGCTGTCCAGTGGTAATACGTGGGCACTGTGGCTTGAGCAGGTCAACACGCAGCAAACTGGTGGTCACCCCAGTCCCACCACACGATCCTGCTCTGCATTTGGGAGGAAGCCGGGCATCCTCCCCAGTGATGGTGAGAAGCAGGATTGCAGTGGTGCTGGGGCATCTCATGGGTGGCTCTTCTCAAAGACACTGGATGCATCGAGGAAGCAAAGGCATAGGGGAAAGGGGTAAAGGGAGGGTAGAATATCAGCACAGGGGATTCAGACTTATGGGGATGAGACCTGTGGGGTCACAGATGATGGGAGACTTGTGGAGAGAGGAGCATGAAGGTCAGGGAGACACACTGCCTTTGAAGGAGGTTTCTAAGTGGCAAGATCAGGTGTATCTGCAGCAAACGGAAGTACATTAACATCATAACCCAACCATTCTATGACTTATTAAAGAGAAACACAAGCTGGGGGTGGACCCCACAACACAAAGATGCCCCAGAGCTTTTGAAGTGAATGTACAGCAATCACTGGGACCCTGCATGGTGCCTCTTGCTACCTTTCCACCTCATGCCCCAAAAGCTTCCATCCTGAACAGGTCCGTCTTTCTTTCCTCCAGTACCTCTACCACACCAGGCTGTAGGTGTGTGATAACCTCGGGCACAACCTGTGTCACAGGTTCTGCAGCGCTGATGAAGACATTTGTCATCAGCTGCACAGCAGTGACCTCCTCTGGTAATTTTACTGTTTCTAGCTCTTTAGCCTCAACATCATGATGGTATGCAGAACTGGGGGTGGGATGAGAGTTTACAGTGCTGACAGATTTGGGTATCTCCCTGGGATCACTAGCACCATCTGTCTCTCAAGTCATTACTTTCTTAAATCACCCGGCGTCACCCCCATAACCTGATACAGATCCCACAGGACTATCCTGAGGAGCTAGTGAAGGAAACGCAGCCAGCTGCTGTAAAACCGGAGTTGGCAGCCCATTTCACTGACTCAGAGCCATTTATGTCAACAAATTTTCCCACCATCTCTTAGGCTCAGTGGTGTCTGAGGATGCTCTCTGCTTTCCCCATTTTGCACAGAGACAGGCTGACTCTTTCCCATTGCATTTCCTTTAGCTGTGATTCTCCGCTTGTTTTCATCTTTTGTGATACTGTCATGGTTTAGGCTGGGCTGGCCACTAAATGAATGACAAAGTGTCCCTTCCCTTCCCAGAAGGGACAGGGACAGAATAAAATTCCCAAAAGGGGAAGGGAGAGAGAATAAAGGAGACTTTTGGGTTGGAAAAAACTTAAACCAGCTTTAATGAAATATTAACAATATTAAGAAAAAAATAGAATTACATTAGAAAATATTGAAATATCTACCAATATATACAAAACCAATACTGAGCTCTCAGGGTGATGATTATGTCGCTGACAGGCACTAGGAAAATCCCAGACTGGACTCAGCAGCAGACAGGAGCTGGATTCAAGAACTGGATTCAGGAACACACAGATGGGGATCAAAGGCAGATGAACAGACAGAGTCCTCCTGGGACACTGGCCATTGAAGAAAGAGGGCTGACCCTTTGATCCCTCAGCTTTTATACTGAGCATGAGGCCGATGGGATGGAATACTCTGTTGGTCAGTTCTGGGTCACCTGTCCTGTCCGTTCCTCCCCGTAGGTGGGACCCCTCTACACTTTTCCACTTCCAGCCCTCCGACTTGGTGCACAACAAGGTTAGCTGGCCTTGGTTGTTATAGCAATAGTTATAAGCAGGAGCCTCTCTGCATACCATTCCTTGGCATAAATGATATAAACATCAGACCTTATCTGCTAGAAGCAGTCACTGAAAAACATACTGTTAATGTCAGAGACTACAGTCAGTTTGAAGGGACTTAACTGAAAAGTAAAATTACTGAAAAGAAAATTGGTTCTGTTTGGCCTCAAACCAGGACAGATGCATAGTGGTAAATCTGCTAGCAGACATCGGAGGGTCTCATGGGAGGCAGTAATATGTTTAAGACCCAGGACTGTCTCGAAAGGCAGCAGCCATTCCCCAGAGCCTGCTCCGAAACACCTTGACATGTCTGACTAGGAAGTACCTGATGAGTCAGGAGCTCAGAGCACAGCTTTGGCAGAAGATGGGAAACAAAGCCCAACGCCATCACCCCCAACCCCCCCAACTCTTTCCTCTCCCACCCGGGGAGATTGTGTGGTGGGGTTTGGCTGTACCTCAGGCTCACAGCGATGTCCACACAGGTCTGGGTATACCCGCCTGGCTGGCTGGGGGAGCCAGGAGGAGTTTGTCGTTGCAATGAAGTGGTGGTATTGCAATGAAGACTGTTGAAACATTAATTGGCCTTTATTAGACTCTGCAGAGAAGGGTGTGTTGTTTCGGTTGCCCATAGTGAAATCGTTGGTCCAAGCTGATAGTGAAATCATTAGTTGGTCCTAATCAGCTATTAGTTGATAGTGAAACCATCGTTGGTCCAAGCTGATAGTGAAATAATTGGTCCAAGCGCGCAGCGTGTAACACTAAAGGATTAAAAAGACAGACAGAAAATCCCGCAGACCCGTTTCAGTTCACGCGTTACTGGAGCTGCTGCCGCACTTCAGCGGCTTTTGCGATCCTCTACGGACCCCTTGTGTCCGAACCCGGGAACTTCTGCACTTCTCATTTACAGCGTTTCATTTATAAGATAGTTCAGTTGGAAGGGACCTGCAACGATCATCTAGTCCAACTGCTTGACCTGTCGACTGTGAACCTCAGTTAACAAGTGAGGGAATGAACTGTGAGCTCTGATGCATCTGCAGAGCTGAGGCTGGGGGCGGGAGGAGGGGAGACACAAAGCTATTTTAGGTAACCAGGGCTGCGCGCATGGATCTGAACGTACGGTGGGAAACAATATTTTGACTGAGGCAGTACTGTTTTTATGTACTCACACTCTGAAAGTGTTTTATAGGATTTGATTTTGAGAGCCGTAATCAGTTTGTGGCTTGAAGACCATGGCAACAATTAGGTGAAAAACAGCCTCCCTTGGTGATTTTATGGAGGTTTCTGATAGTAACTTGGCTGGTGCTCACTTCTTGTCATGGCAGCAGAATTCCTGACTTTGCTGAGAACAGCCAAGACTTGGCTTGCTTAATACCAAGTTATGACAAATCACTGTTAATTCTAGCGCTGCCTATAAATTGTGTTAAAATCTTTATTTGAGAGTTTAAGGACCAGACAAAGGATTTGTAGGACTGGAATGGAAGTTGTCCCCTGCTGACCAGTTTCTCTGTTAATTCCATACAGGTGCCTTCATTCCTGGACCTCTCCTTTCTCTAAATAAAAATCTGTGAAGGTCTGATACCCACGATCTGCCAAATGTTAAATTTCCTTCTGTGACCGCACAGCAAATCACCTCAGTCTGTTCTGAGTGGCACTTAATCAGCCCGGATCTATGTGTGGCAGGGCCTGAGAGCATGGGACAAACGAGTACTGAACCAGTCGAGAAGGTGCTGCTGTATGGGTCAGAGCTGCCCAGAGCTCCACATCATCCCAGGGCATTTGCAGAGGGTCCTTTAGAAGAAGAACATCAAGGCAGCCTTTGCCCAAAATAAAAGAGTCTGTGCTTTGAGTTTTCCACTCTTTGTTGGCTGGGTGGCAGGGGGCGGACTTGTCTTTGCCCCCAAATCATGCTGCACCTGGGGTGGGGGAGAAACGTGAGCAGTGAGCACTGTAACAGTGGGGCGAGTCATGCTGATACCTCGAACACAAAAGGGAACAATAAGTGCCCTTAGAGGGTCTTTTTTCCCTGGGGATCCACAGAGGAGTGCTTCTCTTTATCTCTTTAGAGATTGCTTTAGTGATTTCTTTATATCTGTCTCTGTCTTTTTTTCTCTATCCCTCTGTTTCTTTTTGTTTTCTCTTTTTCTTTTAAAGTTAACCACATAATGGGAGGGATATCTTACCACTATTCATGGTATATCCCTTGTTAAGTACTGCTTGCCATAATTTGTTGTATATCTGTTGCGAAGTAACACAAGGAGTACTTTGCCACTTGCCATACTTTGTTTTACTGTTTGCCGTAATTTGTTATATACCTAACCAATTACTGTGGGCCGAGTTAAGACATATATTAATCACTATGGGAATATAACAAATGTTTTTGTATGGGCCTTGAGAGTTGTCTCACCTTAGTCCACACCGCTGGGGATTTGCGAATCTGAGTCACTTCCCCTCGTCTCTCCTGAGTGGGGCGTGACAGATACTTAGCAGACCCTCAGTAGTAAGGCAAAGGAAAGGATGCTGGAAGGCTGTATGCAAACAGCTGTAATGAGCCCTCTGTGTCCCTGGCTGGGAAGGAAGAGCTGAGACATTCCTAAGGTAGAACGAGACAGCAGGAGAAGGCTGATGATCTGCATTTGGAAACTGGATTCTCCTGCTCTCAGTATTGTCCACTTTCTCCTTAGAGGAATATCTGGATACAATCACCCCCCACCTCAAAAAGGTGATAGTCAACGACAGCTGAGACAAGGGCTGATGGAACAGGCTGGCTATGCTCACTCTGCACAGAAGGGATAATCCCTTTGCTTCACAGGAGCCACAGTGTTTCTCTTGGAGCCAAGCATTTCTGCCTTAAAAATACCACTCACTGTGGTGGTGCAACTAGAACCAACCAAGTAAAACAAAATCCCCACGCCTCTGTTCTGCAGTCAGGTGAACTTTCAGTGACAATGCTGAAAAGCTCTTTGATGTCTCGTGTGGATTTAACCTGAGATCACCCAGCGTTCCTATTTACCTATTGCCGTAGGGTGGGACTGACTCCTGCAGAGCCCACAGCAGATGCCCCTGCTCCCTGTGGCACCTTCAACCAGCACCAGCCAGCGCTCGAGCCAAGGAGCTGCACAAAGGTCTTGTGAGCAGGAGAGGCACTTTGTTGGGTTTCCATGAGAAATGGAACAGGTTTTGGTCAGAGCAGTCTACCCTAACTTGTCCCTGTCTTTTCTTCTTTGGACAGTGTTCCATGAAGAGAGGCAGCAAATGTCCAACGGCAGTTCCATCAGCGAATTCCTCCTCCTGCCATTCGCAGACACGAGGGAGCTGCAGCTCATGCACTTCTGGCTCTTCCTGGCCGTCTACCTGGCTGCCCTCCTGGCAAATGGCCTCATCATCACCGCCATCGCCTGTGACCACCGCCTCCATACCCCCATGTACTTCTTCCTCCTCAACCTCTCTTTTCTTGATCTTGGCTCCATCTCCACCACTGTCCCCAAAGCCATGCTCAATTCCCTCTGGGACACCAAGGACATCTCCTATGCAGGATGTGCTGCACAGGTCTTTTTCTTTTTCTTCTGTGCTGCAGCAGAGTTTTATCTTCTTACTGTGATGGCCTACGACCGCTACGTTGCCATCTGCAAACCCCTGCACTACGGGATCCTGCTGGGCAGCAGAGCTTGTGTCCGCATGGCAGTAGCTGCCTGGGGCAGTGGCTTTCTCAATGCTTTGCTCCACACACTCCATACATTTTCCATACCACTCTGCCAAGGCAATGCCATCAACCAATTCTTCTGTGAAATCCCCCACATCCTCAAGCTCTCCTGCTCAAACTCAGACTACCTCAGGGAAGTTGGGCTTCTGGTGCTCAGTGCCTTTTTTTCTTTTGGGTGTTTTGTTTTCATTGTGCTGTCCTATGTGCAGATCTTCAGGGCTGTGCTGAGGATCCCCTCTGAGCAGGGACAGCACAAAGTCTTTTCCACGTGCCTCCCTCACCTGGCCGTCATCTCCCTGTTTATCAGCACCTCATTTTTTGCCTACCTGAAGCCCCCCTCCATCTCTTCCCTTTCCCTTGACCTGGTGGTTGCGGTACTCTACTCAGTGGCACCTCCAGCATTGAACCCCCTCATCTACAGCATGAGGAATCAGGAGCTCAAGGAGGCAGTGTGGAAATTCATAACATGATGCTTTTCAGAAGCATTAAACTGTTTGTCTTTTTCTGCAAATCACTTATAACGTAACTCATTACAGGCCCGGCCTATCCTCTGTAGGTTTGCTTGGTTTTGTTTGTGGGTTTGGGTTTTTCTCTCTTTTACTTTTTATGTTGTCCACAGAGAAATGTCATTTTTTGTGCCATTTCTGATTATGTATCTACCCAGCTTCTGTGTGACCCACAGAGTGCGTAAATGCGCAGCCGTGCTCTCTGTGTGTTTAAACAAAATAAAGGACATTCCAGGGACCTGTTTGTGTGAGATCCCTATTTTGAAACCTTCTCTGGAGCCACAGGGGCAGTGCGTGTGTGAAGAGGTGGAGGCAAAGCGACCCCCAGCATAAGCAGCACTGTCAGGAAACACCAGCACTTGGTCTTCCCAGAGCTGCTCACTTTCTCCTTCAGCGCTCTCCTTCTTAGCTCTTGTGTTGGTGCAAGGCCTGAGTGCTCTTGAAGCTTGGTTACAGTCCTGCTCTGTGGTGGTCCTGTGACTGCAGGCAGGGACAGGCAATGGGCACTGACAGGCAATGAACAGCATTTTCATCACACAAGGGGACCTCCTCAGGGCAGTGCCTGAAGGCTGAGGTCACCAGTGGACAGCTAAAGTGTGTGAGTATGCAGTGTGGGGGCTCACAGCAGTGTCCTCACACAGCCAGGGTCCTGGGAGAGACATGAAGGAGGAGCAGAGCAGGGTCTGATCTATTCCCATGTGTGCTGGACACCCCAGGGAACCTGCTCCAGGGCAATCATCACAGAGCAGCCAGTAACAACCACTGTTCCCAGCACTGTCCTCTTACCCCACCTCAGAGAGGTGCTTTATCCTTCTATAGAGAGACACTGAATGCCTGGATGCGAAGTTCATGTTTGCACTGTAAAGATGAGATGTAAACACGGACATCGTGTGTGGGCAGTGAGATGAACCTGAGTAAGCTCAGATGCCATCAGCTGTTCCTGGGCCCTGTGGGACAGACAGTCTCTCAAGGTCACTTCATGTTGAGAGTAACGTCCCCTGTGAAACCACCTGAATGCAGCACTGGGATATACTTCCTTAAAATGAGGTCTCTGTGTCCATCCTCATGTTTTCGGGCATCTCAGATGAATGCAGAGCACGGTGACACACCGCAGAGCTGAGGTCCCTCCCAGCCTCTGGGAGTGGCAGCAGGAGGCCAGCAAGGCATCATGACCACTGCATAGTGCTGCCCATGTGTGTGCAAGGGAAGGACTCCCGTCTCTGACCCCTCTGTCAGGAGTGCATGAGGCAAGGCCAGACATGGATTTAATGGATGTACCGGTTGGTGGATAAGGAACTGGCTAGATGGTTGCACTCAAAAGGTTGTGGTCAAGGTCTCGATGTCCCAGTGGAGACCAGAGACGAGTAACATTTCTCGGGGTTCACTACTGGGACAGGTGCTGTTCAACATATTTTTTGGTGACGTACAGTAGAATTGAGCACATCGTCAGCAAGTTTGCAAAGGACACCAAGCTGTGTGGTGCAGTGGACACGCTGGAGGGAAGGGATGCCATCCAGAGGGACCGGGACAGCCTTGAGGGGTGGATCCATGCAAACCTCATGAAGGCCAACAAGAATGAGTTCGTAGTCCTGCATGTGGGTTGGGACTTGGGGGTGTCGGTTGATGGGAAGCTCGCCATGAGCCAGCAATGTGTGCTGGCAGCCCAGAAAGCCAACCACATCCTGGGCTGCATCAAAAGCAACGTGGCCAGCAGGTCAAGTGAGGTGATTCTGCCACTCTGCTCCGCTCTGGTGAGACCAGACGTGGAGCACTGTGTCCAGCTCTGGAGCCCCCAAAATAAGAAGGACCTGGACCTGTTGGAGTGAGTCCAGAGGAAAGCCACAAAGGTGATCAGAGGGCTGGAGGATGTCTCTGATGAAGTCAGGCCGAGAGAGTTGGGGTTGTTCAGCCTGGAGAAGAGAAGGCTCTACGAAGACCTTATAGCAGCCTTCCAGTACCTAAAGGAAAAATTGGGAAGGACTCTTTATCAGGGAGTGTAGTGATAGGAGAGGGGTAACAGTTTTAAACTGAAAGAGGGGAGATTTAGATTAGATATAAGGAAGAAATACTTTGCTGTGAGGGTGGTGAGACACTGCGACAGGTTGTATCGAGTAACTCGGTCAAGTGGAAGGTGTCCCTGCCCATGGCAAGGTGATTGAAACTAAATTATCTTTATGGTCCCTTCCAACCCAAACAATTCTATTATTCTATGGACACCTCACAGAGCCCTGACACTTCTGTGTGTGAGGGCCTGTGCCTTCAAATGCACAGTATGAAAGAAGCACACCTGTGGAGCATCTCACCTATGAAGTCCAAAGGGGTTCTGCAAGCATGAGCGGCATTGCCCTTCAAAAGAGGGCATTTTTTCACCTATCAGAAGGCTCAGAGCCCATCTAGGCGGTATGAATGCACTCAGAGGCACACAAACCTTCATGGTTCAACTCTCTGAACTTCCTTCACAATTCATTTAAGTGATTAACAAAGAAGCAAAAGTCTGTCCTTGTAGATACCACCTCTGCTCACAGTATGGGTAGTACTATTTTCAGCACCTTTTGCATGTACTGAGTGTTTCCTGTTGGTGACCTCATCCTATGATCAGTACTAGTCCCAGGGCCACCCGATTCCTCTGCAAGGCTCCTGAACCGAAAGGTGTGTATCCAGAAGGAAGCTGCACCTTGCCTAGGGGTGTTTATGTTATCTACAGTAACCATTTCATTCTTCTCCTAGATACAGATCTGTGACCCCAGTGGAGTGGGCCACCTCTTCGGGGATTTCACTGGAGCTCTCCTGCAGTGACACCATGACGTTCATGCTGTTTGCTTCATAACCTGCTTTGCAGTTCCAGTCCCCTCCTTCCTGTTCACAGGGGCATCCTGTGGGTGCATCAGAGCTGCCACCCTGGGGCACCTCTCCCATCCAGCATGGGCAGACAGGAGGGCTGCTCCAACTGCTCCTCTCACCTCAATAGTGCCACTGTTTTCTACGACACCCTCCTTATTGTCTGTGTGATGCCCAGAAGAACCCTCCTGAAATTGTTTGACAAAGCCTTTTTTCTACACCATGCTCAGGCCTGGCTCAATACACTCATCTACAGCCTGTGGACCAGAGAGGTGTGGGGGGGAGGAGGACAGTGAGAAAAATGCTCCAAAAAGCTGTGAGCTACACATTGGAGTTGTGGGCCTGCAGGAAGAACTCACGTCTGGTTCTCTTCTGAACAGGCCCAGTGGACCAGGACCAGCATGATGGTTGGACTCCATGACCTTAAAAGGTCCCTTCCAACCCAGACGATTCTACGATTCTATGTGCTGTTTCCTGAACATTCCTCTGGAACTGTGGGATACGGAGAAGGCTTTGGGAAGAGGCAGAGAGGTGCTGGTGGAGCTGGCCAGCATTATAATGAGACCTCTTTCAAACATCTTGGAAAAGCCAGAGCAATCAGGAAGGTTCCAAGGTCCTCAGAAAAGGCAAATGTCACACCCATCTTCAAGAAAGGCAAGAAAGAGGTTTGGAAGAATTCCAGGCTGGTCAGCTTCACATCAGTCCCTATGAAGGTGATGGGGCATGTCCTCCTGCAGCCATCTCCAGGCACTTGAAGGCAAAAAAAATTGTTGCTGGATGTGTATGGGAGGGGAAAGTAGGCAACGTTGTATACGAGGCCTTTAACAAGGCCTTTGACATGGTCTCCCATGGTCTCCTTATAGCCAGATTGGTCATATCTGGACTGAAGAAGGAAATGATGATGCGGGTGGGAGTTATGCTGGATGATTAGGCCCAGATGTCATCAGTGGTACGGAGTCCTCTTGACAGCCACTCACTTTTGGCATTCTTCTGTGACCACCACTTGGGCTAACACTGTTTAACATCTTTGTTATCTCCCTGTATGATGGGATGGAGCTCACCTTCAGCTCCTTTGGGGATGATGGCAAGCTGAGAGGAGCCTTTGAGATACCTCATCTAGGTCACCTTGCCTCAAGCAGGAGAGTTGGATAAGGCAATGTTCAGGTCTCTGCCAACAGGAGGGTACAAGGTCTATGGTGCAAGGCATCTTTCCCTTGAAGAGCTCAGTGAAGACAGACTAGGCAGATTAAGGAGAAAAGACACAGAGGCGGGAAGTACATTAAATGTGCCAAATATAAATGCAGTCATTCCTGTGAGCAATGTTTCTCCATTTGAACCATCGGTGAGAAAATTAATTTTGCTAAGTGGCTGCGTAAGACTATTCACACAGCGAGAGAAAGCATAATCAGCTTGCTTGTACATACCCTTGCTACTAAAGAAAAACTTAATGAAAAAAATTAATGAAAATTATTAAAAAAAAAAGAAAAATGATTAAAAAAATAGCAATACTGGAAAGGAAGACATTTTCAGCTATTACACTGAGATCTTTTCTACAGGGATTACACATTGTTCCTAAAATCTACATGGAGGTCGTGATTCATTTATCCACACAGAGGTTTCCATTGCCTCCAGGATGCTCTGGGGTAGCTGAAGCACCCATGTGGGCAATGTGACCCAGGAGATAAGGGAGCCCTTCAAGAGCATGAGCTGGTGTCCACAACAGATCTTCCCTTCATGATGGGAGGGGAAGCACTCAGGTTCCATGTGACCATTGAAGTCAGACAGAAAGAACTTTAGTCAGACGATCTGAGCCTGCTGGTCCCACTCCAGGCATTGTTGCTCAGATGTGGGGCTGCTTAGCAGGCACCCCTGAAAGACTGTCATTATTTCCTTGGCTTCACCTTTTCTTTCCTTTTCCCCTCTTTTCCAGCTCAAAATTCCTTCCCCTTTACCACCCTTGTACCCTCCCATGCGAACAGCCCATCTCTCTTCACCCTTTCCTCCCTGGCACTAGTTTGGCTTCCTTTGTACCCTCATTTGGTGTTTCTGAGCATGGTAATTCCTACGTTGATCAGCAATTCCATTAAACTAGTACCTGCTGCTATTATCTGTAGTGTCCTGCAATTCCTCATGCTCTTATCTTGTCAGAGGCACCACAAATCTGGTGGGCCACCTGTACGCACACCTTAATAGCTGTCCAAACAGTGCTTCACTCCAGAAGGACCTTGAGAAACTCTGGGATTTGACAAGAGAAGCCTCGTGAAATTTTACAGGAAAAGCTGCAAGTGCTTTTCTTGGGGTAGAATGACCCCAAAAGTGAGGTCAGGCTGGGACCTGAACAGCTCAGGGCTGCCCCAGAGAAGAAGGGCCTGGGCAGTGAGAAGAATGCCATAGGAGCCAGTGGTACATGCTCACCATGAATATAGCCAGCTGCATACAGGGCTGCATCAGTTGGAGCGTGGCCACCCAAACAAGGGAGTGATCATCCCCCTTGTATCAACACTGGTGTGGCCACACCTGGACTGGTGTGTCTGAGTGTGGGGCTCAGCTGCCTTGAGGAAGGGGGAGGAACTGGAGAGGGTTTAGAGGACATCTGCCCAGATGGGGTTTGCAGCCACTGTGGAGAAGCTGAGGGACCTGGGCTTCTTCAGCCTGTTGAAGTGGATGCTCAGGACATTACAGTAGGAGCATGCAACTACTTGAAGTGTGGTTTCAGAGATCATGGAGCTTTTCTGGGTAGTGGGAAGAGAAGGAAACCTATACAAAGTGGCAGGTTCACACTGGACGGGAGAAAAAAAGAGACATCACTCAAAGTGTAGCCTTGTGGTGCAAGAGGTCACCCAGAGGGAGTCTGGATGAACCTTGTCTTTCAACAGCCAGCGAGAGCAGAGGCACATCAGTTGAAAGTATAGAAATGCCAGGGTGAGAGCAAGGAGACAAAGCAAGATGGGTGTCAACAGCCTGAAGGGAAAGAATGGGAGAGTGTAGGACAGGCTGCGGTAGAGACAGCCAATGGCTCTAGCACTGCTGAAAGGTCCAACAGGATGGAGATCGTTGGCCCCTTGGCTGTAAGAGTTGTCTCTACCACCAAGGCCGGGGAGATGCAACTTTAGTTTGAGGCTCCCAGGGTCTGCCTTGCCAGGGCCTGAGGGTCAGGGCTTGGCCTTTCTGCTTCATACAACAAACCCCAGGGTCTTCTCAGCATCACAGCCACCTGCTCAGCGCCTTTGCCTACCTGCAAGCACAGCCTCCAATTATCTCCTCTAATGACTCCATGGGGAGGCTTTGTCAGTGATGGCCCTCAGTGGGGCCAATCAAAGCTTCAAGGTACTTTGGGTTGTGCTTCTGACTTGAACTTCTGAAGAAGTTTGGTCAGTCTTCTCTCAGTAGCTGAGGTTCATGTAATGAGCTCCCAATGCCCTAACGAGCTATTTATGTTTCTGTAATTGTCTTCAAGTCTCCAAGGCTTGTACAGCTAATTGGACCTGTTTCATGGTGTAGTTAAGGAAGAAGATTTCAAAGTGCACCTAATAAAAATTATTTGTTTTTTTTAAAAGTTTTTTTTTACTACATTTCAGTTTAAAGAAGAGGTGACAGAAGCATTGTCCAAGTGATATAGATGCAGAGTGTTTCCTTGGGAGATCTGGGCTGCTAGGAAAAGCAGGTCCTTGAGGTCTGACACTGGGTGGACAACTTTGCTCGTCACCATTCCTGTCATTGGCCACCTGAGACTTACATCACTCTTCCTTGCATCAGCCTTCTCCACTCATCTCTGCAGCTGGATGTTATAGCTCCATTGCTCCATCTCTCCTACCTGCTCTCCTTAGAGAACGGGCTGCACACAGGCCCCGAAGAATTTTTCCTATTTGTAAGGACAGAAAACTCAAGCATGATCAGTTTTCCAAAACAGTAAAACACACTCTGTAGCTAAGTAGTGCCACGAACAAACTGCCTCTAGTGAGTTTGCCTCTCTACAAGGTATAATCTCATCACAAATGTTTTAGATAGGCAGATACGAAAAGATAGACAGGAACACAGGTAAAGAAGTGGCTAAAGAGACCATTAGACTGCTGAAAGACAGGCAAGTCTAACTACCTGAAGCTCAATGCAGCAGCATAGGTGCGAGGTATTGGAATGAACCAAGATTAAGGGGAGGAGAAAAGTGGAGAACCATGGAATGGGCCTTTGTCTAGACAGTCTGCATATGAAAAGGTGATTTTAGAAATGGTCCTTGTGTCAGGACAGGTGAAAATACATGAAAGATTAGAGAAACTAAAGACAGGTATCACAGGTAGAATAGCGGTAATGAAGTTGCCCTGGAAGATCGATATTTCTTTGGAATACCCCTTTGGAAAGACTGTAGGATTGGTAGAGGTCTTTTGTGAGTGAGGACAAGCAATTTTTGCACCAGTCTTTGAAAGAGGGCAAAAGCGCAACCAAGGGAAGCCCAGGCTGCACAAGCTCACTTTGGTGAGGAGTGTGCCATCAATTAGAGTCCTCTTGGGTGACATTTCTGGGCACCCAGAAGAGAAGAACGTGTCCAAGAAACATTAGCATTGACTTAGCAAGGGGAAATCACGCCTTGCCGACCCGATTGCCTTCGTGATGAAGTAAGTGCATCTGTGCCAGAAGGGAGAAGAGTGGATGTCATTTACGTCAGCTTCAGCAAGAGTTTTGGTGTGGTCTCCCTCAATAGTCTTGTACTCAAGTTTGGACATTACAGTCTGGAGGGGTAGACAAAGAGATGGGTAATACACCAGTTGGGTGATCAGGTTGAGAGAGCAGTGCTGAAGGGGCCATACCTTACTTGGAGGCTAGTGGGACATCCTGGGGCATGGTGGGGCAGCACTGGGGACTCCGCTGGGCCCTTTGCAGTTTAAAACCTGTATCTATGACCCGGTGGAGGCAACACAAAAGTGTTTGTCGATCACACTACATTGGGAGGACCATTCCTGTGTCTTAGGGATGCCGTTATGATGCAACCTGGCTGTCAGGAGGACTCTCCTGTCAGGAATTCATTGGATAGAGGAAGGACAAAGGCCAGGTCTTGCAGCTGGGGTAGACTGGCACCCTGCAGCATCAGGGGGAGGGGACTGCCTGGCTGGAGAGCAGCTCTGCGGAAAAGGCCTCGGTCATGCTGGGGGACAGGAAGCAAAACATGACCCAGCAGTGATGCACACAATCCAGGCTGAGCTGGTCCCAAAGGTGGCCAGCAGTGTCCTGGAGTGTTTAAACATGAGCCTTGCGAAAAGAGTGAGGGAAGTGATTTACCCCCCCACGCTCATCACTTGTTAGGCCACCTGTACACTATGGTGTCAATTTTTGGGTCCCCAGTTCAAGTGTGCTGGGTCTGGCTGGGATGGGGTTCCCTGTCGTTGTAGCAGCCCTTATGGTGGCTTGCATAGCATCTAGGTCTTCTCTGTTTCCCACTCTTTTTCCAAGCAGTAATTTACAGGTAGAGTGGAGTCAGCCCCCGAGATGAGAGGTACACACGGCACGAGGAAAAGGAGGTCCCTGGCACCCTGTGTCCCCTGTTCTTCTCTCCTGGAGATCCTGAGGGATCTGCGCCCCCACCTATGTCATCACCTCTCCCCAGACCAGCACAAGAGCACCAACCCTGCAGGTCCTAAGGAAGCTTCTGCTACCACACTAACAGAGAGGCCTGCCCTGAGTTGGTGCAGCAGAAAGGTGTTTTCATTCCCCATTCATTCCTGCCCCTTCGAGGATGGATCTAAGACAAAGAAGTGGGGGGTTCATTTATTTTGCCTAAATACACAGAGAGCATGGCTGGCTCCTCATTGAGACAAAATCTCTGTGCCACACAGGGTGGCTGGAGACTGAAGTAGGTAGGAAAGAATAATGGAATTCCTTTGTAGACCACATCACCACAAATGGAAAAAAGCCAAGGAAAAATATAACAAAGGGAAAAGAGTCTTTCCCTGTCATCGCATACACTGGGATTCATTTGCAGAGAATATGTGACAGTGTATGGCTGCTGAAAAGTGCCCAAAGAGGTTCCTCAGGGCATCCTTGACCTCCTGGTTCCTCATGCTGTAGATGAGGGGGTTCAATGCTGGAGGCGCCACTGAGTACAGAGCTGCAACCACCAGGTCGAGGGATGGGGAAGAGATGGAGGGGGGCTTCAGGTAGGCAAACATGGCAGTGCTGATAAACAGGGAGATGACGGCCAGGTGAGGGAGGCACGTGGAAAAGGCTTTGCGCTGTCCCTGCTCAGAGGGGATCCTCAGCACAGCCCTGAAGATCTGCACATAGGACAGCACAATGAAAACAAAGCACACAAATGCAACTAAGAGGCCAAAAAAAACAAGCCCCGCTTCTCTGAGGTAGTCTGAGTTTGAGCAGGAGAGCTTGAGGATGTGGGGGATTTCACAGAAGAATTGGTTGATGGCATTGCCTTGGCAGAGTGGTATGGAAAATGTATGGAGTGTGTGGAGCAAAGCATTGAGAAAGCCACTGCCCCAGGCAGCTACTGCCATGCGGACACAAGCTCTGCTGCCCAGCAGGATCCCGTAGTGCAGGGGTTTGCAGATGGCAACGTAGCGGTCGTAGGCCATCACAGTAAGAAGATAAAACTCTGCTGCAGCACAGAAGAAAAAGAAAAAGACCTGTGCAGCACATCCTGCATAGGAGATGTCCTTGGTGTCCCAGAGGGAATTGAGCATGGCTTTGGGGACAGTGGTGGAGATGGAGCCAAGATCAAGAAAAGAGAGGTTGAGGAGGAAGAAGTACATGGGGGTATGGAGGAGGCAGTGGTCACAGGCGATGGCGGTGATAATGAGGCCATTTGCCAGGAGGGCAGCCAGGTAGATGGCCAGGAAGAGCCAGAAGTGCATGAGCTGCAGCTCCCTCGTGTCTGCAAATGGCAGGAGGAGGAACTCGCTGATGGAACTGCCGTTGGACATTTGCTGCCTCTCTTCATGGAACACTGTCCAAAGAAGAAAAGACAGGGACAAGTTAGGGTAGACTGCTCTGACCAAAACCTGTTCCATATCTCATGGAAACCCAACAAAGTGCCTCTCCTGCTCACAAGACCTTTGTGCAGCTCCTTGGCTCGAGCGCTGGCTGGTGCTGGTTGAAGGTGCCACAGGGAGCAGGGGCATCTGCTGTGGGCTCTGCAGGAGTCAGTCCCACCCTACGGCAATAGGTAAATAGGAACGCTGGGTGATCTCAGGTTAAATCCACACGAGACATCAAAGAGCTTTTCAGCATTGTCACTAAAAGTTCACCTGACTGCAGAGCACAGCGAAGGGGATTTCTGTGTTGTTTATTCTCTTCTAGTTGCCCCAGCACACCTGAGGAGTTTTTAAAGGCAGCAATACCTGGCATTTCTGCTGCACTTCAAGTGCTGCACCTGAAGAGGATCTCAGCTCTCCCCTCCCAGCCGGGGACACAGAGGGCCAACCAGCAGCATTGCCATGGCACTAGACACTGAGGTGTCTTCCTCACGGGACTCTTGGAAAAGGCAGAGATGTCATGAGAAAGCTGTGCCCTTCTGGAGGACAGCCTGCAGCCCAGCTGGACCACACTGGGAAAGAACTGGCCATCTGAAAGATGGGGTTTCCTGAAGGGAGGCTCACATCTTTTCCAGCCCCACACACAGCAGCGCCCAGCATCCCCAGAAAGGTGGGGACAAAGGCAGCAGGGACTGGGGGAAACGTGCAGAAAGGCCCCAGTGCTCCTGCTGAGGGAGGCAGAACATGGAAAGACAGACCAGCACTGGAGATTTTCTCCTCACTGGGGCTCCAGCTGCAGAGGAAGTGACTCAGGCTGAAACCGTGGGGCCTTGAGGGCAGAGGCTCTGCTGGGTGGGAGAGGAGACCGGAGGGGTTGTGCTGGGGAAGGTCCCTGCAGCACAGGGGATGGTGGGGAGCTGCCCAAATGCCCCTCCCACAGCATTTCTGGGAGTAGCTCCCTCTCCCTGCCTGCCCACGTCTCTGCTGCCTGGAGCCGTCCCTGATAGGAGCTGCTGCTTCTCTCGCCCCACATCTCCTACCTGTGAGAGCTCACAGAGCCCATCCCACCCACGGCATGCCCAGCTCTGCCCTGCAGACCCCTCCTGGCAGCTGGGCACTGCCCAGGGACATCTCTGGGTGTGCAGGGGCTCAGGAGAAATAAATTCCCATCTCACACTGCCCACCGAGTCCACCAAGAGTGAAGATTCAAAGCACAGACTCCTTCCCTTTCAGGTAACCCTCACCTTGACTTTCCTCTTCAGAGATGCCCCAAGGCTAATCTGGAGCTTTGAGCAGCCCTGACCCACACGGCACCCTCTCGACAGCACAAGGACCTTGTCTGGAAGGGGGTCGCTCCTTCCACCCACAGCTTCTACCCACAGCTCCATGGGGAGCTCCCCGGGCAGGCAGAGTGCTGACCCTGGCAGGCGGCACAGTCCCTGCCCCGGCACACCGCTCGGAAGGACAGCCCTGGGCACCTGTGGCTACACACCCACCTTCCTTCTCCACCCCTCAAGCCATCCCCGGGAGAAGGCAGCCATCGTGCCCTGTCCCTCTGATGGTGCCGCAGGGAAGCCCTGCTCTGGAGCACGTCCTCCTTCTCCACACCAGAAAAAACAGGAAAGCTCCTATCAGTCATGGAACCTATCAGCCCTAGAAGATCCCTGCAGGATATGCATCTGCATTTCCTGGCTGCCAGAGACTTACCGTGACAGAAGTTGTGACAATTTCGCTGTGAACAAGCTCAGAACTGTCCTCCCACTCACGGCTGCATTCAACCTCCCTCTGCTTTATTCATCTCACTGCCTGCGGGCAGTGCCCTCAGCCCTGCTGCGCTGTGCAGAGGAGCTGCTCCTGGGCAGAGCTGTCTCTCTGCAGCGCTGCCCGCTTGCCAGGAGCTCCCTCCGGCCCAGCAGCCCGGCCCAGCTCAGCAGCAGAGGACCAGCCCAAGGCAGCACTTGCTCTGCCCCCTCTGGGCTCCCTCCAGCTGTCCCTGGGGCTTCAGGGGAACCTGCTGGGAGACAGGCTGAAGCAATCACCCACGTTCCCTCCCTCAGCTGGGGAGAGACACATCCAGCAGTGTCATTTCTCTTACCAGAGACAGAGTTTGGCATAAGTGCCTTTTCTTGTCCCATCATTAGACATGACACACAGAAAGTTACAGGCAGGGATCTCCTTTACCCCTGCTGAGAGAAGGGATGCAGCTGAGTCAATGGAGGCATCTCATCCTGGGTTTGTATTTCTGGGGCTCAAAGGGGAGTCAGCTACCTTCCATGTCTGCCACAGACCTACAGGAGGTGGGATTCCTCTTGCCTCACCTCAGGTGTGCACAAAATAAGCACCTGCTCGTGAGCTCGTTTCCTGTGCTCTTATACGAATCACTGGAGATGGAGGCCAGGAGCGAGGCGTTCAGATGCAAATGTCTGCTGAAGGTGAGATGCCAGAGGTGATCCAAGATATGGGCAGGTACCTGCAAACTCAAAGGGAGCAGATCCTAGAGACAGGGCAACAACTGTGGGCAACCTCTTGGAGGCTGCCGGGAATTTCCTTTGGCGAACTGAAATGACAGCAGATGGCCAAAGTAAGGGCAAATGTCTCTGTCCCTGCTGACTATGTTCAGGTGTGGCCCATAGAGGTATTAATCTGAATGACTGATGTGCCCTAAGGACAGCTCAGTCTCTCTCTTCTCCTTCTGCTGGATTGACTAGATCGCCACTGACTACATTGGCAGTTTTTTCATGTTCATTCCCACATTGCCTTATAGAATTCAGAGTATCTACTCAATTTTATGTTCAAATCCAAGCTCACAGAGCTACATGAGAAGCCAGGACTTGCAGGAACAGCACAGGACCTACAGGAAAGCACTTCCCATTCAGAGCAGGTGTGTGACAAACACCCCAGATGGCACCACAAGGAGTGTGATTTGCTGCCTGTGTGCCACTGACTGATACCCTCAGTCAGAAGCATCAATCATCTTTTGCCACGGAAGAGGCAAGGTCTGTCCCTTATCTACCCAATAGTTGCAGGCATTGCGTGAACATGTAGCACATCACACTGTAGTCTTTACTCACACCCATGATGATACAGTCAAGGAGCACACCAATCATTTTCTCAATATGCCTGGATAATACCTTGTCTTCAAGGAAAGCATCCTTCAAGCACAGCCATCATCCTTATAAAGACTCAATTGAAAATGGAAAAGGAATGCAATGGGAACCAAGATGAGCTGTTGCTACTTCAAGTACAGTTAAAAGGAAACAGAGAGAATGTGGGACCACTGCCGAATTTTGTAAGTGTAGGTGTAGATACATCTGAGATAGTCTGTGACTTCTTTGCCTCTGTTACCACCAGCAAGGTCTGCCAGGCCTTTGTGCTTTGAGGCAGGAATCGAGGGGAACAGCCAGTGTTTCTTTAGCAAACTACACTCACCAGTCTATGGGACTGGAGAGATTGCATCCAAAGGTGCTGGCCAGCAAGGTAAACTCATGTGGATGACTGAGCACAGCCACCACCAGCAGTGGGCATTCCCTATCTGCCAGGCTGAGGCACGCACTCCAGATGGAAACATCTGTATCATGCCTGACTTGCGCAGCACGGGCTTTCCTTCTTGGTGTATTTCTAGGACGAACCTCCTCCTCCTCCGCTTTCACCTGCAGACATCAACTGTTGTCCATTGCTGGTTTCAGACATGGTTTTAAGGATTCGCTGAAGCCATCAGCCATTGTCCCCTTGTTTCTTGCTGACATCTCCATGTCGCAGGTGGAAGTATTTGACATGGTTATGATTTAGCAGGGGTTGAAAATATATTAATGATTTGAGGTAGATCAAGAAGCTGAATTTTAGCAGCACTTAATCATTAACTGTTTTAAAAGTTTACAAAGTGATTCAACAATATAATTGAACAGCGACTTAATTACAGATTCAAAGATGACAAAATTCACACTGACTTAAGGTATCCCAAATCAATACATATGCATATGAATGAAAACACAGATCTCAAATTAATACATATACACATTAAAACAAAAGGCATATGAGCACACACGCACACACACAAACACACACCTCTGGTTGCTCGAATCAAAATCTCCTAGTAGCGGGTGACTCCAGTGAACTGACAGGTACCCCTATTGTCTCTTACATGTGCAAGGACAAATGGAAGAACATTTGTGTCCAGAAAGCTAATGTGTGTATCATAAACATATAGGTGGAGGTGGACGAAAGAGACACTAGTCTATAGTTTAAAATTTCCCTTTACTTGAGTTAAATACTCACACTGCTTCGGCATTCCTCAACGGGCGATAACCGAGACTTGAGAGGGGTTGACTTGCCTTGGCCTTCTAATCCTCGAGGTGTTAGCCTTAGGGGTGTCCCAGCTCAGGGGAGATACTGGCCACGGCCTGCTGTGATCCCAAAGAGCTCAAAGGGTCTTTGCTAGAACTGCTACTTATGGGATCTGAGATAACCAACTTACGTCAGGTAATTTTCCACTCTGGCTCAGCTTGGACAATGGAATATTCTGGTGCTTTCCACCTGTTACGCAAGCCAAGAACCTGCTAGATCTTGGGGTCTGGTATCCCCCCCTCTGTGGCCATGATCCATGTATTCTCAGGAATGATCATTTGTAATTATTATCTTAAGTTGCTAAACCACTATCCATCATATTTGAGAAGTCGTGGCAGCCTGGTGAGGTTCCTGCCAACTGGGAATAGTATAAAGGGTGCTGAGAAGAGGAGGGTAACCACTTTTTCTGGCTGTGCTCGTGCTCATAAATCCCAGGATGTTGTTGGTCTTCTTTGCTGTTGCGTGATATTTTGCCTAATGAAACTTGAGGCCCACTGGAGCCATTTCCACAGAGCTGTTGCCCAGCCATGCAGCCCCTGGCCTCTGTCACTGCAGCCTGTAATTCCCCTGCTCAGTCCTTGGGTCTTTTTAGATGTATGCAAGATTTGCTTTTCGCTTTCTCCAGTCATGATGACCTTCCAAAATGTATTAGAGTAGCCTGGCTATGACGTCAGTCTAATCTCTCAACGTCCTTGGCTTCATCCTGTCTGGTGCCATGGACTACTAAGGGTTCACCTTAGCTATGTAGCCCCTGACTTGGTCTCCATCTACTGCTGGATTTTGCCTCTTAGGCGCGTGGAGCTGGGAGACCTTGCTGTTGAGGACAAAGGCCAAGAGTACCTCAGACTTATCTATACCTACTCTTACTAAATTCAGCACCGGCCACGCAAATGTCTTCATTTCGTCTTTAACTGTCCCTGAAGTAAGAACAGCTCATCGCTGTGCTCTTGAACTCCCTTGCACGTGGGAGCTCTGGCTTTTCTAAAACCAACTGTAATTCTGAGTTCCTCCTTTGTTTTAATCCTTGCATCCACATCTTGTATGATTCTTTTTTCTCTGTGGAGCTTCCCCATGAGTTTCCCATTTCCTCAAGCTTCCCTCCTGAGGGCTCTGAGTGTTCTGACTAGTGGTATGGACAGCCTTGTGCTTGAAACACACTGCCTTTGAAGGCCAGTGGTACTGACTTCTGCTGCCCTTCTGTGCTGCTCACATGGCTTCCCCCACTGAAAGTCGCGAGACTCAGACAAAGTCAGCTCCTCTGAGGTCTAGCATCTGTGCTCTTCTTTTCACCTTCCCATTGGGAGGAGAGACCTTGCTCTTTCATGGTCACAACAGCCAAGGCTGACATCGGTTTTCACATCCATGTCCTGATCTTCCATCTTTGAGAGTAACAGGTGCATATGAGTGTAATTGTTGTTGACCAATCTGGCAGCTGTGCTATAAAGACCTGTGTCCCCAGTTGTGTCTTGACCAAGACCCTCCAGAAACCTCCAGGACTGTTTGCGTGCTGCTGTGGTCCCCTCCCAGTGAATGCCACAGTAGTGAAAGTCTGCAGGAGGACTTAGATGGGTTCTTTGTCTCTCACCAAAATGGCACCCTTACCAGTCTCACCCACAAGGGCTCACCCAACTCGTTCATCCCATAAAGGAGCTCCACACATCTAAGCAGCTCCTTCACACTGAGGACACCTCCCTCCTGATCTTTCTAGCCTGTCTCTCCTTATCATCACAGAATCACACAACGATCGGGATTGGAAGGGACCTTTGGAGATCATCAAGCCCAACCCACCTGCCAAAGCAGGTTCACCTAGAGCGGGTTGCACAGGAATGAATCCAGGTGGGTTTTGAATATCTCCAGAGAAAGAGACTCCACACCCTCTCTGGGCAGCCTGTTCCAGTGCTCTGCCACCCTCAAAGTCAAGAAGTTTTTCCTCGTGTTCCAGCTTGTGCCTGTTGCCACTTCTCTTGTCACTGGGCACCACTGAAAAGAATCTGGCACCATCCTCTTGAAGACATCCTCTCGACGACATTCTCTCGGTCTTCTCTTCTCTCGGCTAAACAGACCCAGGTCTCTCAGTCTTTCCTCATCAGAGAGGTGCTCCAGTCCCTTAATCATCTTTGTAGCCCTCCACTGGACTCCCTCCAGTACTTCCCTGTCTTTCTTGAACTGAGGCACCCAGAACTGGACACAGTGCTCCAGATGTGGCCTCACCAGGGCAGAGTAGAGGGGGCAGATGACATCCCTCGACCTGCTGCTGTGCTTTTTAATGAACCCCAGGATGGCATTGGCCTTCTTGGCCACAAGGGCACATTGCTGCCTCATGGTCAACTTGTAGACTCCCAGATCCCCCTCTGCAGAGCTCCTTGTCAGCAGGTGAACCCCTAACCTGTGCTGGTGCATGGAGTTATTCCTCCCCAGGTGCAGGACCCTACACTTGCCCTTGTTGAACTACATTTGGTCCCTCTCCCCAACTCTCCAGCCTGTCTGGGTCTCGCTGAATGGTGGCACAGCCTTCTGGTGTGTCAGCCACTCCTCCCAGTTTTGTGTCACCAGCAAACTTGCTGGGGGTACACTCTGCCCCCTCATCCAGGTCTTTGATGAACATCTTGAACAAGACTAGGCCCAGTACTGACCCCAGGGGAACACCGCTAGCTACAGGCCTCCAACTGGACTCTGCACTGCTGATCAAAACCTTTTGAGCTCTGCAATTTAGACAGTTCTCCATCCACCTCGCTGTCCACTCATCTAACCCACACTTCCTAAGCTTACCTACGAGGATGTTTTAGGAATCAGCGACAAAAGCCTTGCTGAAGCCAAGGTAGATAATGTCCGCTGCTCTCCCCTCATCTACCCAGACAGTTATGCCATCCTAGAAGGCCATGAGGTTGGTCAAGCATGATTTCTCCTAGTGAATCCATGTTGACTGCTCCTGATAAACTTTTCCTCTACATGCTTAGAGATCACATTCAGGGTGAGCTGTTCCATCACCCTTCCAGAGGTGGAGATGAGGCTGACTGGCCTGTAGTTTCTTGTGTCCTTCCTGCCCTTTTTGAAGACTGGAGTGACAATAGCTTTCCTCCAGTCCTCAGGCATCTCTCCTGTTCCCCACGACCTTTCAAAGCTGATGCAGAGTGGCTTCACAATAACATCTGCCATCTCCCTCAACACTCATGGATGCATCCCATAAGAGTCCATGGATTTGTGGGTGTCAGGTTTTCCTTAATGATCTAGAATACAATCCTCCTCAATCAAAGGAGAGTCTTCCTTTGTTGAGGGACTCTTTCCTTCCACCACAGTCTGGGATTCCTGATGGACAGCCTTGGTAGTAAAGACTGAAACAATGAAGGCATTCAGTAACTCCTCCTTCTCTGCATCCTCCATCACAAGGGTACCCACCTCATTCAGCAGCAGGCCCACATTTTCCCTAGTCTTCCTTCTGCTGCCGATGTACTTGAAGAAGCCCTTCCTATTGTCCTTGACATCCTTTCCCAGCTTTAATTCCAAGTGGGCCTGAGCCTTCCTCATTGCATCCCTGTATACTCTGACAACACTCCTATACTCCTCCCAAGTGGCCAGTCCCTTTTTCCACACTCTGTAAACTTCCCAGGTCCAGCAGCACACCTCTCCTCATTTACTCCTCTACCACCTGTGTCAAAAAGTTATCCTCAATGCTCTGCAGAAACCTCCTGGACTGTGCATGCCTGGCTGTGTTGCCTTTCCAGCAACTATCATCAGGGTTGTTGACGTCCCCCAGGAGAACCAGGGCCTGTGATCGTGAGGCTACTTTCAGCTGTAGAAGGCCTCATCGACTTCCTCTTCCTGGTCAGGTGGCCTGTAGTAAACACCCACAACAGTGTCTCCCGTATTAGCCTGAGCCTTAATTGTTACCCATAAGCTCTTGACTCGTTCTTCATCCACCCCTAGGCAGAGCTCAATACATTCCAGTTGCTCTCTCACATGAAGAGCAGCTCCACCACCTCACCTTGCAGGCCTGTCTTGCCTAAAAAGTACATAGCCATCCATGACAGCATTCCAGGCACATGAGCTATCCCACTATGTCTCTGTAATTGCAATGAGATCAATTAAGATCCTAAGTTAAGAATTAAGAACCTAAAGAATTAGGTTCTCACAAAGAAAGCAAACCCTGCTCTCCCCAAGGCCAGAGAGAAACAGAGCTCTACTGTGAAGTCCAAGCAGGTGAGGGCTTTGCTGTCTGTTGTGTCTCTGCTGTCCTGAGGGCCTGTGGTGAAGGAGAAGCTGATCTTGGGAAGGAGGAGAAGATGTTGGAAATGTGCTTAGGTGTGGACATCCTATGATAACAGCACCATAAAAGTCATTGGCCTGATCTGTGATTATATCATTGAGGGAAAATTAAACGATGGGGGAGAGAAGAACCAGGAGAATTTGAGAGTGAGGGAACCAGTGTGGAGACCCTGGTGTGATGCGCTTTGTATTCATGCACTGCCCGGCATCTGCAAGATAGAGAAGGGACAGAGTTTGTGTCCCTGTAGTGGCGACATTCATTCACTGGCCCAAAAGCACTGACTCTGTCTGAGATGCCCTGGGTGGTGCCTGTCACTCAACTGGCCTAAATGGGCATGGGGTGCCTGTATAGGCCCTGTGCTGTCCATGTCAGGTGCATGCCGTTGTGTGCGAGAGCCCCTATTTGGATATTAAATTAAGATTCATCTGCCCTGATTATGTTAGGCAATGGAGGAGTGCACACGAGACAACTGCCATTACACTGTAAGGACATGTGGGAAATATAGCTGATGGTGAAGACAGAGAGAGACACTCGCCTCTTCCTATGGCACATGAATGCATTTGGTCCGTTGAAGACTTCTACTTTTTCCTGGTTTGAGGTAGCCCAGTACTATTTTTCTAGCAGATAAGGTCTGATGTTTATAGGGAATACCAAGGCACAGTATGCAGAGAGGCTCCTGCTTATACCTATTGCTATAACAACCAAGGCCAGCAAACTTTGTTATGTACTGAGTGGGAGGGTTGGAAGCAGAAGAGTGTAAAGGGGTTGGTTGCAGCTGTGGGGAGGATCAGACAGGGCAGGTGACCCAAAAGTGACCAACGGGATATCTCATTGCATCTGCATCATGCTCAGTATAAAAGCTGAGGGATCAAAGGGGTCAGTCTTTCTCTTCAATGGCCGGCATCTGAGGAGGAGTCAGTCACCTGCCTTTGAACCCAATCCACACGTTCCCGAATCCAGTTCTGAAATCCAGTTCCCATCCATCACTGAGTCCAATCTGGGATTTTCCTAGGCCTTCTCTGCAACATGATCTTCATCATGGGAGCTTAATACTGGTTTTGTTTATATTTTTTATATTTCATTATTTTCTTATTGATATTATTATATTTTCTTTTTATTATTAATAGTTCATTAAAAAGATTAAGTTTCTTTTCACCCACAAGTCTCTCATTCTCTCTCCCTTTGCTTCTGGGAAGGATGAGAGAGGTTCAAAGAGAGCATCTGTTGTTCATTTATTGGTGGCTGGCCCAGCCTGAACTTCAAAACTAAATCAAGATTCATCTGCCCTAATTTAGGTTAGATAATGAAGGGATGTGACAACTGCCATTATACTCAAAGGACATCTAGGAAATACCACTGATGGAGAACAGAAAGAGAGAGACTTAATTGTCCCTGTGCTACACGAATACCTTTAGTCAGCTGGATACCTCTATAGGTTCCCATGGACATAAAGAATAGTTACAGGTTGTCCTAAATGTGGGCACCTCAGCAGGGGTAAAGGAAATCCTGCCTGTCGCTGCGTGGATGTCCTGCCTAAAGATGGGACAAGAAAAGGTGATTCTTGGACCTAAATCTGTCTCTGGTAAGAGAAATGACACTGCTGGATGTAAGTGTCTCTCCCCAGCTGAGGGAGGGAACGTGGGTGATTGCTTCAGCCTGTCTCCCAGCAGGTTCCCCTGAAGCCCCAGGGACAGCTGGAGGGAGCCCAGAGGGGGCAGAGCAAGTGCTGCCTTGGGCTGGTCCTCTGCTGCTGAGCTGGGCCGGGCTGCTGGGCCGGAGGGAGCTCCTGGCAAGCGGGCAGCGCTGCAGAGAGACAGCTCTGCCCAGGAGCAGCTCCTCTGCACAGCTCAGCAGGGCTGAGGGCACTGCCCGCAGGCAGTGAGATGAATAAAGCAGAGGGAGGTTGAATGCAGCCGTGAGTGGGAGGACAGTTCTGAGCTTGTTCACAGCGAAATTGTCACAACTTCTGTCACGGTAAGTCTCTGGCAGCCAGGAAATGCAGATGCATATCCTGCAGGGATCTTCTAGGGCTGATAGGTTCCATGACTGATAGGAGCTTTCCTGTTTTTTCTGGTGTGGAGAAGGAGGACGTGCTCCAGAGCAGGGCTTCCCTGCGGCACCATCAGAGGGACAGGGCATGATGGCTGCCTTCTCCCGGGGATGGCTTGAGGGGTGGAGAAGGAAGGTGGGTGTGTAGCCACGGGTGCCCAGGGCTGTCCTTCCGAGCGGTGTGCCGGGGCAGGGACTGTGCCGCCTGCCAGGGTCAGCACTCTGCCTGCCCGGGGAGCTCCCCATGGAGCTGTGGGGAGAAGCTGTGGGTGGAAGGAGCGACCCCCTTCCAGGCGAGGTCCTTGTGCTGTCGAGAGGGTGCCGTGTGGGTCAGGGCTGCTCAAAGCTCCAGATTAGCCTTGGGGCATCTCTGAAGAGGAAAGTCAAGGTGAGGGTTACCTGAAAGGGAAGGAGTCTGTGCTTTGAATCTTCACTCTTGGTGGACTCGGTGGGCAGTGTGAGATGGGAATTTATTTCTCCTGAGCCCCTGCACACCCAGAGATGTCCCTGGGCAGTGCCCAGCTGCCAGGAGGGGTCTGCAGGGCAGAGCTGGGCATGCCGTGGGTGGGATGGGCTCTGTGAGCTCTCACAGGTAGGAGATGTGGGGCGAGAGAAGCAGCAGCTCCTATCAGGGACGGCTCCAGGCAGCAGAGACGTGGGCAGGCAGGGAGAGGGAGCTACTCCCAGAAATGCTGTGGGAGGGGCATTTGGGCAGCTCCCCACCATCCCCTGTGCTGCAGGGACCTTCCCCAGCACAACCCCTCCGGTCTCCTCTCCCACCCAGCAGAGCCTCTGCCCTCAAGGCCCCACGGTTTCAGCCTGAGTCACTTCCTCTGCAGCTGGAGCCCCAGTGAGGAGAAAATCTCCAGTGCTGGTCTGTCTTTCCATGTTCTGCCTCCCTCAGCAGGAGCACTGGGGCCTTTCTGCACGTTTCCCCCAGTCCCTGCTGCCTTTGTCCCCACCTTTCTGGGGATGCTGGGCGCTGCTGTGTGTGGGGCTGGAAAAGATGTGAGCCTCCCTTCAGGAAACCCCATCTTTCAGATGGCCAGTTCTTTCCCAGTGTGGTCCAGCTGGGCTGCAGGCTGTCCTCCAGAAGGGCACAGCTTTCTCATGACATCTCTGCCTTTTCCAAGAGTCCCGTGAGGAAGACACCTCAGTGTCTAGTGCCATGGCAATGCTGCTGGTTGGCCCTCTGTGTCCCCGGCTGGGAGGGGAGAGCTGAGATCCTCTTCAGGTGCAGCACTTGAAGTGCAGCAGAAATGCCAGGTATTGCTGCCTTTAAAAACTCCTCAGGTGTGCTGGGGCAACTAGAAGAGAATAAACAACACAGAAATCCCCTTCGCTGTGCTCTGCAGTCAGGTGAACTTTTAGTGACAATGCTGAAAAGCTCTTTGATGTCTCGTGTGGATTTAACCTGAGATCACCCAGTGTTCCTATTTACCTATTGCCGTAGGGTGGGACTGACTCCTGCAGAGCCCACAGCAGATGCCCCTGCTCCCTGTGGCACCTTCAACCAGCACCAGCCAGCGCTCGAGCCAAGGAGCTGCACAAAGGTCTTGTGAGCAGGAGAGGCACTTTGTTGGGTTTCCATGAGAAATGGAACAGGTTTTGGTCAGAGCAGTCTACCCTAACTTGTCCCTGTCTTTTCTTCTTTGGACAGTGTTCCATGAAGAGAGGCAGCAAATGTCCAACGGCAGTTCCATCAGCGAGTTCCTCCTCCTGCCATTCGCAGACACGCAGGAGCTGCAGCTCATGCACTTCTGGCTCTTCCTGGCCATCTACCTGGCTGCCCTCCTGGCAAACGGCCTCATCATCACCGCCATTTCCTGCGACAACCGCCTCCACACCCCCATGTACTTCTTCCTCCTCAACCTCTCTTTTCTTGATCTTGGCTCCATCTCCACCACTGTCCCCAAAGCCATGCTCAATTCCCTCTGGGACACCAGGGACATCTCCTATGCAGGATGTGCTGCACAGGTCTTCCTGTTTGCCTTTTTCATTTCAGCAGAGTTTTATCTTCTTACTGTGATGGCTTACGACCGCTACGTTGCCATCTGCAAACCCCTGCGCTACGGGACCCTGCTGGGCAGCAGAGCTTGTGTCCGCATGGCAGCAGCTGCCTGGGGCAGTGGCTTTCTCAATGCTTTGCTCCACACACTCTGTACATTTTCCATACCACTCTGCCAAGGCAATGCCATCAACCAGTTCTTCTGTGAAATCCCCCACATCCTCAAGCTCTCCTGCTCAAACTCATACTACCTCAGAGAAGCGGGGCTTGTTTTCTTTGGCCTCTTAGTTGTATTTGTGTGTTTTGTGTTCATTGTGCTGTCCTATGTGCAGATCTTCAGGACTGTGCTGAGGATCCCCTCTGAGCAGGGACAGCGCAAAGCCTTTTCCACGTGCCTCCCTCACCTGGCCATCGTCTCCCTGTTTATCAGCACTGCCATGTTTGCCTACCTGAAGCCCCCCTCCATCTCTTCCCCATCCCTCGACCTGGTGGTTGCAGCTCTGTACTCAGTGGCGCCTCCAGCTTTGAACCCCCTCATCTACAGCATGAGGAACCAGGAGGTCAAGGATGCCCTGAGGAACCTCTTTGGGCACTTTTCAGCAGCCATACACTGTCACATATTCTCTGCAAATGAATCCCAGTGTATGCGATGACAGGGAAAGACTCTTTTCCCTTTGTTATATTTTTCCTTGGCATTTTTCCATTTGTGGTGATGTGGTCTACAAAGGAATTCCATTATTCTTTCCTACCTACTTCAGTCTCCAGCCACCCTGTGTGGCACAGAGATTTTGTCTCAATGAGGAGCCAGCCATGCTCTCTGTGTATTTAGGCAAAATAAATGAACCCCCCACTTCTTTGTCTTAGATCCATCCTCGAAGGGGCAGGAATGAATGGGGAATGAAAACACCTTTCTGCTGCACCAACTCAGGGCAGGCCTCTCTGTTAGTGTGGTAGCAGAAGCTTCCTTAGGACCTGCAGGGTTGGTGCTCTTGTGCTGGTCTGGGGAGAGGTGATGACATAGGTGGGGGCGCAGATCCCTCAGGATCTCCAGGAGAGAAGAACAGGGGACACAGGGTGCCAGGGACCTCCTTTTCCTCGTGCCGTGTGTGCCTCTCATCTCGGGGGCTGACTCCACTCTACCTGTAAATTACTGCTTGGAAAAAGAGTGGGAAACAGAGAAGACCTAGGTGCTATGCAAGCCACCATAAGGGCTGCTACAACGACAGGGAACCCCATCCCAGCCAGACCCAGCACACTTGAACTGGGGACCCAAAAATTGACACCATAGTGTACAGGTGGCCTAACAAGTGATGAGCGTGGGGGGGTAAATCACTTCCCTCACTCTTTTCGCAAGGCTCATGTTTAAACACTCCAGGACACTGCTGGCCACCTTTGGGACCAGCTCAGCCTGGATTGTGTGCATCACTGCTGGGTCATGTTTTGCTTCCTGTCCCCCAGCATGACCGAGGCCTTTTCCGCAGAGCTGCTCTCCAGCCAGGCAGTCCCCTCCCCCTGATGCTGCAGGGTGCCAGTCTACCCCAGCTGCAAGACCTGGCCTTTGTCCTTCCTCTATCCAATGAATTCCTGACAGGAGAGTCCTCCTGACAGCCAGGTTGCATCATAACGGCATCCCTAAGACACAGGAATGGTCCTCCCAATGTAGTGTGATCGACAAACACTTTTGTGTTGCCTCCACCGGGTCATAGATACAGGTTTTAAACTGCAAAGGGCCCAGCGGAGTCCCCAGTGCTGCCCCACCATGCCCCAGGATGTCCCACTAGCCTCCAAGTAAGGTATGGCCCCTTCAGCACTGCTCTCTCAACCTGATCACCCAACTGGTGTATTACCCATCTCTTTGTCTACCCCTCCAGACTGTAATGTCCAAACTTGAGTACAAGACTATTGAGGGAGACCACGCCAAAACTCTTGCTGAAGCTGACGTAAATGACATCCACTCTTCTCCCTTCTGGCACAGATGCACTTACTTCATCACGAAGGCAATCAGGTCGGCAAGGCGTGATTTCCCCTTGCTAAGTCAATGCTAATGTTTCTTGGACACGTTCTTCTCTTCTGGGTGCCCAGAAATGTCACCCAAGAGGACTCTAATTGATGGCACACTCCTCACCAAAGTGAGCTTGTGCAGCCTGGGCTTCCCTTGGTTGCGCTTTTGCCCTCTTTCAAAGACTGGTGCAAAAATTGCTTGTCCTCACTCACAAAAGACCTCTACCAATCCTACAGTCTTTCCAAAGGGGTATTCCAAAGAAATATCGATCTTCCAGGGCAACTTCATTACCGCTATTCTACCTGTGATACCTGTCTTTAGTTTCTCTAATCTTTCATGTATTTTCACCTGTCCTGACACAAGGACCATTTCTAAAATCACCTTTTCATATGCAGACTGTCTAGACAAAGGCCCATTCCATGGTTCTCCACTTTTCTCCTCCCCTTAATCTTGGTTCATTCCAATACCTCGCACCTATGCTGCTGCATTGAGCTTCAGGTAGTTAGACTTGCCTGTCTTTCAGCAGTCTAATGGTCTCTTTAGCCACTTCTTTACCTGTGTTCCTGTCTATCTTTTCGTATCTGCCTATCTAAAACATTTGTGATGAGATTATACCTTGTAGAGAGGCAAACTCACTAGAGGCAGTTTGTTCGTGGCACTACTTAGCTACAGAGTGTGTTTTACTGTTTTGGAAAACTGATCATGCTTGAGTTTTCTGTCCTTACAAATAGGAAAAATTCTTCGGGGCCTGTGTGCAGCCCGTTCTCTAAGGAGAGCAGGTAGGAGAGATGGAGCAATGGAGCTATAACATCCAGCTGCAGAGATGAGTGGAGAAGGCTGATGCAAGGAAGAGTGATGTAAGTCTCAGGTGGCCAATGACAGGAATGGTGACGAGCAAAGTTGTCCACCCAGTGTCAGACCTCAAGGACCTGCTTTTCCTAGCAGCCCAGATCTCCCAAGGAAACACTCTGCATCTATATCACTTGGACAATGCTTCTGTCACCTCTTCTTTAAACTGAAATGTAGTAAACAAAAAACTTTTAAAAAAACCAAATAATTTTTATTAGGTGCACTTTGAAATCTTCTTCCTTAACTACACCATGAAACAGGTCCAATTAGCTGTACAAGCCTTGGAGACTTGAAGACAATTACAGAAACATAAATAGCTCGTTAGGGCATTGGGAGCTCATTACATGAACCTCAGCTACTGAGAGAAGACTGACCAAACTTCTCCAGAAGTTCAAGTCAGAAGCACAACCCAAAGTACCTTGAAGCTTTGATTGGCCCCACTGAGGGCCATCACTGACAAAGCCTCCCCATGGAGTCATTAGAGGAGATAATTGGAGGCTGTGCTTGCAGGTAGGCAAAGGCGCTGAGCAGGTGGCTGTGATGCTGAGAAGACCCTGGGGTTTGTTGTATGAAGCAGAAAGGCCAAGCCCTGACCCTCAGGCCCTGGCAAGGCAGACCCTGGGAGCCTCAAACTAAAGTTGCATCTCCCCGGCCTTGGTGGTAGAGACAACTCTTACAGCCAAGGGGCCAACGATCTCCATCCTGTTGGACCTTTCAGCAGTGCTAGAGCCATTGGCTGTCTCTACCGCAGCCTGTCCTACACTCTCCCATTCTTTCCCTTCAGGCTGTTGACACCCATCTTGCTTTGTCTCCTTGCTCTCACCCTGGCATTTCTATACTTTCAACTGATGTGCCTCTGCTCTCGCTGGCTGTTGAAAGACAAGGTTCATCCAGACTCCCTCTGGGTGACCTCTTGCACCACAAGGCTACACTTTGAGTGATGTCTCTTTTTTCTCCCGTCCAGTGTGAACCTGCCACTTTGTATAGGTTTCCTTCTCTTCTCACTACCCAGAAAAGCTCCATGATCTCTGAAACCACACTTCAATCAGTTGCATGCTCCTACTGTAATGTCCTGAGCATCCACTTCAACAGGCTGAAGAAGCCCAGGTCCCTCAGCTTCTCCACAGTGGCTGCAAACCCCATCTGGGCAGATGTCCTCTAAACCCTCTCCAGTTCCTCCCCCTTCCTCAAGGCAGCTGAGCCCCACACTCAGACACACCAGTCCAGGTGTGGCCACACCAGTGTTGATACAAGGGGGATGATCACTCCCTTGTTTGGGTGGCCACGCTCCAACTGATGCAGCCCTGTATGCAGCTGGCTATATTCATGGTGAGCATGTACCACTGGCTCCTATGGCATTCTTCTCACTGCCCAGGCCCTTCTTCTCTGGGGCAGCCCTGAGCTGTTCAGGTCCCAGCCTGACCTCACTTTTGGGGTCATTCTACCCCAAGAAAAGCACTTGCAGCTTTTCCTGTAAAATTTCATGAGGCTTCTCTTGCCAAATCCCAGAGTTTCTCAAGGTCCTTCTGGAGTGAAGCTCCTCCCCGAGCCTGTAGTGCTGCATGGGGTTGTTGTGACCCAAGTGCAGGGCCTGGCACTTGTTCTTGGTCAACCTCATACCATTGGCCTTGGGCCATTTATCCAGGCTGTCCACATCCCTCTGTAGAGCCTTCCTACCTTCAAGCAGGTCAACATTTCCGCCCAACTTGGTATCGTCTGCAAACTTACTGAGGGTGCATCCTCATCCCCTCATCCAGGTCATTGATAAATATATTAAACCAGACTAGCCCTAACACTGAGCCCTGGGGAACACCACCTTTGACTGGCCACCAATGGGATCTAACTCCATTCACCACCACTCTCTGGACGTGGCCATGCAGCCAGTTTTTACCCAGTGAAAGTTATACCTGTCCAAGCCATGAGCAGCCAGTTTCTCCAGGAGAATCCTGTGGCAAATGGTGCCAAAGGCTTTACTAAAGTCCAGGTAGATAACATCCACAGCCTTTCCATCATCTATTAAATGGATCACCTTGTCATAGAAGTAGCTAAAGTTAGTGAAGCAGGACATGCATTTCATGAATCATAGTTACTGGTCCTGGTTGTCCTGCATGTGCCATGTCATGGCACTCAGGATGATCTGTTCCATAACCTTCCCCGGCACCGAGGTCAGACTGACAGACCTTTAGTCCCCCAGATCTTCCTTCCAGCCATTCTTGTGGGTGGGCATCACATCTGCTAACCTCCAGTCTGCTGGGACCTCCCCAGTTATGCAGGACTGCTGATAAATGATGGAAAGTGGCTTCGTATGCCACATGATTACTGATACAAGCCAGGATGCTATTTGCCTTCTTGGCCATTTGGGGACACTGCTGGCTCATATTCAGTCAGCTCTCCCAGTGTCTCTCTGGCCTCCTGTTGCCACTCCCAGAAGTTGGGAGGCACCTCAGCCCTGCACTCTATTGCCCTGCTCGGCACTCACCTGAGGTACCCCAAGGCATGAGGAATGGACACAGGGACCGCGGTTCACACAATCACATCCCCATGCTGCATTCAGGTGGTGTCCCACTGAAAGGTACTCTCAGCATGAAGCGACCTTGAGACACAGGTATTCCCACGACCATTCATGGCACCCCAGAAATACCTGATGGCATTTGTTCTTGCTCGTGTTCATCTCACCGCATGTACATGATGTGCATGCTTATGTCTCATCTTCTAGCCTCACAGAAAGGCTCACATCGGAGGGCACCTTTCAGGATCATCTTGTCTAACTCCCTAGCTGTAGGCAGGGACATCTTTCACAAGGCCAGATAGCTTAAAGCCCCAGCCAACCTCGCCTTGAACACTTTCACTGATGGGGAATCCACAACTTCTTTGGGCAACCTCTTCCAGTCGGTCACAAGCCTCAGAGTAAGACATTTGCTCATTAGATCCATCCTAAATCTATCTGTTTCCAGTTTAAAACCACTGCCCCTTGTCCTGTCACTACAGGCGCTGACAAAAATCTCTCTCCATTTTTCTTATAAGCTCTCTTCATATATGGAAAGGCTCCAATAAGGTCTCCCCAGAGCCTTCTCTTGTCCAGGCTCAACAACCCCAACTCTCTCAGCCTTTCTTTGTAGCAGAGCTGTCCCAGCCCTCAGGTCATTTTCAAGGCCCTCCTCTGCACCCGCTCTAACAAGCCCATGTCTTCCTGGTGCTGGGGGCCCCAGAGCTGGATGCAGTGCTCCAGGTGAAGACTCAAGAGACCAAAGTAGAGGGCCAGAATCCCCTCCCTTGACCTGCTGGCCACGCTTCTTTTGATGCAGCCCTGGATATGCGTGGCTTTCTGGGATGCAAGTGCACATTGCCAGTTCATATCCGATTTTTTGTCCACCAGTATCCCCGAGTCCTTCTCAGCAGGGCTGCTTTCAATTCATTCATCCCCCAGGCTGTATTGAGATCAGGGATTGCCCCAACCCAGGTGCAACACCCTGCACTTGACCTTATTGAACTTCTTGAGGTTTGCACAGACCCACTCCTCAAGCCTGTCAAGGTCTCTCTCAGAATTACAACCCTTCCCTCTAGAGAATCAGCTGCACTGCCCAGGTTGGTCTCCTCTGCAAACTTGCTGAGGGCGCACTCGATCCCACTCTCTGTGTCATCGAAGAAGATATTATATAGTTTTTGTCCCAGTATGGACCCTTGAGGGACACCACTCGTTACTGGCTTTCACTTGGACATGGAGTCAGTCACTGCAACTCTTTGCACATGGCCATTCAGCCAATTCCTTAGCCATCTACCTGTCCATCCATAAACCCCGTACCTCTCCAATTTCGTGGCAAGAATGGTGGGGGAGACTGTCTGAATGGCCTTACCAGACTCTTAGTAAAAGACATCCGTAGCTGTCCCCATGTCCACTGAACCTGTTACTGCATTAGAGAAGGCCACTATTTGAGTCAGGCACGATTTGTCCTTGGTGAAACCATGTTGCCTCTCTAATCATCATCCCTCTGTTTTCCATATGTTTCAACCTCTTTTCAAGGAGATTCTGCTCCATGATCTTACATCTGTACAATGGAAACATGGACTTCTGTCCTAGTCATTTGGTGTCCCTCTCTGGAGGGACAACCTACCTGTGTGCTCTGGGGTGAGAGGCCAGTGCTGGTAATGGGGGTTGTTCTTGTTTGGTCTGTGATGGTGGCCTTGGGGCAGCTTCCTTGGGGTGTCCAGTGACCATGGGCACAGAGCAAAGCCTGTTCCGCTAGGCCTTCCTCTCTATTCCAGAAGGCCTGGCAGTGCAACGACACGTCCACATGCCCCCACTGCACACTCACAGAGTTCAGCTATTCACTGCAGATTTTTCTCCTGGCACTTTCTTGGGCATGTTCTTGACAGCAACTCTGAAAGAAGGCCTAAGCCTTCACGGAATCACGGAGTTTTCAGAGTTGGAAGGGACCTCGAGAGATCATCTAGTCCAACTCCCCTGCTAAAGCAGGATTGCCCAGAGCACATTACTCAGGACTGCATCCAGGCGCGTCTTGAAAATCTCCAGAGAAGAGGACGCCACAACCTCCCTGGGCAGCCTGTGCCAGTGCTCTGTCACCCTCACCGTAAAGAAGTGTTTCCGTGTATTTGAACGGAACTTTCTATGTTCTAACTTGTGCCCATTGCCCCTCGTCCTGTCGCTGGGAACCATTGAAAAGAGCCTTGGAGACTTGAAGACAATTACAGAAACATAAATAGCTCGTTAGGGCATTGGGAGCTCATTACATGAACCTCAGCTACTGAGAGAAGACTGACCAAACTTCTCCAGAAGTTCAAGTCAGAAGCACAACCCAAAGTACCTTGAAGCTTTGATTGGCCCCACTGAGGGCCATCACTGACAAAGCCTCCCCATGGAGTCATTAGAGGAGATAATTGGAGGCTGTGCTTGCAGGTAGGCAAAGGCGCTGAGCAGGTGGCTGTGATGCTGAGAAGACCCTGGGGTTTGTTGTATGAAGCAGAAAGGCCAAGCCCTGACCCTCAGGCCCTGGCAAGGCAGACCCTGGGAGCCTCAAACTAAAGTTGCATCTCCCCGGCCTTGGTGGTAGAGACAACTCTTACAGCCAAGGGGCCAAAGATCTCCATCCTGTTGGACCTTTCAGCAGTGCTAGAGCCATTGGCTGTCTCTACCGCAGCCTGTCCTACACTCTCCCATTCTTTCCCTTCAGGCTGTTGACACCCATCTTGCTTTGTCTCCTTGCTCTCACCCTGGCATTTCTATACTTTCAACTGATGTGCCTCTGCTCTCGCTGGCTGTTGAAAGACAAAGTTCATCCAGACTCCCTCTGGGTGACCTCTTGCACCACAAGGCTACACTTTGAGTGATGTCTCTTTTTTCTCCCGTCCAGTGTGAACCTGCCACTTTGTATAGGTTTCCTTCTCTTCTCACTACCCAGAAAAGCTCCATGACCTCTGAAACCACACTTCAAGCAGTTGCATGCTCCTACTGTAATGTCCTGAGCATCCACTTCAACAGGCTGAAGAAGCCCAGGTCCCTCAGCTTCTCCACAGTGGCTGCAAACCCCATCTGGGCAGATGTCCTCTAAACCCTCTCCAGTTCCTCCCCCTTCCTCAAGGCAGCTGAGCCCCACACTCAGACACACCAGTCCAGGTGTGGCCACACCAGTGTTGATACAAGGGGGATGATCACTCCCTTGTTTGGGTGGCCACGCTCCAACTGATGCAGCCCTGTATGCAGCTGGCTATATTCATGGTGAGCATGTACCACTGGCTCCTATGGCATTCTTCTCACTGCCCAGGCCCTTCTTCTCTGGGGCAGCCCTGAGCTGTTCAGGTCCCAGCCTGACCTCACTTTTGGGGTCATTCTACCCCAAGAAAAGCACTTGCAGCTTTTCCTGTAAAATTTCATGAGGCTTCTCTTGCCAAATCCCAGAGTTTCTCAAGGTCCTTCTGGAGTGAAGCTCCTCCCCGAGCCTGTAGTGCTGCATGGGGTTGTTGTGACCCAAGTGCAGGGCCTGGCACTTGTTCTTGGTCAACCTCATACCATTGGCCTTGGGCCATTTATCCAGGCTGTCCACATCCCTCTGTAGAGCCTTCCTACCTTCAAGCAGGTCAACATTTCCGCCCAACTTGGTATCGTCTGCAAACTTACTGAGGGTGCATCCTCATCCCCTCATCCAGGTCATTGATAAATATATTAAACCAGACTAGCCCTAACACTGAGCCCTGGGGAACACCACCTTTGACTGGCCACCAATGGGATCTAACTCCATTCACCACCACTCTCTGGACGTGGCCATGCAGCCAGTTTTTACCCAGTGAAAGTTATACCTGTCCAAGCCATGAGCAGCCAGTTTCTCCAGGAGAATCCTGTGGCAAATGGTGCCAAAGGCTTTACTAAAGTCCAGGTAGATAACATCCACAGCCTTTCCATCATCTATTAAATGGATCACCTTGTCATAGAAGTAGCTAAAGTTAGTGAAGCAGGACATGCATTTCATGAATCATAGTTACTGGTCCTGGTTGTCCTGCGTGTGCCATGTCATGGCACTCAGGATGATCTGTTCCATAACCTTCCCCGGCACCGAGGTCAGACTGACAGACCTTTAGTCCCCCAGATCTTCCTTCCAGCCATTCTTGTGGGTGGGCATCACATCTGCTAACCTCCAGTCTGCTGGGACCTCCCCAGTTATGCAGGACTGCTGATAAATGATGGAAAGTGGCTTCGTATGCCACATGATTACTGATACAAGCCAGGATGCTATTTGCCTTCTTGGCCATTTGGGGACACTGCTGGCTCATATTCAGTCAGCTCTCCCAGTGTCTCTCTGGCCTCCTGTTGCCACTCCCAGAAGTTGGGAGGCACCTCAGCCCTGCACTCTATTGCCCTGCTCGGCACTCACCTGAGGTACCCCAAGGCATGAGGAATGGACACAGGGACCGCGGTTCACACAATCACATCCCCATGCTGCATTCAGGTGGTGTCCCACTGAAAGGTACTCTCAGCATGAAGCGACCTTGAGACACAGGTATTCCCACGACCATTCATGGCACCCCAGAAATACCTGATGGCATTTGTTCTTGCTTGTGTTCATCTCACCGCATGTACATGATGTGCATGCTTATGTCTCATCTTCTAGCCTCACAGAAAGGCTCACATTGGAGGGCACCTTTCAGGATCATCTCGTCTAACTTCCTAGCTGTAGGCAGGGACATCTTTCACAAGGCCAGATAGCTTAAAGCCCCAGCCAACCTCGCCTTGAACACTTTCACTGATGGGGAATCCACAACTTCTTTGGGCAACCTCTTCCAGTCGGTCACAAGCCTCAGAGTAAGACATTTGCTCATTAGATCCATCCTAAATCTATCTGTTTCCAGTTTAAAACCACTGCCCCTTGTCCTGTCACTACAGGCGCTGACAAAAATCTCTCTCCATTTTTCTTATAAGCTCTCTTCATATATGGAAAGGCTCCAATAAGGTCTCCCCAGAGCCTTCTCTTGTCCAGGCTCAACAACCCCAACTCTCTCAGCCTTTCTTTGTAGCAGAGCTGTCCCAGCCCTCAGGTCATTTTCAAGGCCCTCCTCTGCACCCGCTCTAACAGGCCCATGTCTTCCTGGTGCTGGGGGCCCCAGAGCTGGATGCAGTGCTCCAGGTGAAGACTCAAGAGACCAAAGTAGAGGGCCAGAATCCCCTCCCTTGACCTGCTGGCCACGCTTCTTTTGATGCAGCCCTGGATATGCGTGGCTTTCTGGGATGCAAGTGCACATTGCAAGTTCATATCCGATTTTTTGTCCACCAGTATCCCCGAGTCCTTCTCAGCAGGGCTGCTTTCAATTCATTCATCCCCCAGGCTGTATTGAGATCAGGGATTGCCCCAACCCAGGTGCAACACCCTGCACTTGACCTTATTGAACTTCTTGAGGTTTGCACAGACCCACTCCTCAAGCCTGTCAAGGTCTCTCTCAGAATTACAACCCTTCCCTCTAGAGAATCAGCTGCACTGCCCAGGTTGGTCTCCTCTGCAAACTTGCTGAGGGCGCACTCGATCCCACTCTCTGTGTCATCGAAGAAGATATTATATAGTTTTTGTCCCAGTATGGACCCTTGAGGGACACCACTCGTTACTGGCTTTCACTTGGACATGGAGTCAGTCACTGCAACTCTTTGCACATGGCCATTCAGCCAATTCCTTAGCCATCTACCTGTCCATCCATAAACCCCGTACCTCTCCAATTTCGTGGCAAGAATGGTGGGGGAGACTGTCTGAATGGCCTTACCAGACTCTTAGTAAAAGACATCCGTAGCTGTCCCCATGTCCACTGAACCTGTTACTGCATTAGAGAAGGCCACTATTTGAGTCAGGCACGATTTGTCCTTGGTGAAACCATGTTGCCTCTCTAATCATCATCCCTCTGTTTTCCATATGTTTCAACCTCTTTTCAAGGAGATTCTGCTCCATGATCTTACATCTGTACAATGGAAACATGGACTTCTGTCCTAGTCATTTGGTGTCCCTCTCTGGAGGGACAACCTACCTGTGTGCTCTGGGGTGAGAGGCCAGTGCTGGTAATGGGGGTTGTTCTTGTTTGGTCTGTGATGGTGGCCTTGGGGCAGCTTCCTTGGGGTGTCCAGCGACCATGGGCACAGAGCAAAGCCTGTTCCGCTAGGCCTTCCTCTCTGTTCCAGAAGGCCTGGCAGTGCAACGACACGTCCACATGCCCCCACTGCACACTCACAGAGTTCAGCTATTCACTGCAGATTTTTCTCCTGGCACTTTCTTGGGCATGTTCTTGACAGCAACTCTGAAAGAAGGCCTAAGCCTTCACGGAATCACGGAATCACGGAGTTTTCAGAGTTGGAAGGGACCTCGAGAGATCATCTAGTCCAACTCCCCTGCTAAAGCAGGATTGCCCAGAGCACATTACTCAGGACTGCATCCAGGCACGTCTTGAAAATCTCCAGAGAAGGGGACGCCACAACCTCAGGGCATCCTTGACCTCCTGGTTCCTCATGCTGTAGATGAGGGGGTTCAATGCTGGAGGCACCACTGAGTACAGCACTGCAACCACCAGGTCAAGGGATGGGGAGGAGATGGAGGGGGGCTTCAGGTAGGCAAACATGGCAGTGCTGATAAACAGGGAGACGACGGCCAGGTGAGGGAGGCACGTGGAAAAGGCTTTGTGCTGTCCCTGCTCAGAGGGGATCCTCAGCACGGCCCTGAAGATCTGCACATAGGACAGCACAATGAACACAAAACACACAAATGCAACTAAAAGACTAACCAGGAGAACCCCAGCTTCCCTGAGGTAGGAATGTGAGCAGGAAAGCATGAGGATGTGGGGGATTTCACAGAAGAACTGGTTGATGGCATTGCCTTGGCAGAGTGGTATGGAAAATGTGTTGACTGTGTGCAGCACAGCATTGAGAAAGCCACTGCCCCAGGCAGCTGCTGCCATGCGGACACAAGCTCTGCTGCCCAGCAGGGTCCCGTAGCGCAGGGGTTTGCAGATGGCAACGTAGCGGTCGTAGGCCATCACGGTGAGAAGATAAAACTCTGCTGAAATGAAAAAGACAAACAGGAAGACCTGTGAAGAACATCCCAAGTAGGTGATGTCCCTGGTGTCCCAGAGGGAATTGACCATGGCTTTGGGGAGAGTGGTGGACATGGAGCCAAGATCAAGAAAAGAGAGGTTGAGGAGGAAGAAGTACATGGGGGTGTGGAGGTGGTTGTCGCAGGCTATGGCGGTGATGATGAGGCCGTTTGCCAGGAGGGCAGCCAGGTAGACGGCCAGGAAGAGCCAGAAATGCATGAGCTGCAGCTCCCTCGTGTCTGCCAATGCCAAAAGGAGGAACCCAGTGATGAAGCTGCTGTTGGACATTTGCTTCTTTTGGGCATGGAGCACTGTTGTAGGAGAAAAAGACAGTGACAAGTTAGGGGAGACTTCTGTGTGCAAAATCAAAACCATTTCTCATAGACCCTCCCCCTGTCACACAGAGACACACTTTTCCTTTTCTAGGAGAGCTTCCTTCAGCTCTGTGGCTGGAGCCCTGGCTGGTGCTGGCCAAGTGTGCAAGGAAGAGCAGGGCCTCTCTCCATGGGCTCTTGGAAAATCAGCCCTGCTCTGCAACAGTGGGTTCATGGGAATATGGGGCAGGGGCCAGTCCTGCTCTTCAACTTTGTCAGATGGAACCACTGCTAACGCACAAGGCCTTGTCAGCATCTGTCCTCCCAGTGCTAAGGAACTGGGATGGTAAGGGCAGTTTAAGGGTTCTTTACGGCTTCCCCCCCATCTGCCCTGGGCAGTTTTCTTGGATCTCAGAAACCCTCAGCATTTCTGCTGAACCCAGGGAGAAGAGAGCGAGCCCTGTCAGGCAAGAGGGTTGCCTGTGGGTTGGGGCAGCGTGTGGAGAGCTGGTATGTCCCTCCACCTGGTTCCCAGGCTCCCTGTGCTCGCACCTTTCAGAGATGGAGCGTGATCATACTCCCACACTACCCTGAAAAGTCACCCGACGTTACTGAGAGCAGAGGGGTCTACTGCAGACTAACAAAATGTCTCCCCTTTCTATAGCTCTCAGAACCCTGCTTCTAGCCAAGGACACACATGGCTCATTTCACACACACACCCGCAAGACCATTTCCTCAGCCATTGCATCTCTGCGCTTCGCCACGGGGCTTTCAGATAACACAAAGCTTCTGTGGGAAAGGTTTGCATCCTGCAGGGCAATGGACAGCTTGGGAGGCCACTCTGAGGAGATGTCCAAGTGTCCTAATGACGATATCTCTGTAAGGGACATCAGCTCGTTCCCCGGCCCCACAGACACCATTGACCACAACCCCACACGTGAGAGGAACGCTGGGACGTTTGTCCCATGGTCACCCTTGCGTGGGAGGACACACAAGATCAGTGTGTGACCCTACATCTGAAATTCCCATCCCCAGAGAGCCTCACGGAAGGAAAGAGAGAAGGATAACAGTGACACAGACAAGTGGAGAAGCAAGGGCAAATGCAGCAAGGGTCCAGGTGAGAGTGGCAAGGGCAGAGGCAGCTGCTCCCTCAGGACAGCGTTACCCTTACCCAGCTGGGCACGCCACCTCCCAGGCACCAGCACTGCTGGGCCGTTGCTCTCAGCCCCCGCGCTCTGCAGAGGGCACTGGGCGTGTGGCTGGAGAGCTGCACCATGGCTCTGCTGGAGCTCCGGCTGTGGAGGAGGTGGTTCATGTCTTGGGCCCCACAGCCCTGAGGGCAGGGGCTTTTCTGGGTGGGAGAGTAAGCAAAGGGGGCTTGCTCAGAGGAAGACTTTGGCCTTGTAAGGGGACTTTCAGTGGGGGCAGCAAAGCTCAGCACAGCTGGTCTTCTAGGAAACCATATTTCAAGTATGGGATTGTCCATACCAACTCTCCAGAAAACAAGCAGACGTCTCTGGAGAGCAGCTTGGCCAAACAGAAAAGTCATGGGAAACTCCACAGAAAAAAGGAGCATCTAGGAGGTGGGTGCAGGGACTTGAAACAAAGGAGGAATTCAGAAATACCTTTGGTTTTAGAGCCAAAAAAGCATTGAAGATAATGTGCGGCCACTGCTGAATTCAGAAAGAGTAAGTGTAGATAGGTCTGACAACACTGTGTGCTCTTGGCCTTTGTCTTCACCACCAGGATCTCCCAGGTCCTTGTGCTTAATATGCAGAACCCCAGGTGAAAAACCAGCATGGCCGGAGATCAAGTCAAGGGCTGCATAGGTAAGGTCAGCCCTTAGTAGTCCATGGGACCAGACGGGATGTATCCAAGGGTTTTGATACACCAGGCCGATGTCAGAGCAGAGCTGCTCCAATATGTTTTGGAAGGTCATTGTAACTGGAGAAAGCAAGAGCAAATCTTGCATATATCTTCTAAAAATAGCCAAGGACTGAACAGGGAAATTATTGGCTGCAGTGACAGAGGCCAGGGCTTGTGTGGCTGGGAAGAAGCTCTGTGGAAAAGGCCAAGAGCATCCTGGGGGCTGCATGAGTAGGAGTGCAACCAGGGGAAGTCACTATCCCCGTCTGATCAGCACTTCTAACATGACATCCAGATACTTCCCCCGATTTCAATGCCCCTGCAATGAGAGTGAGGCATTGACAAACTGGAGCCAGTTCAGTGGAGGACCACCAAGGCAGCAATCCTTCAAGAGTCAGTGTGATTGCTCTAAGAATATCAGTATCTATGGAAAAGAAAAAAAAATACAAAAATGGAAAAAAAAAAAAAAAGACTTGATCTGCTTAAATATAATCACCTGAAGTGTAGCAGATGGGCTGAGGCCAACTGTATGAGGTTCAACAAGGCAGAGTGCCAGGTCCTGCATTAGGTCTCAGCAATCCCATGCAGCACTACAGGCTTGGGGAAGAGTGGCTGGAAAGCTGCCTGGCAGAAAAGGACCTGGGGGTGTTGGTTGACAGCTGGCTGAATATGAGCCGGCTGCAACTCCCATTGTAGATGTAGACAGCATTTCAGATACCATTTCTCCAGTGGTGTCTGTATCTGCATCAGCAATGGGACCTGCACCTTCCATAGCATCTCCATCCACATTTGTGTCTGAAATTGTATTTGCATTTGCAATGACATGTCCAGTCACATCTGCATCTACAATGGTATCTGCCTGTGCAACGGTGTCTGCATCTGCAATAGCACTGGCAATGTTATCCGCAACGGTATCTACATCTTCAGTGGTGTCTGTGATGGAGAGTTGCAGACAACAGTACGGTTGCAAACAAAGGATTCCAGATGCAGATACATTTGCAGATGGTATCACAGGTTAAAATACCATTGCAGACACCATTTCAGCTGCACATATGTCAGCAAATGGGTGATTCAGATCACTTAAAGAACCACTGTCAAAGGTGTTAGCAAAGTGGTTCTAATATGATAATTTAAAAGTGCAACTTAACGAAGTTTGGTGGCAAGGTTCACTCTCTGAATTACTGCCTGGAAAAACATACAAAAGAAAATCGAATTACAGACGATTCACAGAGGGTCCTAGGACACAAAGTGTAAAGAAGACCCCATGGAGTCACAAGGTTCAGAAAGAACCCCCTTGCTTTCTCAACTCCTTCTCAGAGAGGAGTCGAGGTGGGGCAAGATCAAGACTTAGTCCCAGACTTGGTCAACAGTTTACATCTAAAGGGTTGTATATGTTTCATTTTTATTAATTCAGCATGTAATCAGAGTTACCAAGGCAAATCAAAGTTATATCATCATACTACAGGGTTATGCACACTATCGGTCGCTTACAAAAGATCTGCCCTTGGTAAAAGATCCCTCTGCCTTGAGGAACAGCCTTGAGAGGCGTCCCAGCTCAAGAGGAGAGCAATGCCATGCAGCCACGCTGCCTCGCAGGGAGAGCTCAAAGAAGGCTCACTCAGGCTGTCATATTTATGAAATAAAGCAGTTGGCTTGTAGTCAAATGACATGCCATGGGAAAGGTATACAAGGTACTCCTTGTACCCACAATGTTCTTTCATAAATGAGTGTTGGCAAAGGCACCAGCTATTCCTGTGTTAATTGCACCATTGGTGATCCAAGGCCATGGGCCTCCACGCTCACTCTGCTGCTTTGTGGGTTTTCAGAGAACAGGTTGAAACTAGAGGACTTCTTGGCCCGGCTATGGATCAAGCCGTTACCTCCTTTGGATCCTCTACCAAACTAATGCTAGTTTGGTCAAGGGGTCGAGTGCATCCGTCACCCTCCACCCCATGACTACAGTCAGTCGGCTTTATCCACTTGTAGAGTGGTAGTACAGTTACCTCTCGCCTCTATGTCATTAATGTGTGGTGTATTGCAGATCAGTTGTAAGAGTCAAATTATTTGATAAGCTTTTTAGTTTAAATGTCATAGCTAATGCTACTTATATACCTTTTCACATGCAAAATCTGTTGTTTGTATATGTTTTGCATTCTGGATTGATGTAATTTATTTAATCCTTTTATTTCATGCCAAACTTGGATATATAGAATGTTTATAAGCAATAAACAGAATAAGGCCAAAACTAACAAAGCTACAATTGTGGGCATCATCACATTCAAGAGTCCTTTTGCTGTTGGTGACTATCCAAAACCAATTTCCTACCAGTGATGTTCTCTGTCTTTCTTCACTTTCCAGGATACGGTGTATCTTCTCTGCATTACAATGGATTGTAATCAGCGTTCTTTGTCCCTTGTTCTGAATTCTTTGTAGCAATTGACACAGGTCACCATGTTGCAACAGTTTTCTCACCAATGAGAGATTCATTCCAGTGGGGTTAGGCAATAATTCTTGATGCAATGTATAGTTAGATTGTAGTAATTGGTAGGTTGTGGCAGGAGCCGAAAAGTTACAGTTGCATCCCACAATCCTGATACAAATAAAGATATTTGAGTGATTATTTGCCTCGGCAGAGGTGTTGCCTATGAAGGTAGAATCGCAAAGGATTCTTACCCAAACATATCCATGCCCAGTATATGTACGTACAGTTTCAGGGGTTTCATTGGGATGCATTTCAAAATGACAACTATTTTGTTCAGTGTCCAGACAAATGTCTTGGGCCTTAATGGTATAACTTTCACAAATAAATCCTTGTTGTCCCCGTACAACACAAGCATCGACATTGACAGTCTGCCATTTGTTCCCATTTTGTTGGGCCCATTCTCTATGTTCTAATGGATAGAGAGCAGTTTTACTATAACATATATCCCCGTGCAATGATTGCGTAGATGGAGCATACCAAAGCACCATGTCAAAACGCAAGTTCGGCTTTACTGTCGGTGGGGTCATAGTCGACTAGAAACCACCAGGATTGGAACTCCCTTTCAAATTCCATTTGAATTTCAGTGGGTATGGTGCCCTCTTCACCTTCTCTTACATTCACTGCCACAGTAGATTATACTCACAATTGGGCTTGAATACAACTAAGAGTGAGAGAGACATTACTTTGGTCACACTCAGAGCATTCACAATTAGTTGGTGGTCCTTTTCATTAATGTTTTTCTCATTGGGGTAATATATCAGAAAAGAGCCACCAGTTAGTTCCCAGTGCTCATAGGGAAGATTGCGATGGACATTCTAATTTGTATAAATGGCTTATTTCTGAGTTTATTTTGGTTGCTAAAACTTCAACGTCCATGCTATTTAATGCCCCTAATCCTGTTCCTTGGATACCAGTCACATCTCTTCTTGATCGTTTTGGAGAGGTGAGGGTTGGTCCATGCAATCACGCTAACCATCCTGCATAGGATGTACTTAAACATAGTGAGCACATAGGTTTAATTGCAGAGATATTAACCTGCATTGATATTTCCACTTGTTTGAGGGACCATGCCTGGTTAAACACTATTTGTTGTTTACCTGTATTTTTGATCACATATGGTCCCATTTCAAAAGTTTGCTGGGACAGTTTCCTTGACCCCTGTAGTCACTGTGGACATTAAGTGAGGAGTGGGAGATAATGTCGTGCTAGGCTCAAGCATGTCTATTTTAAATCTAAATGAGAGTCCCAGGTTACCGCGAGCCCACATGCAAATTGCAGTAACAGGTTGTACTAAGGTAAAGCTGTGCTGACAGCTCCATTTACTTTCAGTGGCACAAAGTGTTGTATCCCAGTCTGCTATTGGGTTTGAAGTAAGGTTGTATACAGAAATCTCATGTGCCTTTTCGTGGGTGGACCCATTGATCATCCGGCACCCTGTTTTAATTTCTTCCCCTACCGTTCCCCAAAGTAGGAAAACTTTGCCACAAGCTTCCTCTTTGTAGCAGCTCCACTCATTCTTTACATGTACTTTATTTCCACGCATGACCACGGTGGAAAGATTTACATTTCCCCTGGCAGAGAGAGTTCCCATGGTTCTGGCACACTGTGAGCTTGAGGCCGTGGCCATTCCAGGGTTTTCTCAGTAAGACTCCTTAGTAAACCTAGTGATTTTGAGGGATATTGTTCCTACTATTATGTTGCATCCCTCTAGAGTGTTCCTTGACTATGTCATGTGTTGAGCAGTGAATCACGTTACAGCATTTTCTATATGGCCTGTAAGAGTTATTGTAAGTAATCATACTATATACGTATCCCTCAGTAACGGGCGGTTGTGTTTTACTGGTCACATTTATATTATTGTCTGTTAATAACAGAACAGGTGGTGTATCTGCATTGACACAATTGTGGCTGATTCCTTGACTGCCAATCAAGTTGAGACAGGTGGGCATTCCCAGGGAAACAAGTATCATTATAACCGCCAAGAGCAGTAGGATGATACATCTTCCTTTCAGCTTGGAGGAAGCTGCATGACAAAAAGCTAAATTAGACTGGTCCTGGTGGAGTTTTCCGGACCCGTTACCCCATAACAAAGATGGAAATATCCACCGTGCACTACTTCTGTGTTTTGCACCCCTGCTATTGGTATCTTCCCAGGAGACTGTGCCACGAGGTTTCATTACAGTCATGGGCACAGTACTGATGGAGGGTAGATTGACCATCACATGTTGTCCCGGCTGTAATATTTTTGGATGTTCCCTTGTCCCAGAAGGTGGAGAGCTAAGCTGATGCTGGGCTTATGGGGGTCCCAGTGGGCCCATACCCATAATTCACCCTGTACAGGACATTCTGCCTCCTGCGCAGCCTTGCCTGTGTCTAAGAGTACAGCAAGAAGTTCTCAAGAAAACATTGTTTCTGTTTGACTGTAGAGATGACAAATAGAGTTGTTTCCCTGTAAGAAAATCTTATAGTAGCTTGAATGACCAAAACAGGACACTGCCTTCTATGGATGGGCTCTGCATGGTTTGTGCAGTCAGATCGAAGGCCCATTCAATGCTACACCACCTGGGGTTCCCACCATCTAGGGGACACAAGATTAGCTCTATGATACTCTCCTTATAGTGCTGATCTAATGAACAGCATTTTAAATGATACTTTACAGAGTCTGAGTGCCTTTCCTACTGGGGTCATAAGAGGCCAGCACCTCCTGGGGAAAAAACACTCTGGCAGCATCCTTGGATACAACCCCTCCAGTCCCGTGGACTGGTATGGGTGTAGTTTGCTCAGGTAACCACTGCCTTGATCCCCATCCACTCCTGGTTGTTCTCCTCCAGAGTCCTGCCTCAAAGCACAAAGGCCTGGGAGACCTTGCTGGTTGTAGTCCAGGCTGACACATGGAGGATCTCAGATCTACCTATGCCTACTCTTACTGATTCAGCAGTGGTCACACAGCATCTCTGATTCTTCTTTAGCAGTTCCTGAAGTACCAAAAGCTCATCTTGTTGCCTTTGAATTCCTTTTTGAGTTTCTGTTGAGTTTTGATATGGACCATTGCTGTGCTTGGAGGATGCTGACCTTGAAGACAAGACGTATCCAGGTGCATTGTGAAAATGATTGGTCTTTTCCTTGATGGTATCATCAAGGAAGTGAGTAAAGATCCCAGTGTGATTGAACACAAATAATTTTGGCCTTTATTTGGGCATCAGCTGTCATTTCAGTTGGACAAAGGTATTTCCCACCAGAATCGTATATAATTCCCAAGACGTTACCCTGTCCTTTGAACTTCTCCATTACAGAGTTATCTGTGTGTATCTTTGACCACTTCTGGAAACTCCAATGTCACCAGGTGTTTGCATCTGAACACCTCACTCCTGGCCTCCATCTCCAGTAATTAGCATGGGAGCTTCAGAAAGGTCACCTGCAGGTGCTTATTTTGTGCTCACCTGAAGTGAGGAAGGAAGAATCCCACCTCCTGTGTGTTTGTAGAAGACATGGGGGGAGGCCCAGGAGTACAAACACAGGATGAGATGCGTTCATTAACTCAGATGAATCCCTTCCCACAGCAGGGGTAAAAGACATCCCTGCCTGTCAATTTCTGGGTGTTGTCTCTAATAATAAGACAAAAAATGTGATATTTAGATGTACTTTTGACTCGGAGAGGAGAATTACACTTCTGGCAAGAAGTATCTCTCCCCAGCTGAGGGAGGGAACGTGGGTGATTGCTTCAGCCTGTCTCCCAGCAGGTTCCCCTGAAGCCCCAGGGACAGCTGGAGGGAGCCCAGAGGGGGCAGAGCAAGTGCTGCCTTGGGCTGGTCCTCTGCTGCTGAGCTGGGCCGGGCTGCTGGGCCGGAGGGAGCTCCTGGCAAGCGGGCAGCGCTGCAGAGAGACAGCTCTGCCCAGGAGCAGCTCCTCTGCACAGCGCAGCAGGGCTGAGGGCACTGCCCGCAGGCAGCAAGGGGAGAGGCGGGAGGTAAGAGAGAGGTTGAAGGCAGTGTGGGGTGGGAGGACAGAGGAGAGCTTACTCGGAGAAACACCTTCACAGCCCTGAACAGGGTAAGTCTCTGGCTGCAGGGACACACGGTTGCAGTTGCTGGAATGATCTCCTAAAGCTGGCACATCCCACAGCCTATGGGATGTGTCAGGAGGACTCTCACCGTGACTCCAGTGTAGAGCAGCAGGATGTGCTTTGGCGCAGGACTTCCCTGCTGCACCGTCAGAGGGACAGGGCATGTCAGCTGACTTCACCCGGGGATGGCTGCAGAGTGTGACGCTGGGTGCGCACCCAGAGGTGCCCAGGGCCGTCCTTCCAAGCGGGCACATGGTGCCTTGCGACTCAGGGGGCTGCGTGCCGCGGCAGGGTCTTTGTCTGCTGCCATGGTCAGCACTCAGCCTGCCCCGGGAGCTCCTAATGGCAGGGCAAGGAAAAGCTGTGCATGGAAGAAGCAACTCCCAGCAGGAGAGGGTCCTTCTGCTCTCAAGAAGGTGCTGCTTTGGTCAGGGCTGGTCACAGCTCCAGGTCACCCCAGGCTATTTCTGAGGGACTTTTCAAGGGGAAGGTGAAGGCAGGGGTTACTAAAAAGATAAGGAGCTTTTGGGAGTCTGTGCTTTCAGTTTCCTCCTCTTGTGGAATTTGAGAGGAGAAACAGAAAAGGAACTCTCATGCTTGAACAAGTCACTGAGACTCCTGAGCTGGAACCATGAGATATCAAATCTGACAGAAACCTGGCAAAGTGTCTTCAGCAACTCCTCTGCCTGTGGACAGCACCAGCATCACCTTTGCTGCACCCATCAGGTAGTTTTGAGCTTTTGAAGCTCCAAACAGGTCCGTGAGCCCGGCCAGTGCCCTGCAAACAGGCAGGTTTCTGGAGGGCCAAGGTGAGCGCACAGAGGTCGGGATGGGGTTTGTGAGAGCTGAAAGAGAAAGGACATGGAAACACCTTGCAGGAGGGGAATCGGCAGGCAGAATGCATGTCATCAGGGAATGAGAGGAAACTGAAAGCAGAAATGTTTTGGGAGGGAGAAACCTCGGTGTGATGCCTTCCTCTGAGCAAGCCCCCTTTGCCTACCCTCCCACCCAGAAAAGCCCCTGCCCTCAGGGCTGTGGGGCCAAGACATGAACCACCTCCTCCACAGCCGGAGCTCCAGCAGAGCCATGGTGCAGCTCTCCAGCCACACGCCCAGTGCCCTCTGCAGAGCGCGGGGGCTGAGAGCAACGGCCCAGCAGTGCTGGTGCCTGGGAGGTGGCGTGCCCAGCTGGGTAAGGGTAACGCTGTCCTGAGGGAGCAGCTGCCTCTGCCCTTGCCACTCTCACCTGGACCCTTGCTGCATTTGCCCTTGCTTCTCCACTTGTCTGTGTCACTGTTATCCTTCTCTCTTTCCTTCCGTGAGGCTCTCTGGGGATGGGAATTTCAGATGTAGGGTCACACACTGATCTTGTGTGTCCTCCCACGCAAGGGTGACCATGGGACAAAAGTCCCAGCGTTCCTCTCACGTGTGGGGTTGTGGTCAATGGTGTCTGTGGGGCCGGGGAACGAGCTGATGTCCCTTACAGAGATATCGTCATTAGGACACTTGGACATCTCCTCAGAGTGGCCCCCCAAGCTGTCCATTGCCCTGCAGGATGCAAACCTTTCCCACAGAAGCTTTGTGTTATCTGAAAGCCCCGTGGCGAAGCGCAGAGATGCAATGGCTGAGGAAATGGTCTTGGGGGGTGTGTGTGTGAAATGAGCCATGTGTGTCCTTGGCTAGAAGCAGGGTTCTGAGAGCTATAGAAAGGGGAGACATTTTGTTAGTCTGCAGTAGACCCCTCTGTTCTCAGTAACGTCGGGTGACTTTTCAGGGTAGTGTGGGAGTATGATCACGCTCCATCTCTGAAAGGTGCGAGCACAGGGAGCCTGGGAACCAGGTGGAGGGACATACCAGCTCTCCACACGCTGCCCCAACCCACAGGCAACCCTCTTGCCTGACAGGGCTCGTTCTCTTCTCCCTGGGTTCAGCAGAAATGCTGAGGGTTTCTGAGATCCAAGAAAACTGCCCAGGGCAGATGGGGGGGAAGCCGTAAAGAACCCTTAAACTGCCCTTACCATCCCAGTTCCTTAGCACTGGGAGGACAGATGCTGACAAGGCCTTGTGCGTTAGCAGTGGTTCCATCTGACAAAGTTGAAGAGCAGGACTGGCCCCTGCCCCATATTCCCATGAACCCACTGTTGCAGAGCAGGGCTGATTTTCCAAGAGCCCATGGAGAGAGGCCCTGCTCTTCCTTGCACACTTGGCCAGCACCAGCCAGGGCTCCAGCCACAGAGCTGAAGGAAGCTCTCCTAGAAAAGGAAAAGTGTGTCTCTGTGTGACAGGGGGAGGGTCTATGAGAAATGGTTTTGATTTTGCACACAGAAGTCTCCCCTAACTTGTCACTGTCTTTTTCTCCTACAACAGTGCTCCATGCCCAAAAGAAGCAAATGTCCAACAGCAGCTTCATCACTGGGTTCCTCCTTTTGGCATTGGCAGACACGAGGGAGCTGCAGCTCATGCGCTTCTGGCTCTTCCTGGCCGTCTACCTGGCTGCCCTCCTGGCAAACGGCCTCATCATCACCGCCATAGCCTGCGACAACCACCTCCACACCCCCATGTACTTCTTCCTCCTCAACCTCTCTTTTCTTGATCTTGGCTCCATGTCCACCACTCTCCCCAAAGCCATGGTCAATTCCCTCTGGGACACCAGGGACATCACCTACTTGGGATGTTCTTCACAGGTCTTCCTGTTTGTCTTTTTCATTTCAGCAGAGTTTTATCTTCTCACCGTGATGGCTTACGACCGCTACGTTGCCATCTGCCAATCCCTGCACTACGGGACCCTGCTGGGCAGCAGAGCTTGTGTCCGCATGGCAGCAGCTGCCTGGGGCAGTGGCTTTCTCAATGCTGTGCTGCACACAGTCAACACATTTTCCATACCACTCTGCCAAGGCAATGCCATCAACCAGTTCTTCTGTGAAATCCCCCACATCCTCATGCTTTCCTGCTCACATTCCTACCTCAGGGAAGCTGGGGTTCTCCTGGTTAGTCTTTTAGTTGCATTTGTGTGTTTTGTGTTCATTGTGCTGTCCTATGTGCAGATCTTCAGGGCCGTGCTGAGGATCCCCTCTGAGCAGGGACAGCACAAAGCCTTTTCCACGTGCCTCCCTCACCTGGCCGTCGTCTCCCTGTTTATCAGCACTGCCATGTTTGCCTACCTGAAGCCCCCCTCCGTCTTCTCCCCATCCCTTGACCTGGTGGTTGCAGTGCTGTACTCAGTGGTGCCTCCAGCATTGAACCCCCTCATCTACAGCATGAGGAACCAGGAGCTCACAGGTGCGGTGTGGAAACTGATGACTGGCAGGATTTTTCAAGTAATAATCTCTCCATTTTCTTACACATATCACTCGTAATGTAACCCATCACTGGCCCAGACAGCCTTCTTTAGATGGTGGTGGTGTAGGGTTTTTGCTGTGTTTTACTTCTTACAATACTTTGTCATTCTTTATCCCACTTCTAACTTGGCATCTACCTGCCTAGTGTTACCCACAGACTGTGCATGAGAGAGCCATGTTCTCTCTGCTTTAAAAAATAATAAAGGATCCTGCGGTGAACTGTTTCTCTGAGATCCTTCCTCTGAGACCTCCCTGGTGCTGCAGTGGCACTGCCTGTTTGCAGAAGTGGAGGGGAAAGCCGTTCCATCACAGCAGCGCTGCCAAAGACCGTCAGCACTGGGAACTGATGGTGAAGGAAGGATTGCTCTTGCAGCTTGGTGACAGTAATGCTGTGTGGCAGTTCTGTGACAGCAGGCAGGGACACGCAATGTGCGCTTGTGTGAGAGAGCTGGCCTCCATAACAGTGTTTCCATCCTACAAGGGGATCTCCTGAGCGTAGTGCCTGAGGAGGAGGAAGAATGCAAAGCACCAATATAGGTTAGGGGCGGACCTGCTGGGAAGTAGTTCTGAGGAGAAGGATCTGGGGGTCCCGGTAGATAGTAAATTATCCATGACCCAGCAATGTGCCCTTGTTGCCAAAAAGGCCAATGGAATCCTGGGCTGCATAGGGAAGAGTGCGGCCAGTAAGGTCGAAGGAGGTCATTCTCCCCCTCTACTTTTCACTGGTGAGGCCACAACTGGAATACTGCTTCCAGTTTTGGGCTCCCCAGTTCAAGAGGGACAGGGAACTGCTGGAGAGAGTCCAACAAAGGGCAACTAAGATGATTAAGGGATCGGAGCATCTCCCTTATGAGGAAAGGCTGAGAGAGCTGGGACTCTTTAGCCTGGAGAAGAGAAGGCTGAGGGGAGACCTTATTATGGCATACAAGTATCTAAAGGGTGGGTTGAAGGAGGATGGAGCCAGGCTCTTTTCAATGGTTCCCAGCGACAGGACGAGGGGCAATGGGCACAAGTTAGAACATAGGAAGTTCCGTTCAAATACACGGAAAAACTTCTTTACGGTGAGGGTGACAGAGCACTGGCACAGGCTGCCCAGGGAGGTTGTGGCGTCCCCTTCTCTGGAGATTTTCAAGACGTTCCTGGATGCAGTCCTGAGTAATGTGCTCTGGGCAATCCTGCTTTAGCAGGAGAGTTGGACTAGATGATCTCTCGAGGTCCCTTCCAACTCTGAAAACTCCGTGATTCCGTGATTCCGTGAAGGCTTAGGCCTTCTTTCAGAGTTGCTGTCAAGAACATGCCCAAGAAAGTGCCAGGAGAAAAATCTGCAGTGAATAGCTGAACTCTGTGAGTGTGCAGTGGGGGCATGTGGACGTGTCGTTGCACTGCCAGGCCTTCTGGAACAGAGAGGAAGGCCTAGCGGAAGAGGCTTTGCTCTGTGCCCATGGTCGCTGGACACCCCAAGGAAGCTGCCCCAAGGCCACCATCACAGACCAAACAAGAACAACCCCCATTACCAGCACTGGCCTCTCACCCCAGAGCACACAGGTAGGTTGTCCCTCCAGAGAGGGACACCAAATGACTAGGACAGAAGTCCATGTTTCCATTGTACAGATGTAAGATCATGGAGCAGAATCTCCTTGAAAAGAGGTTGAAACATATGGAAAACAGAGGGATGATGATTAGAGAGGCAACATGGTTTCACCAAGGACAAATCGTGCCTGACTCAAATAGTGGCCTTCTCTAATGCAGTAACAGGTTCAGTGGACATGGGGACAGCTACGGATGTCTTTTACTAAGAGTCTGGTAAGACCATTCAGACAGTCTCCCCCACCATTCTTGCCACGAAATTGGAGAGGTACGGGGTTTATGGATGGACAGGTAGATGGCTAAGGAATTGGCTGAATGGCCATGTGCAAAGAGTTGCAGTGACTGACTCCATGTCCAAGTGAAAGCCAGTAACGAGTGGTGTCCCTCAAGGGTCCATACTGGGACAAAAACTATATAATATCTTCTTCGATGACACAGAGAGTGGGATCGAGTGCGCCCTCAGCAAGTTTGCAGAGGAGACCAACCTGGGCGGTGCAGCTGATTCTCTAGAGGGAAGGGTTGTAATTCTGAGAGAGACCTTGACAGGCTTGAGGAGTGGGTCTGTGCAAACCTCAAGAAGTTCAATAAGGTCAAGTGCAGGGTGTTGCACCTGGGTTGGGGCAATCCCTGATCTCAATACAGCCTGGGGGATGAATGAATTGAAAGCAGCCCTGCTGAGAAGGACTCGGGGATACTGGTGGACAAAAAATCGGATATGAACTTGCAATGTGCACTTGCATCCCAGAAAGCCACGCATATCCAGGGCTGCATCAAAAGAAGCGTGGCCAGCAGGTCAAGGGAGGGGATTCTGGCCCTCTACTTTGGTCTCCTGAGGCTTCACCTGGAGCATTGCATCCAGCTCTGGGGCCCTCAGCACCAGGAAGACATGGGCCTGTTAGAGCGGGTGCAGAGGAGGGCCTTGAAAATGACCTGAGGGCTGGGACAGCTCTGCTACAAAGAAAGGCTGAGAGAGTTGGGGTTGTTGAGCCTGGACAAGAGAAGGCTCCGGGGGGACCTTATTGGAGCCTTTCCATATATGAAGAGAGCTTATAAGAAAAATGGAGAGAGATTTTTGTCAGCGCCTGTAGTGAGAGGACAAGGGGCATTGGACCTTTCTGTGAGTCTAGGAAATGAGACATCATGTACATGCGGTGAGATGAACATGAGTGAGAACAAATGCTGTCAAGTATTTCTGGGGTGCCTTGAAGGCTCATGGGAACGACTGTGTCTTGAGGTCGCTTCATGCTGAGAGTACCTTTCAGTGGGACACCACCTGAATGCAGCATGGGATGTGGTTGCGTGAACTGAGGTCCCTATGTCCATTCCTCATGCCTTGGGGCACCTCAGCTAAGTGCTGAGCAGGGCAATGGAGTGCAGGGCTGAGGTGCCTCCCAACTTCTGGGAGTGGCAACAGGAGGCCAGAGAGACACTGGGAGAGCCGACTGAATATGTCCGTGTCCCCAAATCACCAAGAAGGCCAGTAGCATCCTGGCCTGTATCAGGAATATTATGGCAAGCAGGACTAGGGAAGTGATTTTCCCAATCGACGTGACACTAGTGAGGCCCCACCCCAAATACTGTGTTCATTTTTAGGCCCCTCACTACAAGAAAGTGATTGAGGCTCCAGAGAATATCAACAAAGCTGGTGAGGGCTCTAGAGAACAAGTCTTATGAGAGTGGCTGAGGGACCTGGGGTATTTGGCCTGGAGAAGAGGAGGCTGAGGGGAGACCTTATGACTCTCTACAGCTCCCTGAAAGGAGGTTGTAGAGAGGGGGCGGTTGGTCTCTTCTAGCGAGTAACAAGCAATAACACAAGAGGAACCGGCCTCAAGTTGCACCAGGGGAGATTTAGATTGGGTATTAGGAAAGATTTCTCCACAGAAAGGGTTATGAAACATTGGAGCAGACTGCCAAGGGAAGTGGTTGAATCACCACCCCTGGAGGTGTTTAAAAGGTAGGAAGATGTGGTGCTGAGGGACATGTTTTAGTGGGGGTTAGGTTAACAGTTTGACTCGATGGTCCTTTCCAACCTAGATGATTCTATGTTTCAATATACACATCAACTCTTATGAGCGTGGATGTTCTTATACTGTACTGGACCTAATACTTGTCTTTGTGCAAAGACACCTTTAGTCCCAGTAGCTAAAACTTCGGGTGTAGGTGTGTGTGCGACTCCTCAAGTGGTGGGTGTTTGTATGTTTGTGCTTACAAGTATATGTATTGATTTAAGATACCTTATAGTAAGTTAATGTGAATCATACCATTCTTGAATCTGTAACTAAGTCACTGTTCAGTTATTTTGTTACATCATCTTGTAGATCCTTAAATCGGTTAATAAATTTTGAATTGCTACTAAATCAAAACCGTGTCAAATATTTCCATCTGCGCCTGTCCTGGTTTGAGGTAAAACGGGACCAATTTTCAGTTCAGTAACTTCACTTTTTAGCTGAGCCTCTTCTAACTACTGAAATTAACAGCATATAGTGCAGAAACTATTTGCTGCCAGAATGATAAGACCTATGTTTATAGTTATTCCAAGGGATGGTATGCAGAGAGGCTCTTGCTTACACTTGTTACTATAACAACGAAGGTCAGCTAACTTTGGTATTTGTTCTGTTGGGGGGGGTGGAAGGGGAAAAGCACAGTGGGGTCACAACTGTGTGGAGGAGCAGACAGGACAGGTGACCCAAATCTGACCAAGAGGGTATTCCATCCCATCTTCCTCATGCTCAGTCTCAAAGCTGAGGGATTAAAGGGTCAGCCCTCTTTCTTCAACGGCAGGCATCCGAGGAGGACACTGCCTGTTCATCTGCCTTTGATGCTGATCCTGTACCCAGATCCAGAATCCATTAATTATTGAATGAGGTAAACCTGGATGGGTTTTAAATTTGGCAAAGCCAAATGGAAACATTGCCTCAAAAGAAAAAAAAACCAAAAGGTAGTGTGGATGCTCAAATCATTACCTGCTTGGTAGTAACGGAAAGCATTTGAATGCAAATTTGCTTGTAATCTCACTTAATCTCAACGTTTCTCATGTTGACAAGAGAAAAGGGCAGATGGAAAAGCGTTTCTTAAAGGGGAATCCCTTTATCTGTCACTGAGTCGTGTGCTGACAGAGACCAACCCGAGCCACCATAGTCATGCTGGCACCCAGCCAACCACGCTGGGATGACCCCCTCACAGAGAATCTACAGCGGGACACACAAGAGGAAGAGAAAAAGAAGGAGGACAAACAGGAGGAACTGGTGGATGGCAAAGGAGGAAGAGGAAGTGGATGAAGAGGATGAGGAACACAGAATGAGAATGAGAACAAGGAGGAAGAAGAGAAAGAAAAGAAGGAAGACAGAACATGAGGAGGAGCAAGAGGAGGAGAAGAGGTGGAGGAGGAACACAAGGAACTGTCAGAAGAGGAACAAGCAGCACAGCACTAGGAGCAGGAGGGAAAAGAGGAAGAGAAGATGGAGGAGAAGGAGGAGGAACAGAAGGAAGAGCAACAAGAGACACAACAGGAAGAAGAGGAAAATGTGGGAAAGAAGAGAAAAAAAGAGGAGGAAGGGGAGCAGGACGAGAAGGAGGAGGTAGAGGGGCAGGAGGAGGAGAAGGTGGCAGGAAGAGCAGAAGGAGCAAGGAAAAGGAGAATGAAGAGGAATGGGAAGAGGAGGAGGAGGAGGAAGACAAAGAGAAGGAAGAGGAGGATGACATCCAGGATGAAGAGGAACAGAAAAAAGAGAAGGCAGTGGAGGAGGTGCAGGAAAAAGAGGGGAAGAAAGAGGAGGAGAAGCAAGAAGAGGATGAACAAGAGGATGAATAGGAGAAGGACAACTAACAGGAGAAGGAGGGTTAGGATGAAGTTGTGGAGGCGGAGTGGAGAAAGGGGGAGGAAGAGGAGGAGAAGGAGGATGACTACAGCAACGACAAACAGGAGGAAAGACAGAAGGAGAAGAAGGGTAAAAGAATGACAGCGAGGAGGAGTAGGAACAGGAGGAAGATGATCAGGCAAAGGAAGCGGGGGAGGAAGAGGACGAAGTATTGCGGGCTGAGCGTTCCAAGGCACACCTACAGCAATGTACAATGAGAAATTACAAATAAATGTCCTTGGGAACGTGCCCCATGGGCACCTTTTTTGCTTTTTCCCCTTCCAGGTGACGCTGGTCAAGGCCCTGGCACCCGCAGCCATTGGCTGTACAGCTCCCCTGACGCTGGATATCTCCCACACCTTTAGTAAAACAACGCAGCCCCAAGATTTTGTCTGTCCACCGGGAGCAGGGGGAGGAAGGTGTGCATGTGGGTGAGGACCATCTGCTTTATCCTTTTAACTGTGATCCCTCAGCAGAAACACTGAAATATTCAGAGTAGAGCACCCCATTGAAATCAAAGGGTAAGCGGCCAAGAAGGCTCCAAGCGCACATTTTCAGCTCTCTGTCCCTCTGCCATCCCCTCCAGCCACTCTGCCGTCCCGTCCCAGCCTTCTCTGCCGCTCTCTCCCTCTCTCCTGCTCCTCCTCTCGGCCCCACAGGGGCTCCAGGGCCTGGCCCTGTGCTGGGGCAGCCCCAGGGAAGTGTCTGTGGTTGGGGGGGGGCGGGGCCGCTGGGCCTACAGGGGCGGAGGGCAGGAAGGTGTGCCCCGCAGCACGCTGGGAGCTGTAGTCCCAGGGCATGCTGGGAGCTGTAGTCCCGTGGCCCAGGGTGGCCCGGCGGCCATGTTGGGTCTGGAGCTGCAGTCTGGGCTCCAGCTGCAACCGGCTGAGGGGAGGGCCGGGGCTGCCCCTGAGGCGAGGACAGGCGAGTGGCTGGAGCTAGAGGAGAGGAAGGCCGGAAGGGACAGACAGGCAGACAGAGAGAAGGGCCCGAACTCAAAAATTTCCTGGCAGTGCAGAGAGCGGGAGCTGCGCCGAGCCCCGGGCCCTTGGGGCCGTGTTGCCCCTCTTCTGCCTCCCAGGCCTTGCCTGCAGCCCCCGTCTAGAGCGGGGGTTCGAGTCCCCTTTGGGGGTTCGAGTCCTCCTTGGGTTTTTAGGCAACACTGAATAAGGGAATTGTTTTTCGGTACAGCCATGGGTGCTGCTGTTTCTCAGGTGACAGCCGCATCGTAAAGACTTGAATAAATTTGGAGGAGAGCCCATGACTAAAGATAAATTCAAGTGATATTGTAATCAATGGTGGCCACAATATGGATTGGAGGATTGTAAAAAATGGCCAGAAAATGGGTCTTTCAAATGTAATACTGCATTGCAATTAATGTTGTTTTGTCGCCCAACTGAAAAAGGGAATGAAATACCTTGGGTTTGCTCTGAGAAGTAACTGGGATGTTAGAAAGAAATGTGGTTTAGTGGATACTAAACCTCAGGTTGGGATATATGTTTTGAATAAGAAGGAACAAAAGAATTCTCTTTGTACTGATTGTGGAATGGGAAGAAATGAATCAGGAAATCCGAAGGAGGCTGTGCAATTGTTGGCAGCCTCCCCAAAACAAGCTCATATTGATTATTCAAGTGAGGAGGGTGAAGTATTAATTCCTGTGCCTGGAAGAACTAGAAGACATAAACAGTAATTCAGGCTGTTGGTCCTGATGGCAATCCTGTGTTTGTACACGTACCTTTGACTACTTCGGATTGGTTGAGTTGGAAGCAGGCAGTGGGATCTTATGAGAATAATCCTGAAGGCATGTCGCTGCATGAAGCTTCGTCCAGCTTCACGAGGGCCTGTGGGCAAGCACACAGAGAGCAGGTGAGCGTGGGTGCAGAGGCCACGGCCAGCCTTGTCCTCCCCCACTGCCGCTGGTATCTGTCTTAAGAGGGCTGCCAGAGTGGAAGGGGGCAAAGAAGCGCTACCGGGGGAGGCCGAGCGCTCCACAGGGCCTGTTGGCACTAGAGTGCTAGGGGAGCCAAGCAAAGCGGGCAACCGGCAAGAAAAAGTGTGTCGTCCCCTGAGCTGCTTCATTCTCACACCACACCACACCTCACCACACAGCAGCTTTTCCACCTGAGACTTCAGAAAGGCTCCAATGCAGGTGCGGGGAAACTCCCTGTTGAGCAGTCTCAAAGTCTCCCTGATCATTTGCTCGGCCAGCTTCGTGCATTGCATACGGCAGCAAACCTGCTCAGGAAAAGAGAAACACTCTGATCTGCTCTCGTTGCCCAAGAGACTGCAGGAACGTGTCGGTGGCTGGAGATGCCAGGGATATCCCCTGCAATTGGGGAAGGCATCCAGCTCCATCTCCCAGGAGATCCCTCCAGGACTCCCCGTCTCTTTACCTCCCCTTTGAGGCTGAAGAAGGTGGCCTCGTCAAAGTGGGCTATCACCCTCACTTTCTTCTTTAAGAAGTTCCTCAGGACCTCTGCTTCGTTCAGCTTCACGAGGGCCTGTGCACAAGCACACAGAGAGCAGGTGAGCATGGGTGCAGAGCCCTCAGCCAGCCTTGTCCTCCCCCACTGCCGCTGGCATCTGCCTTAAGAAGGCCTGTTTCTCCCCTGGTGCTGCCCGCTCACACGCTGTCACACCAGCTCAGAGCACAGGCACCAGGGATCCTTCCGACCGCCTCCCTGCTAATGCCCCTCGTGCTAAGGGCACGGTGGCCTGTGTCTCTTGCCGCAGAAGAGGCAAACCGGAGGAAAAAGTCAGGGTCCGACCCCAGCATTGCCCTTCCAAGGCCTTCTTAAGGCATGTCCTATTGCAACGGCAAAGGTGCCCTGCCCAGAGCCAGGCGACCGAGAGGACTCCATGCACAGTGGGGACTGGCAAGCGCGGCAACTCACCGTGTAGCTGTCGGAGACATGCAGGTAGGCAGCCACACACTCCAGAAGATAGTAAAAGGCTCTGGCAGCATCGCCTGTTGCCAGGTAGTGGTGAGCCAAAGGCACAAGCACCGATTCCACGATGGCTTTGCATTCACTTAAGTACGCACTGTGGTGCTTCCCGTCGGTCGTGCTGGGCAGCTCAGTTATCTGTTTGCCCTTTGCCAGAACTCGCTCGGCCACACTAGTTAGAGGAGAGTTCCCAGGGGAAGAAGAGAGCAAAGAAGACACAGGCATCACCTAGGCTGCTCTTTCTCCCCACAGAGACGGCATCCAAAGCCCTTTGTTGCAAGCAGAGCACGAGGCCACGGGCAGGCGTGACTCCTACAGGTGCTCCTTAGGCAGCGGGAGCAAGACCAGCTGGGCTTTCTCTCACCTCCCACAGGCAAACCACCCGACTCCCTGCGGTGGCTTTGCCCCTGCAGATTTTGCAGCGCTACCCTGGAGGAGCTGCTCTCCCTCTCCCCGTGGGCTTGCAAGGACCCTTGCAAGGGTCCTGACACCAGGAGGAAAGGCTTGGGCTGGTTGGAGCACACCATTCACACAGCGGTGACCTCAGCACGAGGTCAGAGACAGCCTCTCTCCAATGCCCCTTCCAGGGTGCGGAACAAGGCACCAGGCACTGCCAGATGCAGCGTGGGACACAAACTTCCCACAGACAGGGAGCCCCCCGGGCCCAGAAATGGCAATGTGGGCTATGTTCCCTGCGATAAGCTTCCATATGGTTTAAAAGAATGATAGTCACCTATGGATTCATAGAGATTTTATTTGAGCTGAATTTTGTGTTAAAGAAATGGAAAGAGTTGAAAATGAACTTCAGGGTGACGTTGCTGATGCTGATTTATCAAAACCTACGTATCTGTAATACTAATGTAGTTTTTCAGGTAATCCAGTGATTTCGGAAAATCCAGAACGTGAGTTAAATTACAGCATGTCGGACTTTTGATACCATGTTAATGAATGGAAGCAGGATATTAAGATTGAATTTGAAAAAGGAAAGGGTGTTTGGATTAGGGAAATGGAAGATTCTGGGGAATGATTCTAAAAATTGGCGTTGGCGTACTGATGAGACCCAGCAACCTGGATTGACTAAGCAAAGAGGACCATGTGATCGATTCTTCTGGGGAATGCAGGTCAGTTCCGTTTGGAAGACTGCAGAACAAGGAGAATGGCACGGTATGCAGTCTCCTCCGTGGTATATTGATTGGCCAGGGAATCAGTCAAAAGAGAATAAGAGAAATTAATTTGCCTTCTAATTTGACGGCAGAAATATACGAGAGGCAATAGAAATAGGACAGTTGAACAAGATCTTGCATGGATTTGGGTTTTCCCTGATGGGAAGTAACCCAGGAAACCTTCTGCTGTTCAAGTAGCATTGTTGATACGCAGGGCATTCCTGTCAAGAGAGGGATGAACTGTAGGACTGGTCAGCAAACCGAGAAAAGCACTTGGAACTGTCAAGATCAGAGGAGAAGTAGGTAAAAGGTAATTTTGGCAGGGGGAGGTCGTGAGCACAGGACTCCTTGAGCGCCTACACAAATGATACCACCTACTCAAAAGAGAACAATGGAAGAAGACAGTGTCTGTGCACTAATTTACATAGGAAGCGAAGAAATCTCAACCAATCATTAAACAGGATGAAAATGCATATGTATTAATTGTTTGAATGTGTAATAATCAATGTATAAAAGTGGAGATTTTTGAAAGTATGATGTGCTCCTGTTTGGACGAGCACCCCATTTCTGTGCTTTAATGGAATAAACTTGGAAATACCTCTGCTCTGGGTGTTACTGGCTTGCACACTGGGTAAAGAACCCAGATTTGGGACCGGGGAGGGAGAAGAGGAGCTTTGGCCTCTGCAGGACGTGGCAGGGCTGGCTGGTAGCCCTCCTCCCCTTCACAGTCCTGCCCTTGGCAGCGCTCATGGTTCTCTGGTAGTCCGCTGCCTGGCCCCCGGAGCCCGCTGATGGGAGCGTGGAGCCCAGTGGAGGGGGGCTGTTTGTGACCCAGGGTTCCCAGCCCGGGGAGATTTCCTTGCCACACGAGAGGTTGCACAGCTCTTGTGCCAATCCCAGGAGGCACAGCACCTCCTGCTGACTGGCTGCCATTGGCCCCAGCCCTGGGAGAGTGGTGGCACTCAGGCACAGCGCTTCGGCACGACCTACAAGGTGGTGATGTAGCTGCGGGAGGCTTGATGTCTGCTCAGCCACGGTCCCTCTGATGGCCTCCGCTCTGGCACCTGGCAGCTGCAGGGCAGCCTGCGTGTATGCCCTGGCCTCCCTTTCCCTTGGGAACCCCCGTCTGCCGCCAGGGATGAGAGGCCTGGCTCCACGTGCTGGAGCTCTGGCACCGCCCAGGGAATGGGGCAGCTTGGGAGCTGCTGTCTCTGCCGGAGACAGGCTCCCCTCCTGGTGGCAGGTACTGTGCGGATGGAGGGCTGGGAGAGCTGGAGGGCTGCGCTGTCAGAGGTGGGGCAGCTGGGGGCTTGGGGAGGGAGCAAGGGAGCAAGAAGGGAGTGAGCTTCATGGGAAGATGGCAACAAGCTGTGTAGCTGCAGAGGGAAGGACCAGGGCTAGCAAAGAGCTCTCTGCGCCGGAGGCAGCTGGTCCCTGATACAGGGGAAGCAGCTGCAAAGCGAGCAAGAGGTCGCTGCCTGAGCCTCCCTGCGGCCCTGTCCTCAGAGGAGTGGGGTGGCGCTGGCCGCCTCCGAGGCAGGGGCTCAGTGCCGAGGAGGGAGCCTGGGTAACGGTAGCAGCTGGGTAGCAGGCGGTGACACACGGAGGATGTCCCTGCCAGCTGATTGTGACACGGGAGGTCAGCTGCTGGGTAAGCGATGACCTAGCCAGGAGGCCACTGCCAGGTGATTGTGACCACCCCCGTGAGGGCCGAGGGCCAGTCGTCCCGCACAAGGGCCCAGGGCTCACTGTGTGGCTCGCACTGTGCAGTGAGGTGCTCGTCCTCCTGCCAGCTGGGCCTGGCCGTCTTCTCTGGAGGAAGCCTGTGTGCCACAGGGCGCTGACGATGGCTTCTGCCTGGGAGAGGACCTACTGCCACTCAGACCTGCAGAAAGCAGCAGCTCTCCTCCCCGCTCTCCTTGGTGACGGCTTCCTTGTGAGAAGTGCCACTCAGACTGTGCACGGAGTGCTGCTCTTTGCGGATATCTCAGGTGGGGTGAGCAGCGAGGAGCAACCACGGACGCACAGGCCCTTTGGAGGCCTGCCCCTGCCCCTCAGACAGAGTGGCCATCTTGTCACTGCTGAAGTCTTCTGCTGGGACGCCCACAGAGCGCATGATGGGTTATCTTGGGCGGTCAACCACTGCTGCCAGCAGCACTGAGCCGGGCATGGGAAGGTGTCACCTACAGGCTCTCGGGCTGGACAGCGTGGAACTGGCTGCCAGGTCCTTTGGCCCACATTGGCGTTTCCTGATTTCTAGGTGTCCCCCTTACAGGTTTCACTGCTTTGACAGAGAAATTCATTGAGAGGAGCGGCGCCCACAGAGGCACTGCTGAGCTGGCGCAAACCCTCAATTCCTACCTGTGTGACATTTTGGAGGGTAAGTGTCATGCTGCAGGACTCTCTGGCGTGGGGCTGTGGGGCGGCTCAGGGAAAGTGCAGGCAGACGGGCTGGGCAGCCCTGTCCTGCCTCCTTGCAAGGGCTGGGGCTTTCTGTGAGGACCAGGGAGAACAGCCAGGGTCTACTGGTGGCTCAGGAGCAGTGCGGGTCCCGTCTGCTCCCCACTGTGGCTGAGGAGGCACCCGCTTTCTCAGCAGCCCCCTCTGTGCCTCTAGCATGAGCAGCCGGCTCAGTGCTGCCTTAGGGCCCAGAGCAGGCTGAGGGCATCCAGCGAGTGCCAGCATGCGAGGGACCTGAGGATGCTGTCTCAGACATGTCTTTGTGTGTGTGTGTGTGTGAGCCCCCCACGAGCCCCTTTTCAGAGGAAAAACCTTGACCCTTCTGAGCTGAGCGTGAGCACATTGTAGCCACCCCTTTGGCAGTGCTTGTAGAGCAAAGCAGGAGAGTCCTCAAAGATGATGAAGGGTCTGGAGCATGTCTGCTGTGAGGAAAGGCTGAGAGAGCTGGGACTGTGTAGCCTTGCGAAGAGAAGGCTCATGGGGGATCTGAGTAATGTTCCTAAAACCTGAAGGGAGGCTGCAAAGAGGCCAGAGCCAGGCTCTTCCCGGTGGTGCCCAGTGTCTGGACCAGAGGCCACGCCATGGGCATGCACTGAAACACAGGAAGTTCCCCCTTTAAGTCAGGAAACACTTCCTGACTGTGAGGGTGACTGAGCACTGGTGCAGGTTGCCCAGGGAGGTTGTGGAGTCTCCCTCCTTAGAGCTCCTCCAAAATGACCTAGCCACTGTCCTGGGCAGCTGGCTCTGTGCCGCCCTTCTTGAGCAGCGGTGTCGAAACAGATGGACCCCAGAGGTCCCTTCTAGCCTCCACCTTTGTGAGATTTGGGGGCATCTTGAGGCCCTGCCTCCCTGCCTGCTCTGCAGGTACCAGGGCTGTGGCCACTGTGAGCCTGGGAGAGAGGCCGGAGTGGTGCTTTCCTGAGCTGTGCCCCATGGTACACCCTGGCCTGGCTGCTCCTCTCCGGGCAGAGGGGCGTGGTCTGTGGGTTCTGGAAGAAGTAGTTCCACCTAACTTTCCCTTTCCTTCCCTCTGTCCACAGAGATCCTGATTTTTGGAGGAGACATCCTGAAGTTTGCTGGTATGTTCTTTGGACGACAATGCCCACGTGCACTGATCTGCTGCCTTTGCCTCTTGTGGCAGCCACCCACAAGCCCATCTTCCTCCGCACGTGGGCTGATTTCTGCTGTCCCTGCCACTGAGCAGGGACACCTGCCACCTGTGTCAGCAGAGCCTTTGCCTTCCCGTCCCTTTCCCAGGAGATGCTGTGCTGGTGCTGTGGAGAACAGCACCCCAGGAGCTGGCTAAGACCATCAGCCTGGTGCTGCAATGTACCCAGCAGATCCGGAAGAAGTATGGGAAGCGTAACACGGACGTGGGTCAGACGGTCCAACTGAAGATAGGTATGGGCGCTGGGCCAGATGCAGATCCATGGCACTCTCTCGTGCAACAGGGTGCTTCTCACCAGCAGGGAACACGGGAATCCCTACTGGGGCGAGTGCCAAAGGAAAGCATCTCGTGGGAGCATTGAAGGGGCAAACGGTAGTCAGAGCGGGTACTGCTGTGTTTGCGTGCGTCTGTGTCTGCAGATGCAGAGGCAGCTTAAAGGTAGAGCGGGTGTCAGATCAAGGATTAGGGTCTTTGAATGTGTGTTTTAGCACAGATGTCTGCGGGAGGTGATTATTGTATTTTCATTTTTTCAGGTGGGGGTAGCTTTGCATCCTTTCCCCTGCTGGGTTCTCCCCTGCCTTTCACAAAGAGCAAAGGGGCGCTGCTTTGCGTACGGCTGTGAGAAGGGCTTTGGCAGGCTGTGGTGTTTTCTCAAGCAGACAGCTACAACTCACCTGCATGTAGAGGGAGCAGGCGGTGATCAAGCCCACTGGTTTGCTGGTCTTCTGGTGCAGGCAGCTGGGTGAGACGCCCAGCACTCTCAACATGTTGTGTATGTCGACTGCCTTTGTCTATTTCGAGACAGGCGTTTCAGGGAGCTGTGTCCATATCCCCCCGCGTGGGACGGAGGGTGCTGTTGCTCTCCATACTGCCCGTCTCCCTGCTGGGCCTCCGATTAGCTTCTGAACAGCTGAGGTGCTGGGGGCTGTAGAGTTGCAAATGTTCCCTGTGTCAGTTCTGCTTCTCCCTCGCTCCCTCACCAGGGATCACTGCAGGGCCCATGAGCCTCATCGTTTTCGGCAACGAGAGTCAGCAGTACTTCTGCATTGGTGGCCATTCCCTGGCTGAAGTCCGTGAGGCTGAACAGCTTGCAGGTGCAGGTGATGTTATCCTCTCCGCCACCTCCTGGGAGCGTTGTGAGCAGCACCGGCTCAGGAAAAGGCGTCTGTCAGGCGAAAGAGCTGTGAAGGTAGGCACATGGGACGGCCTCTTGAGCCATTCTGAGGAGCCGGCCCTGGCCATGAAGGAGGGAGATGTCAGAAGGCCGAGGAGCTGAATGGGGAGAGTTGTAGCTTGGAAAGCGGGCAGGCAGCTGAAGCTCTAGTCCTTCCATCTCAGGGAAAACTGTGGGCTGTGCTTGCTTGGTTTGAGGGGTCGGGAGGCATGGGAAGGGTTTTTGCCAATGTGGGCAATGTCCTCTGTGGGACATGGAGCTGTTGTTGACATCTGGGGGATGCTTGGATAATGCCTGCCCAGCTCCGGTACTCCTGAGGAAGACCGCTGTCCCATCCATCCAGGCAGGCTTGTTCTCCCCTTTTCCAGGCAGCAAGGGTGGAGGGCAGGCTCTGTCCCCTGGGACTCCTGGGGAGGCCAGTGGCAGTGCTTTCATTCTGTGTGTCTTCAGGTTACGGGCATGGATGAGATGCCTTGGTCAGAATGCCAAGATGTTTTACACAACCTTGTGCAAGACCCAATGAGCCACCGCTCGGAAAGGGAAGGTGAGTGCCCACTTCACCTTGTTCTGTGAAATGCCAGACAGGTTGGGCCTGGCTGCTTCAGGGGCCAGAGAGGGACCACCTCCTCCCTCTTCCCCCTTTCAGTTAGCACTCCTGCTTTTGGGCCTCCTGTGCATCAGCTGGGGCAGTGGCTGCTGCTGCCTCCTCCTTCCAGGGGACAGCTCGTCCCTGAGCATCTGGAGGTGGCAGCATGAGCAAAGGCAGAAGACGCTTTCTCCCCCGTTTCTTGTGCCATCCCCCGCTTTGCAACAGCTCGTAGTCCCATCCTCCCAGGGACCACCTGCATTTTCTCTCCTCAGGCACCATGAGTCCTGCTCTTGTCTTGCCTGATGATCCTAATGCGGAGGAGGTGCTTAGGAAGTACATCCCAGAAGTTGCTCTCAGGAAGGTACGGCAAGGCCACCGCTGCTGGGGGCTGCATTTTTGGAGGGCATAAGTGGTGCACTGCAGAGACGGAGTTCTCACGGGAACAGAGAAAGAAAAGAAAACGCACCCTGAGACGACAAGGCGGGGGGACAGAGCTGAGGGCCACCTGTGCTGCACCATTGTTGGCTTTGTCCTCAGAGAGACATGGGTGGCGGGAGGCGGACTTGTCTTTTCCGTGGGTGTGGTTCTGGGTGTGCTGGGGCCATGAGGGTGGGATAAAGGGGAGATTCCACTGAAGTCCCTAGAGCATCCCCGAGGGTCTCCCCTCATGCCTGTACCTGTCCCAAGATGGGGTGTTAGCGGAGCACCTTTCTCTCCTTTGTCGTTAGTGTTATGATTTGGTAACTGCCTGCCGGCGGTTGGGCAGCCTGCCTGCCATTTGCACCGAGAGGAGGATTTAGCCCTTCCTCTGCAGTCCCTGCTATTGCCAGGACGCCTGCTCTCCCTCGCTGTCTGGGGTGGGCAGTAAGACCCCAGGAGAGCAGGCTGGTGAAGCCATCGTGCTCTTGCCTTCCAGCTTGATGACAGAGTGCCACTGGACCTGTTCTCTGAGCTACGGCCTGTCACCATCCTCTTCATCCAGCTGCAGCTTCGTGCAGATATCAAAATAGCTTCTCTCGCCGAGACCCTCAACAATGCCAGCAGGATGATGCTGGAAATCCTCTATCCTCACAATGGCGAGATCAACAAAGTCCTCCTGTGTGATAAAGTGAGTGTGGGGGAACAATCATCTCCCCCAGCCCTGAGAAGGTGGCCAGTGAGAAGGAGGGAGGGACTCCCTCTTCGGCATATTAGCAAGATGTGCTGCATCTGTCCTTGGCAGGGCTGCACCTTCCTCTGTGTGTTTGGACTCGCTGGAAAAAAGCTGCCCTACGAGAGCACTCACGCCTTGCAGAGTGCTATTCAGATCCTCAACTCATGCTCCACCATGCTCGATGAAACAGAGTGAGTGTGTGGTGGGGGTGGGGGGCTGCATGCTGCCTGGGACGGTGCAAGTGGGCTCACCGGAAAGAGACGTGTCTTCTAGCTTGCCCTCCCTTGTCCCTGGAGGAAGGAGGCAGTGCCCGCAGAGGCGGCAGGCAACCCCTGGGCTTAGCCCATGGCAGCCAGGCGGAGTCCCTGCAAGCACAGCTTGCTGGCCATGGCGCTGGAACAAGCCCTCGCAAGGGCAAGAGGCTCCTTGGCGCCAGAGGCAGGCCCTTCTGGGCGACTGGCCCATGAACAGGGATGGGGCCCAGCCTCCTGGTCTCAAGCTGCTGTCATGGCAGGCGGTGACCTTGTGGGCGCCGCCTTCCCTCCCTCTCTGCTCAGGAGAGGGCTGTGGCCCTGCATGTGCTCTGCCCCTGTCCCTTGTCCCTTGCAACCCGTGGATGTTGCGCCCTGAGTCTCCACGTCCCCGAGACCCATGCTTGCAGGGCAGGGCAGCTGATGGCCCAGGAGAGGGCCCAGGGCAGGTGCGGGAAGGGATGTGTCTGGGAGGGCAGGACTGCGCCTGGGGCGCTGCTGAAGGCCCACTCTTTCCCTGTGTGCCAGGGCAGTGTCTGTGGCAGTTACCAGCGGGACGGTGTTCTGCGGAATCATCGGCCACCCTCTGAGGCATGAATACACAGGTAGGAGGCGTGTGTCTGAGGCGCGGCAGGCTGGCGTGGGCCTGCTTAAGCACAGCAGTCTGGAAGAGGAAGGTGGGCTGGGAGAGGGCTTGCCCAGCAGTCGGTCAGCAACGCCCCGGTGGCGCCGGTCCAGGCCCAGGGCGGGAGAATGGGCTCTGTGGGCGGCTGCTCCCCTGGGTTCTGCTGAGCCTGCGGGGGGGCTGGCCTGTGCTGGAGGTGAGGCAGCCATGGGCCTGGAAGGGTGTGGCAGGGCTGGTGGCACAGTTCCATCAAGGCGTGCTCCCTGTCTCTAACACGTGCTCTCTCTCTGGCAGTCATCGGCCAGAAGGTGAACTTGGCAGCCCGGATGATGGTGCACTACCCTGGGCTGGTGTCCTGTGATGCAGCTACCTACGCCGCCTCTGGGCTGCCCCCTTACTACTTCAAGGAGCTGCCGGAGCGAGAGATGAAAGGCATTCGCCAGCCTGGCACTGTCTATCAATATGTGGGCATGACCAAGGAGAGGTGAGTGTCCTCTGAGAGGGCTGCATGAGGGGGTGGTGGCACCAAGGGTGGTGCAGCCTTGGCCAGCAAAGGGCAGTTCTGCAGAGAGAGACCAAGCTGGTCTCCCTTCCCTGTGGCTGAGATGGTCGGCAGCTCTGGCGTGGCAGGCGTTTTGCCTCTCTCCCCCGCTGTCTTCTGCTGCTGAGAGAGCGGGAAGGGAAAGCACAGGATTGGGGAAGGTTTGTCTCTCTTGGCAGACGCAAGCTGGCCTTGCAGGCTCTGTCCAGATGGCTTTTGCCTGGGCTTTCCACGCTGTGCTTGTCCACCTTGTGCCCTGGTAATGCTGACCCAAAGAGGCGCTCGTCCCAGCTGCTTCCGAGCAGGCAGCTTTGCGCCACTCTGATCCCCACGGGGAAACGTGGACCATCGGGACACCCTTCCTCATGTCTTTCTGCTGAAATCTCAGTTCTTCCTCTGGGGCAGGATTTGGCCCCTGGTGGTTTTGGCCAACGTGGTAAAGCTGTCTGTTAGCCAAGAGCACACCTCTGCTTCTTTCACGTGCCTCCAAGTTCTCTGGGTTTGGCCTCTGGTGAGGGACTCTTGAGATGTTCTCCTGTCCCGCCATGGCCGTTGGGCTTCTTTATGCTTGAAGCTGTCCTAGCGTGTCAGCTTGAACTTTGGCTGGTTGGAGTGTGCACAGGATAACACGCTGCTGGAAAGAAAAGCAGGTACCCGAGAAGCACATCCGTCGCCACCAGGCAAGGCTACTTCTCTGTGTCCCCTGGCTCCTCACCAGCTAACTGACTTGTGTTTTGTTTTCCCCTGCTTCTAGCATATTTGGCATGGGCCTTTCCAAGAAGAGGTCAGAGTACGTCCCCTTGCTGGGTAGGTGGAGAACGCCTTGCTCTTCTGAACCCCTGGTTCTTCCTCTTGGTAACTTTTAGTGCCCCGCTGGAAAGAGAGAGGCTTTGACCAGGGATGGTGTTGCCTGCAGCGGCCCTAAGCACGTGCCGCCTGTCTTGGTCCCTACTCGGTTGATCTCTTATGGGTGGAAAGCAAGGTGAGGCGCCTGGTGCTCCTTGCCATGCTCCAGACCTGGTACAAAGGATGCTTTCAACTGTGGCATTGATCCCCATCTTTGGGATCAGGAAAGAGATTTCCTTGTGCCAGACTGACGGAGAGTTTTGGCGGTGGGTTCTCCCCCTTTGACTCCTCAGCGTTCCTTTCTTAGCAGCACCTGAGCGTAGTCATGGAAGTGTCAGGACACAAGAGATGCCTTTAATCACTCAGTGTCTTGCCCGATGTTTTGGGTGCTGTTATGGGTTAATCCCGGCAGGCAGCTCCGCCCCACAGAGCCGCTGGCTCCCCACAGTGGGATGGGGAAGAGAGTCGGAATGGTAAAAGTGAGAACAGTGGCGGGGGGGGGGAAGCTGCCGTGGAGGGTGCCCACAAAAGGCACGTCTTTTCAGCAGGCCCCAGCAGCTCATTTTCTTGCTTGTGTTCACAGGTCGGAAGCAGGAGATGGACCTCTTTGTCAGCTGCTTGAAAGCCTACAGGGACTTAGGAGAAAGGAACATCCTGGCATTTGAGGGCACGGCGGGCTCCGGCAAGAGCCGCTTGCTTACGGAACTGGCCTATTTAGGCCAGGATGCTGGTCACAGGTACAGCTTTTCGACCTGTAGCTTTGGGACACTACCCCTGCCCGTCCCCTGACAGCCATGGAACACTGCAGCCCCTCTGCCAGTGCCCCTGGCCCTGGGACTGCAGCCTCCCGAGGAAGCCTCCTGGAGACACTCCCTAGGAGCACCTGCGTGCTCTGCTCCCGCCTCTGCCTCTTTGGGGAGTTGGAGGTGGCTTCTTGAGCCACAGCTTTTCCTCCTGCACCTCTGGGCCAGGCGCTGAGGGAAGGAAAGAGCCCCTGCTCAGTGCTTTTCATCTGAGGGCAGACCCAACGGACAGCAGGGTGGCCTGTCTCAGAAGGCCTGCTTGCCCTCTGCCTGTTTCCCAGAAGGAGCATGTGGGCAGCAAAGCCTTCCTGGGCTCTGGCAGGCAGACTGCTAGGGTCGGGAGCCCAAAGGCAAACTCACACTTGCTCCATCCTTGCCTCTTAGCCCCATGAGTTCCTCTGCAGGGGCCATGTAGCGAGAGCTGGGCCGGCGCTGCGGAGACACAGGGTCTGGGCCCGGCTCTCCCAGTGGCTTGGCAGCAACTGGCCCTCTCTGCCCTTTCTCGTGGGAGGAGTGAAAAGCTTGGCCTTCTCTGGGAAGCGCTTTGAGCTGGGTGGCTGAAGAGCTCGCTGCAAAGGGCATCTCCACCCCTTTTGTCTCAGAAGGGTCGGGCCGTGTGGCATCTCAGTGCCTTTTGCTTTTGCACGGCAGGGTGGTTGCCATGGAACTGCTCGAGGTCAACGTGAGGCAGCCCTTCTCTGCCATCCGCACGCTGATGGCCAGGGCCCTGGGCCTCCAGGACTGCGACTCCTGCAGTGAGAGGCAGTGCGTGCTGAAGACCAAGCTCCAAGGGACAATCGAAGAGAGCAGCTATTGCCTCCTCAATGACATTTTCCTTGTCGAGGTGAGAGCCAGAGGCCTGTCTGGCTCGGGAGAAGGTCTTCTCCTGAGCTTTGCTTGGTCTCTGACGTTGCATGGGAAGGCTGCCTTATCTCAGGGGTGGGAATCGTGGGGGTGATGGCACACCTTTCCCATTGCTGAGCCCGGGGGGCTCCCCGTCTGTGGGGAGTTTGTGTCCCACGCTGTCCCTGGCAGTGCTTGGTACCTTGTTCTGCACCCTGGAAGTGGCATTGGAGAGAGGCTGTCTCTGACCTCGTGCTGAGATCACCACTGCAGGAGTGGTGTGCTCCAGCCAGCCCAAGATTCCCACAGCCAGAGACGCATCTCTTCATCCCACCCGCACGCCCCAGCTCTGCCAGAGACCCTCAGCAGAGGGCCTTTGCTTTGGGCTCCAGGAGGAGTCCCCACCGTGGCTTCCTGCCCCTCTTGGGGAGAGGCTCGGTGCTGAGGCCAGCAGAGGCGGTGCGCTCTGCAGTCTTGCATGGTGGGTGGATGTGCCAAGGCTGGAGCGACGTTTCTCCCTGACTCTGCTTTTCCGTTTCGGACTCCAGTTTCCCGTTTCGGACAAGGTTCGCGAGATGCGTGCAAATCAAAGAAAAATGGAATTGCACTCGACTTGGGCCAAAGTGCTGGAGAAGGTGAGCATTTCTCCTTCCCTCCTCCTGCACCAGAGAAGGAAAACAAGCTTGTAGGCTGCGGGCTCTGTACCACAGCAGTGTGAGCAGGCGGGAGGACCACGTGCCTGAGTCATGGCCCTTTTGGGCCTGAGAAAGTCCTCAACGCCACGCCCCTCCGCAGCCCCACAAACACACCCAATAACTATCCTCCTGTAAAGCGTGCCCTGGAGGAGGAACAATGTCTTCTGCGTCTCCTTTGCCCAAGCTCCCTCCTTCTGCAGGGCAAGTGATGTTAGGTGTGACCCTCAAGTCTCAAAGAAATGAGGAGTCGGTAAGCTTCTGAGCAGGGAAGGGCTTGGGGAGAGACTTGAGAGCATCCTCTCAAGAGACAGAGGCTAAATCTCCTCCCCCGGAAGACACCTGAGGATCCAGCAGATTCCTCTCAGAACAACCAATTTCTTTCAGACCATTGGAGGAGAATTTGGCATATTTGTCATCGACAATGCCCATTTCATCGACCGTGCCTCCTGGAGCATCCTGTCACCCGTGCTCAGAAACGTCTCCCTCTTCATGGTCATGAGCTTAGCTCCGGGCTACGCCACAACAGAGAGGTTTTGCAAAGCCGCAGCAGACAACACAACGTCCCAGAAAGTCACCTATCTGCACCTGGATGAGCTGAAAGCTTCATCTGTGGTGCAGAAAGTCTGCCAGGACCTTGGAGTGGTCAGCATCCCCAGGGAGCTAGCGAGGTAAGTTGGAGGCAGGTGAGCTCTTCCCGAGGGCTTGAACCTCTGCAGAGCACGGTGGGGGACGAGTCCCCCAGGAGAGGGAGCGCAGGGCCGCGAGAAGCATCACTGACTCTAGCCAGTAGCGCACGTGGGTTGCTAGTTATGCCTCATGCTGGCAGGGGTGAGCTGAGAGTGGGCGACTCCCTAGACACCGAGCGTGGGAGGTGTCAGCCCTTCGCTGTTGCGCAGGGAGGAAGGGAGGCAGAGTCCCGGGGGCAGAGGTCCACCCTGCTGCCAGAGAGGATCTAGGCTCCTGAGGAGAGGACAGGCAGGGCTCGCTGCTCTGTGCTTTGGGCATTGTCCGCAATTCTTTTCCCACGGACTTGAGTGAAGGCTGGAGGCTCAGGGGGCCCAAAAGGCCCGGCCAGCGGGAGGACCGTCCCTTTCCAAAGGGAGGTGTAGCTGTGACGACGGTGCGGGCTACCCTGTTCTGCCTGAGTGACTCGCCACCCACCTGAATTGTGTTTCTCCTTCCTTTCCTTGTGCTGGTCACTGCTTGGTCTGCTCCTGTGCAGCTTCCTGATCCAAAGAAGCTCGGGGATCCCATATTACTGCGAGGAGCTGCTGCGCTGCCTTTGCTGCAACAACATGCTCCTGTTCCACACCCAGGGGCAGGGTGAAAAAGCAAAGGACAACTGGGAGAGCCTGATCAGTAAGCACCTTTGCTGCGCCTACCGAGTCGCTGTGGCGCCTTCTCCGCGGCACAGTCTTGCTCCACCGTTCCCCCATGGATCTGGGCAGAGTCGGATCTTGCAGCAGGGCTGAACTTGGTCTGGTGGAGGCGTGGGCTCCTGCATGCCTTGCTGTTGGCACAGCCAAAGCAGGGGCTAGCGAGTTCTGGTGTTTTGGAGGGGCCTAAATTCTTGGGGCAGAGCTTGTGTGGCTCAAACACAGGGGAAATTGTTCCAGAGCACATGCGTTTCTGGTGTTCCTTAGGCATTCTAATGGGTGCGTAATTTACCTTGGCCAAAGGCCAGCTCATCTAAGAACAAACCCTAGCTTGAGGTGAGGGACAGGCCCAGGGCACTTGAATCCAAAAGCATAAAGCCCCACAAGGGTGCTGGTAACAGAAGAAAAGGGTGGTAATGCCATCCGAGAGAGCAATGCCAGCAGAGTGCTTTGGCCTTGGGAAGAGCCAGGGTCGACGCTACATTTTGCATTCTCATCGGCAATTTCCCTGGCTGTGGAGGGAGCGCTGGTGAAGGCAGCAGTGCTGCCACTTTCTGTGCCCGAGCATTCGGTCGCCCCCGGGGAATTCTGGAAGCTTTGACCGGAGGACTGTTTGGGAAAGGTGGTCTGAAGGCAGAACACCTTTGGGAGGGCTGTGCAAAGAAACTCTTGCAGTGGAAACTGCTTTTCTCTGCTTAATGACCACGTTCAGCGCAGGCAGGTCAGTGCGCCTGCACTGGACCATGTAAGGTGGGACTGGTCCCATCTCAGATGAATTCTGAAATGTTTGCAAGCTGCAAGTGACTTTGCAAAATGTCTTACTCGTGCTCTCCTGCTCCACCCAGCATCTGCAGTCGAGGCTTCATCCCTCGCAGCAGCTTTGATCTGCAGCGCAGAGAATGATGGCAGGGTCTGCATCATGAGACCAGACGTGAACCTGGAGAATACTATGCTGCCCGCCACCGTGAAAGGTGAGGGGCCGAGCGCCGGTCTGCCGGCTCGTGGCTGAGCGGGGCATCTTCGCGGGCCATCGGCTAGAGGGAGGCTGGGCATGTGTGCGCTGCAGAGTCCCCCTCTCAGCGCGGGGGCTCTGCTGGGAAGGTGGCTCCTGTCCAAGCAGAAACGGGCCTGGGGCTGCGGGCAGCCGCTTCCCTGTCATGGCTGTGGACCAGCTGTGAGCCTGCTGGCTGCTTTCCATCAGCAGGTAGGAGAGAAAAGGGTATTGGTGCAACACTGAAGGGGCTCCCTTTTCTCACAGAAACAAATCCTTTGCTGGGAAAAATCTTTGACTTGCCTCTGTCTCAACTTTGAAGGTGGCCTCTACTTTGCTATTCTCCTTTTAAGTTCCCCAGCTAACGCTGGTCTCAAGGCCCTTCATCCAAAGCAAATCCATTGGGGTTTTTTTGGTGGATGGGCATGGAAATCCCTCCGTAGCCAGGGGAGCTGGATGGGGGAGCTGTCGATGAGTGTCCCTCCTCTCTAGCCATAGCCATTTGTACGACCCTTGAAGAACTGTCATGCTAAAGTATTCCTCCTAATCACTCATTTTGTCAAAAAAAAGAAAACCAAGCAAGCCAAAAGAAAGGAATAGTATTGCCTGGGCAAGTTAAGTTCTGAGTCCACCTGTGAGGTGGGGAAAGTTCTCTGTGTGCTCCGTTGGGCAAAAACCTACTCCAGATCTGGTAGGGCGCATGATGGGATGCAGGTACCTGCTGGGTCCTGCCCTCCCCACCCTTGGTGGGGGAGCGTTCCTTTGAGCATTTTCCTCAGGCCTTGTGGCCTGCGATTCCAACGGGAGTGGAGCCATATGGAAGAGGCCAACCCTGGCTTGAGATTGCCCAGCAGGTGCAGTCCCGAGGAGAGGAGGCCAAAGTCTACCCTGTTTCATGTGTTGAAACTTTGCAGCCTCTCCAGCCTCAGCGTGGGGAACAGGCCAGAGAGACGTGTTGCTTCTTTTTGACAGAGCTTGCGCTGATTCAGCTGGATCGGTTAAAGCCACTGAAGCGGACAGTTTTGAAGTTTGCGGCTGTCATCGGGCCAGTGTTTACCACCCAGCTGCTGCGGCACATCCTTCCTGCTGGCCTCAGGTACCGGATGATTTTCTTGCTGGACATGCTGGTGAGCGACAACATCCTCAAGTGGCTGAAAAACACAGAGGTGCCAGAAGATGTGCGGGATCCTTCCGAGAGGCCAGCCACCCCTCAGCAGGCCCACAGCGGTACGTGGTAGCAGTAAGGTGGACAAGGGAGCTGCCGGCTCTGTCCTGGTGGGGCTCCGTGGCATATGGTGAGCTTCCCGCCCTGTGATGGGTGGCTGGAGCTCAGGCAGGCATGGCTGTTTGGGACGGGCTGTGCAAAGACCTCACAAGTCCATCTCAAAGCACACTAGCTTTGCACTGGAGGGCAGCTCCCACCAGCCGTCCCAAGTGCCTCTGCTGCCCTGCCTGCAAGCACTTGCTGCTTGTAGCGCAGGTATGGGAGGGCGTGTGGAGTCCCTCACATCTTCACCCAGCCGCCTGCAGCATCCAGATCAAAGATGCCCTCCGGAGTGCCCCGGGGCTTTGACAGGCTTTTAGCCAGGTTTGATTCTGCTGTGGCGCAGAGGGAAGCTCAGGAGGGTGGGACTGCCTTGCCAAGAGCAGGGAGAAAGCGCTGGCCGGGGCTTGCTTTAGCTGGTGGCAACATGCCCAGCTCCTGCCTGGAGCGCAGCTGAGCACTGTGTGCCCAGGGCTGTGCTAGCATGAGCGAGGCAAGCTGGGCCCTTTCTCCCTGTGCCGCAAGGCTTGGTGTGCAGCAGCGCTGCTTCGTGGCCAAGGACACACAGCAGGGCAAGACTTTTGTGCTCTGGCAGGGATGGCCCCAAGCCTGGGCTCCTGCGCAGTCTGATGCAAAGGCCCTTTGCCTTGCAGGTGTGCAGAGGCCCTCTGCAAGCACGAGGACCATGGAGCGGCAGTCTGGCGTCCTGGCCTTCTGTGTCCTGCTGCTGCGGGAGGCTGCCTATGAGCTGTGGCCTGAGAGACAGCGGGTTGACTTGCACCGCAAGTGTACTGTATTCCTGGAGCGGCATGCACACAAATGCAAGAGCTGCAACCAAGGGGACTTTGTTGCCTTCCACCGCTTGGCCGTCCCCAGCACCCAGGAGGGAGAGAGCTGTCAGGACCCCGCTGACATGGGCGACTCGCACAGCTGGGAGGCCTTGGTGCTCGCCGGAGAAGAGCTGAGGAGGGATAGGACCCACACCACCAGGGGTATGCTGCGCAGCACGGGCCCTGCAGGAGCCCAGGGGTGTGTGTTGGGGATCGGGTGGGAGTAGGTCTGCTAGGGATGAGCCCAAGAGCTGAGGACAAGCACTGCAGAATTTCCTCAATGTGTCAGGAGCCTTGCAAGGGTCCTTGCAAGCCTGCTGGGAGAGGGGGAGCAGCTCTGACCCTGGGCAACGTGAGGAGGTGTCTAACCCCTGTTTTCTTTCCAGATGCTGCAGCAGAGCAGGACTTCATGGAGGAGAACTTTGGGTGAGCAGGCAAGGTTTTGGTTCTTTTTGAAGGCAGTGGGCTCAGGGTCTCCAGAGGAGACAAAGGAAGCGCTGGCATTTGGCTGCCGGTGGTACCTCTACTGTAGGGAAGAGGCTTTCTGTGGGGAGGGAGCTGGGAGGAGATGGCCACGGAATGAGCGAGTGCTTGAGGAAGGCTGTGGGCTCAGGGGATCTTCCCGCTACACTGGAGCAGGCCTTGCTTTCCAGTTCTTACAGAGTAGCGCTGCAAAATCTGCAGGGGCAAAGCCACCGCAGGGAGTCGGGTGGTTTGCCTGTGGGAGGTGAGAGAAAGCCCAGCTGGTCTTGCTCCCGCTGCCTAAGGAGCACCTGTAGGAGTCACGCCTGCCCGTGGCCTCGTGCTCTGCTTGCAACAAAGGGCTTTGGATGCCGTCTCTGTGGGGAGAAAGAGCAGCCTAGGTGATGCCTGTGTCTTCTTTGCTCTCTTCTTCCCCTGGGAACTCTCCTCTGACTAGTGTGGCCGAGCGAGTTCTGGCAAAGGGCGAACAGACAATTGAGCTGCCCAGCACGACCAACGGGAAGCACCACGGTGCGTGCTCATGTGAATGCAAAGCCATCGTGGAGTCGGTGCTTGTGCCTTTGGCTCGCCACTACCTGGCAATGGGTGATGCTGCCAGAGCCTTTTACTATCTTCTGGAGTGTGTGGCTGCCTACCTGCATGTCTCCAACAGCTACATGGTGAGTTGCCGCGCTTGCCAGTCCCCACTGTGCATGGAGTCCTCTCGGTCGCCTGGCTCTGGGCAGGGCACCTTTGCCGTTGCAATAGGACATGCCTCAAGAAGGCCTTGGAAGGGCAATGCTGGGGTCGGACCCTGACTTTTTCCTCCGGTTTGCCTCTTCTGCGGCAAGAGACACAGGCCACCGTGCCCTTAGCACGAGGGGCATTAGCAGGGAGGCGGTCGGAAGGATCCCTGGTGCCTGTGCTCTGAGCCGGTGTGAGAGTGTGTGGGCGGGCGGCACAAGGGGAGAAACAGGCCCTCTTAAGACAGATGCCAGCGGCAGTGGGGGAGGACAAGGCTGGCTGAGGGCTCTGCACCCATGCTCACCTGCTCTCTGTGTGCTTGTGCACAGGCCCTCGTGAAGCTGAACGAAGCGGAGGTCCTGAGGAACTCCTTAAAGAAGAAAGCGAGGGTGATAGCCCGCTTTGACGAGGCCACCTTCTTCAGCCTCAAAGGGGAGGTAAAGAGACGGGGAGGCCTGGAGGGATCTCCTCGGAGACAGAGCTGGATGCCTTCCCCAATTGTAGGGGATATCCCTGGCATCTCCAGCCACCGACACACTCCTGCAGTCTCTCGGGCAACGAGAGCAGATCAGAGTGTTTCTCTTTTCCTGAGCAGGTTTGCTGTCGATTGCAATGCACGAAGCTGGCTGAGCAAATGATCAGAGAGGCTTTGAGCCTGCTCAACAGGCAGTTTCCCCGCACCTGCATCGGAGCCTTTCTGAAGTCTCAGGTGGAAAAGTTGCCATGGGACGCTTATGTTGCCAGAAGAGCCTCCTCCCTTCCGCAGGAGGACCGGTGAGAAGCAGAACTGAGAAGCCAGGGGAGGACAAGCCGATTCCTACCTGGTCCCTGGCACCAGGGCCCAGACCTGCCGAGACTTGAGGCCACACCTAACCTGATGCATAGCCTTGAGCAGGACCGAGGCCTCAGGCAGTGATGGACGGGTAGAAGAGGCACCGACTGAGTGCCACACTCCTTCCCGCCCTGCGCAGTCATGGGAACTAAGCCCACCTTTGGGTTGAAACCTGCTTGCAGCTGGGGATGTGTCAGCCGGCACATGTGGCTGCGGCAGGGGGTTGGTGGTGGCTGGGAGCAGAGAGCTGTAAAGAGGGAGTAGAGGCTGACGAGGGGCAGGGCTCTGGAGGCAGGTCCAGGGCACTGGGAAGGAGCAGTGGGTGGAGGTGAGGTGTGAGAACGAGGAAGCGCAGGGGACGACACTCCTTTTCTTGCCGGTTGCCCGCTTTGCTTGGCTCCCCTAGCGCTCTAGTGCCAACAGGCCCTGTGGAGCGCTCAGCTTCCCCCGGCAGCGCGTCTTTGCCCCTGTTCCACTCTGGCAGCCCCTCCTTCGTCAGCTCCCTTTCCTGCGTGGAGATGCAACTGGCTTGTCCGTTGCACTGCTTTCCCCCGGCCCTGTCCGATGTAGCACTGTTCAGCAAGAGCCTGCAGCCCCAGCATTGTCTCGTGTGTTGCAGGAGGAAGAGGCTAGCCTGGCTGCTGCGGCAGAGCTGGTGCCTTTCCTTACTGGAGGACCTCTTCAGCCTGGAGGACACTTCCAGCGGACAGAGGGACTCCCGCCTGGCAGCGCGCATGAAGGCCAACACGGACAGCGCAGCCGACTTGTATCGGGCAGCAGACTCCAGCCTCGGATAGACTTGAAAGAGAAGGGTGCAAATGCAGTTCTGTCAATAAATAGTTCCTTTACTATGACATTGGTTGTCAGGCCTTTCCTTCTGAGGCTATTTTTTTGCTAATCTGCTGGAGAAAATCCAATGGTGCCCCTTATTTTCAAGGAGAGAGGACACAGCGTGGGGTACAAACACAGTAGTCGCTTGACCTAAGGTTCATTTCCGAGATTCTTCAATCAATCAGCCTAAGAGTAGCTGCCACTTGTCTCAAGCATGCGGGCCAACCTTTACTGACTTCATCCAATTACTTAGAAAAATACCACACAAGTTTCTTCCCAACTCCCTAATTTTGGAGTTAAGACTCCTAGCGCAACCTGCTGCCGTTCACGTATGTATAGTCTAAAAGGCTTTCTCAGATTTGGAAGTCCCAGAGCAGGAACTTCCATAAGCTTCCTTTTCATTTCATGGAAACCTTTTCTGCACTCAGGTGTCCACTCCAGAACGCCTTCAGGTCCTTTTATAGCAGCATATAGTGCTTTGGCCATGAGTCCAAAATGAGGGATCCTAGACGGCACCATCCGGCCATTCCTAAAAACCCTCCTAATTGTTTGGGTTTTTTTTTGATGTTGGCACTGCAATTCTACAAATGGCTCTTTGGCAGGTACATTAGCGATACAAAAGAAGGCGTCTTTGAAATCCCGTACTGTAACAGTCCATGTTCTAAAAAAGAATTTATTACAGGTTCTAATCCTTTTCTAGCCTCCAATTTAATGGGATACTGCTTCTTTTCTTTCTGGCTGAGCTGCCGGTTTCAATTCAGTCTTTACCGGAGTCATGTTCGTTGCTTGTCCAGGTATTTTTGATGCCCAATCAGAGGGATGACAGCATCCAGTACTGTCCTGGTTCCGGCAAGGATGAGGTTAATTTCCCCAAGGAGCCGGCAGGGGAGGCAAGCATGCCATACCACGTGACCCATGCCCAGGTATAAAAGGAGCTAGCCGGGGAGGGGGAGTCAGTTGCCACTCTGGGGCGGGTTGCGGTGGTGCGGGTCCGGTCAGTGCGCTTTGTCGGCGGTACTGTAATCGCCGCCTTATATTCCTTTACCGGTGTTATTGTTTTTCTTTCTTCTTCCTTTTGACTGTTCTGTTAAATGATAATATTTCAACCCACGAGTTCTTGCCCTTTTCTGCAGATTTTTCCCACGGCTGTGGGAGTCGTGCGAGTGGCTGCGTGGTTCTTTGTTGCTGGCTGAGGCCAAACCACGACAAGTACTTCTTCTGGAATATCCCGTTCTTCACTTTGACTTCTCTCAACTAACAACCCTATTTGTGGTTTACAAGCAGTCTCTGGAGGCATATGCAACTGAACAGAATGTGCCAAAAAATTTAGTTGTGCGTTTAATTTACACAACAAGTGTCTTCTGCACAATGGGAGTGGGCATTCTGGCATATAGAGAAGCTTACGATCTAATTGAGTATTTCCACTTGAACACTCCCTTGGCTGTAAAAATGGCCTTAAGGTCTTTTTCCCCGTTGTACCAACACCGCTTCTTTTAGTTTTACTGAAAGGTCCTTTACAAGCAGTCCCTACGGGGCTGGGAGAGCTGGAGGGCTGCGCTGTCAGAGGTGGGGCAGCTGGGGGCTTGGGGAGGGAGCAAGGGAGCAAGAAGGGAGCGAGCCTGCTGGGAAGATGGCCACAGGCTGTGTTAACCGCAGAGGGAAGGACCAGGGCTAGCAAAGAGCTCTCTGCGCCGGAGGCAGCTGGTCCCTGATACAGGGGAAGCAGCTGCAAAGCGAGCAAGAGGTCGCTGCCTGAGCCTCCCTGCGGCCCTGTCCTCAGCGGAGTGGGGTGGCGCTGGCCGCCTCCGAGGCAGGGGCTCAGCGTCGAGGAGGGAGCCTGGGTAACGGTGGCAGCTGGGCAGCAGGCGGTGACACACGGAGGATGTCCCTGCCAGCTGATTGTGACACGGGAGGTCAGCGGCTGGGTAAGCGATGACCTAGCCAGGAGGCCACTGCCAGGTGATTGTGACCACCCCCGTGAGGGCAGAGGTCCAGTCGTCCCGCACAAGGGCCCAGGGCTCACTGTGCGGCTCGCACTGTGCAGTGAGGTGCTCGTCCTCCTGCCAGCTGGGCCTGGCCGTCTTCTCTGGAGGAAGCCTGTGTGCCACAGGGCGCTGACGATGGCTTCTGCCTGGGAGAGGACCTACTGCCACTCAGACCTGCAGAAAGCAGCAGCTCTCCTCCCCGCTCTCCTTGGTGACGGCTTCCTTGTGAGAAGTGCCACTCAGACTGTGCACGGAGTGCTGCTCTTTGCGGATATCTCAGGTGGGGTGAGCAGCGAGGAGCAACCACGGATGCACAGGCCCTTTGGAGGCCTGCCCCTGCCCCTCAGACAGAGTGGCCATCTTGTCACTGCTGAAGTCTTCTGCTGGGACGCCCACAGAGCGCATGATGGGTTATCTTGGGCGGTCAACCACTGCTGCCAGCAGCACTGAGCCGGGCATGGGAAGGTGTCACCTACAGGCTCTCGGGCTGGACAGCGTGGAACTGGCTGCCAGGTCCTTTGGCCCACATTGGCGTTTCCTGATTTCTAGGTGTCCCCCTTACAAGTTTCACTGCTTTGACAGAGAAAGTCATTGAGAGGAGCAGCACGCCCAGAGGCAATGATGAGCTGGTGCAAACCCTCAATTCCTACCTGTGTGACATTTTGGAGGGTAAGAGCCATGCTGAAGGACTGTCTGGCGTGGGGCTGTGGGGCTGCTCAGGGAGGGTGCAGGCAGGTGGGCTGGGCAGCCTGGTCCTGCCTCCTTGCAAGGGCTGGGGCTTTCTGTGAGGACCAGGGAGAACAGCCAGGGTCTACTGGTGGCTCAGGAGCAGTGCAGGTCCCGTCTGCTCCCCACTGTGGCTGAGGAGGCACCCGCTTTCTCAGCAGACACCTATGTGCCTCTGGCGTGAGCAGCCGGCTCAGTGCTGACTTAGGGCCCAGAGCAGGCTGTGGGCATCCAGCAAGTGCCAGCACGCGAGGGATCTGAGGATGCTGTCTCTGACATGTCTTTGTGTGTGTGTGTGTGAGCCCCCCACGAGCCCCTTTTCAGAGGAAAAACCTTGACCCTTCTGAGCTGAGCGTGAGCACATTGTGGCCACCCCTTTGGCAGCGCTTGTAGAGCAAAGCAAGAGAGTCCTCAAAGATGATGAAGGTTCTGGAGCATGTCTGCTGTGAGGAAAGGCTGAGAGAGCCGGGACTGTGTAGCCTTGCGAAGAGAAGGCTCATGGGGGATCTGAGTAATGTTCCTAAAACCTGAAGGGAGGCTGCAAAGAGGCCAGAGCCAGGCTCTTCCCGGTGGTGCCCAGTGTCTGGACCAGAGGCCACGCCATGGGCATGCACTGAAACACAGGAGGTTCCCCCTTTAAGTCAGGAAACACTTCCTGACTGTGAGGGTGACTGAGCACTGGTGCAGGTTGCCCAGGGAGGTTGTGGAGTCTCCCTCCTTAGAGCTCCTCCAAAATGACCTAGCCACTGTCCTGGGCAGCTGGCTCTGTGCCGCCCTTCTTGAGCAGCGGTATCAGAGCAGATGGACCCCTGAGATCCCTTCCAGCCTCCCCCTTTGCGAGATTTGGTGGCGTCTCGAGGCCGTGCCTCCCGGCCTGCTCTGCAGGTACCAGGGCTGTGGCCACTGTGGGCCTGGGAGAGAGGCCGGAGTGGTGCTTTCTTGAGCTGTGCCCCACGGTGCACCCTGGCCCGGCTGTTCCTCTCCGGGCAGAGGGGAGTGGTCTGTGGGTTCTGGAAGAAGGTGTCCACCTAACTTTCCCTTTCCTTCCCTCTGTCCACAGAGATCCTGATTTTTGGAGGAGACATCCTGAAGTTTGCTGGTATGTTCTTCGGACAAGAGCAAAGGGGAGCTGCTTTGCGTACGGCTGTGAGAAGTGCTTTGGCAGGCTGTGGTGTTTTCTCAAGCAGGCAGCTACAACTCGCCTGCATGTAAAGGGAGGAGGCGGTGATCAAGCCTGCTGGTTTGCTGGTCTTCTGGTGCAGGCAGCTGGGTGAGACGCCCAACACTCTCAACATTCATAGCATCATAGAAGCATAGAATTGCTGAGTTTGGAAGGGACCTTTAAGATCATCAAGTCCAACCGTTAACCTACCCTGACAAAACCCACTTCTAAACCATGTCCCTAAGTACCACATCTACCCTTTTTTTAAACACCTCCAGGGATGGTGAATCCACCACCTCCCTGGGCAGCCTATTCCAATGTTTAATATCCCTTTCAGTGAAAAAATGTTTCCTAATATTCAACCTAAACCTCCCCTGACATCACTTAAATCCATTTCCTCTCGTCCTATCACTTGTCACCAGGGAGAAGAGGTCAGCCCCCACCTCTCTACAACTTTCTTTCAGGTAGTTGTAGAGGGTGATAAGGTTTCCCCTCAGCCTCCTCTTCTCCAGGCTAAACAACCCTAGTTCCCTCAGTCGTTCCTCATAAGATTTGTCCTCCAGACCTCTCACCAGCTTTGTAGCCCTTCTCTGGACACGCTCCAACACCTCAATGTCCTTCTTGTAGAGAGGGGCTCAAAACTGAATGCAGTACTCGAGATGGGGCCTCACCAGTGGCGAGTACAGGGGGATGATCACTTCCCCAGTCCTGCTCACCACACCATTCCTGATACAGGTCAGGATGCTGTTGGCCTTCTTGGCCACCCGGGCACACTGCTGGCTCATATTCAGCTGGCTGTCCACCAACACCCCCAGGTCCTTTTCTGCCGGGCAGCTTTCAAGCCACTCCGCCCCAATCCTGTAGTGCTGCATGTTGTTGTTTGAACCCAAGTGCAGGACCCAGCACTTGGCCTTGTTGAACCTCATACCATTAGCCTCGGCCCATCCGTCCAGTCTGTCCAGATCCCTCTGCGGAGCCAACCTACCCTCAAGCAGATCAACACGCCCGCCCAGTTTTGTGTCATCTGCTAACTTACTGAGGGTGCATTCGATCCCCTCATCCAGGTCATTGATAAAGATATTAAAGAGAACGGGCCCCAGCACCGATCCCTGGGGGACACCACTCGTCACTGGACACCAACTGGATTTAACTCCATTCACCACCACTCTCTGGGCACAGCCATCCAGCCAGTTTTTTTACCCAGCAAAGAGTACACCTGTTCATGCCATGAGCAGCCAGTTTCTCCAGGAGAATGCTGTGGGAAACGGTGTGAAAAGCTTTGCAAAAATCCAGCTAGATAACATCCACAGCTTTTCCCTCATCCACATCCCTCATCACAAACCCATGCGGATTGGGCCTGATCACCCTATTCTCCTGCATGTGCCGTGCAATGGCACCGAGGATGATCTGTTCCATGACCTTCCCAGGCACTGAGGTCAGACTGACTGGCCTGTAGTTCCCTGGATCCTCCTTCCGGCCCTGCTTGTGGGTGGGTGTCACATTTGCCAACCTCCAGTCAGCTGGCACCTCCGCAGTTATCCAGGACTGCTCATAAATGAGGCAAAGTGGCCTGGTGAGCACCTCCGCTAGCTCCTTCGGTACCCTTGGGCGGATCCCATCTGGCCCCATAGATTTGTTCACCTCCAGGTGCTGAAGCAGGTCCCTCACCATTTCCCTTTGGATTACAGGGACTTCATTCTGCTCCCCATCCTAGTCTTCTAGCTCAGGGGTCTGGGTACTCGGGGAACAACTGGTCCTACTGCTGAAGCCTGAGGCATAGGCGGCATTAAGTACCTCAGCCTTTTCCTCATCCTTGGTCACTGTGTTACTGGCCCCATCTACCAGAGGACAGAGATTACCCTTAGTCCTCTTTTTATTGCTAATAGCTTTATAGAAACTTTTTTTGTTGTCCTTGACAACAGAAGCCAGGTTTAGTTCTAACTGGGCTTTGGCCCTCCTGATTTTTTCCCTACATAGCTTTACTACCTCTTTGCAGTCCTCTTGAGTGGCCTGTCCTTCCTTCCAGAGGCCATAAATCCTCTTTTTTTCCCTAAGTTGCATCACTAGCTCCCTGCTTAGCCAGGCCGGTCTTTTTCCCCGACGGCTTGTCTTTCGGCACACGGGGACAGCCTGCTCCTGCGCCTTTAAGACTTCCTTCTTGAAAAACATCCAGGCTTCCTGGGCTCCTTTGCCCTGGAGGACTGCCTCCCAGGGGACTTTGTCAACCAGGCTCTTGAAAAGCCCAAAGTCCGCCCTCCGGAAGTCCAAGGTAGCAGTTCTGCTGACCCCCCTCCTTGCTTCTCCCAGAATCGAAAACTCTATCATGTCATGATCGCTGTTCCCAAGACAGCCTCCAACCGTCACATCCCCCACAAGACCTTCCCTGTTTACAAACAACAGATCCAGCAGGGCACCTTCCCTAGTTGGCTCTCTCACCAGCTGCGTCAGGAAGATATCCCCAGTGCATTCCAGGAACCTTCTAGACTGTTCCCTCCCTGCTGTATTCTATTCCCTGCAGATGTCTGGCCAATTGAAGTCCCCCACAAGGACAAGAGCTCGCGATCTTGAGACTTCTCCCAGCCGTTTATAGAATATTTCATCTGCCTCCTCATCCTGGTTGGGCGGTCTTTAACAGACTCCTGCTATGATATCTGCCTTCTTAGCTCTCCCCCTGATTCTTACCCATAAACACTCAACCCCATTATCTCCATCATTTAGTTCAAAGCATTCATAACACACCCTGACATACAGGGCCCACCCTCCCCCCTGCCTCTCCTTGCTTGCCTATCCTTTCTGAAGAGCCTGTAGCCATCCATGGCAGCACTATAGCTATTTGAGTCATCCCACCACGTTTCTGTGATGGCGACTACATCATAATTATCCTGCTCTACAATGGCTTCCAGCTCCTCCTGTTTGTTGCCCATGCTACGTGCATTAGTGTAGAAGCACTTCAGCTGGGCTATTGGTCCTTTCTCCTTTTTACTGGAGGGAGCTGAAATTCTGCCACCCCTAGACTTATTCCTAAGGGGCTCGGTTATACCCCTTATCTTTTCCAGGTCTAGTGCCAGCATGCCGCTTTCAGGCTTTTTGCTAGCAATCACGGATCTATCCTCATCCCCCTTCAAATATAGTTTAAAGCTCTGTCAACGAGCCCCGCCAACTCCTGCCCTAAAACCCTTTTCCCCCTCTGAGACAGGCTTTTGCCGTCTGTCGCCAGCAGTCCTGGTGTCCTGAAAAGCAGCCCATGATCAAAGAAGTCCTGCCTATGACACCAGTCTCTGAGCCAGGCATTGACCAGCTGGCACGTCCTGTTAATCTTCTCATCAGTCTTAGCAACTGTTGGGATAGAAGCAAACACTACCTGTGCTCCTGATCCCCTTAGCAGCCGTCCCAGGGCTCTGAAGTCTTTCTTCATTGCCCTTAGACTTCTGGTACCTACTTCATCACCACCTACCTGAAAAATCAGTAGCGGGTAGTAATCTGATGTCTGAACCAGGGAAGGGAGTTTTCTCTGTATGTCCTTAATTCTGGCCCCAGGGAGGCAGCTGACTTCCCTGTGGGATGGGTCCAGTCTAGAAATAGGGCCCTCTCTTCCCCTCAGAAGGGAGTCACCTACTACAATTACTTTTCTTTCTTGGTTGAGGAAGTCTTAAAGCGTGGGGGTGGGTGACTAACCCTGAGTGACTCACTGGATGGATCATCCTCTGCATCCTCAATCGCCTGGTCCTCGATTTCCAAAGCCCCATACCTATTATGCAAGGGCAATTGGGATGGTGAGGTGGGCCGTGAGGGGTTTCGGTTGCCTCTCGGAGGCGGGATCTGACTCCATTCCCCCTTATCCCTTAAGTCCCCTCTTTCTGCCTGGTGACAGGAGGGAAGGGGATCATCCACTTCTGATAGGGCCTCTTCCTGCTGCCGTTGCCTCAGGGTACGGCTCCACCAATCTATTTCATTTTCACAGTCTCTAATACTTCTTTCCACCTCTTCCCTCAGTTCAACCACCTGCCTGCGCAGATCACTTAACTTGATCACAGCGTACAGAGGCAGTGTCTCTGGCACCCTGTGAGAGCAGTGCCAGGCTCAGGCATTGGTTGCAGCCCGAGACCTGCACAGCCACATGCTTGCGTGGGAACTCAGTCTGAGTTCCCGCATCCTTTCTTGCAGCGGTTTTTGACCGTTTTGCGGCCGTGTTCTTCTCTTGTGCTGGGAGGTGATGAATCCCTGCTGCCAGCTTCACGCACGCCCTGAGCCCGTACCCCTGCACGCCGATGTTCCTCTGCTTGCGCTTGCCCAGCTTATGCTCAGCTTAGACACAAGGCTTTCAGTGACCTACTGTGCGAAATCCTGCGCCCTGTTCACCTGCTCCCACTGTGGTGCTGCAGTGTAGTCCTGGGTGATGCCCACTGGCTGCCCGCGTGCTGGGTGCTCCGGGACCACCCGTTTAGAACTGCCGCAAGGTGTTGTCTCCGCCTCTGCCACCTCAGCAGCCCGACCTCGCGCTGCCGGTTCCGGCAAGAGCTAGCCGCTTTTCCCGGCTTCAAAAGCCCCCAGTAAGAACCCATTCACGGAATCACGAAATCACGGAGTTTCAGAGTTGGAAGGGACCTCTAGAGATCATCTAGTCCCACCCCCCTGCTAAAGCAGGATTGCCTAGAGCACATTACTCAGGACTGCATGCAGGCGGGTCTTGAAAATCTCCAGAGATGGGGACTCCACAACCTCCCTGGGCAGCCTGTGCCAGTGCTCTGTCACCCTCACTGTAAAGAAGTTTTTCCGTGTATTTGAACAGAACTTCCTATGTTCCAACTTGTGCCCATTGCCCCTGGTCCTGTCACTGGGAACCATTGAAAGGTGTCTGGCTCCATCCTCCTTCAACCCATCCTTTAGATACTTGTAAGCATTAATAAGGTCTCCCCTCAGCCTTCTCTTCTCCAGGCTAAAGAGTCCCAGCTCTTTCAGCCTTCCCTCATAAGGGAGATGCTTCGATCTCTTAATCATCTTAGTTGCCCTTCGCTGGACTCGCTCCAGCAGTTCCCGGTCCCTCTTGAACTGGTAAGCCCAAAACTGGACACAGTATGCCAGTTTGCCGGCTTTATCCGCCACTATCCCCTTCCCCAGTGCAGCCTTACCTGCACTGGAGCTGGTCTCCTCAGCGACTGAAGGTTGGCATGTTTACAGCCCGTATAGAACTGCCGCGTGGTGTTGTCTCCGCCCCTGCTGCCTCAGAAGCCCGCACCCGAGCTGCTTGTTCCGGCACGAGCTAGCTGGTACTCCTGGATTTGAAAGCCTCCAAAAAGAGTCCTTTGCCGGCTTTATCCACTGCAATCCCCTTCTCCAGTGCAGCCTTACCTAAACTGGAGCTGGTCGTCTCAGCGACTCAACTACCCAACCTCCAGCCATTGCTCCCACACCAAAGGGGCCAGCATGCAAAGCTGTGCATTGTCCTCGCTGTCCCCTGGAACCGCTTTCATCGCCCCACAAACCTTTGAGCTCAGGTCTTTCCTCTTGACTTCAGCCTCAAACCCACCGTTTTCCATTTTTCCAATGGCCGGGGGCAAAACCCCTAAATGTCCAGGCATTGTTCCCACACCAAAGGGGCCAGCACACAGAGCTGTGACTTGTCCTCACTGTCCCCTGGAACTGCTTTCATCGCCCCACAAGCCTTGGCGCTCAGGGTTTTCTTCTTGACTTCAGCCTCAAAACCATATTTTTCCATTTTGTCAATGGCTGGGGGCAAAGATACCCAACGTCCAGCCATTGCTCCCGCAGCAAAGATTCCACAACGCAAAGATGTGCCTTCTACTTGCTGTCCCCTGGAACCGCTTGTATCTCCCCAAAAACCTTGGGTCTCAGAACTTTCCTCTTGACTTCAGCCTCAAAACCACCTTTGGCCATTTTCCCAAAGGCCGGGGGAAAAAATACAGAACGTGCAACCATTGCTCCCACAGCAAAGGCGCCTGCATGCAAAGCTGTGCTTTGTCCTCGCTTTCCCCTGGAACCGCTTGTATCTCCCCAAAAACCTTGGGGCTCAGGGCTTTCATCTTGACTCCAGCCTCAAAACCACCTTTTTCCCTTTTCCAAATGGCTGGAGGCAAAAATACCCAATGTCCAGCCATTGCTTCCACAGCAAAGGGGCCGTCATGGATAATTGTGCCTTGTACTCGCTGTCCTCTGGAATACCTTTAATTGCACCACAAACCTTGGCGCTCAGGGCTCTTCTCTTGACTTCAGCCTCCAAACCACCTTTTGCCGTTTCCCCAATGGCCGGGGGCAAAAATACAGAACGTCCAGCCATTGCTCCCACACCAAAGGGGCCAGCACGCAAGGTTGTGCCTTGTCCTCACTCTTCCCTGGATCCGCTTTCATCGTTCCACAAACCTTGGGGTTCAGGGGGGTAGAGAACCAATACCAGATGCGATTTCCTCTCGACATTGCTGCCATGCCACCCGTCTTCTTCCGGGTGGACCATCTTCACAATTTTGGAAGTGGATGAGCTCACACACCTGCGCAGGGACTAATGGCTCAAAAAGAGCAGGAAGAGGCTTGTAGGGGACCCGCGCTTCTGGTCGATCTGCACATGAGCAAGATCTCTATATAAGGCTTTTGGCGAGCTTCTTCGCTCTCTTTCTTCTCCTCGCCTCGTTGCTGCGCGCATCCCCGGACCCCAGACTCAGCCAAAAACTGTTGGACTCAGGGTGGCAGTAGCGAACTTTCTCCCTCTTTCTTTGTTTCCTTCCTTATCCCCCTTTCCTTTCCCCTTTGCCTTCCCTTCCCCTCTCTTTTTACCATTTTTTCTCGGTTTTGTTAAGAGAATTAGGTAAAAGGTTGTACGACATTTGACCGACTTCAGCGTCTTAATCTCGTCCTTGGGATTATAACGAAACCTTCCTGACACTGGATCGGGACATCTAAATGGTGTCACGGACAGGATCCCTTGAGATGAGAGTGTCGTACAACTTTCTGGTGTGCTGAGTGATTGTGTGTGAAGGAGACGTACAAACAAGTACGAAGTGAGTGCAGAGTTGCGATCTGCGGTTCTTGTCTCCCGTGAGGGAAGCAGCCGGAGACGAACAAAGTGTAAGGAAGGAGTGAATGTTGAGATCTTCGCGTTAAAACTTATATGCTAGTTTCACGGTTTGGTTTCCTGAGGAAGTATAGGGGAAACATGGATATTACGGTGTGACCTCCTGAGGATGATATCCCCTTTGTAGGCCATTTGTTGTTTATTAGGAGGTTACGGTTTGGCTTCCCAGCAGTGTGTAGGGGAACCTTGGATTTTTCTTTGACTCTCCCGGGATGAAGTCCCCTTTGAAGGACATGGCCTCCCAGAAGGCAGGTGATTTTTGTGAAGAAACAGAAACATTGTATGATTTTTTGGAAACATATCGTTCTCGCCCCTCACTCCTGGGACGAGATTGGGCACGGGACCATTGGTTCCAACTGCAAAGTGTTGTAGACCATAGAGTGGTCTTGCATAAAGAAGCTGGAGGTAGAAAGGGAAAAGGGAAAGCTATTGTTTATGATGTGCTGGGAGCGTGCTTGGCGGCTGCGGTGGAGGACAGGAGGCGGGTGCCCCGCCAAGAGGAGACGATAGTTGTCTTGATACAAGCGGCACTAGTGTTGCTGCAGGAACAATTACTAGAAACCAAGCGGGCGCTAAAGGAAGAAAAGCACCAAAATTTAATACGGAAAGAGGAGCTAAGAGTTCAGCTCCTGAGGGAGGCAGACACCCTCACTGAGACAAAGGTGATGCCGGAGGGAAAAGGGGTACGCCCAATTTACCCTCTAGAGGATTTAAAAGGACTAAAAGACACCACAGATGACCCCCCCACATGTTCCCACTAGTAAAAACAGAATATCTATATGAGGACAATAGCGACAACTGCCCCCAGGTTGTCACCAAAGAAATCCCCTTTACCGCCACTGAATTGGCCAAACTACGGAAAGATTTTGCTAGGATAGCAATGGAATCTGAAACCGAATACGTGTGGAGGATATCCCTGTCGGGGGGGACACACGACAGAATCATGTTATCGGAAAAGGAAGCAGAGGGATATTGGGGCCCTGGTGTTTTCCTCAAACGGGCGACCGCCGAGCCCCATGGTCTCTGACCCAGAGAGCCACCTATTAGGCAGGGGGGCTGAACCCATTGGAGAGGGGGGATCCTCTAGCTATAAATGGGTCTGTCGATCAGCTATTGGAAAGTGTACAGAAGGTGGCTTGCCTACAAATGATGTATGATCGGGAACTCAAACTAAACCTAAGCTCCCCAATGTTATTACCGGTAGATCCCGAGCGAGTAACGCCCCTGATAAGAGGATTCCCTGACTCACTAAAACCTATTGGGATCCAGTTGTAGGGGAGGATCCAAAATGTGTCTCAGGAAGAGCAAATTGCAGCTGCCCTAGGGGGGATGGTAACCCCTGAGCAGCAGCGGGGGGACAGAAAGGTATGGACCTGGGGGGAAGTAGCTCAGGAATTAATAAATTATGGGAGGAAATATGGGCCAGTAGGTCGGACCTACCGAAAGGTAGAAACTAGAGCAGTGCAGGCAGAGGAGCCGGCAAATAAATCATTGTGTTTTTTTTTCTGGAAGAAGCCCTGATCTAACCAAAAAAGAGAGACCTCTTATGTGGCAAGAATTGTGGCAAATGGGGCTGCAAAAGGGTGTCCCCGAGACTTAATGGATGGGCTCCCCATCAAAAAGCTGGAGCTCCTGGTGCGGAGGTGGTCTGGACAAGGACCCCCGCCCAAACTGAACCCACCTTCGGCACCACCCGTGGACATTGGGGAAGGATTCGAGAGAAAGGAGAAGGTGGCGGAAAACTAAATCCTCCGCCCCCTCAGGGTGAGGGGGGAGGCGGAGGGTAGATGTTTATTAGGCGACTCACCTGCAATAATAAGGGAGACTTGCTAATTACATTTGCGGTAGGGCCAAGGAAAAAGCCCGTGACTTTTTTATTTGATACAGGGGCCCAAATTACAGCAATTAATCGGAGTGAGGCAGAACAGTGCAGCATCTCGGCCCCTTCTAAACACCTAATAGTACTAAATGCTTTGGGGAAAACCCACTCTGTGCCTATGACTCCAGTAACCTTGTGGCTACCAGGAGAGGAAAGTCCGGTGGACACCATGGCGGCTATAGGGCCCTTTCAAATGAATCTCCTGGGAGTAGATGTTTTGAAGGGAAGACAGTGGCGGGACACCCAAGGGGACTTACGGTCTTTTGGCGTTCCTCAGGTTAGAAGGCTAACCGAGAATTTCAATGCGGCAGTGCACCTCCTACAAGCGGCGCCTCCCCTCCCCCCTTCCCGCTTGACTAATGTGAAAGCCTACCTGTTTGTTACCCCGGGAGCGAGGGAGGGCTTCGCCCCAGTGTTAGAAGATCTGAAGAAGCAGGGAGTCGTAGTCCCAGCACAGTCCCCCTTCAATTCTTCCATATGGCCCGTGAGAAAACCTAATGGGAAATGGAGCTTGACTGTAGACTACCAGATGCAGGCCCATTAACGGCTGCCGTACCAAACATTGCTGAGTTAATCGCAACCATTCAGGAACAATCCCACCCAGTGATGACAACAATCGATGTCAAAGACATGTTTTTTATGGTTCTGCTGCAACCTGAGGACCAGCAGCGCTTTGCTTTCACGTGGGGGGGGCAGCAATATACGTTTAGTTAACTGTCTCAGGGATACAAAGACTCCCCCACACTAGCTCATCATGCGCTGGCCCAAGAACTTGAAACCATTCCCATACAAGCAGGAGTTAAAATTTACCAATCTAGAGATGATGTGCTTGTGGGAGGGAGCCAGGTAGAGGGCGTTGAAAAAACGCAACGCGATATCATTACTCACTTGGAACGGACAGGACTGACGATCCCGCCTGAAAAAATCCAGACTCCCTCCAGCGAGGGAAAATTTTGAGGAATAGGGTTGAGGGGGGCATTGCCCTGGATACCCTATCCTCGTTAGACTCCATTAAAATGCCAGAATCCTAAAAGGATTTACAACACGCTCTGGGGCTGCTCGTGCTTTGGAGAAAACACATCCCCGACTTTTCAGTTGTTGCCAGACCATTATATGATTTACTGAGGAAAAGGGCTCAGTGGGAATGGGCCCCAGTTCATGCTGAAGCCGTGCAATTACTAATTTTTGAAGCAAATGCCTATCAAGCTTCAGGGCTAATCCATCCCACTGATCCGATTCAGATTGAATGGGGATTTGCCCGGACCGGGCTCTCCATTCATCTGTGGTAAAAGGGGCCCAAAGGGCCCATCCGGCCCATTGGGTTTTACTCACGCAGTTTCAAGGACGCTGAAAAGCGATACACTACTTGGGAAAAGGGGTTGTTTGTGGTTAGCTTAGCTTTACGGGAGGCCCAACAAACTATTCGAAAACAACCCATAGCTCTTCGGGGCCTGTTCAAGGTGATCAAAGCCATTGTAACAGGGACCCCACCCCCTGACGGGGTGGCACAGCGCGCCTCTGTGAGGAAATGGTATGCTCAAATAGAACACTATTGCGAGATATTTTCTGTGACAGAAGGGACTTCTAAAATATTGCCTATCCAAGATGAGGCGAACTTGAATAAGGAGACGCCCCAACTTCCCTCTGTGATCAGAGTAGCTCCCCCATTCTCGGAGCAGGTTTTAAATGCATGGTTTACCGACGCTTCATGGAAGCGAGAAGGGAAAGTTTGGAAGTACCGGGCTGTGGCCCTTCAGGTAGAAACCAAGGAGCAGATCATTTCAGAAGGAGAGAGCAGCGCGCAGGTGGGAGAGCTGGTTGCAGTATGGAACATGTTTCAACGTGAGAGACAGATTCTTTCCCCTGTGCACATTTATTCAGACTCCTACGCAATGTTCAAAGGCTGCACAGAATGGCTTCCGTTTTGGGAGCAGAATGGCTGGGAAGTCAATAGAATACCAATTTGGCAAAAGGAAAGGTGGCAAGATTGTCTTGCGATTGCAAGACAGGGGACATTTGCGGTAGCATGGGTAGCTTCCCACAAAAAACTGATACCCCGGCTGGCCGGTGGAATGCAGAGGCGGATGAGTTGGCCCGATTAGCCCCACTGCAGAGCACCCAGTGCAGGAGGACTGGGAATACCTATTAGAGTGGTTGCACATAAAACAGAAGCACTTGGGGATCAACGATTTGTTCTGCGAGGCACAGGCCCAAGGATGGCCGGTCACAGGGAAGACTGTAAAACCTGCATATCCTCCTGTGAACAACGCCGTGTCCGTCTGGACAGGCACCCCTTGGAAAACGAGCCCCTGCACCTCAGGGAAGGGAAAGGGTTATGGGAGGCCTGACAAGTCGACTATATTGGGCCCTTCCAAAGGCCTGCGGGGAAGTGTTATGTGCTGGTGGGGGTCGAAATAGTCTCTGGACTTGTACAAGCCTGGGCCTGTGCAAAGGTGACTGGGGAAAACACAGTGAAGGCCCTTAAAGAGTGGTTTGGGAAACGTCCCAAACCACAAACTATCCAGTCAGATAATGGCTCGCATTTCACCGCCAAAGTGGTCCAAGAGTGGGCAGCTCGGGAAGGAATTTCTTGGGTGTTCCACACTCCGTACTATCCACAAGTGAACGGGATTGTGGAACGGACCAAGGGGCTGCTCAAGCGCTTCCGAAAACCACACAAACCAGGATGGGATGAGCGGGTGGGGGAGGCAGTGAATAGTCGATGGGGAACAAATGAGTGCCCGAAAATTGCGGCATTCTACCCACAAGCCCCAACCCTTGTACCCATCTCTCAAGGCTCTGATCCCCCCAATATGCCATTTCACTCCCCTGGTCAGCCTGTTCTGGTTGAGCTTCCCACCGTGGGAGCCATCCCCCTTGTATTAGACACCCCGCTGAACAAGTATACTTGGAAGGCGAAAGATGCTAGTGGCAGAACCTACAAAATCCACACAAAACGGATGATTCCTTTTTTCTAACCCAAGAAGCGAGATTGCCTCTGTTTTCTGTTTTTAAGCATGGCAATACAACAACGATGTACCTGCTACTTTGGATCATCTCAACTCAGAGATGCCTCCAGGTAAGTGATGAACGACCACTCCCTCTACCTTCCCCTCCTCCATACCATCCCTTTGAAAACAACGAATTCCTGCTGCTGGCAAAAGCTGTACGTCAAACTTTCAATTTGAGCCACTGCTGGGGATGCGGTGGACCCATGGGACTATCAAGTTGGTCATGGACATCCGTACCTCTCACTTCCAGACCAAAGCGTAAGCACTTATAGCGAGACCGCAGACGATCCGTGGGATGACAGTGGGACCTGGCTGATTCAGTTTCCGACTAAAGGCCAATAGAGCTAAAAAGGGACACTATTGGATTTGTGGACACACAGCATAGAAATCTTTACCCACGGGGTGGTCGGGAGTTTGTTCTGTAGGAATCATCAGGCCCTTAGTCTTCCTTTTACCGGAAATAGGCGGACCCCGATTGGGTGTAAAAGTATATGACAATCTCGGGGACAGAAGCATTGCCCGTAAGATGCGATCCATAGAGGTAAATTTGGGTGGGACGCAAAAATGGGGGAATAATGGGTGGCCCCCCAAACGAATAATTCAACATTATGGACCAGCAACTTGGAATCCTAACGAGCCCATTGCAGGGGCAAGAGAACCAATTTATAAACTAAATTGAATGGTCAGCCTACAAGCGGCTCTAGAGATCGTTACCAACAAAACCGCTGACGCAATAGATATGTTAACTCCACAATCTCAACAAATGGGCATGGCAATCCTTCAGCACCGCATGGTTCTAGATTATTTGTTGGCTGAGGCAGGAGGGGTGTGTGGAAAGTTGAGTATCTCCGACTGTTGCTTGGAAATAGACGATGTGGGTGAAGTAGTTCTCCAATTAACCAAAGATATTTGAAAAATAGCCCAGGTCCCTGTCCAGACCTGGAATGGCTGGAATGGCGACTTATGTTACTGGCTACCAGGGGCACCATGGGTCAAACAGTTAATACTGTATCTGCTATGTGTCGTTGCTGCCCTGATGTTCTTACCCTGTATAATTCCTTGCTTCGTTCAGCTAATTCGACATGTCGTATCAAATATGCAATTTGTTCCTCCTTCCTCGCCCGATGGCATAAAATATATCTGTGCCATCAATCGGCTGCAACCCACCTCGGTTTCCATCATTTAAGTCCATTCCAAATTTATTGTGAGGAAAGAAAATTGCATATTGATACTTACATCATACTTGTCATGTTGTACTTTTTGTAATGGTTACCTATATCATTGACTCAATCCCGATGTCTGTTCTGTAAAGTTAAATGTTGTCAAAACTATTCAAGAATAAGCTTGCATTGGGCAATATTTTTTTCTTTAATCCCTGTCATTTCCCCCTTTTTTTTTCCTATTTCCCCTCCGTCCGTACCCCCAACTCTCCCATGCCTCTCTTTCCTTTCTCCCTCATTTTCTCTCTCTCTCTCTCTGCCACAAAGCTGCAATGTCGAACCACGGGGTGGTGTAGAGAACCAATACCAGATGCGATTTTGTCTCGACGTTGCCGCCATGCCGCCATCTTCCGGAAGGACCATCTTCTTCACAGTTTTGGAAGTGGACGGCTCCGTGAGCCTGTGCAGAGACTAAAGGCGCGAAAAGAGCAGAAAGAGGCTTGTAAGGGACCAGTGCTTCTGGTCGATAGAAAGCCATATGTAAGGCTTTTGGTGGGCTTCTTTGCTCTCTTTGTTCTCCTCGCCTCCCTGCTGCACACATCCCCGGACCCCAGACTCAGCCAAAAACCGTTGGACTCAGGGTGGCAGTAGCGAACTTTCTCCCTCTTTCTTTGTTTCCTTCCTTACCCCCTTTTCCTTTCCCCTTTGCCTTCCCTTCCCCTCTCTTTTTACCATTTTTTCTCGGTTTTGTTAAGAGAATTAGGTAAAAGGTTGTACGACATTTGACCGACTTCAGCATCTTACTCTCGTCCTTGGGATTATAACGAAACCTTCCCGACACTGGATCGGGACAGTGGCTTAACTGGAAAGCCTGCTCTTCCTTGTGCAGAAAACACCTGACCTCTGCCAAGAGCGCCTTGATGGCATATTTGTCTTTTTTTTTCAAATTAGGTCTGTCTTAAAATTATCGAGCACATTAAATCTACATTTTCTAGATTGTCACTGTTCAAAGTGGTTTCAAGCAGAAGCCTGCCTCCCTAGTGGGCTTGCTTCTTCTGCCAAACTCATCTGCTGAAGCCACATGTAATGGAAGGGTTGGGTCTGTGTCATGGTTCCGCCATATGAAAATACTACTAATGAAGCTTCTACTGAAGAAATACAAACATCTGGGTGACCAGCACAGTTATGAGACCAAATACAGATTATATAACGTTAACGTTATATAACGTCATATATAACGTTATTTTAAAACAGTCCGTCCCAGCTGTTAGTAGTGGCCATACGTTTGGGGCCACATAGTGTCTTTTGCAAGAGAAATACGAGTCGACTTGGCACGTGAAAAACGTGCACCTCTTGCTGGCAGTACCTCCCCACATCGCATCAGCCCACCAGATTTAAAGTCCAACCAGCCTTTTCAAAACTGAACCCGTTGGTATGTTATTTTTCACACACGTTAGCTACCAGCAAGCTGTTACTGGTAGCTTTGTTCTGTCACTAGTCTTTTCTCTGCTAATGTTCAGCTATCACTGCAAATCTCATCACACCGGACAGTTTACCAAAACCGTTTTATTGTAATCAAAAAGTGACATGACAGGGCTGTAACGTATTCTGCCAATCATTCTGCTGATATTTTATAACTTCTGCCAGGCAACTAAAAAATTTCAACTAGCAAAACTTTCACACTCCAGGAAACTCCGCCCAACTACTTAACGGTGGTTTAAAATAGGATGCCCCAGCAAAACCTGGCAACTCACAATTCTGTACAAAGTGTTCACTTTTATAAAGCTCCGATGTAAAAATCAAACCATCCAGCAGCACCATTTCAAGTGCAGCACAGGCTCTTTCCTGTCATTACTTGCAACGCCTGAGTTCGTTTACATTTTAACACGTTTCAATACCAATGATTCAGCAATCCAGTCATTTCTGTATTATCTGTCATTCTGTGTTGTGACAGGTTCCACTTTTCGGTCAGCTTTCTCTTAATCTTTGCTCTTCTTCCATTTTTTCATCTTGTGTTTGTGTTTTTGGCTCTTTCCCGATTCCCTTTTGTTTCCAGTGTGTTTCTTATGCTTCTTGTGCTTCTTATGCTTAATGTGCTGCTGCTTCTCTTTTTTCTTTCTCTTTTCCTTGCTGCCTTGACTCTCTCTGGAGCTGGCACTGCCGCTGTGGCTTCGAGTCTGAGCCTCAGAAGGGCTTTGACTACGGCCACGGCAAACACGGGGACTGCTTTGCCTTTGCCTTCCGCTTGCTTCAGGCTGCTCAGCTGCAGCAGGTGCTGCTGGATCCTCTTTCACCTCATCAACGGCCTTTTCTTTTGCTTCTTCAGGATTTTTTCCTGCAGCTTCGTCATCTTTTGCGGATACATTACTGTCCTGGTTTGAGGTTGGAGGTTTTGAGCCGAAACCACGACAACGGCTCTCACTGTCACTTTCACTGCAGTCTGGTACAAAGGCAGCCTCATCCCTCTCTCGAGTTACATCAGAAGAGAGCCGTGAGCAGCTGCTGACCTGAGGCTTAGGCTCATCGAAACTTTCATCGTTTTGTCCAGTCACCTTCTCTTTCTCATCTTTTACATCTGGCGATTCCTGTCTCAAAGGTGGTTTATTACCACCTGGTGCTCTCTCTTTGTTGCTCTTTACTTCTGGGACGTGCTTCTCTTTCTCGGAATTTTTGTCTAGAGGTTTGTGTTCCTCCGATGTATGCTTGGAATTGTGAGCAGCTTTACGGTCAGACTGCTTCCGCTCTCGCGGAGGACTGTAGCTGCTCCTTTGGGCATCTCCAGCGCCCTTTGTAGAGGGCTCTGCTCGCTCGTCTCTCGGCTTCCTTTTCTGTACCAATGTAGATTCTCTGCTTGGAGAAGGGTAGTCTTTTCTCCTTACTAAGTCACTCTTTTCATCTCTACGCTTGCAACGAGAATGATCTCTATTGCCATCGTGGTCATATTTTTTGCCTCGGTTAGGAGTAGAGTTTTTGGCAGTGGATCTGCGGCCTCTAAATACTGGAGACCTTGACCGTGAATGGTACCTTCTGTATGGGGGTGACCTTGACCTTGAACGGTGATAACCATGGGACCTTGACCTAGAAGGATAGTTACCACTCTTCCCTTTGCCTCTTCGGGGATAGGCTGGTGATGGCGAATAGGAACGAGAATGGGAACAACTTAATGCTCGAGAGTAGGAGCGAGAGCAGGAAGAACTTGATCTTGACTTGCAGTAGGAGGTATACAAACTTCTACAGTAAGATGAAGCACTACAGGGAGACTTGGACCTTAAAAAAAAACACAACACAAAAAACCACCAAACATGAGGTTCATTCAGAACGGTCACTCTCCTCAGTTTTTTTCCTCCCAAATTTGGTTTGAGTTTTGGGTTTTTTTTGGGTTGTTTTTTTTTTCCTCTGCATATGCTTATGGCAAACCTTCCATCTGCTGACAAAAGGCTACTCCAAATTGAAGAACTTGATAACATGTAACAGTTTCTACTTACAAGACAGAAGCCCTGCTGCTTTGCTGGTTTTTGTAAAAACATACAGGAAGGGTAAGCCTCTTTCGCCTCACTTCTAGCACATGAACTACCACAGCGATTGATTGATTTAAGGTGGTGTGTACTGGCCTCTACTGGTACGTGAATGCGCACATGTTTCACTACTCAGCAACGACATGCAGTGCAAACCGTCGTTGTAGCACTAAGATGCAGAAAGAGCAAGTCTTAATGGCTCCAGTGCAGTATCAAACATGAACACTGTTTAGCCTGAAGACAGTAAAGCTCAGTTTCAAAATGCCAGCTTAGGCTTTTTAAACTCACTACTTACTTGGCTATTTGTACAGAGGCAAAATACTTGTGCTGCAATCTTACATACAGGACGATGTAAGCAACACCTCTAGCCAGGTGGCCTAGCAAAATTTTGCACATACCTCTAGCTCTAACCAAGGAGAGTGACGGCATTTCAAGAAAAATCACATCTAAAAGCTTCTAAACTCAGCCTCCAGTACTATGACTCAGTGCCACTACTCTAGGAAAGATACTGACAGCATTACTACCAGAAGAGCCATTCAGACTCCTGCCAGAGTGATCTTTTGGGATAGAAAACATCAGCTACCCTGAGTTTTTCTTTTATCGTTTTTAAAAGCAGCATCTCACGGTATTCTGCATATGTTCACTAGCATCACTCCTCCTCTCCAAGTCCCTCACAAATTTAAGATTTCCTTACAAACAAGTCTGATCTTTTAATTCCTAAGAAAAATTTAACACTGTCAACAAAATACTAGCGAAAGCCACCAGTTTGCAGTCCAGGTTAAAACCTCTCCGTGTAGCCACATGAGATAGACAAAAGAGGAAATGAAGACAATTGGTCTCCCGTATCTCCTCCCAAGTGCTTTAAGGTAATGGTTACAATCAGAACAGGGAGACGCAGAAAATCCAGCCGCTGCACCTCTTCGGTCTCTATCCTCCTCACGTTGTCAGGAGGTGAAGGATGTCCCTGCACAGAAACTGTAGGAAACAGACCCTTGTTCCTCAACAGCTACGGCCAAATTATAACTAGCCCTCAACTGTAATCTCTGCCCTCTTTGAGCTAGTATGAGAAATGGCCAATTTCTCATACTCATTTCCATGGCCAATATGAGAAAATGTAGACTGCACGCAAATGCAAAAGGTGGATATCCTATTTGAGCAAAAAGAGTTTACAAATGAAACTCCTATCCCTGCTAATCCCTGGAATCACCCAACCCACCTAATGACAGAGGGGTGGAGTGGAACTCCCCCTGATTCTGCTAGACAATCTGCTTCTCCATTACGGACATGTAAAGCAGTTACCTGGAAAACAAACACCTACCCTCCTTTTGAATCTTTTTATATTCCACCAGTTCCTTAGCAAAATCACTTGTAAACTCATCAAGTTTGGACTTCTTCTCTTCCCTGTTAAAACAAGTTTGACCTTTGTTGCAATTATAGTTTGACCTTTACTACAAAAAGACACCAAGAAACAAACCATGGCCAACGTGAGAAAATGTATACTGCTCACAAATGCAAAAGATGGATATCCTATTAAAGCAAAAAGAGTTTACAATTCCCACAGGTTTAAGGGAGAGCTTTAGGATTACGTTTGTCTTCTTTTAGTTAGGCATGTTTGCCATCTGCAACGCAAAAGCATATTGGAATAAATACCGTGGAAATAATACTGTGTTATTTTTGCTCATGTCAGATGCACTTTAGTGTAGCTGCAGTCCGATAGCTATCGAAATACAAAAAGGAAAGCCAACACAACTTCATTGAGACAAATACTTACTCCTCTTTAAGTTTCTGCTGTTCTCTGTAAAACTCCTCCCTAGAAAAAGGAGGTGCTGGGATGGTATTTGAAGGAGCTGTTGGTACTGCTGTTGATACCCAAGGTGATGGCACGGTTGCAGGAGCTGGGGGATATCCTGGCGTGGGGACAGTGTACGCGGAAGATGGAGGCCGACCAGGTGGCAACTGAGGAGGATCCTGGGGTGGCGCTACCCCCGGTGGAAGAGGAAGTGCTTGGGGTGGTGGACGATACAAAGGAGCTGGAGGCACAGGCACGAAGACGGGGGTTGATACTGGTAGTGTTGGGGCCCAAGTCCTTTGGGTACGTTCACTATGCAGGCGTCCTCCATTTGAACGTCTAAAGAAACCCAAACCCATGTGTCAGTGTTTGTTACTCTCTACCCTGATTTTAAAGAGGAAAGCAAATGAAGCGGGAGCACGGTGGCGAGCACTTTGTGTTCTCGACTTAAGCATTCTTCTCCCTGCTTCCTGTTCATCTGAGACGACCGCTATTTCTCGATCCTCCTACTTGCCTTCCACATCCTCACCCCCGGCAGTTCCCCCCGCCTTCTCTCCTTAGCCTCCGCTTTGCGACTGTGGATGGAGGCTGCCCACGCTTAAAAGAGACTCCCATCTGCCAAGTGCCTACCGCTCCTCTGCCACTCCTTGATACACTTAATACTTCACGCTCCCCATCTCCAAAGGACTGCACAAATACGAACTACTCTTCCCTCAAGCTTCTTTTAACTTCTTCCACACCCGCTTCCTCTCTTGTTGCCTCACGATGATGTAGTTGGCCCGTTCTCGCCCCTGAATTGTTATTTTCTTGATTGCTGAATTTGAGATTTAGCTAATCTGTGGGATCCATCCTGGGTTTGGTTTTGATTAATCTTCAAGCTTTTAGAAACACAATGCACCTGTACAATCGATCTAGAACAACTATATCCCAAAAGGAAGGACTAACTTGACACTGCAGTAATAGATGAAACGGACTCCTCTCCCCAGCTGAGAGAAAGCAGCTGGGCTATTTGAGATGACTAAATGCAAAAAATTCAAAATTGTCGTAACATAACAGCATTGACTTTTCCAATAATTTGCTCAATCACTATCAACTAAGTTTCTACAAAAGAATGTTGGAGGATGATTTCTATTGGGAAATCAATTTCTTCAGCCCTGTTCAGCCGCTAATCAAAAGGGTGGCTTTCCACCTGATCCTTTCATTATATCTCGTTATTGGATGTACTTAGGGTTTCCTCAGAAAGTTGTTAATTTTTCAGAGTCCTCTTTTCAATCGTGTGCCGGAGTTTCATTTTAAATAATCTTACTGCAAGCACAGACGCCCTTGGTTAAAGCCAATTCAAATTAAGCCATTTAAAAACTAATCACCACTCGTATTCTCCACAACTGTCTGTACGTACTCCATTTGGTCTAGTGGCATTTCAAGAGAAAGCTCACTGGAAAAATATGGCTGCCCATGAAAGGATCAGAGTACATATAACCCACACACCCAATCTCAGTTTTGGAAAATGCAACAACGGAAATTCTGTTAGGAAATGTCCGTGGTCCAGTTCAGAGGCTGCCTTAGAGGTTCCTTTGAATTTGAAAGGTCTTTTGAAAATCCAAGGGCTCCTGGGGAAAAAAGGTTCCTCTTTCAGGGTAAACCTGTACTGAATGACTGATACAGGAACCAAACAAGAAAGTACTTCGGAGAAAATTCCTGCATGAGGCACACTTCCAGCTTACCAAAGCGTCCTCATTCAAAGGAAGAACAAAAAAGCAGAACTTTCACAATTCATCTGGAACTGTCACTAAGGCTATAGAACTCGCTGGCAGAGAAGCTCAAGAAGAAGACTCTAACTTCAGCATGCTATATTCATGTAGATCCACAGATGTACTTACCGAACAGCTCCACCCGGCTTTCCAGCACGCAGAGACAGGGGCACTGCTGCAGGGAGATCAGAAGCAATGACAGAAGAGGGACTTACTGGCAGCCCAGCTGCCACAGATGACGGACCAGGGGCCAATGATGACAAAGCAGCAGCAGAATGAGAAGGCAGAGTGGCTAATGGCATCAGGAGCGGCTCCTGCTCTCTGGAAATTGTTGGCCGGAGTAGAGGCTGCAGGTTGTCTGTTGCTGTTTGTCTCATGAGTGGTGGTGATGGCGGTGGCGGCGGCTGCTGCAGCTGTTGCTGCTCAATCCGCTTACCGTAGCCAGTTCCATTTTTGAAGTTGTTCACAGCCTAGAGGCAGAAAAACATTTACAAAAAGGTACTCTGAAACTTCACTAGATATACGAACAAAAGCCTCCGCAGAGTAAAGTTACTTGTGTTTTCCTGTAAATGCTATCAACCCTCAAATAAATCGGCACACAGCTATACGAACACATCGCATTAAACAGTGGTATTAATGACCGGCAACTTAGGGTATCTGTACTTAAAGGACTTCTGTGTTAACACCCAATTTGAAAGTGAGGAAACCACGGTAAGCAGAAGTGTGTCCTGATTGTTTTTAAAGAGTTGGAAGCTCCTGTAACAGCAGATAACGTATTTGAAAAGTACACTTAGCTTCATTCCATTTAGCCTTGCTTAAGGAGATACAAATGAAGATTTTCTTCCCTTTCAGCTTGTTACAAATAAACTTTTCCTACAAACAGTTTACGTAAAAGTCCTCACGTTACCTGGCGTAGGAACTTGTTGGCAACTAAAGCATCAGGAGAAACATCTGTCTGATGACATGTTGGGCATGTATGTTCCTCAGACTCCAGTAATGCTGTTCTAATACCTGTGAATAAATAGAATCATCAACTAGTTTGGATGATGAGGCACTATTGATTAGTGATTAAAACCTAAGGATTAGACAATGGGTGTTAGCCGACCTAAGGGAATTTTAGGGGGTTCTAATCAATTATCAAAAGACGTCTACCATTAATGGTGAATTTCACCTTGAGTTGAGAGCATGAAGCTATAAATGGTCAACAGTGTAAAAAATGTTGACTGTGCAGCAAGTAACTATCCAGTTTTGATATTTCCCTGTTGTAACATTTGAAGATGTAGAGCAGGCTGTGTCTTGATGCCTCAACTCATCTTTTTTCCCAGCATCTAGGACAGTGAGAAGTCACCAACCTCAAGGTTAATGAATAAAACACATCTCAAAAACGTTACTAGGTTTGAGTTCTGAAGGTTTTAACCCACTCTCCCGTGGAGAAGAATGTGGAATAAATGCCAAACTATCCTTTTGTTGCAGACCACAGGGAGTCACCGGAGTGGGCTATGTCATTTTGGATGAGAAAAAGGGCTGTGGACAAACTAAATGCATTCCATCGCTAATACTGTAATCACCTGCCCAATTACACACTCTTCTCATACTCGTCCCTTCGCATGTAAAGAGGATTTAACGAAACGCATAGAAAGGCAAAAAAGCTTTCTGCCTCGTTGTTTTCTCCTTTATAGGAGGAGAGTCCTTTGCTCTTCAGGGTATACTTAAGTATTAACTAGAACCGCTAACAAAGCAATTTTGTTATCTCCGATTTCTGCTTTCAGAAGATCCGATTTGACGTTTTGAATTAACAAACACGGGGCTGACACTTACATTGCTCACAATAACTGTTTCCACAGCAGGGAATAAGAACTGCATCGGTCATTACATCTTTACAAATGAGACATAACAGCTGATCTGGAAGAGGATCGTCTGTGGAGGCGGAGGACGGCTCCCCTGGTAAAAAGGGAGGCTTCTTCTTTCCTCTGGCATAGGCTTCCCTGGAGGGGAGGGGGGGGAGGAAAAAGAAAAAAGTTAAAGATGGGTAAAGGAAAACTTTTCCAAGCTTAGGACTTTACCAAAGGAAGATAACAGATGCAATTCTTCCCACTCCACATTAGCCTTCTAAAACGTAGGCACTTAGTTTAAACAACTTTTCTAGAGCTACAACACCAGAGAAGGGAGGGGGGCACAATTTTCCTTCTGCAGAACTCTCCCATTCATTGGATCACCTAAGAGATGAGCTCAGACTAGAAAAAACATTTTCTGACAGCTAGAATTCAGGTGAAATGAATCCCACCCCTCCTTTGCCAGGGGGTACATGTAAATTGCAGGCTCAGGACATAGTTAGTCCCTGAGTAATTACATTTTATAAATGAAAGAAGTCTATGTTACAGCTTCCACCAAAGGAGATCCACGACAGAAAAACAGAACTGCTACCAACTCCCTTTTTGTAAAGCCACTCTGGGCAGCACACTGTAGCATTTTCTTAGTTTACAGCAACAGGAAAACTTCAGTCTGTTTCACCCATGAGATTTGATAGGACTCAGAGGGGGAGGAAATCTCACTCTGACAGCCAGTTGTTAAATTTTACAAGAAGCCTTTGAAACACAAAACAGAGGCCAAACCAGCTTTCCAAGAGAACAACTCCAACTGTCAACACTACGGAAGTGTTTTGCTGAAATACAGGTTCTTAGCATACAACACGTTTAACCAACTCCCAGCGGCACGAGCACTGGGACCAGCCTATTTTCACATTAGAAAGTGTCACCGGTTTTCAGGTGAAGGTATAATGACGGTGCTTCCTCCCCCGTATCTACAGATGCTGGCCAACTCGCTTGCATTGCCACTCAGATATTGACGCATGGTTTCTCTTGCTCAGTTTTTGGTCAGTCTAATTAATTCCAGACCTACGCATTAATAGTTGGTATTGCATATCTTCCAGTGCTTGTCAGCATAGCACCCTTTGTATTGGGATCTTTCACCTCCATCATGAAACTGCTTGGAATTCCTGAGCTCCTTTTAAGTCTGGGAACAGACTCAAAATTTTTGTCCTGTGCAGAAAAGAAATGCAGACACATCTCATCTCAAGAGCCACACTTGAAACGACATTCCAACGATTAGTTTAGGCAGCAAAAGCCTTTCATCCTCTCCTTTTACCTAGCGCAAGGGTTGCTTTACTGAAAGCTTCACTGAAAGTGACAGAGCACTGGAACAGGCTGCCCAGGGAGGTTGTGGAGTCCCCTTCCCTGGAGATTTTCAAGACCCGCCTGGATGCAGTCCTGAGTAATGTGCTCTAGGCAATCCTGCTTTAGCAGGAGAGTTGGACTAGATGATCTCTAGAGGTCCCTTCCAACTCTGATAATTCTGTGATTCTGTGATTCTGTGAAATGCTTATTTTCCTAAATGAGTATAGCCAGCATATTCCACATTCTCGAGCAGTGTTTGGAACTCATCCGATGCCCTTTGCCTTAACTTCGGGTTGCTTCAGGGTGAGTTATCCCATAGCTCAGCATCCACCCCGAGAAGAGTCACAAACCCGCTCCAGTTCAGAGGGAGAGCCTAATTCAGTGCTCAGAATCAGCCACAGGGGAAACTTATATTCACCATCTATATACGAAGCTCGAATTCGTACCTCGTGCATATACATTCAGTGACAAACGTTAAATGGCATGAATACTCAGCCGGAGGCTGGTGTAGTTAAAACACGCAAATATTCAATACATGGCATCAACAGAAACATCGGGGTTGCAGATGAAATACCAAAATCTGTGAAGTGTCATTAAAAGAATTAAAAAAATAAAAATTTCCAATACTATTGAAATATATAAAAAGTATGCCTGAAAGGTCACAGAGAAAGACCTATGGACATATTTCATGTCCATGACCTAGAAAAAAGAAGATGTTACATTTAGAATGCCAGCAATCCCTTGAATTTTTAAGGGCTTTGCAACATTGCCATAGAACCTCTGTATTTCACCCCAAGACAAACAATTCTTAATAGGAGTGCTCGTGCTTTGCTTACGAAACTGCCAAAGGAAAAGAACAAAAAGTGAGTAACACCAGAAGTCCCCCACAATCTTACCCTGCGTCTTGGACAGTTCTTTAGGTAGTGGCCAGGTTTTCCACAGTGAAAGCAAGTATATGACGGGGGAAGTAGACCCAAAGGTTTCTTCGTGTAACTAAAAGTTTTTTGGGGAAAAAAAAAAGAAGGTAGGCACGTGTCTCTCTTGTTAAAACAAACACCTTTACAATTTTTCCATAATCTTCGAAGAACAGATTTGACACTATCAGCACTTACTTGATTGGATCATAGTCACGGCAGGACTGTGTCATCATAGCTTTTATTTTATCTTCTTTGGAAGCGTTGGCTTCGGCCAGATCGGCGGTCTGCTTAACAGGTAATTATTTGACATGCACATTAGAAACACAGTTAAGCCCACACAGACTGTGACATAAACCTTTTGCACAATCAGATCTTCAAATTATTGAAGCCATCTATTTTTATTTTTTTTTTCAGAAGCAGTTGTTCAAGTGCTCCAATTACACACCAGACTCCAGATACAGGCAGGCTCTATGGGAGGGACTGTAAAGGGTTTGGCCCTGCAAGCACCTATTGTTCAAATCAGCCAGCCATGGTTTTGGTTTTATATGCATTCAGTCACAAAAGCAACCAACTGCTTTCAACATTTTGTTAAATGCTTCTTTCAGATACACAGTTTTTTCTCAACAGTAACGTAATCCAGATCAACACCTATGAAATCCTTTCCATCAACATTTACAGAACACTTTGGAGATAACTGACTCATTTGTTGGAACCCAAACAGTTTACAAAACACATCCCAAACCCACAAAGCACTACTAGGAAAATGCCCAAATTCAAAGAGAGCATTTAATACACACCAATAATAAAACAGAGAACTCTGAACACATGGCCTCCACGCAAAGCCGGTCTGCACTAAAGAGGTTCGAGTAAGGAACACTTTTGAGCTTATGTTATGTTGCTGTCTTTTTCTGAAATAGTTACATTTTCTCAAAAGCTTCAATGTGTACACCACTGGGACAGTTTTTTACATTGTAGAGTAAAACTTTACACGAGTTTACACAACCAAGGACATGTTTATGGACAGCACTAACGGAGCCTAATTTCTTTTGGTGCTTGCCTTCCAAACTACTTTTTTTTTTTTTTTTTTGTCGAAGTACGCAACTTAATTTCTGCAGTGAGAGAGGGAAGAAGTTCCCAGGAGGAAGACATTTTGCTTTCTCGGAAAGGAACTCCAGCCTTTATTTTCAGAAGAAAGAACTAGCCCCTCTGCGTTAGGCCCTGCCTTCTCTAATCTTTGTACCTTTAAGGACTCGTAATTTAAACGACTGGCACTACGTCTTTGCCCAACGTGCAATCCCTAGTGCACAGTTACACATCTGCAAATACGACACACAGACACATTGGTATATGCCTATAAACAAGTGGGCGCATTTTCACAATTTACACAGTCTGCATTCAAACAAGTTAGATTGAGTTGTCCACTGAATATGTACTACAAGTTAGGAAATTGTGCAGCAGTCGAAGAATGGATCTAAAACTAGAACGACTAGAATTTCAAAAATTGCCGTGCAATTGGCCATGTTACAGAAACACTTCTATTTCGGCTCTTCAAAACCCCCATAGCTTACAGCCAATTAAATTCTTCTGTAAAAATTGTGTTCGTTTCCAACACAAACCTAACAAAACGTATGAAACAGGGGAACCTGCTTCTGAAGTGCTGCTTCTCTGTGTCTTGAAGATGACTAATACTACATCAACTACCTTGAAGCTGGTAAGGTACGCCCCTTCTATCTTCCCAAACCAGGAAACACGCTTGACAGGACAAGATCAAAATATACACACATTTTAAAGTTAAAATAAATATTTTAAATTATTAGAGATTAAATGGAAGTTTTGGTCAAATCACAACACTTATCCAGCTACAGATCACAGTACAAGATTTAAAAACACAAAGCAAACACTCTTTTTTTCTCTCAGTATTTGAAAAGAATATACGTATACCTCAGTAAGCTGGGCCAGAGAAATAGATGCAGAAGAGTCACCAACCTGTTCACAAAAAATGAAACCCTTATTCAAGTTCTGCAACCAAAACATAGCAATAGATCACCTCTGCTGTAGTCTGACAGTCTGCGCTAGAGCCTCTGGGTGTCACTGAAGGAGGCATTTCCACCCTACCGTAAGTTGTATTTCTCCAAAGCAAAGTCCAAACCTGCGACAGCTTAAGAGTGCCTCTGTGGTCAATGGGAAGACACTGAAATTACCAAACCCGCTTGAGATCAACTTATTGCTCCACATTTCTCAGAGAGGGACCCTTCTCAAATGCTCACAACTGCTTCAAAGTCAAAGGGCTTAGGAAGCTGTCAACTTTCAGCTAGAAAGGATTTAGAAACAATATTTCCCTTTATTCAAGCAGGAAGCATCGCTACAGGAAACTTATTTTCCATGCAGTTTGTAAGTTAATCAGTTCACGTCTCATTTGTAAATGCAGGCGGCTGTGCTTTTATGAACACAGCAGTTACCTGTCACAATAAAGCACAGGCGTATCAGCCCTGAAACGTGAACTCTGCCCCTCCTGTCAAGAAGTTTAAACATGCCAAACTCACCATACCCCACAAAACCCAAACAAAAACACCAATGCAAAACATCAGCCATCAAAGTAACCCACCGCTTTGGCTAGAAAAAAAATTAAGTGCTCAAGATATTGAAATAGAGGTGTTTACCATAACAGAGAATCCTATAGAAACCGAGAAAACGGATTTCTTGTCTTTTATTAGACCACAGGCCATACTATCCAAATCAAGTCGGGAAGCGTGAGCCTTTCATATTATTTTCCTTGCTATCAGACCAAAGCCCATTTTTAGGGAGGATGAAAACATGGATTCAGAGCACAGTCCCATAGCTTTTTTTCTCCACACTCCTCCCTCCCAGCTCCTTGCTGGAACACCTCGCAGGAAGGAATTCCTCGGGCCACTAGCTAGTAACGGACAGCGGTGTCTAGTGAGAACTACTACTGAAGTGCAGTTCTTCCACAAGAGAAAAGGGTAACCCTTCTCTTGTTCCATTCCCAGTCTACTGAACTATATTAGGACACAAGCAGCAGTTAAGCTTACCCTGGTAAAACAGTATCAGAAAGACACTCGAATCTCTGCCTATTACGTCTTAAATTGTTCAAAAATATAGCACACAACTTCACGATGGAGACCAAACAGCTCTCCTCAAGAGGTCACTAAATTGATCACAAGAGAGATTAAAACCCTTCCTTGGAAAAAGCTCTTCTCCTTTATTACCTAAGGTAGTGGCAGAATTCAAGGGAGCAGTTGTAGCAGACTGGGGAGAAAACACCTACGTGCACAAGATGATTCCTCACTCCAGTTCATCATTCTTCCTCTGTATGTTGACAAAAGCACATACATCACTGTATTACTAACAAAAAAACTTGTTGACAATGCGCCTTTGGAGAGGAATGCCTTGATCTGGAAAGAGAGACCTCCTTTCCATTGCGAGTCTTACCAGCAGATACAACTTTCCTTCTTTTCAGAACATTTGGTACCTAGTTCCATTTAAAAGGAAGCCCCATCAAGTATTTTGAAGCTTCGTGCTCCATAGGCCACTTATTTTTACACGTGGAAAAAAAGGCCTGTGTTCTCTCATAACAGCATACAAAATGCATGACATAAACTGCGAGGGTCACTGGGCCACTTAAACTTCCTCAAACTCACCATGAGGGGCATTAGTGCCCAAAAAGGAATTCGAACCAATCAGTGACAGAATTACAGATGTCAGATTCAGACTTAGTGCTTTTAGACCTCCATACAAAAAGTTTACCATTTTAAGTTGATTGTATACCATTCCACGAGAATCAGAGGCTGTATTCTTCACCGAACACAGAACACGGAGACAGGGTTGACGAATTTCTAGATTGTTACCCCAACAGCTAACCAACTGATCAGATCCAGTGGTCCAGGCTTAGTGTAATGCCCCACATCATTCCAGTGCAGAAAAGGCAGTTATACTTCAAATAAAGAGGAAAAGAAACCCAAAAACTAATAGTGGTGTTCGCACTGTAAGGACTATTTTGAAATGCCTAGTTACACATAGCGTTCCACCCAAGTGGCAAATCAGAAAGTGGAAAGATCAAATGCAGCACTTGAGAATACCACTTTGCGTAGCAACGATAGTTAAATTCACAGCAATCTACTAAAGACATTTATGTATGCAGAGGGGCCCAAACAATATCACTGCAAGGATGCAGTTATAGGAACAAACACCCAACTATTTAAGGACATGGAAAGGAATCGTGTAGCTGAGCAGAACTGTCCTCAAAACATATGGGGCACCTTGGGTTTGGCATTTGTTTAAACCCCCACGTCAAAAGGGAAAAACAGGACCAAGACTAAAAACAGGGGCTTCTCGGTGGTTTTTGAGAACATTTTCATGTGGCAAAAAGGTATTTAAAAACAAAAGCTAAGTGATACAATGTGAAAATGGCAAAAAGTACCTTCCAGACAACATTTATTGCAAGAAACAGAAAGCACACAACCACCTATACAGACACACATATTACTAGCTACAGACGGACAGGTGTCAAACGTGGCACCGTGTTCAGCTGTGCAAACCGTGAACCTACGAGATCTAAAATCGGTCGTGTGCTATCTGTACAGCACAGTCATACAGGAACTATTCCAGCATATTCAATATGAAACACAATGCATCACTAGGCACAAATACACATCTTCACATTAGAACTGTGCAAATGGTGGCATTTCTCAGTTTTTACTTTGCTGAAGCAAATACCTTCTATTTACAACATATACTATGCTTTACTGGAAAATACATTAAGCTAATGTTTGGGCAATTAAGACAAGGCTACATTGTTTATTATTAAGTGCAGCGTGGAGAAAAAAAGTGAGATTGGGGTTTTACATACTGCTTCTGATGTTCCACTCACTGGCTCAGTTCCACATCTAGAAGAAGAAAGAAACGTGATCAGAATTTAAAATAAAGCACTTGTACCCAGCATAGAGTAGTGAAAACACATCATAGAACCTGATCACCAAAGCATTATGTTCTGATAGCCTACTGAACGTGGAAATTTACTTGTACGCGTAAACCATTCTCTCTTGGTACGTTCAGTGCAACTAAGAAAAAAAAAAAAAAACAAACCAAACCAAATCACATTTCTACTTTGTCAAAAAGTCCCCTAAGCCCTACAGGTAGAGGATACAACAGTGCAAGAGGAAGTCCTCAGATATTTTGTCGCTGATCCGTAAGTATCAAAAACATGACGGCTGTGCTACGGTTTGTGTTCTTAAATAATCAGCCATCAAAATACAAAGGGAACTTTAGCCAATCTGTATATCCCTAGTATAGCAAATAAGTACCAGATACAGTACTTCAATTGCTAAGAAAGAAGAGTGATAGTTTAGACACTTCAAAGTGCAGCTTTCCTTAAGCGAACCAAAAATCAGTCACCTGACAAAGAACAGAAATGTCAGCAGCGTAGTCCTTAGAACAGTGCTTCTTTGCGGAAGCCCAAGCACGGTGGTCAGATATCCACTGTATTTAGCCACCAAATGTGTTACATATGCTATATTGACTTAAAATAGGAGTAGAAATGTCACGTCAAAGCAGTTTCTAGGATTTTAGGCGCATAATATGTATTACACACTGTAACCCATCAGTTGATTTATTGAGAACCAACATTGGAAAGACACGGCAAAGCCACAAGCTAATAGTAGCTACTGATTGTGGGGGAGAGGCATATCTTGAAGAAGGCTGGACAAGACGACCATTCAAACAACGCTAAGGTAGCTGATAGAGAAGGGGTCTGTATGGATACATAAAGGACAGCAATAATCCTGTACTCGGGACTCCGTTTGAACAGCTGTAATGTTAATCAATATACCCGATCCTCGGTCCTTCATAAATCTTAGGAATACAGAATTAAAACCTGGAGCACAGGTACCAGCTTAGCATAAAAACAGACTTAGAAAGATAACGACTAACTTTTGGTAACGTGCTAAACTGCTGAACGAGTTTCACGTTCGGAAAGGATTCATCGTACTCGCACAGAAGGCAATGCACTTCAGCATACTGTTCTTTTTCGCTTGCCTGAAACGGACGTTGTCTTTAGGAAACTAATAGGAAGCCCCTATGAATGAAATGTCTCCTTTGCAGGGTTCACCAGATGGCAACCCTTGGTCGTTCCTCTAGAGCTGGTACGCAAAACCCGCAGGTTTGGGCCCTAAGAATACCTCCCATATCCCGTCCCCCTGCTCTCCCAAATGCAAGAGTACTCAAACACTGAGAATCAGACACTTCTGAGATGGGCACAAATTGTAAGTTTACACTACAATGAGTCTCTGTCTCTACTATCACAGCAATAAAAGCAAACACGTATCACAAGGAATCTCTCCACGCAGAGCAAACAGGATCTACAACTTGGGTCTCAGAACAATCAACTCCAAGAACAAACCCAACAGAATCATCTTAAAAGTTACCATTGTTGCAGTTTGAACCCCATGCCAGTCAAAAATGACAGTCTCCTTTGGGACAGACACCTTAAAATCTACCCCGTGACAACAAAAAGTCACAGCAGCTTTCACAAGAAACATACAGTCTGAAAGTCCCTGTAAACTAGTATCAATGAAAAAACACACCCAAACCCCCAACAAAGCACACAACGCTTTAGGGATACTTACCTAACAGATGTTTTGCTGGTAGCTTTAACTCCACTGACGGGGATTCTTCTGACAATTACCGACGAGTTCTTGGGAATCAGGGTGGTATCATCTGTGTATTCTGAAAACAACAGAAACACAGAGAAAAAACATCACTCAATTTGTAAGCACGTATATTAATAGGTAATTACACAGCACTTCAGAGACCCCTTGACAGATACAAAAGCAAAATTTTGCAGGTAACATCACGCTTTGATCGCCTCAACACCCTAACAGGACCTTGCGAAAAATCTTCCCGCTTGAGAATTACACAAGCAGCAAAATCTTTTTCTTTCTTTTTTAATCGTTGGAATGCCAACAGCAAAATAGTCTCAAAGGTCACTAAAGGAGAGTCCGCCAATGCATGAGGTTCTTTCCTGATCTAGCTTAGCTTGCTTTGGCTTCTGATAGGCTGCAATGCCAGTAGATCTTTGGAGAAAAACAAACCACAGCAAAGTCCCCCCCCCAAGAAACGAGATTCTGAAGTCTGACTAGCTTGCCCTGCAGCACAACAGGCACTTGGCTAAAGCATGAAAACTCGGTGCCACGGCTTTCATAGCTGCTCACTAAAAACGATCCACCTATGCGGCTAGAGCTCAAGGCTTACAGACACAGAAGACAGCCCGCCATCTCTCTCTATTTGTTGGAGCTCAATCCTCCGACAGCCACGCTTCTCAGCTGCTCAGTGCTTTACATTTGGATGGCAACAAAATGGCAGTGTCAGAATTTGGATCACAGAAGTTTGGTGTTTATTTCGAGCTTGCTTTCACAAGTGGGGCAGAATTGGCTCCAGCTAAAGTGGTATCTCCCCTCAGAAGCTAATTGTCTAGCTTGAATTAACCAAAGGGATGTGAATTCTTTCAACTCCCTTTTTGCAGAGCAGAGAGACTCAAAATTACGCTGTATTACGCTGTATAACAAGTCAAGCTCTGGCAAGGTGGTTTCTCTCAGGGATCATACACAAAATAGGAAAAGTTCACAATTTATGCTCCATTTTTCTGTATATTATTCCTACCAACAGGAACCTCTCTTAGACCAAAACATACCTACCAGAAGACATTATTTCCACAATGAGATGAAAATGTTACTTCTATTTCCAAATGACAGAACGCTTCTTCAGAAAACTGAGCAATCATTTAGCTGAAACTAATTCCTGACCTTCCCCCGCAAGGGACCCAACAGCAAGCTTCCTCTGGACTTCTCCAGAGGAGTTTCAAATTGTAGGAGAAAGGAGTACTGATGATGAAACCGGAAGCTTTTACACAAGTCACACCCTGAAACCGACCCCTAGAGCTCTTCTCAAAGAGGGAAATCTAACCATTACATAGACACCTGTCAAGAAGGGCCTGCGCTGGGACTTTTTCGTGGAGAAGGAGCTCAGTCAGGACTGAGGCCCAGGCAAACAAGTGGGAGATCACGCCACCTGCGGTTCTAGAAGCCCGGAGCAGCTGCTTCTACCTGCTGAACAGAGTCATACACTGCATCCTTTCTGGTCCACATCACCAACCGCTCGGCTGACATTTCAGTCGAGAAGGTCAGGAGAAGGTCAATTTGAACATGCACAACAGGTGTATGATGCAAAAAGAGGAATAAGTCCTCTTTTAGCATTTTGTGACAATTCATTGGCCATTAGAAGAGAACCATTGACATCTGCTTTCTGAATAGAGTATCCTTGCATGTACAGATATATAAATCGTCTTGTTTTCAATTCCTGGTTAAGCGCACGGTGAAGAGTGCTCTGTAATAAGTGACAGAAGATAATTTGCTGATCCAACCAGTTGCTGAATAACCATCTGGACGTAGATTATCCCAAGCTAAGGTTAAACATTAAAACTGCATACATAGTAAGAAAAGCTTAATCGCCATGCTATGATTTCATGACTTATGTATTGTTATAATCAAACACAAGCTGTATTTTTTTTATATAAACTATAAAAGCTAATAGTGTAAAATAGATTCAGACTGTGTAACTGTTATCCAAACGGATATACTAGCTCTGTATAAGATGCAGTTCTTGGAAACCGGTGTAACTGAAGTTTTATATAACCGCAATATCAGTATTGTTTATTCACCAAACCTAGAAACTGGCATTGTTCCACAGGAGGGTGGCAAGATAGCCAACATCTTGCTGTGTAGGCAGGATATGCATGATTGTGCAGACAGGGCTAAGCCACAAGGTCGGATTATGTCAGCAAAGCATGACAAATTGTGAAACAACGAATAAGAGTATGCCTTGAAAAGCGGCTGAAACCAACCCTGCGGTCTGGACAAAGACCAAAGAAGAACTGAGTCTGCGCAGGGACAAAAAGTTACTTGCGGTGATGAAGAGGAATCAGCAGCCTTTGTCCTCAAGACCCTCAGCGACCACCACCAGGAGGCATTGCGCACGCGCAGTTGGGAGGAGTTTATGAAAATGACTTCTCAAAGCTAATTTTAATATGAAGCGGGGACAGGTTATGCATATGTATAAGCATATTGAGAAATCTTATGATTATATAATTAAGTATTATATATATTTGAGAAGGCCGCTACATTGGGCGCGAGCCTAGGTGGAGCTGCGACTCCCCGGCCACCAAGCACTGCTTTTGCTTTCCTACCTTAATAAATATTTAGTGAATCGGGTTTTGATTCAATTGGTCTTAATTTCAACTATAACAGCTCCAGCCGTCTAATAACAGACTGATAGAAAAATGAATTCACCTTAAAAGTCAATCAGTGCACATGTCAGCGGAGCAACTGAAGCGAGACAATAGCTCGGTGAAGTAAAGGCCAAACGGCTCAGGGAACTTTCATTTGCATTATTACTATCATACAGCACTGCGCTCCAAAGCAGCACCTCGATTGCTTTGAAAGGATGAGTCAATAAAATCTAACATACTTTCGATCACTAATCTCATTATATAGACCCTCCGATGCCTTAATGTCCCACTGGCACTGCTTACCATTACACCGCGTGACCGGGAAAGCGAAAGCAATGCTGGAGACAACGTGGTAATGAACCAAACTGAGCCTGCCCCAAGCCCCTGGCCAAGGGACATGGACCTGGCTGACAGCACACCCCCAGGAGGTCCCAAACCCGCTGGTGACACAGTCAAAGCAGCTGACTCCCAGACAGGCAGGGCTCCCACCAGAACACTGTGGGCTTTGGAATGGGTACATGACTTGCTCTCAGCTCAACCAGGCAAACAGGAACTCCAGACCCTTTCTGAGAGCTCTACATAACAATGCTGCAAGGCAGCCCAAGAATTCATTGCACTCTGAAGTGTAACCCAAGAAACCCCCCATAAGCATTGCAACACAAAATGGCACAGTGAAGGGCACGCTTTAAAAGCTGCTTAAATGCCTTCTCTAAAATGCACAGTTTGCACAGCGTTGAAAACACTGGAGGTGAGTTTAAACGCACCATTCCGGGGGAGAGGCTTTCTGAATGGACTTCGGCCTTTTTAGAACGTGCCTCTAAAGTAAGCACGGAAGAGGCCATCCCCACAAGCCCTTTTGAAAATAGGTCCCAACCATCCATTTTGACTTCCCAGCATTTTAAAAAGAGTCCATCGTATCGTATTTTTCCACCGAGGTTTAAAATCCTGTTGACTTTTAGCTTACATTAGCATTGCTTCTAGTACTGGATTTCCATCATGAAAAGTAACAGTTAGGGAACTGTAACAGCTTAGCGTCCTCGGAAAAATCTGAACAAGAAGGCCATCTTCACTCAAGGTTCCCTTTGTCCTTTCCAAGATCATTTCAACATTTGGTCAGGACTCCATCCAGCACAGACCAAGATATAACCCCCCAATACTTTATGTCCACTTGTAGGAATTCCCAACATCCCAGGGAGGCAGAATAACCTGGTCTAGTTTCTTCCTTTTTCTTCTGAAAGCAACTTTAAGCATCTACATCTGACTAACGAGAACTAAAACTCACAGCTATACATAAAACCCCAAACTTTGGAATTCGTACATGTTACACCAAAATGTATTCTCTAGCTTTGCTCTGAAAACCACTGGGGTATTTTTGCATTTTTGCACGGAAAACACCCTTACGACAGCTTCAATAAGCATCTGTGTCACGAATATTCCAAGTTTAAAATTGTTTTACCAAGGGCAGAGTGCAACACAGCCTGCAGGACCTTTTCACTGACAAACAAGAGGGATGCTCTTTCAAGTATGCAAGTTCTTTCTTCTTTAACTTCCCCTTGAGGCAACACCACATTGAAGAGAACCTGGCGAAGCAGCTGCTTTTCCTTCACTGCCCCGAGGCCCCGCACCCACTGCCCCCACATACCTTCTTTGGTCTGGGCGTTGCTGAGCTGCAGGTCGCAGTTGGCCGCCTTCAGCTTCTCGCGGCCCATGATCTGGCGCTTGAGGGCGCAGAGGGAGATGCAGAGGCCGTCGAAAGTGACCGTATCATAGTTCAGCTTGGAGGAGAACTTGTAGTGGACGCATGACATGGTCGGGGCCAGGCGGTGCCTTCTCCTTGACGGCATCTACCAAGGCAGACAGCGTTTCAGCCCTGGCTCGGCCTCCGCTCCCTCTCTCGCACGCAGCGCTGCCGGGCCCGACCCGTCGCTATGGCGACTCGGGTGCCCCGGCCTCAGCCACCTGCCGAGGGGTTGACCACCCACAACCGCAGGGGCCGCTGCCCACGCCTCACTGCGCAGGCGCAACGGCACACCGAAAGCACCACTGTGCCTCCCGTGACCCAGCACAGGGCCACAGACGGCACGTGTGCCGTCACCACCGGCCTGTCACCGCCCGGTGTCCCTCCTGTCACCTCCAGGCCTGTCACTGCTGGTGTGCTGTCAGCCCCAGGCCTGTCACTGCCGGTGTCACGCCTGTCACCACAAGGCCTGTCATTGCTGGTGTGCTGTCACCCTCAGGCCTATCCCTGCCGGTGTCCCTCCTCTCACCCCAAGGCCTGACACTGTCCATGTCATGTCACCCCCAGGCCCGTCACTGCCGGTGTCCCTCCTGTCACCCGCGGGACTGTCACTGCCGGTGCCCCTCCTGTCACCCCCAGGCCTGTCACTGCCCATGTCATGTCACCCCCAGGCCTGCCACCCCTGGGCCTGTCATTACGGTGTCCCTCCTGCCACACCTCCACGTCTGTGGTGTCCCTCCTGTAACTCGCAGGCTGTCACTGCTTGGTGGCCAGGACATGCTGTCCTGTGTCGCGTATTAATTGAAAGGGGTACATTCTTAATTGCACTAAAGTGAATCACCTTGAAATATTGGAAACGTTAATCTAAATGATGGTAGCTTCCATCTTAATTAAAGCAATGATAATCCCCTACAGATTTATAGAGACTTTATTTGAGTAAACATGACCAAATTTTGAGATTTGTGATATTTTTCTCAAGGACTTGATTTTTCTTAGCAAGAAATCCACCAAAAGATAAGGGCAAAGTACATTAATTATTGAACGTGGTAAACCTGGATGGGTTTTAAATTTGTCAAAGCCAAATAGACACATTGCCTCAAAAGAAAAAGAAAAACAAAAGGTAGTGTGGATGCTCAAATCACTACCTGCTTGGTAGTAATGGAAAGCATTTGAATGCAAATTTGCTTGTAATCTCACTTAATCTCAACGTTTCTCATGTTGACAAGAGAAAAGGGCAGATGGAAAAGCGTTTCTCAACGGGGAATCCCTTTATCTGTCGCTGAGTCGTGTGGTGACAGAGACCACCCCCGAGCCACCACAGTCACGCTGGCACCCAGCCAACCACGCTGGGATGACCCCCTCACAGAGAATCTACAGCGGGACACACAAGAGGAAGAGAAAAAGAAGGAGGACAAACAGGAGGAACTGGTGGATGGCAGAGAAGGAAGAGGAAGGGGATGAAGAGCACCAGGAACACAGAATGAAGATGAGAACAAGGAGGAAGAAGAGAAAGAAAAGAAGGAAGACAGAACATGAGGAGAAGCAAGAGAAGGAGAAGAAGAGGTGGAGGAGGAACACAAGGAACTGTCAGAAGAGGAACAAGCAGCACAGCACTAGGAGCAGGAGAGAAAATAGGGAGAAAAGAAGGATGAGCAGGAGGAGGAATGGAAGAAAGAGCAACAAGAGGCACAACAGGAGGAGAAGGAAAATGTGGGAAAGAAGAAACAAGAGGAGGAAGAGGAGCGGGACGAGAAGGAGGAGGAGGAGGAGGAGGTAGAGGGGCAGGAGGAGGAGAAGGTGTCAGGAAGAGAAGGAGGAGGAAGGAGAAGGAGAACGAAAAGGGAAGAGGAGGAGGAGGACGATGACATCCAGGAAGAAGAGGAACAGAAAAAAGGCAGTGGAGGAGGTGCAGGAAAAAAAGGGGAAGAAGGAGGAGGAGAAGCAAGAAGAGGATGAACAAGAGGATGAATAGGAGAAGGACAACTAACAGGAGAAGGAGGGTTAGGATGAAGTTGTGGAGGCGGAGTGGAGAAAGGGGGAGGAAGAGGAGGAGAAGGAGGATGACTACAGCAACGACAAACAGGAGGAAAGACAGAAGGAGAAGAAGGGTAAAAGAATGACAGCGAGGAGGAGTAGGAACAGGAGGAAGATGATCAAGCAAAGGAAGCGGGGGAGGAAGAGGACGAAGTATTGCGGGCTGAGCGTTCCAAGGCACACCTACAGCAATGTACAATGAGAAATTACAAATAAATGTCCTTGGGAACGTGCCCCATGGGCACCTTTTTTGCTTTTTCCCCTTCCAGGTGACGCTGGTCAAGGCCCTGGCACCCGCAGCCATTGGCTGTACAGCTCCCCTGACGCTGGGTATCTCCCACACCTTTAGTAAAACAACGCAGCCCCAAGATTTTGTCTGTCCACCGGGAGCAGGGGGAGGAAGGTGTGCATGTGGGTGAGGACCATCTGCTTTATCCTTTTAACTGTGATCCCTCAGCAGAAACACTGAAATATTCAGAGTAGAGCACCCCATTGAAATCAAAGGGTAAGCGGCCAAGAAGGCTCCAAGCGCACATTTTCAGCTCTCTGTCCCTCTGCCATCCCCTCCAGCCACTCTGCCGTCCCGTCCCAGCCTTCTCTGCCGCTCTCTCCCTCTCTCCTGCTCCTCCTCTCGGCCCCACAGGGGCTCCAGGGCCTGGCCCTGTGCTGGGGCAGCCCCAGGGAAGTGTCTGTGGTTGGGGGGGGGCGGGGCCGCTGGGCCTACAGGGGCGGAGGGCAGGAAGGTGTGCCCCGCAGCACGCTGGGAGCTGTAGTCCCAGGGCATGCTGGGAGCTGTAGTCCCGTGGCCCAGGGTGGCCCGGCGGCCATGTTGGGTCTGGAGCTGCAGTCTGGGCTCCAGCTGCAACCGGCTGAGGGGAGGGCCGGGGCTGCCCCTGAGGCGAGGACAGGCGAGTGGCTGGAGCTAGAGGAGAGGAAGGCCGGAAGGGACAGACAGGCAGACAGAGAGAAGGGCCCGAACTCAAAAATTTCCTGGCAGTGCAGAGAGCGGGAGCTGCGCCGAGCCCCGGGCCCTTGGGGCCGTGTTGCCCCTCTTCTGCCTCCCAGGCCTTGCCTGCAGCCCCCGTCTAGAGCGGGGGTTCGAGTCCCCTTTGGGGGTTCGAGTCCTCCTTGGGTTTTTAGGCAACACTGAATAAGGGAATTGTTTTTCGGTACAGCCATGGGTGCTGCTGTTTCTCAGGTGACAGCCTCCTGTTCTCCCCTAGGATGCATCATAAAGACTTGAATAAATTTGGAGGAGAGCCCATGACTAAAGATAAATTCAAGTGATATTGTAATCAATGGTGGCCACAATATGGATTGGAGGATTGTAAAAAATGGCCAGAAAATGGGTCTTTCAAATGTAATACTGCATTGCAATTAATGTTGTTTTGTCGCCCAACTGAAAAAGGGAATGAAATACCTTGGGTTTGCTCTGAGAAGTAACTGGGATGTTAGAAAGAAATGTGGTTTAGTGGATACTAAACCTCAGGTTGGGATATATGTTTTGAATAAGAAGGAACAAAAGAATTCTCTTTGTACTGATTGTGGAATGGGAAGAAATGAATCAGGAAATCCGAAGGAGGCTGTGCAATTGTTGGCAGCCTCCCCAAAACAAGCTCATATTGATTATTGAAGTGAGGAGGGTGAAGTATTAATTCCTGTGCCTGGAAGAACTAGAAGACATAAACAGTAATTCAGGCTGTTGGTCCTGATGGCAATCCTGTGTTTGTACACGTACCTTTGACTACTTCGGATTGGTTGAATTGGAAGCAGGCAGTGGGATCTTATGAGAATAATCCTGAAGGCATGTCGCTGCATGAAGCTTCGTCCAGCTTCACGAGGGCCTGTGGGCAAGCACACAGAGAGCAGGTGAGCGTGGGTGCAGAGGCCACGGCCAGCCTTGTCCTCCCCCACTGCCGCTGGTATCTGTCTTAAGAGGGCTGCCAGAGTGGAAGGGGGCAAAGAAGTGCTACCGGGGGAGGCCGAGCGCTCCACAGGGCCTGTTGGCACTAGAGTGCTAGGGGAGCCAAGCAAAGCGGGCAACCGGCAAGAAAAAGTGTGTCGTCCCCTGAGCTGCTTCATTCTCACACCACACCACACCTCACCACACAGCAGCTTTTACACCTGAGACTTCAGAAAGGCTCCAATGCAGGTGCGGGGAAACTGCCTGTTGAGCAGTCTCAAAGTCTCCCTGATCATTTGCTCAGCCAGCTTCATGCATTGCATACGGCAGCAAACCTGCTCAGGAAAAGAGAAACACTCTGATCTGCTCTCGTTGCCCAAGAGACTGCAGGAACGTGTCGGTGGCTGGAGATGCCAGGGATATCCCCTGCAATTGGGGAAGGCATCCAGCTCCATCTCCCAGGAGATCCCTCCAGGCCTCCCCGTCTCTTTACCTCCCCTTTGAGGCTGAAGAAGGTGGCCTCGTCAAAGTGGGCTATCACCCTCACTTTCTTCTTTAAGAAGTTCCTCAGGACCTCTGCTTCGTTCAGCTTCACGAGGGCCTGTGCACAAGCACACAGAGAGCAGGTGAGCATGGGTGCAGAGCCCTCAGCCAGCCTTGTCCTCCCCCACTGCCGCTGGCATCTGCCTTAAGAAGGCCTGTTTCTCCCCTGGTGCTGCCCGCTCACACGCTGTCACACCAGCTCAGAGCACAGGCACCAGGGATCCTTCCGACCGCCTCCCTGCTAATGCCCCTCGTGCTAAGGGCACGGTGGCCTGTGTCTCTTGCCGCAGAAGAGGCAAACCGGAGGAAAAAGTCAGGGTCCGACCCCAGCATTGCCCTTCCAAGGCCTTCTTAAGGCATGTCCTATTGCAACGGCAAAGGTGCCCTGCCCAGAGCCAGGCGACCGAGAGGACTCCATGCACAGTGGGGACTGGCAAGCGCGGCAACTCACCGTGTAGCTGTCGGAGACATGCAGGTAGGCAGCCAGACACTCCAGAAGATAGTAAAAGGCTCTGGCAGCATCGCCTGTTGCCAGGTAGTGGTGAGCCAAAGGCACAAGCACCGATTCCACGATGGCTTTGCATTCACTTAAGTACGCACTGTGGTGCTTCCCGTCGGTCGTGCTGGGCAGCTCAGTTATCTGTTTGCCCTTTGCCAGAACTCGCTCGGCCACACTAGTTAGAGGAGAGTTCCCAGGGGAAGAAGAGAGCAAAGAAGACACAGGCATCACCTAGGCTGCTCTTTCTCCCCACAGAGACGGCATCCAAAGCCCTTTGTTGCAAGCAGAGCACGAGGCCACGGGCAGGCGTGACTCCTACAGGTGCTCCTTAGGCAGCGGGAGCAAGACCATCTGGGCTTTCTCTCACCTCCCACAGGCAAACCACCCGACTCCCTGCGGTGGCTTTGCCCCTGCAGATTTTGCAGCGCTACCCTGGAGGAACTGGAAAGCAAGGCCTGCTCCAGTGTAGCGGGAAGATCCCCTGAGCCCACAGTCTTCCTCACGCACTCGCTCATTCCGTGGCCATCTCCTCCCAGCTCCCGCCCCACAGAAAGCCTCTTCCCTACAGTGGAGTCACCACCGGCAGCCAAATGCCCGCACTTCCTTTGTATCCAGTGGAGTCCCTGAGCCCACTGCCTTCATAAAGAACAAAAACCTTGCCTGCTTAGCCAAAATCCTCTTCCATGAAAGCTTCTGTGCTGCAGCGTCTTCAAAGAAAAGGGGGGGTTAGACACCTCCTGTCATTCCCCAGGGTAGGAGCTGCTCTCCCTCTCCCCGTGGGCTTGCAAGGACCCTTGCAAGGGTCCTGACACCAGGAGGAAAGGCTTGGGCTGGTTGGAGCACACCATTCACACAGCGGTGACCTCAGCACGAGGTCAGAGACAGCCTCTCTCCAATGCCCCTTCCAGGGTGCGGAACAAGGCACCAGGCACTGCCAGATGCAGCGTGGGACACAAACTTCCCACAGACAGGGAGCCCCCCGGGCCCAGAAATGGCAATGTGGGCTATGTTCCCTGCGATAAGCTTCCATATGGTTTAAAAGAATGATAGTCACCTATGGATTCATAGAGATTTTATTTGAGCTGAATTTTGTGTTAAAGAAATGGAAAGAGTTGAAAATGAACTTCAGGGTGACGTTGCTGATGCTGATTTATCAAAACCTACGTATCTGTAATACTAATGTAGTTTTTCAGGTAATCCAGTGATTTCGGAAAATCCAGAACGTGAGTTAAATTACAGCATGTCGGACTTTTGATACCATGTTAATGAATGGAAGCAGGATATTAAGATTGAATTTGAAAAAGGAAAGGGTGTTTGGATTAGGGAAATGGAAGATTCTGGGGAATGATTCTAAAAATTGGCGTTGGCGTACTGATGAGACCCAGCAACCTGGATTGACTAAGCAAAGAGGACCATGTGATCGATTCTTCTGGGGAATGCAGGTCAGTTCCGTTTGGAAGACTGCAGAACAAGGAGAATGGCACGGTATGCAGTCTCCTCCGTGGTATATTGATTGGCCAGGGAATCAGTCAAAAGAGAATAAGAGAAATTAATTTGCCTTCTAATTTGACGGCAGAAATATACGAGAGGCAATAGAAATAGGACAGTTGAACAAGATCTTACATGGATTTGGGTTTTCCCTGATGGGAAGTAACCCAGGAAACCTTCTGCTGTTCAAGTAGCATTGTTGATACGCAGGGCATTCCTGTCAAGAGAGGGATGAACTGTAGGACTGGTCAGCAAACCGAGAAAAGCACTTGGAACTGTCAAGATCAGAGGAGAAGTAGGTAAAAGGTAATTTTGGCAGGGGGAGGTGGTGAGCACAGGACTCCTTGAGCGCCTACACAAATGATACCACCTACTCAAAAGAGAACAATGGAAGAAGACAGTGTCTGTGCACTAATTTACATAGGAAGCGAAGAAATCTCAACCAATCATTAAACAGGATGAAAATGCATATGTATTAATTGTTTGAATGTGTAATAATCAATGTATAAAAGTGGAGATTTTTGAAAGTATGATGTGCTCCTGTTTGGACGAGCACCCCATTTCTGTGCTTTAATGGAATAAACTTGGAAATACCTCTGCTCTGGGTGTTACTGGCTTGCACACTGGGTAAAGAACCCAGATTTGGGACCGGGGAGGGAGAAGAGGAGCTTTGGCCTCTGCAGGACGTGGCAGGGCTGGCTGGTAGCCCTCCTCCCCTTCACAGTCCTGCCCTTGGCAGCGCTCATGGTTCTCTGGTAGTCCGCTGCCTGGCCCCCGGAGCCCGCTGATGGGAGCGTGGAGCCCAGTGGAGGGGGGCTGTTTGTGACCCAGGGTTCCCAGCCCGGGGAGATTTCCTTGCCACACGAGAGGTTGCACAGCTCTTGTGCCAATCCCAGGAGGCACAGCACCTCCTGCTGACTGGCTGCCATTGGCCCCAGCCCTGGGAGAGTGGTGGCACTCAGGCACAGCGCTTCGGCACGACCTACAAGGTGGTGATGTAGCTGCGGGAGGCTTGATGTCTGCTCAGCCACGGTCTCTCTGATGGCCTCCGCTCTGGCACCTGGCAGCTGCAGGGCAGCCTGCGTGTATGCCCTGGCCTCCCTTTCCCTTGGGAACCCCCGTCTGCCGCCAGGGATGAGAGGCCTGGCTCCACGTGCTGGAGCTCTGGCACCGCCCAGGGAATGGGGCAGCTTGGGAGCTGCTGTCTCTGCCGGAGACAGGCTCCCCTCCTGGTGGCAGGTACTGTGCGGATGGAGGGCTGGGAGAGCTGGAGGGCTGCGCTGTCAGAGGTGGGGCAGCTGGGGGCTTGGGGAGGGAGCAAGGGAGCAAGAAGGGAGTGAGCTTCATGGGAAGATGGCAACAAGCTGTGTAGCTGCAGAGGGAAGGACCAGGGCTAGCAAAGAGCTCTCTGCGCCGGAGGCAGCTGGTCCCTGATACAGGGGAAGCAGCTGCAAAGCGAGCAAGAGGTCGCTGCCTGAGCCTCCCTGCGGCCCTGTCCTCAGCGGAATGGGGTGGCGCTGGCCGCCTCCGAGGCAGGGGCTCAGTGCCGAGGAGGGAGCCTGGGTAACGGTAGCAGCTGGGTAGCAGGCGGTGACACACGGAGGATGTCCCTGCCAGCTGATTGTGACACGGGAGGTCAGCGGCTGGGTAAGCGATGACCTAGCCAGGAAGCCACTGCCAGGTGATTGTGACCACCCCCGTGAGGGCGGAGGGCCAGTCGTCCCGCACAAGGGCCCAGGGCTCACTGTGTGGCTCGCACTGTGCAGTGAGGTGCTCGTCCTCCTGCCAGCTGGGCCTGGCCGTCTTCTCTGGAGGAAGCCTGTGTGCCACAGGGCGCTGACGATGGCTTCTGCCTGGGAGAGGACCTACTGCCACTCAGACCTGCAGAAAGCAGCAGCTCTCCTCCCCGCTCTCCTTGGTGACGGCTTCCTTGTGAGAAGTGCCACTCAGACTGTGCGCGGAGTGCTGCTCTTTGCGGATATCTCAGGTGGGGTGAGCAGCGAGGAGCAACCACGGACGCACAGGCCCTTTGGAGGCCTGCCCCTGCCCCTCAGACAGAGTGGCCATCTTGTCACTGCTGAAGTCTTCTGCTGGGACGCCCACAGAGCGCATGATGGGTTATCTTGGGCGGTCAACCACTGCTGCCAGCAGCACCGAGCCGGGCATGGGAAGGTGTCACCTACAGGCTCTCGGGCTGGACAGCGTGGAACTGGCTGCCAGGTCCTTTGGCCCACATTGGCGTTTCCTGATTTCTAGGTGTCCCCCTTACAGGTTTCACTGCTTTGACAGAGAAATTCATTGAGAGGAGCGGCGCCCACAGAGGCACTGCTGAGCTGGCGCAAACCCTCAATTCCTACCTGTGTGACATTTTGGAGGGTAAGTGTCATGCTGCAGGACTCTCTGGCGTGGGGCTGTGGGGCGGCTCAGGGAAAGTGCAGGCAGACGGGCTGGGCAGCCCTGTCCTGCCTCCTTGCAAGGTCTGGGGCTTTCTGTGAGGACCAGGGAGAACAGCCAGGGTCTACTGGTGGCTCAGGAGCAGTGCGGGTCCCGTCTGCTCCCCACTGTGGCTGAGGAGGCACCCGCTTTCTCAGCAGCCCCCTCTGTGCCTCTAGCATGAGCAGCCGGCTCAGTGCTGCCTTAGGGCCCAGAGCAGGCTGAGGGCATCCAGCGAGTGCCAGCATGCGAGGGACCTGAGGATGCTGTCTCAGACATGTCTTTGTGTGTGTGTGTGTGTGTGTGAGCCCCCCACGAGCCCCTTTTCAGAGGGAAAACCTTGACCCTTCTGAGCTGAGCGTGAGCACATTGTAGCCACCCCTTTGGCAGCGCTTGTAGAGCAAAGCAGGAGAGTCCTCAAAGATGATGAAGGGTCTGGAGCATGTCTGCTGTGAGGAAAGGCTGAGAGAGCTGGGACTGTGTAGCCTTGCGAAGAGAAGGCTCATGGGGGATCTGAGTAATGTTCCTAAAACCTGAAGGGAGGCTGCAAAGAGGCCAGAGCCAGGCTCTTCCCGGTGGTGCCCAGTGTCTGAACCAGAGGCCACGCCATGGGCATGCACTGAAACACAGGAAGTTCCCCCTTTAAGTCAGGAAACACTTCCTGACTGTGAGGGTGACTGAGCACTGGTGCAGGTTGCCCAGGGAGGTTGTGGAGTCTCCCTCCTTAGAGCTCCTCCAAAACGATCTAGCCACTGTCCTGGGCAGCTGGCTCTGTGCCGCCCTTCTTGAGCAGCGGTGTCGAAACAGATGGACCCCAGAGGTCCCTTCTAGCCTCCACCTTTGCGAGATTTGGGGGCATCTTGAGGCCCTGCCTCCCTGCCTGCTCTGCGGGTACCAGGGCTGTGGCCACTGTGAGCCTGGGAGAGAGGCCGGAGTGGTGCTTTCCTGAGCTGTGCCCCATGGTACACCCTGGCCTGGCTGCTCCTCTCCGGGCAGAGGGGCGTGGTCTGTGGGTTCTGGAAGAAGTAGTTCCACCTAACTTTCCCTTTCCTTCCCTCTGTCCACAGAGATCCTGATTTTTGGAGGAGACATCCTGAAGTTTGCTGGTATGTTCTTTGGACGACAATGCCCACGTGCACTGATCTGCTGCCTTTGCCTCTTGTGGCAGCCACCCACAAGCCCATCTTCCTCCGCACGTGGGCTGATTTCTGCTGTCCCTGCCACTGAGCAGGGACACCTGCCACCTGTGTCAGCAGAGCCTTTGCCTTCCCGTCCCTTTCCCAGGAGATGCTGTGCTGGTGCTGTGGAGAACAGCACCCCAGGAGCTGGCTAAGACCATCAGCCTGGTGCTGCAATGTACCCAGCAGATCCGGAAGAAGTATGGGAAGCGTAACACGGACGTGGGTCAGACGGTCCAACTGAAGATAGGTATGGGCGCTGGGCCAGATGCAGATCCATGGCACTCTCTCGTGCAACAGGGTGCTTCTCACCAGCAGGGAACACGGGAATCCCTACTGGGGCGAGTGCCAAAGGAAAGCATCTCGTGGGAGCATTGAAGGGGCAAACGGTAGTCAGAGCGGGTACTGCTGTGTTTGCGTGCGTCTGTGTCTGCAGATGCAGAGGCAGCTTAAAGGTAGAGCGGGTGTCAGATCAAGGATTAGGGTCTTTGAATGTGTGTTTTAGCACAGATGTCTGCGGGAGGTGATTATTGTATTTTCATTTTTTCAGGTGGGGGTAGCTTTGCATCCTTTCCCCTGCTGGGTTCTCCCCTGCCTTTCACAAAGAGCAAAGGGGCGCTGCTTTGCGTACGGCTGTGAGAAGGGCTTTGGCAGGCTGTGGTGTTTTCTCAAGCAGACAGCTACAACTCACCTGCATGTAGAGGGAGCAGGCGGTGATCAAGCCCACTGGTTTGCTGGTCTTCTGGCACAGGCAGCTGGGTGAGACGCCCAGCACTCTCAACATGTTGTGTATGTCGACTGCCTTTGTCTATTTCGAGACAGGCATTTCAGGGAGCTGTGTCCATATCCCCCCGCGTGGGACGGAGGGTGCTGTTGCTCTCCATACTGCCTGTCTCCCTGCTGGGCCTCCGATTAGCTTCTGAACAGCTGAGGTGCTGGGGGCTGTAGAGTTGCAAATGTTCCCTGTGTCAGTTCTGCTTCTCCCTCGCTCCCTCACCAGGGATCACTGCAGGGCCCATGAGCCTCATCGTTTTCGGCAACGAGAGTCAGCAGTACTTCTGCATTGGTGGCCATTCCCTGGCTGAAGTCCGTGAGGCTGAACAGCTTGCAGGTGCAGGTGATGTTATCCTCTCCGCCACCTCCTGGGAGCGTTGTGAGCAGCACCGGCTCAGGAAAAGGCGTCTGTCAGGCGAAAGAGCTGTGAAGGTAGGCACATGGGACGGCCTCTTGAGCCATTCTGAGGAGCCGGCCCTGGCCATGAAGGAGGGAGATGTCAGAAGGCCGAGGAGCTGAATGGGGAGAGTTGTAGCTTGGAAAGCGGGCAGGCAGCTGAAGCTCTAGTCCTTCCATCTCAGGGAAAACTGTGGGCTGTGCTTGCTTGGTTTGAGGGGTCGGGAGGCATGGGAAGGGTTTTTGCCAACATGGGCAATGTCCTCTGTGGGACATGGAGCTGTTGTTGACATCTGGGGGATGCTTGGATAATGCCTGCCCAGCTCTGGTACTCCTGAGGAAGACCGCTGTCCCATCCATCCAGGCAGGCTTGTTCTCCCCTTTTCCAGGCAGCAAGGGTGGAGGGCAGGCTCTGTCCCCTGGGACTCCTGGGGAGGCCAGTGGCAGTGCTTTCATTCTGTGTGTCTTCAGGTTACGGGCATGGATGAGATGCCTTGGTCAGAATGCCAAGATGTTTTACACAACCTTGTGCAAGACCCAATGAGCCACCGCTCGGAAAGGGGAGGTGAGTGCCCGCTTCACCTTGTTCTGTGAAATGCCAGACAGGTTGGGCCTGGCTGCTTCAGGGGCCAGAGAGGGACCACCTCCTCCCTCTTCCCCCTTTCAGTTAGCACTCCTGCTTTTGGGCCTCCTGTGCATCAGCTGGGGCAGTGGCTGCTGCTGCCTCCTCCTTCCAGGGGACAGCTCGTCCCTGAGCATCTGGAGGTGGCAGCATGAGCAAAGGCAGAAGACGCTTTCTCCCCCGTTTCTTGTGCCATCCCCCGCTTTGCAACAGCTCGTAGTCCCATCCTCCCAGGGACCACCTGCATTTTCTCTCCTCAGGCACCATGAGTCCTGCTCTTGTCTTGCCTGATGATCCTAATGCGGAGGAGGTGCTTAGGAAGTACATCCCAGAAGTTGCTCTCAGGAAGGTACGGCAAGGCCACCGCTGCTGGGGGCTGCATTTTTGGAGGGCATAAGTGGTGCACTGCAGAGACGGAGTTCTCACGGGAACAGAGAAAGAAAAGAAAACGCACCCTGAGACGACAAGGCGGGGGGACAGAGCTGAGGGCCACCTGTGCTGCACCATTGTTGGCTTTGTCCTCAGAGAGACATGGGTGGCGGGAGGCGGACTTGTCTTTTCCGTGGGTGTGGTTCTGGGTGTGCTGGGGCCATGAGGGTGGGATAAAGGGGAGATTCCACTGAAGTCCCTAGAGCATCCCCGAGGGTCTCCCCTCATGCCTGTACCTGTCCCAAGATGGGGTGTTAGCGGAGCACCTTTCTCTCCTTTGTCGTTAGTGTTATGATTTGGTAACTGCCTGCCGGCGGTTGGGCAGCCTGCCTGCCATTTGCACCGAGAGGAGGATTTAGCCCTTCCTCTGCAGTCCCTGCTATTGCCAGGACGCCTGCTCTCCCTCGCTGTCTGGGGTGGGCAGTAAGACCCCAGGAGAGCAGGCTGGTGAAGCCATCGTGCTCTTGCCTTCCAGCTTGATGACAGAGTGCCACTGGACCTGTTCTCTGAGCTACGGCCTGTCACCATCCTCTTCATCCAGCTGCAGCTTCGTGCAGATATCAAAATAGCTTCTCTCGCCGAGACCCTCAACAATGCCAGCAGGATGATGCTGGAAATCCTCTATCCTCACAATGGCGAGATCAACAAAGTCCTCCTGTGTGATAAAGTGAGTGTGGGGGAACAATCATCTCCCCCAGCCCTGAGAAGGTGGCCAGTGAGAAGGAGGGAGGGACTCCCTCTTCGGCATATTAGCAAGATGTGCTGCATCTGTCCTTGGCAGGGCTGCACCTTCCTCTGTGTGTTTGGACTCGCTGGAAAAAAGCTGCCCTACGAGAGCACTCACGCCTTGCAGAGTGCTATTCAGATCCTCAACTCATGCTCCACCATGCTCGATGAAACAGAGTGAGTGTGTGGTGGGGGTGGGGGGCTGCATGCTGCCTGGGACGGTGCAAGTGGGCTCACCGGAAAGAGACGTGTCTTCTAGCTTGCCCTCCCTTGTCCCTGGAGGAAGGAGGCAGTGCCCGCAGAGGCGGCAGGCAACCCCTGGGCTTAGCCCATGGCAGCCAGGCGGAGTCCCTGCAAGCACAGCTTGCTGGCCACGGCGCTGGAACAAGCCCTCGCAAGGGCAAGAGGCTCCTTGGCGCCAGAGGCAGGCCCTTCTGGGCGACTGGCCCATGAACAGGGATGGGGCCCAGCCTCCTGGTCTCAAGCTGCTGTCATGGCAGGCGGTGACCTTGTGGGCGCCGCCTTCCCTCCCTCTCTGCTCAGGAGAGGGCTGTGGCCCTGCATGTGCTCTGCCCCTGTCCCTTGTCCCTTGCAACCCGTGGATGTTGCGCCCTGAGTCTCCACGTCCCCGAGACCCATGCTTGCAGGGCAGGGCAGCTGATGGCCCAGGAGAGGGCCCAGGGCAGGTGCGGGAAGGGATGTGTCTGGGAGGGCAGGACTGCGCCTGGGGCGCTGCTGAAGGCCCACTCTTTCCCTGTGTGCCAGGGCAGTGTCTGTGGCAGTTACCAGCGGGACGGTGTTCTGCGGAATCATCGGCCACCCTCTGAGGCATGAATACACAGGTAGGAGGCGTGTGTCTGAGGCGCGGCAGGCTGGCGTGGGCCTGCTTAAGCACAGCAGTCTGGAAGAGGAAGGTGGGCTGGGAGAGGGCTTGCCCAGCAGTCGGTCAGCAACGCCCCGGTGGCGCCGGTCCAGGCCCAGGGCGGGAGAATGGGCTCTGTGGGCGGCTGCTCCCCTGGGTTCTGCTGAGCCTGCGGGGGGGCTGGCCTGTGCTGGAGGTGAGGCAGCCATGGGCCTGGAAGGGTGTGGCAGGGCTGGTGGCACAGTTCCATCAAGGCGTGCTCCCTGTCTCTAACACGTGCTCTCTCTCTGGCAGTCATCGGCCAGAAGGTGAACTTGGCAGCCCGGATGATGGTGCACTACCCTGGGCTGGTGTCCTGTGATGCAGCTACCTACGCCGCCTCTGGGCTGCCCCCTTACTACTTCAAGGAGCTGCCGGAGCGAGAGATGAAAGGCATTCGCCAGCCTGGCACTGTCTATCAATATGTGGGCATGACCAAGGAGAGGTGAGTGTCCTCTGAGAGGGCTGCATGAGGGGGTGGTGGCACCAAGGGTGGTGCAGCCTTGGCCAGCAAAGGGCAGTTCTGCAGAGAGAGACCAAGCTGGTCTCCCTTCCCTGTGGCTGAGATGGTCGGCAGCTCTGGCGTGGCAGGCGTTTTGCCTCTCTCCCCCGCTGTCTTCTGCTGCTGAGAGAGCGGGAAGGGAAAGCACAGGATTGGGGAAGGTTTGTCTCTCTTGGCAGACGCAAGCTGGCCTTGCAGGCTCTGTCCAGATGGCTTTTGCCTGGGCTTTCCACGCTGTGCTTGTCCACCTTGTGCCCTGGTAATGCTGACCCAAAGAGGCGCTCGTCCCAGCTGCTTCCGAGCAGGCAGCTTTGCGCCACTCTGATCCCCACAGGGAAACGTGGACCATCGGGACACCCTTCCTCATGTCTTTCTGCTGAAATCTCAGTTCTTCCTCTGGGGCAGGATTTGGCCCCTGGTGGTTTTGGCCAACGTGGTAAAGCTGTCTGTTAGCCAAGAGCACACCTCTGCTTCTTTCACGTGCCTCCAAGTTCTCTGGGTTTGGCCTCTGGTGAGGGACTCTTGAGATGTTCTCCTGTCCCGCCATGGCCGTTGGGCTTCTTTATGCTTGAAGCTGTCCTAGCGTGTCAGCTTGAACTTTGGCTGGTTGGAGTGTGCACAGGATAACACGCTGCTGGAAAGAAAAGCAGGTACCCGAGAAGCACATCCGTCGCCACCAGGCAAGGCTACTTCTCTGTGTCCCCTGGCTCCTCACCAGCTAACTGACTTGTGTTTTGTTTTCCCCTGCTTCTAGCATATTTGGCATGGGCCTTTCCAAGAAGAGATCAGAGTACGTCCCCTTGCTGGGTAGGTGGAGAACGCCTTGCTCTTCTGAACCCCTGGTTCTTCCTCTTGGTAACTTTTAGTGCCCCGCTGGAAAGAGAGAGGCTTTGACCAGGGATGGTGTTGCCTGCAGCGGCCCTAAGCACGTGCCGCCTGTCTTGGTCCCTACTCGGTTGATCTCTTATGGGTGGAAAGCAAGGTGAGGCGCCTGGTGCTCCTTGCCATGCTCCAGACCTGGTACAAAGGATGCTTTCAACTGTGGCATTGATCCCCATCTTTGGGATCAGGAAAGAGATTTCCTTGTGCCAGACTGACGGAGAGTTTTGGCGGTGGGTTCTCCCCCTTTGACTCCTCAGCGTTCCTTTCTTAGCAGCACCTGAGCGTAGTCATGGAAGTGTCAGGACACAAGAGATGCCTTTAATCACTCACCCGATGTTTTGGGTGCTGTTATGGGTTAATCCCGGCAGGCAGCTCCGCCCCACAGAGCCGCTGGCTCCCCACAGTGGGATGGGGAAGAGAGTCGGAATGGTAAAAGTGAGAACAGTGGCGGGGGGGGGGAAGCTGCCGTGGAGGGTGCCCACAAAAGGCACGTCTTTTCAGCAGGCCCCAGCAGCTCATTTTCTTGCTTGTGTTCACAGGTCGGAAGCAGGAGATGGACCTCTTTGTCAGCTGCTTGAAAGCCTACAGGGACTTAGGAGAAAGGAACATCCTGGCATTTGAGGGCACGGCGGGCTCCGGCAAGAGCCGCTTGCTTACGGAACTGGCCTATTTAGGCCAGGATGCTGGTCACAGGTACAGCTTTTCGACCTGTAGCTTTGGGACACTACCCCTGCCCGTCCCCTGACAGCCATGGAACACTGCAGCCCCTCTGCCAGTGCCCCTGGCCCTGGGACTGCAGCCTCCCGAGGAAGCCTCCTGGAGACACTCCCTAGGAGCGCCTGCGTGCTCTGCTCCCGCCTCTGCCTCTTTGGGGAGTTGGAGGTGGCTTCTTGAGCCACAGCTTTTCCTCCTGCACCTCTGGGCCAGGCGCTGAGGGAAGGAAAGAGCCCCTGCTCAGTGCTTTTCATCTGAGGGCAGACCCAACGGACAGCAGGGTGGCCTGTCTCAGAAGGCCTGCTTGCCCTCTGCCTGTTTCCCAGAAGGAGCATGTGGGCAGCAAAGCCTTCCTGGGCTCTGGCAGGCAGACTGCTAGGGTCGGGAGCCCAAAGGCAAACTCACACTTGCTCCATCCTTGCCTCTTAGCCCCACAAGTTCCTCTGCAGTGGCAATGTAGCGAGAGCTGGGCCGGCGCTGCGGAGACACAGGGTCTGGACCCGGCTCTCCCAGTGGCTTGGCAGCAACTGGCCCTCTCTGCCCTTTCTCGTGGGAGGAGTGAAAAGCTTGGCCTTCTCTGGGAAGCGCTTTGAGCTGGGTGGCTGAAGAGCTCGCTGCAAAGGGCATCTCCACCCCTTTTGTCTCAGAAGGGTCGGGCCGTGTGGCATCTCAGTGCCTTTTGCTTTTGCACGGCAGGGTGGTTGCCATGGAACTGCTCGAGGTCAACGTGAGGCAGCCCTTCTCTGCCATCCGCACGCTGATGGCCAGGGCCCTGGGCCTCCAGGACTGCGACTCCTGCAGTGAGAGGCAGTGCGTGCTGAAGACCAAGCTCCAAGGGACAATCGAAGAGAGCAGCTATTGCCTCCTCAATGACATTTTCCTTGTCGAGGTGAGAGCCAGAGGCCTGTCTGGCTCGGGAGAAGGTCTTCTCCTGAGCTTTGCTTGGTCTCTGACGTTGCGTGGGAAGGCTGCCTTATCTCAGGGGTGGGAATCGTGGGGGTGATGGCACACCTTTCCCATTGCTGAGCCCGGGGGGCTCCCCGTCTGTGGGGAGTTTGTGTCCCACGCTGTCCCTGGCAGTGCTTGGTACCTTGTTCTGCACCCTGGAAGTGGCATTGGAGAGAGGCTGTCTCTGACCTCGTGCTGAGATCACCACTGCAGGAGTGGTGTGCTCCAGCCAGCCCAAGATTCCCACAGCCAGAGACGCATCTCTTCATCCCACCCGCACGCCCCAGCTCTGCCAGAGACCCTCAGCAGAGGGCCTTTGCTTTGGGCTCCAGGAGGAGTCCCCACCGTGGCTTCCTGCCCCTCTTGGGGAGAGGCTCGGTGCTGAGGCCAGCAGAGGCGGTGCGCTCTGCAGTCTTGCATGGTGGGTGGATGTGCCAAGGCTGGAGCGACGTTTCTCCCTGACTCTGCTTTTCCGTTTCGGACTCCAGTTTCCCGTTTCGGACAAGGTTCGCGAGATGCGTGCAAATCAAAGAAAAATGGAATTGCACTCGACTTGGGCCAAAGTGCTGGAGAAGGTGAGCATTTCTCCTTCCCTCCTCCTGCACCAGAGAAGGAAAACAAGCTTGTAGGCTGCGGGCTCTGTACCACAGCAGTGTGAGCAGGCGGGAGGACCACGTGCCTGAGTCATGGCCCTTTTGGGCCTGAGAAAGTCCTCAACGCCACGCCCCTCCGCAGCCCCACAAACACACCCAATAACTATCCTCCTGTAAAGCGTGCCCTGGAGGAGGAACAATGTCTTCTGCGTCTCCTTTGCCCAAGCTCCCTCCTTCTGCAGGGCAAGTGATGTTAGGTGTGACCCTCAAGTCTCAAAGAAATGAGGAGTCGGTAAGCTTCTGAGCAGGGAAGGGCTTGGGGAGAGACTTGAGAGCATCCTCTCAAGAGACAGAGGCTAAATCTCCTCCCCCGGAAGACACCTGAGGATCCAGCAGATTCCTCTCAGAACAACCAATTTCTTTCAGACCATTGGAGGAGAATTTGGCATATTTGTCATCGACAATGCCCATTTCATCGACCGTGCCTCCTGGAGCATCCTGTCACCCGTGCTCAGAAACGTCTCCCTCTTCATGGTCATGAGCTTAGCTCCGGGCTACGCCACAACAGAGAGGTTTTGCAAAGCCGCAGCAGACAACACAACGTCCCAGAAAGTCACCTATCTGCACCTGGATGAGCTGAAAGCTTCATCTGTGGTGCAGAAAGTCTGCCAGGACCTTGGAGTGGTCAGCATCCCCAGGGAGCTAGCGAGGTAAGTTGGAGGCAGGTGAGCTCTTCCCGAGGGCTTGAACCTCTGCAGAGCACGGTGGGGGACGAGTCCCCCAGGAGAGGGAGCGCAGGGCCGCGAGAAGCATCACTGACTCTAGCCAGTAGCGCACGTGGGTTGCTAGTTATGCCTCATGCTGGCAGGGGTGAGCTGAGAGTGGGCGACTCCCTAGACACCGAGCGTGGGAGGTGTCAGCCCTTCGCTGTTGCGCAGGGAGGAAGGGAGGCAGAGTCCCGGGGGCAGAGGTCCACCCTGCTGCCAGAGGGGATCTAGGCTCCTGAGGAGAGGACAGGCAGGGCTCGCTGCTCTGTGCTTTGGGCATTGTCCGCAATTCTTTTCCCACGGACTTGAGTGAAGGCTGGAGGCTCAGGGGGCCCAAAAGGCCCGGCCAGCGGGAGGACCGTCCCTTTCCAAAGGGAGGTGTAGCTGTGACGACGGTGCGGGCTACCCTGTTCTGCCTGAGTGACTCGCCACCCACCTGAATTGTGTTTCTCCTTCCTTTCCTTGTGCTGGTCACTGCTTGGTCTGCTCCTGTGCAGCTTCCTGATCCAAAGAAGCTCGGGGATCCCATATTACTGCGAGGAGCTGCTGCGCTGCCTTTGCTGCAACAACATGCTCCTGTTCCACACCCAGGGGCAGGGTGAAAAAGCAAAGGACAACTGGGAGAGCCTGATCAGTAAGCACCTTTGCTGCGCCTACCGAGTCGCTGTGGCGCCTTCTCCGCGGCACAGTCTTGCTCCACCGTTCCCCCATGGATCTGGGCAGAGTCGGATCTTGCAGCAGGGCTGAACTTGGTCTGGTGGAGGCGTGGGCTCCTGCATGCCTTGCTGTTGGCACAGCCAAAGCAGGGGCTAGCGAGTTCTGGTGTTTTGGAGGGGCCTAAATTCTTGGGGCAGAGCTTGTGTGGCTCAAACACAGGGGAAATTGTTCCAGAGCACATGCGTTTCTGGTGTTCCTTAGGCATTCTAATGGGTGCGTAATTTACCTTGGCCAAAGGCCAGCTCATCTAAGAACAAACCCTAGCTTGAGGTGAGGGACAGGCCCAGGGCACTTGAATCCAAAAGCATAAAGCCCCACAAGGGTGCTGGTAACAGAAGAAAAGGGTGGTAATGCCATCCGAGAGAGCAATGCCAGCAGAGTGCTTTGGCCTTGGGAAGAGCCAGGGTCGACGCTACATTTTGCATTCTCATCGGCAATTTCCCTGGCTGTGGAGGGAGCGCTGGTGAAGGCAGCAGTGCTGCCACTTTCTGTGCCCGAGCATTCGGTCGCCCCCGGGGAATTCTGGAAGCTTTGACCGGAGGACTGTTTGGGAAAGGTGTTCTGAAGGCAGAACACCTTTGGGAGGGCTGTGCAAAGAAACTCTTGCAGTGGAAACTGCTTTTCTCTGCTTAATGACCACGTTCAGCGCAGGCAGGTCAGTGCGCCTGCACTGGACCATGTAAGGTGGGACTGGTCCCATCTCAGATGAATTCTGAAATGTTTGCAAGCTGCAAGTGACTTTGCAAAATGTCTTACTCGTGCTCTCCTGCTCCACCCAGCATCTGCAGTCGAGGCTTCATCCCTCGCAGCAGCTTTGATCTGCAGCGCAGAGAATGATGGCAGGGTCTGCATCATGAGACCAGACGTGAACCTGGAGAATACTATGCTGCCCGCCACCGTGAAAGGTGAGGGGCCGAGCGCCGGTCTGCCGGCTCGTGGCTGAGCGGGGCATCTTCGCGGGCCATCGGCTAGAGGGAGGCTGGGCATGTGTGCGCTGCAGAGTCCCCCTCTCAGCGCGGGGGCTCTGCTGGGAAGGTGGCTCCTGTCCAAGCAGAAACGGGCCTGGGGCTGCGGGCAGCCGCTTCCCTGTCATGGCTGTGGACCAGCTGTGAGCCTGCTGGCTGCTTTCCATCAGCAGGTAGGAGAGAAAAGGGTATTGGTGCAACACTGAAGGGGCTCCCTTTTCTCACAGAAACAAATCCTTTGCTGGGAAAAATCTTTGACTTGCCTCTGTCTCAACTTTGAAGGTGGCCTCTACTTTGCTATTCTCCTTTTAAGTTCCCCAGCTAACGCTGGTCTCAAGGCCCTTCATCCAAAGCAAATCCATTGGGGTTTTTTTGGTGGATGGGCATGGAAATCCCTCCGTAGCCAGGGGAGCTGGATGGGGGAGCTGTCGATGAGTGTCCCTCCTCTCTAGCCATAGCCATTTGTACGACCCTTGAAGAACTGTCATGCTAAAGTATTCCTCCTAATCACTCATTTTGTCAAAAAAAAGAAAACCAAGCAAGCCAAAAGAAAGGAATAGTATTGCCTGGGCAAGTTAAGTTCTGAGTCCACCTGTGAGGTGGGGAAAGTTCTCTGTGTGCTCCGTTGGGCAAAAACCTACTCCAGATCTGGTAGGGCGCATGATGGGATGCAGGTACCTGCTGGGTCCTGCCCTCCCCACCCTTGGTGGGAGAGCGTTCCTTTGAGCATTTTCCCCAGGCCTTGTGGCCTGCGATTCCAACGGGAGTGGAGCCATATGGAAGAGGCCAACCCTGGCTTGAGATTGCCCAGCAGGTGCAGTCCCGAGGAGAGGAGGCCAAAGTCTACCCTGTTTCATGTGTTGAAACTTTGCAGCCTCTCCAGCCTCAGCGTGGGGAACAGGCCAGAGAGACGTGTTGCTTCTTTTTGACAGAGCTTGCGCTGATTCAGCTGGATCGGTTAAAGCCACTGAAGCGGACAGTTTTGAAGTTTGCGGCTGTCATCGGGCCAGTGTTTACCACCCAGCTGCTGCGGCACATCCTTCCTGCTGGCCTCAGGTACCGGATGATTTTCTTGCTGGACATGCTGGTGAGCGACAACATCCTCAAGTGGCTGAAAAACACAGAGGTGCCAGAAGATGTGCAGGATCCTTCCGAGAGGCCAGCCACCCCTCAGCAGGCCCACAGCGGTACGTGGTAGCAGTAAGGTGGACAAGGGAGCTGCCGGCTCTGTCCTGGTGGGGCTCCGTGGCATATGGTGAGCTTCCCGCCCTGTGATGGGTGGCTGGAGCTCAGGCAGGCATGGCTGTTTGGGACGGGCTGTGCAAAGACCTCACAAGTCCATCTCAAAGCACACTAGCTTTGCACTGGAGGGCAGCTCCCACCAGCCGTCCCAAGTGCCTCTGCTGCCCTGCCTGCAAGCACTTGCTGCTTGTAGCGCAGGTATGGGAGGGCGTGTGGAGTCCCTCACATCTTCACCCAGCCACCTGCAGCATCCAGATCAAAGATGCCCTCCGGAGTGCCCCGGGGCTTTGACAGGCTTTTAGCCAGGTTTGATTCTGCTGTGGCGCAGAGGGAAGCTCAGGAGGGTGGGACTGCCTTGCCAAGAGCAGGGAGAAAGCGCTGGCCGGGGCTTGCTTTAGCTGGTGGCAACATGCCCAGCTCCTGCCTGGAGCGCAGCTGAGCACTGTGTGCCCAGGGCTGTGCTAGCATGAGCGAGGCAAGCTGGGCCCTTTCTCCCTGTGCTGCAAGGCTTGGTGTGCAGCAGCGCTGCTTCGTGGCCAAGGACACACAGCAGGGCAAGACTTTTGTGCTCTGGCAGGGATGGCCCCAAGGCTGGGCTCCTGCGCAGTCTGATGCAAAGGCCCTTTGCCTTGCAGGTGTGCAGAGGCCCTCTGCAAGCACGAGGACCATGGAGCGGCAGTCTGGCGTCCTGGCCTTCTGTGTCCTGCTGCTGCGGGAGGCTGCCTATGAGCTGTGGCCTGAGAGACAGCGGGTCGACTTGCACCGCAAGTGTACTGTATTCCTGGAGCGGCATGCACACAAATGCAAGAGCTGCAACCAAGGGGACTTTGTTGCCTTCCACCGCTTGGCCGTCCCCAGCACCCAGGAGGGAGAGAGCCGTCAGGACCCCGCTGACATGGGCGACTCGCACAGCTGGGAGGCCTTGGTGCTCGCCGGAGAAGAGCTGAGGAGGGATAGGACCCACACCACCAGGGGTATGCTGCGCAGCACGGGCCCTGCAGGAGCCCAGGGGTGTGTGCTGGGGATCGGGTGGGAGTAGGTCTGCTAGGGATGAGCCCAAGAGCTGAGGACAAGCACTGCAGAATTTCCTCAATGTGTCAGGAGCCTTGCAAGGGTCCTTGCAAGCCTGCTGGGAGAGGGGGAGCAGCTCTGACCCTGGGCAACGTGAGGAGGTGTCTAACCCCTGTTTTCTTTCCAGATGCTGCAGCAGAGCAGGACTTCATGGAGGAGAACTTTGGGTGAGCAGGCAAGGTTTTGGTTCTTTTTGAAGGCAGTGGGCTCAGGGTCTCCAGAGGAGACAAAGGAAGCGCTGGCATTTGGCTGCCGGTGGTACCTCTACTGTAGGGAAGAGGCTTTCTGTGGGGCGGGAGCTGGGAGGAGATGGCCACGGAATGAGCAAGTGCTTGAGGAAGGCTGTGGGCTCAGGGGATCTTCCCGCTACACTGGAGCAGGCCTTGCTTTCCAGTTCTTACAGAGTAGCGCTGCAAAATCTGCAGGGGCAAAGCCACCGCAGGGAGTCGGGTGGTTTGCCTGTGGGAGGTGAGAGAAAGCCCAGCTGGTCTTGCTCCCGCTGCCTAAGGAGCACCTGTAGGAGTCACGCCTGCCCGTGGCCTCGTGCTCTGCTTGCAACAAAGGGCTTTGGATGCCGTCTCTGTGGGGAGAAAGAGCAGCCTAGGTGATGCCTGTGTCTTCTTTGCTCTCTTCTTCCCCTGGGAACTCTCCTCTGACTAGTGTGGCCGAGCGAGTTCTGGCAAAGGGCGAACAGACAATTGAGCTGCCCAGCACGACCAACGGGAAGCACCACGGTGTGTGCTCATGTGAATGCAAAGCCATCGTGGAGTCGGTGCTTGTGCCTTTGGCTCGCCACTACCTGGCAATGGGTGATGCTGCCAGAGCCTTTTACTATCTTCTGGAGTGTGTGGCTGCCTACCTGCATGTCTCCAACAGCTACATGGTGAGTTGCCGCGCTTGCCAGTCCCCACTGTGCATGGAGTCCTCTCGGTCGCCTGGCTCTGGGCAGGGCACCTTTGCCGTTGCAATAGGACATGCCTCAAGAAGACCTTGGAAGGGCAATGCTGGGGTCGGACCCTGACTTTTTCCTCCAGTTTGCCTCTTCTGCAGCAAGAGACACAGGCCACCGTGCCCTTAGCACGAGGGGCATTAGCAGGGAGGCGGTCGGAAGGATCCCTGGTGCCTGTGCTCTGAGCCGGTGTGAGAGTGTGTGGGCGGGCGGCACAAGGGGAGAAACAGGCCCTCTTAAGACAGATGCCAGCGGCAGTGGGGGAGGACAAGGCTGGCTGAGGGCTCTGCACCCATGCTCACCTGCTCTCTGTGTGCTTGTGCACAGGCCCTCGTGAAGCTGAACGAAGCGGAGGTCCTGAGGAACTCCTTAAAGAAGAAAGCGAGGGTGATAGCCCGCTTTGACGAGGCCACCTTCTTCAGCCTCAAAGGGGAGGTAAAGAGACGGGGAGGCCTGGAGGGATCTCCTCGGAGACAGAGCTGGATGCCTTCCCCAATTGTAGGGGATATCCCTGGCATCTCCAGTCACCGACACACTCCTGCAGTCTCTCGGGCAACGAGAGCAGATCAGAGTGTTTCTCTTTTCCTGAGCAGGTTTGCTGTCGATTGCAATGCACGAAGCTGGCTGAGCAAATGATCAGAGAGGCTTTGAGCCTGCTCAACAGGCAGTTCCCCCGCACCTGCATCGGAGCCTTTCTGAAGTCTCAGGTGGAAAAGTTGCCATGGGACGCTTATGTTGCCAGAAGAGCCTCCTCCCTTCCGCAGGAGGACCGGTGAGAAGCAGAACTGAGAAGCCAGGGGAGGACAAGCTGATTCCTACCTGGTCCCTGGCACCCGGGCCCAGACCTGCCGAGACTTGAGGCCACACCTAACCTGATGCATAGCCTTTAGCAGGACCGAGGCCTCAGGCAGTGATGGACGGGTAGAAGAGGCACCGACTGAGCGCCACACTCCTTCCCGCCCTGCGCAGTCATGGGAACTAAGCCCACCTTTGGGTTGAAAGCAGCTTGCAGCTGGGGATGTGTCAGCCGGCACATGTGGCTGCGGCAGGGGGTTGGTGGTGGCTGGGAGCAGAGAGCTGTAAAGATGGAGTAGAGGCTGACGAGGGGCAGGGCTCTGGAGGCAGGTCCAGGGCACTGGGAAGGAGCAGTGGGTGGAGGTGAGGTGTGAGAACGAGGAAGCTCAGGGGACGACACTCCTTTTCTTGCGGTTGCCCGCTTTGCTTGGCTCCCCTAGCGCTCTAGTGCCAACAGGCGCTGTGGAGCGCTCAGCTTCCCCCGGCAGTGCGTCTTTGCCCCTGTTCCACTCTGGCAGCCCCTCCTTCGTCAGCTCCCTTTCCTGCGTGGAGATGCAACTGGCTTGTCCGTTGCACTGCTTTCCCCCGGCCCTGTCCGATGTAGCACTGTTCAGCAAGAGCCTGCAGCCCCAGCATTGTCTCGTGTGTTGCAGGAGGAAGAGGCTAGCCTGGCTGCTGCGGCAGAGCTGGTGCCTTTCCTTACTGGAGGACCTCTTCAGCCTGGAGGACACTTCCAGCGGACAGAGGGACTCCCGCCTGGCAGCGCGCATGAAGGCCAACACGGACAGCGCAGCCGACTTGTATCGGGCAGCAGACTCCAGCCTCGGATAGACTTGAAAGAGAAGGGTGCAAATGCAGTTCTGTCAATAAATAGTTCCTTTACTATGACATTGGTTGTCAGGCCTTTCCTTCTGAGGCTATTTTTTTGCTAATCTGCTGGAGAAAATCCAATGGTGCCCCTTATTTTCAAGGAGAGAGGACACAGCGTGGGGTACAAACACAGTAGTCGCTTGACCTAAGGTTCATTTCCGAGATTCTTCAATCAATCAGCCTAAGAGTAGCTGCCACTTGTCTCAAGCATGCGGGCCAACCTTTACTGACTTCATCCAATTACTTAGAAAAATACCACACAAGTTTCTTCCCAACTCCCTAATTTTGGAGTTAAGACTCCTAGCGCAACCTGCTGCCGTTCACGTATGTATAGTCTAAAAGGCTTTCTCAGATTTGGAAGTCCCAGAGCAGGAACTTCCATAAGCTTCCTTTTCATTTCATGGAAACCTTTTCTGCACTCAGGTGTCCACTCCAGAACGCCTTCAGGTCCTTTTATAGCAGCATATAGTGCTTTGGCCATGAGTCCAAAATGAGGGATCCATAGACGGCACCATCCGGCCATTCCTAAAAACCCTCCTAATTGTTTGGGTATTTTTTGATGTTGGCACTGCAATTCTACAAATGGCTCTTTGGCAGGTACATTAGCGATACAAAAGAAGGCGTCTTTGAAATCCCGTACTGTAACAGTCCATGTTCTAAAAAAGAATTTATTACAGGTTCTAATCCTTTTCTAGCCTCCAATTTAATGGGATACTGCTTCTTTTCTTTCTGGCTGAGCTGCCGGTTTCAATTCAGTCTTTACCGGAGTCATGTTCGTTGCTTGTCCAGGTATTTTTGATGCCCAATCAGAGGGATGACAGCATCCAGTACTGTCCTGGTTCCGGCAAGGATGGGGTTAATTTCCCCAAGGAGCCGGCAGGGGAGGCAAGCATGCCATACCACGTGACCCATGCCCAGGTATAAAAGGAGCTAGCCGGGGAGGGGGAGTCAGTCGCCACTCTGGGGTGGGTTGCGGTGGTGCGGGTCCGGTCGGTGCGCTTTGTCGGCGGTACTGTAATCGCCGCCTTATATTCCTTTACCGGTGTTATTGTTTTTCTTTCTTCTTCCTTTTGACTGTTCTGTTAAATGATAATATTTCAACCCACGAGTTCTTGCCCTTTTCTGCAGATTTTTCCCACGGCTGTGGGAGTCGTGCGAGTGGCTGCGTGGTTCTTTGTTGCTGGCTGAGGCCAAACCACGACAAGTACTTCTTCTGGAATATCCCGTTCTTCACTTTGACTTCTCTCAACTAACAACCCTATTTGTGCTTTACAAGCAGCCTCTGGAGGCATATGCAACTGAACAGAATGTGCCAAAAAATTTAGTTGTGCGTTTAATTTACACAACAAGTGTCTTCTGCACAATGGGAGTGGGCATTCTGGCATATAGAGAAGCTTACGATCTAATTGAGTATTTCCACTTGAACACTCCCTTGGCTGTAAAAATGGCCTTAAGGTCTTTTTCCCCGTTGTACCAACACCGCTTCTTTTAGTTTTACTGAAAGGTCCTTTACAAGCAGTCCCTACGGGGCTGGGAGAGCTGGAGGGCTGCGCTGTCAGAGGTGGGGCAGCTGGGGGCTTGGGGAGGGAGCAAGGGAGCAAGAAGGGAGCGAGCCTGCTGGGAAGATGGCCACAGGCTGTGTTAACCGCAGAGGGAAGGACCAGGGCTAGCAAAGAGCTCTCTGCGCCGGAGGCAGCTGGTCCCTGATACAGGGGAAGCAGCTGCAAAGCGAGCAAGAGGTCGCTGCCTGAGCCTCCCTGCGGCCCTGTCCTCAGCGGAGTGGGGTGGCGCTGGCCGCCTCCGAGGCAGGGGCTCAGCGTCGAGGAGGGAGCCTGGGTAACGGTGGCAGCTGGGCAGCAGGCGGTGACACACGGAGGATGTCCCTGCCAGCTGATTGTGACACGGGAGGTCAGCCGCCGGGTAAGCGATGACCTAGCCAGGAGGCCACTGCCAGGTGATTGTGACCCCCCCCGTAAGGGCAGAGGTCCAGTCGTCCCGCACAGGGGCCCCAGGCTCACTGTGCGGCTCGCACTGTGCAGTGAGGTGCTCGTCCTCCTGCCAGCTGGGCCTGGCCGTCTTCTCCAGAGGAAGCCTGTGTGCCACAGGGCGCTGACGATGGCTTCTGCCTGGGAGAGGACCTACCACCACTCAGAACTGCAGAAAACAGCAGCTCTCCTCCCAACTCTCCTTGGTGACAGCTCCCAGGGCAGAGGCAGTGCCACTCAGACTGTGCACGGAGTGCTGCTCTTTGCGGATATCTCAGGTGGGGTGAGCAGCGAGGAGCAACCACAGACACACAGGCACTTTGGAGGCCTGCCCCTGCCCCTCAGACAGAGTGGCCATCTTGTCATTGCTGAGGTCTTCTGCTGGGATGCCCACAAGGCACACGGTGTATTATCTTGGGCGGTCAACCTCAGCAGCACTGAGCCGGGCATGGGAAGGTGTCACCTACAGGCTCTCAGGCTGGACAGCGTGGAACTGGCTGCCAGGTCCTTTGGTCCACATTGGCGTTTCCTGATTTCTGGGTGTCCCCCTTACAGGTTTCACTGCTTTGACAGAGAAATTCATTGAGAGGAGCAGCACGCCCAGAGGCAATGATGAGCTGGTACAAACCCTCAATTCCTACCTGTGTGACATTTTGGAGGGTAAGAGCCATGCTGAAGGACTGTCTGGCGTGGGGCTGTGGGGCTGCTCAGGGAGGGTGCAGGCAGGCGGGCTGGGCAGCCTGGTCCTGCCTCCTTGCAAGGGCTGGGGCTTTCTGTGAGGACCAGGGAGAACAGCCAGGGTCTACTGGTGGCTCAGGAGCAGTGCAGGTCCCGTCTGCTCCCCACTGTGGCTGAGGAGGCACCCGCTTTCTCAGCAGCCCCCTCTGTGCCTCTAGCATGAGCAGCCGGCTCAGTGCTGACTTAGGGCCCAGAGCAGGCTGTGGGCATCCAGCAAGTGCCAGCATGCGAGGGACCTGAGGATGCTGTCTCTGACATGTCTTTGTGTGTGTGTGTGTGAGCCCCCCACGAGCCCCTTTTCAGAGGAAAAACCTTGACCCTTCCGAGCTGAGCGTGAGCACATTGTGGCCACCCCTTTGGCACCGCTTGTAGAGCAAAGCAAGAGAGTCCTCAAAGATGATGAAGGCTCTGGAGCATGTCTGCTGTGAGGAAAGGCTGAGAGAGCCGGGACTGTGTAGCCTTGCGAAGAGAAGGCTCATGGGGGATCTGAGTAATGTTCCTAAAACCTGAAGGGAGGCTGCAAAGAGGCCAGAGCCAGGCTCTTCCCGGTGGTGCCCAGTGTCTGGACCAGAGGCCACGCCACGGGCATGCACTGAAACACAGGAGGTTCCCCCTTTAAGTCAGGAAACACTTCCTGACTGAGAGGGTGACTGAGCACTGGTGCAGGTTGCCCAGGGAGGTTGTGGAGTCTCCCTCCTTAGAGCTCCTCCAAAATGACCTAGCCACTGTCCTGGGCAGCTGGCTCTGTGCCGCCCTTCTTGAGCAGCGGTGTCAGAGCATATGGACCCCTGAGATCCCTTCCAGCCTCCCCCTTTGCGAGATTTGGTGGCGTCTCGAGGCCGTGCCTCCCTGCCTGCTCTGCAGGTACCAGGGCTGTGGCCACTGTGGGCCTGGGAGAGAGGCCGGAGTGGTGCTTTCCTGAGCTGTGCCCCACGGTGCACCCTGGCCCGGCTGTTCCTCTCCGGGCAGAGGGGCGTGGTCTGTGGGTTCTGGAAGAAGGTGTCCACCTAACTTTCCCTTTCCTTCCCTCTGTCCACAGAGATCCTGATTTTTGGAGGAGACATCCTGAAGTTTGCTGGTGTGTTCTTCAGACAAGAGCAAAGGGGAGCTGCTTTGCGTACGGCTGTGAGAAGTGCTTTGGCAGGCTGTGGTGTTTTCTCAAGCAGGCAGCTACAACTCGCCTGCATGTAAAGGGAGCAGGCGGTGATCAAGCCTGCTGGTTTGCTGGTCTTCTGGTGCAGGCAGCTGGGTGAGACGCCCAACACTCTCAACATTCATAGCATCATAGAAGCATAGAATTGCTGAGTTTGGAAGGGACCTTTAAGATCCTCAAGTCCAACCGTTAACCTACCCTGACAAAACCCACTTCTAAACCATGTCCCTAAGTACCACATCTACCCTTTTTTTAAACACCTCCAGGGATGGTGAATCCACCACCTCCCTGGGCAGCCTATTCCAATGTTTAATATCCCTTTCAGTGAAAAACTGTTTCCTAATATTCAACCGAAACCTCCCCTGACATCACTTAAATCCATTTCCTCTCGTCCTATCACTTGTCACCAGGGAGAAGAGGTCAGCCCCCACCTCTACAACTTTCTTTCAGGTAGTTGTAGAGGGTGATAAGGTTTCCCCTCAGCCTCCTCTTCTCCAGGCTAAACAACCCTAGTTCCCTCAGTCGTTCCTCATAAGATTTGTCCTCCAGACCTCTCACCAGCTTTGTAGCCCTTCTCTGGACACGCTCCAACACCTCAATGTCCTTCTTGTAGAGAGGGGCTCAAAACTGAATGCAGTACTCGAGATGGGGCCTCACCAGTGGCGAGTACAGGGGGATGATCACTTCCCCAGTCCTGCTCACCACACCATTCCTGATACAGGTCAGGATGCTGTTGGCCTTCTTGGCCACCCGGGCACACTGCTGGCTCATATTCAGCTGGCTGTCCACCAACACCCCCAGGTCCTTTTCTGCCGGGCAGCTTTCAAGCCACTCCGCCCCAATCCTGTAGTGCTGCATGTTGTTGTTTGAACCCAAGTGCAGGACCCAGCACTTGGCCTTGTTGAACCTCATACCATTAGCCTCGGCCCATCCGTCCAGTCTGTCCAGATCCCTCTGCGGAGCCAACCTACCCTCAAGCAGATCAACACGCCCGCCCAGTTTTGTGTCATCTGCTAACTTACTGAGGGTGCATTCGATCCCCTCATCCAGGTCATTGATAAAGATATTAAAGAGAACGGGCCCCAGCACCGATCCCTGGGGGACACCACTCGTCACTGGACACCAACTGGATTTAACTCCATTCACCACCACTCTCTGGGCACAGCCATCCAGCCAGTTTTTTACCCAGCAAAGAGTACACCTGTTCATGCCATGAGCAGCCAGTTTCTCCAGGAGAATGCTGTGGGAAACGGTGTGAAAAGCTTTGCAAAAATCCAGCTAGATAACATCCACAGCTTTTCCCTCATCCACATCCCTCATCACAAACCCATGCGGATTGGGCCTGATCACCCTATTCTCCTGCATGTGCCGTGCAATGGCACCGAGGATGATCTGTTCCATGACCTTCCCAGGCACTGAGGTCAGACTGACTGGCCTGTAGTTCCCTGGATCCTCCTTCCGGCCCTGCTTGTGGGTGGGTGTCACATTTGCCAACCTCCAGTCAGCTGGCACCTCTGCAGTTATCCAGGACTGCTCATAAATGAGGCAAAGTGGCCTGGTGAGCACCTCCGCTAGCTCCTTCGGTAGCCTTGGGCGGATCCCATCTGGCCCCATAGATTTGTTCACCTCCAGGTGCTGAAGCAGGTCCCTCACCATTTCCCTTTGGATTACAGGGACTTCATTCTGCTCCCCATCCTAGTCTTCTAAACAGTGGTATTAATGACCGGCAACTTAGGGTATCTGTACTTAAAGGACTTCTGTGTTAACACCCAATTTGAAAGTGAGGAAACCACGGTAAGCAGAAGTGTGTCCTGATTGTTTTTAAAGAGTTGGAAGCTCCTGTAACAGCAGATAACGTATTTGAAAAGTACACTTAGCTTCATTCCATTTAGCCTTGCTTAAGGAGATACAAATGAAGATTTTCTTCCCTTTCAGCTTGTTACAAATAAACTTTTCCTACAAACAGTTTACGTAAAAGTCCTCACGTTACCTGGCGTAGGAACTTGTTGGCAACTAAAGCATCAGGAGAAACATCTGTCTGATGACATGTTGGGCATGTATGTTCCTCAGACTCCAGTAATGCTGTTCTAATACCTGTGAATAAATAGAATCATCAAGTAGTTTGGATGATGAGGCACTATTGATTAGTGATTAAAAACTAAGGATTAGACAATGGGTGTTAGCCGACCTAAGGGCATTTTAGGGGGTTCTAATCAATTATCAAAAGACGTCTACCATTAATGGTGAATTTCACCTTGAGTTGAGAGCATGAAGCTATAAATGGTCAACAGTGTAAAAAATGTTGACTGTGCAGCAAGTAACTATCCAGTTTTGATATTTCCCTGTTGTAACATTTGAAGATGTAGAGCAGGCTGTGTCTTGATGCCTCAACTCATCTTTTTTCCCAGCATCTAGGACAGTGAGAAGTCACCAACCTCAAGGTTAATGAATAAAACACATCTCAAAAACGTTACTAGGTTTGAGTTCTGAAGGTTTTAACCCACTCTCCCGTGGAGAAGAATGTGGAATAAATGCCAAACTATCCTTTTGTTGCAGACCACAGGGAGTCACCGGAGTGGGCTATGTCATTTTGGATGAGAAAAAGGGCTGTGGACAAACTAAATGCATTCCATCGCTAATACTGTAATCACCTGCCCAATTACACACTCTTCTCATACTCGTCCCTTCGCATGTAAAGAGGATTTAACGAAACGCATAGAAAGGCAAAAAAGCTTTCTGCCTCGTTGTTTTCTCCTTTATAGGAGGAGAGTCCTTTGCTCTTCAGGGTATACTTAAGTATTAACTAGAACCGCTAAGAAAGCAATTTTGTTATCTCCGATTTCTGCTTTCAGAAGATCCGATTTGACGTTTTGAATTAACAAACACGGGGCTGACACTTACATTGCTCACAATAACTGTTTCCACAGCAGGGAATAAGAACTGCATCGGTCATTACATCTTTACAAATGAGACATAACAACTGATCTGGAAGAGGATCGTCTGTGGAGGCGGAGGACGGCTCCTCTGGTAAAAAGGGAGGCTTCTCCTTCTTTCCTCTGGCATAGGCTTCCCTGGAGGGGAGGGGGGGGAGGAAAAAGAAAAAAGTTAAAGATGGGTAAAGGAAAACTTTTCCAAGCTTAGGACTTTACCAAAGGAAGATAACAGATGCAATTCTTCCCACTCCACATTAGCCTTCTAAAACGTAGGCACTTAGTTTAAATGACTTTTCTAGAGCTACAACACCAGAGAAGGGAGGGGGGCACAATTTTCCTTCTGCAGAACTCTCCCATTCATTGGATCACCTAAGAGATGAGCTCAGACTAGAAAAAACATTTTCTGACAGCTAGAATTCAGGTGAAATGAATCCCACCCCTCCTTTGCCAGGGGTACATGTAAATTGCAGGCTCAGGACATAGTTAGTCCCTGAGTAATTACATTTTATAAATGAAAGAAGTCTATGTTACAGCTTCCACCAAAGGAGATCCACGACAGAAAAACAGAACTGCTACCAACTCCCTTTTTGTAAAGCCACTCTGGGCAGCACACCGTAGCATTTTCTTAGTTTACAGCAACAGGAAAACTTCAGTCTGTTTCACCCATGAGATTTGATAGGACTCAGAGGGGGAGGAAATCTCACTCCGACAGCCAGTTGTTAAATTTTACAAGAAGCCTTTGAAACACAAAACAGAGGCCAAACCAGCTTTCCAAGAGAACAACTCCAACTGTCAACACTACGGAAGTGTTTTGCTGAAATACAGGTTCTTAGCATACAACACGTTTAACCAACTCCCAGCGGCACGAGCACTGGGACCAGCCTATTTTCACATTAGAAAGTGTCACCGGTTTTCAGGTGAAGGTATAATGACGGTGCTTCCTCCCCCGTATCTACAGATGCTGGCCAACTCGCTTGCATTGCCACTCAGATATTGACGCATGGTTTCTCTTGCTCAGTTTTTGGTCAGTCTAATTAATTCCAGACCTACGCATTAATAGTTGGTATTGCATATCTTCCAGTGCTTGTCAGCATAGCACCCTTTGTATTGGGATCTTTCACCTCCATCATGAAACTGCTTGGAATTCCTGAGCTCCTTTTAAGTCTGGGAACAGACTCAAAATTTTTGTCCTGTGCAGAAAAGAAATGCAGACACATCTCATCTCAAGAGCCACACTTGAAACGACATTCCAACGATTAGTTTAGGCAGCAAAAGCCTTTCATCCTCTCCTTTTACCTAGCGCAAGGGTTGCTTTACTGAAAGCTTCACTGAAAGTGACAGAGCACTGGAACAGGCTGCCCAGGGAGGTTGTGGAGTCCCCTTCCCTGGAGATTTTCAAGACCCGCCTGGATGCAGTCCTGAGTAATGTGCTCTAGGCAATCCTGCTTTAGCAGGAGAGTTGGACTAGATGATCTCTAGAGGTCCCTTCCAACTCTGATAATTCTGTGATTCTGTGATTCTGTGAAATGCTTATTTTCCTAAATGAGTATAGCCAGCATATTCCACATTCTCGAGCAGTGTTTGGAACTCATCCGATGCCCTTTGCCTTAACTTCGGGTTGCTTCAGGGTGAGTTATCCCATAGCTCAGCATCCACCCCGAGAAGAGCCACAAACCCGCTCCAGTTCAGAGGGAGAGCCTAATTCAGTGCTCAGAATCAGCCACAGGGGAAACTTATATTCACCATCTATATACGAAGCTCGAATTCGTACCTCGTGCATATACATTCAGTGACAAACGTTAAATGGCATGAATACTCAGCCGGAGGCTGGTGTAGTTAAAACACGCAAATATTCAATACATGGCATCAACAGAAACATCGGGGTTGCAGATGAAATACTAAAATCTGTGAAGTGTCATTAAAAGAATTAAAAAAATAAAAATTTCCAATACTATTGAAATATATAAAAAGTATGCCTGAAAGGTCACAGAGAAAGACCTATGGACATATTTCATGTCCATGACCTAGAAAAAAGAAGATGTTACATTTAGAATGCCAGCAATCCCTTGAATTTTTAAGGGCTTTGCAACATTGCCATAGAACCTCTGTATTTCACCCCAAGAAAAACAATTCTTAATAGGAGTGCTCGTGCTTTGCTTACGAAACTGCCAAAGGAAAAGAACAAAAAACTGAGTAACACCAGAAGTCCCCCACAATCTTACCCTGCGTCTTGGACAGTTCTTTAGGTAGTGGCCAGGTTTTCCACAGTGAAAGCAAGTATATGACGGGGGAAGTAGACCCAAAGGTTTCTTCGTGTAACTAAAAGTGTTTTGGGGAAAAAAAAAAAAAAGGTAGGCACGTGTCTCTCTTGTTAAAACAAACACCTTTACAATTTTTCTATAATCTTCGAAGAACAGATTTGACACTATCAGCACTTACTTGATTGGATCATAGTCACGGCAGGACTGTGTCATCATAGCTTTTATTTTATCTTCTTCGGAAGCATTGGCTTCGGCCAGATCGGCGGTCTGCTTAACAGGTAATTATTTGACATGCACATTAGAAACACAGTTAAGCCCACACAGACTGTGACATAAACCTTTTGCACAATCAGATCTTCAAATTATTGAAGCCATCTATTTTTATTTTTTTTTTCAGAAGCAGTTGTTCAAGTGCTCCAATTACACACCAGACTCCAGATACAGGCAGGCTCTATGGGAGGGACTGTAAAGGGTTTGGCCCTGCAAGCACCTATTGTTCAAATCAGCCAGCCATGGTTTTGGTTTTATATGCATTCAGTCACAAAAGCAACCAACTGCTTTCAACATTTTGTTAAATGCTTCTTTCAGATACACAGTTTTTTCTCAACAGTAACATAATCCAGATCAACACCTATGAAATCCTTTCCATCAACATTTACAGAACACTTTGGAGATACCTGACTCATTTGTTGGAACCCAAACAGTTTACAAAACACATCCCAAACCCACAAAGCACTACTAGGAAAATGCCCAAATTCAAAGAGAGCATTTAATACACACCAATAATACAACAGAGAACTCTGAACACATGGCCTCCACGCAAAGCCGGTCTGCACTAAAGAGGTTCGAGTAAGGAACACTTTTGAGCTTATGTTATGTTGCTGTCTTTTTCTGAAATAGTTACATTTTCTCAAAAGCTTCAATGTGTACACCACTGGGACAGTTTTTTACATTGTAGAGTAAAACTTTACACGAGTTTACACAACCAAGGACATGTTTATGGACAGCACTAACGGAGCCTAATTTCTTTTGGTGCCTGCCTTCCAAACTACTTTTTTTTTTTTTTGTTGTCGAAGTACGCAACTTAATTTCTGCAGTGAGAGAGGGAAGAAGTTCCCAGGAGGAAGACATTTTGCTTTCTCGGAAAGGAACTCCAGCCTTTATTTTCAGAAGAAAGAACCAGCCCCTCTGCGTTAGGCCCTGCCTTCTCTAATCTTTGTACCTTTAAGGACTCGTAATTTAAACGACTGGCACTACGTCTTTGCCCAACGTGCAATCCCTAGTGCACAGTTACACATCTGCAAATACGACACACAGACACATTGGTATATGCCTATAAACAAGTGGGCGCATTTTCACAATTTACACAGTCTGCATTCAAACAAGTTAGATTGAGTTGTCCACTGAATATGTACTACAAGTTAGGAAATTGTGCAGCAGTCGAAGAATGGATCTAAAACTAGAACGACTAGAATTTCAAAAATTGCCGTGCAATTGGCCATGTTACAGAAACACTTCTATTTCGGCTCTTCAAAACCCCCATAGCTTACAGCCAATTAAATTCTTCTGTAAAAATTGTGTTCGTTTCCAACACAAACCTAACAAAACGTATGAAACAGGGGAACCTGCTTCTGAAGTGCTGCTTCTCTGTGTCTTGAAGATGACTAATACTACATCAACTACCTTGAAGCTGGTAAGGTACGCCCCTTCTATCTTCCCAAACCAGGAAACACGCTTGACAGGACAAGATCAAAATATACACACATTTTAAAGTTAAAATAAATATTTTAAATTATTAGAGATTAAATGGAAGTTTTGGTCAAATCACAACACTTATCCAGCTACAGATCACAGTACAAGATTTAAAAACACAAAGCAAACACTCTTGTTTTCTATCAGTATTTGAAAAGAATATACGTATACCTCAGTAAGCTGGGCCAGAGAAATAGATGCAGAAGAGTCACCAACCTGTTCACAAAAAATGAAACCCTTATTCAAGTTCTGCAACCAAAACATAGCAATAGATCACCTCTGCTGTAGTCTGACAGTCTGCACTAGAGCCTCTGGGTGTCACTGAAGGAGGCATTTCCACCCTACCGTAAGTTGTGTTTCTCCAAAGCAAAGTCCAAACCTGTGACAGCTTAAGAGTGCCTCCGTGGTCAATGGGAAGACACTGAAATTACCAAACCCGCTTGAGATCAACTTATTGCTCCACATTTCTCAGAGAGGGACCCTTCTCAAATGCTCACAACTGCTTCAAAGTCAAAGGGCTTAGGAAGCTGTCAACTTTCAGCTAGAAAGGATTTAGAAACAATATTTCCCTTTATTCAAGCAGGAAGCATCGCTACAGGAAACTTATTTTCCATGCAGTTTGTAAGTTAATCAGTTCACGTCTCATTTGTAAATGCAGGCGGCTGTGCTTTTATGAACACAGCAGTTACCTGTCACAATAAAGCACAGGCGTATCAGCCCTGAAACGTGAACTCTGCCCCTCCTGTCAAGAAGTTTAAACATGCCAAACTCACCATACCCCACAAAACCCAAACAAAAACACCAATGCAAAACATCAGCCATCAAAGTAACCCACCGCTTTGGCTAGAAAAAAAATTAAGTGCTCAAGATATTGAAATAGAGGTGTTTACCATAACAGAGAATCCTATAGAAACCGAGAAAACGGATTTCTTGTCTTTTATTAGACCACAGGCCATACTATCCAAATCAAGTCGGGAAGCGTGAGCCTTTCATATTATTTTCCTTGCTATCAGACCAAAGCCCATTTTTAGGGAGGATGAAAACATGGATTCAGAGCACAGTCCCATAGCTTTTTTTCTCCACACTCCTCCCTCCCAGCTCCTTGCTGGAACACCTCGCAGGAAGGAATTCCTCGGGCCACTAGCTAGTAACGGACAGCGGTGTCTAGTGAGAACTACTACTGAAGTGCAGTTCTTCCACAAGAGAAAAGGGTAACCCTTCTCTTGTTCCATTCCCAGTCTACTGAACTATATTAGGACACAAGCAGCAGTTAAGCTTACCCTGGTAAAACAGTATCAGAAAGACACTCGAATCTCTGCCTATTACGTCTTAAATTGTTCAAAAATATAGCACACAACTTCACGATGGAGACCAAACAGCTCTCCTCAAGAGGTCACTAAATTGATCACAAGAGAGATTAAAACCCTTCCTTGGAAAAAGCTCTTCTCCTTTATTACCTAAGGTAGTGGCAGAATTCAAGGGAGCAGTTGTAGCAGACTGGGGAGAAAACACCTACGTGCACAAGATGATTCCTCACTCCAGTTCATCATTCTTCCTCTGTATGTTGACAAAAGCACATACATCACTGTATTACTAACAAAAAAACTTGTTGACAATGCGCCTTTGGAGAGGAATGCCTTGATCTGGAAAGAGAGACCTCCTTTCCATTGCGAGTCTTACCAGCAGATACAACTTTCCTTCTTTTCAGAACATTTGGTACCTAGTTCCATTTAAAAGGAAGCCCCATCAAGTATTTTGAAGCTTCGTGCTCCATAGGCCACTTATTTTTACACGTGGAAAAAAAGGCCTGTGTTCTCTCATAACAGCATACAAAATGCATGACATAAACTGCGAGGGTCACTGGGCCACTTAAACTTCCTCAAACTCACCATGAGGGGCATTAGTGCCCAAAAAGGAATTCGAACCAATCAGTGACAGAATTACAGATGTCAGATTCAGACTTAGTGCTTTTAGACCTCCATACAAAAAGTTTACCATTTTAAGTTGATTGTATACCATTCCACGAGAATCAGAGGCTGTATTCTTCACCGAACACAGAACACGGAGACAGGGTTGACGAATTTCTAGATTGTTACCCCAACAGCTAACCAACTGATCAGATCCAGTGGTCCAGGCTTAGTGTAATGCCCCACATCATTCCAGTGCAGAAAAGGCAGTTATACTTCAAATAAAGAGGAAAAGAAACCCAAAAACTAATAGTGGTGTTCGCACTGTAAGGACTATTTTGAAATGCCTAGTTACACATAGCGTTCCACCCAAGTGGCAAATCAGAAAGTGGAAAGATCAAATGCAGCACTTGAGAATACCACTTTGCGTAGCAACGATAGTTAAATTCACAGCAATCTACTAAAGACATTTATGTATGCAGAGGGGCCCAAACAATATCACTGCAAGGATGCAGTTATAGGAACAAACACCCAACTATTTAAGGACATGGAAAGGAATCGTGTAGCTGAGCAGAACTGTCCTCAAAACATATGGGGCACCTTGGGTTTGGCATTTGTTTAAACCCCCACGTCAAAAGGGAAAAACAGGACCAAGACTAAAAACAGGGGCTTCTCGGTGGTTTTTGAGAACATTTTCATGTGGCAAAAAGGTATTTAAAAACAAAAGCTAAGTGATACAATGTGAAAATGGCAAAAAGTACCTTCCAGACAACATTTATTGCAAGAAACAGAAAGCACACAACCACCTATACAGACACACATATTACTAGCTACAGACGGACAGGTGTCAAACGTGGCACCGTGTTCAGCTGTGCAAACCGTGAACCTACGAGATCTAAAATCGGTCGTGTGCTATCTGTACAGCACAGTCATACAGGAACTATTCCAGCATATTCAATATGAAACACAATGCATCACTAGGCACAAATACACATCTTCACATTAGAACTGTGCAAATGGTGGCATTTCTCAGTTTTTACTTTGCTGAAGCAAATACCTTCTATTTACAACATATACTATGCTTTACTGGAAAATACATTAAGCTAATGTTTGGGCAATTAAGACAAGGCTACATTGTTTATTATTAAGTGCAGCGTGGAGAAAAAAAGTGAGATTGGGGTTTTACATACTGCTTCTGATGTTCCACTCACTGGCTCAGTTCCACATCTAGAAGAAGAAAGAAACGTGATCAGAATTTAAAATAAAGCACTTGTACCCAGCATAGAGTAGTGAAAACACATCATAGAACCTGATCACCAAAGCATTATGTTCTGATAGCCTACTGAACGTGGAAATTTACTTGTACGCGTAAACCATTCTCTCTTGGTACGTTCAGTGCAACTAAGAAAAAAAAAAAAAAACAAACCAAACCAAATCACATTTCTACTTTGTCAAAAAGTCCCCTAAGCCCTACAGGTAGAGGATACAACAGTGCAAGAGGAAGTCCTCAGATATTTTGTCGCTGATCCGTAAGTATCAAAAACATGACGGCTGTGCTACGGTTTGTGTTCTTAAATAATCAGCCATCAAAATACAAAGGGAACTTTAGCCAATCTGTATATCCCTAGTATAGCAAATAAGTACCAGATACAGTACTTCAATTGCTAAGAAAGAAGAGTGATAGTTTAGACACTTCAAAGTGCAGCTTTCCTTAAGCGAACCAAAAATCAGTCACCTGACAAAGAACAGAAATGTCAGCAGCGTAGTCCTTAGAACAGTGCTTCTTTGCGGAAGCCCAAGCACGGTGGTCAGATATCCACTGTATTTAGCCACCAAATGTGTTACATATGCTATATTGACTTAAAATAGGAGTAGAAATGTCACGTCAAAGCAGTTTCTAGGATTTTAGGCGCATAATATGTATTACACACTGTAACCCATCAGTTGATTTATTGAGAACCAACATTGGAAAGACACGGCAAAGCCACAAGCTAATAGTAGCTACTGATTGTGGGGGAGAGGCATATCTTGAAGAAGGCTGGACAAGACGACCATTCAAACAACGCTAAGGTAGCTGATAGAGAAGGGGTCTGTATGGATACATAAAGGACAGCAATAATCCTGTACTCGGGACTCCGTTTGAACAGCTGTAATGTTAATCAATATACCCGATCCTCGGTCCTTCATAAATCTTAGGAATACAGAATTAAAACCTGGAGCACAGGTACCAGCTTAGCATAAAAACAGACTTAGAAAGATAACGACTAACTTTTGGTAACGTGCTAAACTGCTGAACGAGTTTCACGTTCGGAAAGGATTCATCGTACTCGCACAGAAGGCAATGCACTTCAGCATACTGTTCTTTTTCGCTTGCCTGAAACGGACGTTGTCTTTAGGAAACTAATAGGAAGCCCCTATGAATGAAATGTCTCCTTTGCAGGGTTCACCAGATGGCAACCCTTGGTCGTTCCTCTAGAGCTGGTACGCAAAACCCGCAGGTTTGGGCCCTAAGAATACCTCCCATATCCCGTCCCCCTGCTCTCCCAAATGCAAGAGTACTCAAACACTGAGAATCAGACACTTCTGAGATGGGCACAAATTGTAAGTTTACACTACAATGAGTCTCTGTCTCTACTATCACAGCAATAAAAGCAAACACGTATCACAAGGAATCTCTCCACGCAGAGCAAACAGGATCTACAACTTGGGTCTCAGAACAATCAACTCCAAGAACAAACCCAACAGAATCATCTTAAAAGTTACCATTGTTGCAGTTTGAACCCCATGCCAGTCAAAAATGACAGTCTCCTTTGGGACAGACACCTTAAAATCTACCCCGTGACAACAAAAAGTCACAGCAGCTTTCACAAGAAACATACAGTCTGAAAGTCCCTGTAAACTAGTATCAATGAAAAAACACACCCAAACCCCCAACAAAGCACACAACGCTTTAGGGATACTTACCTAACAGATGTTTTGCTGGTAGCTTTAACTCCACTGACGGGGATTCTTCTGACAATTACCGACGAGTTCTTGGGAATCAGGGTGGTATCATCTGTGTATTCTGAAAACAACAGAAACACAGAGAAAAAACATCACTCAATTTGTAAGCACGTATATTAATAGGTAATTACACAGCACTTCAGAGACCCCTTGACAGATACAAAAGCAAAATTTTGCAGGTAACATCACGCTTTGATCGCCTCAACACCCTAACAGGACCTTGCGAAAAATCTTCCCGCTTGAGAATTACACAAGCAGCAAAATCTTTTTCTTTCTTTTTTAATCGTTGGAATGCCAACAGCAAAATAGTCTCAAAGGTCACTAAAGGAGAGTCCGCCAATGCATGAGGTTCTTTCCTGATCTAGCTTAGCTTGCTTTGGCTTCTGATAGGCTGCAATGCCAGTAGATCTTTGGAGAAAAACAAACCACAGCAAAGTCCCCCCCCCAAGAAACGAGATTCTGAAGTCTGACTAGCTTGCCCTGCAGCACAACAGGCACTTGGCTAAAGCATGAAAACTCGGTGCCACGGCTTTCATAGCTGCTCACTAAAAACGATCCACCTATGCGGCTAGAGCTCAAGGCTTACAGACACAGAAGACAGCCCGCCATCTCTCTCTATTTGTTGGAGCTCAATCCTCCGACAGCCACGCTTCTCAGCTGCTCAGTGCTTTACATTTGGATGGCAACAAAATGGCAGTGTCAGAATTTGGATCACAGAAGTTTGGTGTTTATTTCGAGCTTGCTTTCACAAGTGGGGCAGAATTGGCTCCAGCTAAAGTGGTATCTCCCCTCAGAAGCTAATTGTCTAGCTTGAATTAACCAAAGGGATGTGAATTCTTTCAACTCCCTTTTTGCAGAGCAGAGAGACTCAAAATTACGCTGTATTACGCTGTATAACAAGTCAAGCTCTGGCAAGGTGGTTTCTCTCAGGGATCATACACAAAATAGGAAAAGTTCACAATTTATGCTCCATTTTTCTGTATATTATTCCTACCAACAGGAACCTCTCTTAGACCAAAACATACCTACCAGAAGACATTATTTCCACAATGAGATGAAAATGTTACTTCTATTTCCAAATGACAGAACACTTCTTCAGAAAACTGAGCAATCATTTAGCTGAAACTAATTCCTGACCTTCCCCCGCAAGGGACCCAACAGCAAGCTTCCTCTGGACTTCTCCAGAGGAGTTTCAAATTGTAGGAGAAAGGAGTACTGATGATGAAACCGGAAGCTTTTACACAAGTCACACCCTGAAACCGACCCCTAGAGCTCTTCTCAAAAAGGGAAATCTAACCATTACACAGACACCTGTCAAGAAGGGCCTGCGCTGGGACTTTTTCGTGGAGAAGGAGCTCAGTCAGGACTGAGGCCCAGGCAAACAAGTGGGAGATCACACCACCTGCGGTTCTAGAAGCCCGGAGCAGCTGCTTCTACCTGCTGAACGGAGTCATACACTGCATCCTTTCTGGTCCACATCACCAACCGCTCGGCTGACATTTCAGTCGAGAAGGTCAGGAGAAGGTCAATTTGAACATGCACAACAGGTGTATGATGCAAAAAGAGGAATAAGTCCTCTTTTAGCATTTTGTGACAATTCATTGGCCATTAGAAGAGAACCATTGACATCTGCTTTCTGAATAGAGTATCCTTGCATGTACAGATATATAAATCGTCTTGTTTTCAATTCCTGGTTAAGCGCACGGTGAAGAGTGCTCTGTAATAAGTGACAGAAGATAATTTGCTGATCCAACCAGTTGCTGAATAACCATCTGGACGTAGATTATCCCAAGCTAAGGTTAAACATTAAAACTGCATACATAGTAAGAAAAGCTTAATCGCCATGCTATGATTTCATGACTTATGTATTGTTATAATCAAACACAAGCTGTATTTTTTTTATATAAACTATAAAAGCTAATAGTGTAAAATAGATTCAGACTGTGTAACTGTTATCCAAACGGATATACTAGCTCTGTATAAGATGCAGTTCTTGGAAACCGGTGTAACTGAAGTTTTATATAACCGCAATATCAGTATTGTTTATTCACCAAACCTAGAAACTGGCATTGTTCCACAGGAGGGTGGCAAGATAGCCAACATCTTGCTGTGTAGGCAGGATATGCATGATTGTGCAGACAGGGCTAAGCCACAAGGTCGGATTATGTCAGCAAAGCATGACAAATTGTGAAACAACGAATAAGAGTATGCCTTGAAAAGCGGCTGAAACCAACCCTGCGGTCTGGACAAAGACCAAAGAAGAACTGAGTCTGCGCAGGGACAAAAAGTTACTTGCGGTGATGAAGAGGAATCAGCAGCCTTTATCCTCAAGACCCTCAGCGACCACCACCAGGAGGCATTGCGCACGCGCAGTTGGGAGGAGTTTATGAAAATGACTTCTCAAAGCTAATTTTAATATGAAGCGGGGACAGGTTATGCATATGTATAAGCATATTGAGAAATCTTATGATTATATAATTAAGTATTATATATATTTGAGAAGGCCGCTACATTGGGCGCGAGCCTAGGTGGAGCTGCGACTCCCCGGCCACCAAGCACTGCTTTTGCTTTCCTACCTTAATAAATATTTAGTGAATCGGGTTTTGATTCAATTGGTCTTAATTTCAACTATAACAGCTCCAGCCGTCTAATAACAGACTGATAGAAAAATGAATTCACCTTAAAAGTCAATCAGTGCACATGTCAGCGGAGCAACTGAAGCGAGACAATAGCTCGGTGAAGTAAAGGCCAAACGGCTCAGGGAACTTTCATTTGCATTATTACTATCATACAGCACTGCGCTCCAAAGCAGCACCTCGATTGCTTTGAAAGGATGAGTCAATAAAATCTAACATACTTTCGATCACTAATCTCATTATATAGACCCTCCGATGCCTTAATGTCCCACTGGCACTGCTTACCATTACAGCGCGTGACTGGGAAAGTGAAAGCAATGCTGGAGACAACGTGGTAATGAACCAAACTGAGCCTGCCCCAAGCCCCTGGCCAAGGGACATGGACCTGGCTGACAGCACACCCCCAGGAGGTCCCAAACCCGCTGGTGACACAGTCAAAGCAGCTGACTCCCAGACAGGCAGGGCTCCCACCAGAACACTGTGGGCTTTGGAATGGGTACACGACTTGCTCTCAGCTCAACCAGGCAAACAGGAACTCCAGACCCTTTCTGAGAGCTCTACATAATAACGCTGCATGGCAGCCCAAGAATTCATTGCACTCTGAAGTGTAACCCAAGAAACCCCCCATAAGCATTGCAACACAAAATGGCACAGTGAAGGGCACGCTTTAAAAGCTGCTTAAATGCCTTCTCTAAAATGCACAGTTTGCACAGCGTTGAAAACACTGGAGGTGAGTTTAAACGCACCATTCCGGGGGAGAGGCTTTCTGAATGGACTTCGGCCTTTTTAGAACGTGCCTCTAAAGTAAGCACGGAAGAGGACATCCCCACAAGCCCTTTTGAAAATAGGTCCCCACCATCCATTTTGACTTCCCAGCATTTTAAAAAGAGTCCATCGTATCGTATTTTTCCACCGAGGTTTAAAATCCTGTTGACTTTTAGCTTACATTAGCATTGCTTCTAGTACTGGATTTCCATCATGAAAAGTAACAGTTAGGGAACTGTAACAGCTTAGCGTCCTCGGAAAAATCTGAACAAGAAAGCCATCTTCACTCAAGGTTCCCTTTGTCCTTTCCAAGATCATTTCAACATTTAGTCAGGACTCCATCCAGCACAGACCAAGATATAACCCCCCAATACTTTATGTCCACTTGTAGGAATTCCCAACATCCCAGGGAGGCAGAATAACCTGGTCTAGTTTCTTCCTTTTTCTTCTGAAAGCAACTTTAAGCATCTACATCTGACTAACGAGAACTAAAACTCACAGCTATACATAAAACCCCAAACTTTGGAATTCGTACATGTTACACCAAAATGTATTCTCTAGCTTTGCTCTGAAAACCACTGGGGTATTTTTGCGTTTTTGCACGGAAAACACCCTTACGACAGCTTCAATAAGCATCTGTGTCACGAATATTCCAAGTTTAAAATTGTTTTACCAAGGGCAGGGTGCAACACAGCCTGCAGGACCTTTTCACTGACAAACAAGAGGGATGCTCTTTCAAGTATGCAAGTTCTTTCTTCTTTAACTTCCCCTTGAGGCAACACCACATTGAAGAGAACCTGGCGAAGCAGCTGCTTTTCCTTCACTGCCCCGAGGCCCCGCACCCACTGCCCCCACATACCTTCTTTGGTCTGGGCGTTGCTGAGCTGCAGGTCGCAGTTGGCCGCCTTCAGCTTCTCGCGGCCCATGATCTGGCGCTTGAGGGCGCAGAGGGAGATGCAGAGGCCGTCGAAAGTGACCGTATCATAGTTCAGCTTGGAGGAGAACTTGTAGTGGACGCATGACATGGTCGGGGCCAGGCGGTGCCTTCTCCTTGACGGCATCTACCAAGGCAGACAGCGTTTCAGCCCTGGCTCGGCCTCCGCTCCCTCTCTCGCACGCAGCGCTGCCGGGCCCGACCCGTCGCTATGGCGACTCGGGTGCCCCGGCCTCAGCCACCTGCCGAGGGGTTGACCACCCACAACCGCAGGGGCCGCTGCCCACGCCTCACTGCGCAGGCGCAACGGCACACCGAAAGCACCACTGTGCCTCCCGTGACCCAGCACAGGGCCACAGACGGCACGTGTGCCGTCACCACCGGCCTGTCACCGCCCGGTGTCCCTCCTGTCACCTCCAGGCCTGTCACTGCTGGTGTGCTGTCAGCCCCAGGCCTGTCACTGCCGGTGTCACGCCTGTCACCACAAGGCCTGTCATTGCTGGTGTGCTGTCACCCTCAGGCCTATCCCTGCCGGTGTCCCTCCTCTCACCCCAAGGCCTGACACTGTCCATGTCATGTCACCCCCAGGCCTGTCACTGCCGGTGTCCCTCCTGTCACCCGCGGGACTGTCACTGCCGGTGCCCCTCCTGTCACCCCCAGGCCTGTCACTGCCCATGTCATGTCACCCCCAGGCCTGCCACCCCTGGGCCTGTCATTACGGTGTCCCTCCTGCCACACCTCCACATCTGTGGTGTCCCTCCTGTAACTCGCAGGCTGTCACTGCTTGGTGGCCAGGACATGCTGTCCTGTGTCGCGTATTAATTGAAAGGGGTACATTCTTAATTGCACTAAAGTGAATCACCTTGAAATATTGGAAACGTTAATCTAAATGATGGTAGCTTCCATCTTAATTAAAGCAATGATAATCCCCTACAGATTTATAGAGACTTTATTTGAGTAAACATGACCAAATTTTGAGATTTGTGATATTTTTCTCAAGGACTTGATTTTTCTCAGCAAGAAATCCACCAAAAGATAAGGGCAAAGTACATTAATTATTGAACGTGGTAAACCTGGATGGGTTTTAAATTTGTCAAAGCCAAATAGACACATTGCCTCAAAAGAAAAAGAAAAACAAAAGGTAGTGTGGATGCTCAAATCACTACCTGCTTGGTAGTAATGGAAAGCATTTGAATGCAAATTTGCTTGTAATCTTACTTAATCTCAACGTTTCTCATGTTGACAAGAGAAAAGGGCAGATGGAAAAGCCTTTCTCAACGGGGAATCCCTTTATCTGTCGCTGAGTCGTGTGGTGACAGAGACCACCCCCGAGCCACCACAGTCACGCTGGCACCCAGCCAACCACGCTGGGATGACCCCCTCACAGAGAATCTACAGCGGGACACACAAGAGAAAGAGAAAAAGAAGGAGGACAAACAGGAGGAACTGGTGGATGGCAGAGAAGGAAGAGGAAGGGGATGAAGAGCACCAGGAACACAGAATGAAGATGAGAACAAGGAGGAAGAAGAGAAAGAAAAGAAGGAAGACAGAACATGAGGAGGAGCAAGAGAAGGAGAAGAAAAGGTGGAGGAGGAACACAAGGAACTGTCAGAAGAGGAACAAGCAGCACAGCACTAGGAGCAGGAGAGAAAATAGGGAGAAAAGAAGGATGAGCAGGAGGAGGAATGGAAGAAAGAGCAACAAGAGGCACAACAGGAGGAGAAGGAAAATGTGGGAAAGAAGAAACAAGAGGAGGAAGAGGAGCAGGACGAGAAGGAGGAGGAGGAGGAGGAGGTAGAGGGGCAGGAGGAGGAGAAGGTGTCAGGAAGAGAAGGAGGAGGAAGGAGAAGGAGAACGAAAAGGGAAGAGGAGGAGGAGGACGACGACATCCAGGAAGAAGAGGAACAGAAAAAAGGCAGTGGAGGAGGTGCAGGAAAAAAAGGGGAAGAAGGAGGAGGAGAAGCAAGAAGAGGATGAACAAGAGGATGAATAGGAGAAGGACAACTAACAGGAGAAGGAGGGTTAGGATGAAGTTGTGGAGGCGGAGTGGAGAAAGGGGGAGGAAGAGGAGGAGAAGGAGGATGACTACAGCAACGACAAACAGGAGGAAAGACAGAAGGAGAAGAAGGATAAAAGAATGACAGCGAGGAGGAGTAGGAACAGGAGGAAGATGATCAGGCAAAGGAAGCGGGGGAGGAAGAGGACGAAGTATTGCGGGCTGAGCGTTCCAAGGCACACCTACAGCAATGTACAATGAGAAATTACAAATAAACGTCCTTGGGAACGTGCCCCATGGGCACCTTTTTTGCTTTTTCCCCTTCCAGGTGACGCTGGTCAAGGCCCTGGCACCCGCAGCCATTGGCTGTACAGCTCCCCTGACGCTGGATATCTCCCACACCTTTAGTAAAACAACGCAGCCCCAAGATTTTGTCTGTCCACCGGGAGCAGGGGGAGGAAGGTGTGCATGTGGGTGAGGACCATCTGCTTTATCCTTTTAACTGTGATCCCTCAGCAGAAACACTGAAAGATTCAGAGTAGAGCACCCCATTGAAATCAAAGGGTAAGCGGCCAAGAAGGCTCCAAGCGCACATTTTCAGCTCTCTGTCCCTCTGCCATCCCCTCCAGCCACTCTGCCGTCCCGTCCCAGCCTTCTCTGCCGCTCTCTCCCTCTCTCCTGCTCCTCCTCTCGGCCCCACAGGGGCTCCAGGGCCTGGCCCTGTGCTGGGGCAGCCCCAGGGAAGTGTCTGTGGTTGGGGGGGGGCGGGGCCGCTGGGCCTACAGGGGCGGAGGGCAGGAAGGTGTGCCCCGCAGCACGCTGGGAGCTGTAGTCCCAGGGCATGCTGGGAGCTGTAGTCCCGTGGCCCAGGGTGGCCCGGCGGCCATGTTGGGTCTGGAGCTGCAGTCTGGGCTCCAGCTGCAACCGGCTGAGGGGAGGGCCGGGGCTGCCCCTGAGGCGAGGACAGGCGAGTGGCTGGAGCTAGAGGAGAGGAAGGCCGGAAGGGACAGACAGGCAGACAGAGAGAAGGGCCCGAACTCAAAAATTTCCTGGCAGTGCAGAGAGCGGGAGCTGCGCCGAGCCCCGGGCCCTTGGGGCCGTGTTGCCCCTCTTCTGCCTCCCAGGCCTTGCCTGCAGCCCCCGTCTAGAGCGGGGGTTCGAGTCCCCTTTGGGGGTTCGAGTCCTCCTTGGGTTTTTAGGCAACACTGAATAAGGGAATTGTTTTTCGGTACAGCCATGGGTGCTGCTGTTTCTCAGGTGACAGCCTCCTGTTCTCCCCTAGGATGCATCGTAAAGACTTGAATAAATTTGGAGGAGAGCCCATGACTAAAGATAAATTCAAGTGATATTGTAATCAATGGTGGCCACAATATGGATTGGAGGATTGTAAAAAATGGCCAGAAAATGGGTCTTTCAAATGTAATACTGCATTGCAATTAATGTTGTTTTGTCGCCCAACTGAAAAAGGGAATGAAATACCTTGGGTTTGCTCTGAGAAGTAACTGGGATGTTAGAAAGAAATGTGGTTTAGTGGATACTAAACCTCAGGTTGGGATATATGTTTTGAATAAGAAGGAACAAAAGAATTCTCTTTGTACTGATTGTGGAATGGGAAGAAATGAATCAGGAAATCCGAAGGAGGCTGTGCAATTGTTGGCAGCCTCCCCAAAACAAGCTCATATTGATTATTCAAGTGAGGAGGGTGAAGTATTAATTCCTGTGCCTGGAAGAACTAGAAGACATAAACAGTAATTCAGGCTGTTGGTCCTGATGGCAATCCTGTGTTTGTACACGTACCTTTGACTACTTCGGATTGGTTGAGTTGGAAGCAGGCAGTGGGATCTTATGAGAATAATCCTGAAGGCATGTCGCTGCATGAAGCTTCGTCCAGCTTCACGAGGGCCTGTGGGCAAGCACACAGAGAGCAGGTGAGCGTGGGTGCAGAGGCCACGGCCAGCCTTGTCCTCCCCCACTGCCACTGGTATCTGTCTTAAGAGGGCTGCCAGAGTGGAAGGGGGCAAAGAAGCGCTACCGGGGGAGGCCGAGCGCTCCACAGGGCCTGTTGGCACTAGAGTGCTAGGGGAGCCAAGCAAAGCGGGCAACTGGCAAGAAAAAGTGTGTCGTCCCCTGAGCTTCTTCATTCTCACACCACACCACACCTCACCACACAGAACTTTTCCACCTGAGACTTCAGAAAGGCTCCAATGCAGGTGCGGGGAAACTGCTTGTTGAGCAGTCTCAAAGTCTCCCTGATCATTTGCTCAGCCAGCTTCGTGCATTGCATACGGCAGCAAACCTGCTCAGGAAAAGAGAAACACTCTGATCTGCTCTCGTTGCCCAAGAGACTGCAGGAACGTGTCGGTGGCTGGAGATGCCAGGGATATCCCCTACAACTGGGGAAGGCATCCAGCTCTGTCTCCCAGGAGATCCCTCCAGGCCTCCCCGTCTCTTTACCTCCCCTTTGAGGCTGAAGAAGGTGGCCTCGTCAAAGTGGGCTATCACCCTCACTTTCTTCTTTAAGAAGTTCCTCAGGACCTCTGCTTCGTTCAGCTTCACGAGGGCCTGTGCACAAGCACACAGAGAGAAGGTGAGCATGGGTGCAGAGCCCTCAGCCAGCCTTGTCCTCCCCCACTGCCACTGGCATCTGCCTTAAGAAGGCCTGTTTCTCCCCTGGTGCTGCCCGCTCACACACTGTCACACCAGCTCAGAGCACAGGCACCAGGGATCCTTCCGACCGCCTCCCTGCTAATGCCCCTCGTGCTAAGGGCACGGTGGCCTGTGTCTCTTGCCGCAGAAGAGGCAAACCGGAGGAAAAAGTCAGGGTCCGACCCCAGCATTGCCCTTCCAAGGCCTTCTTGAGGCATGTCCTATTGCAACGGCAAAGGTGCCCTGCCCAGAGCCAGGCGACCGAGAGGACTCCATGCACAGTGGGGACTGGCAAGCGCGGCAACTCACCGTGTAGCTGTCGGAGACATGCAGGTAGGCAGCCAGACACTCCAGAAGATAGTAAAAGGCTCTGGCAGCATCGCCTGTTGCCAGGTAGTGGTGAGCCAAAGGCACAAGCACCGATTCCACGATGGCTTTGCATTCACATAAGTACGCACTGTGGTGCTTCCCGTCGGTCGTGCTGGGCAGCTCAGTTATCTGTTCGCCCTTTGCCAGAACTCGCTCGGCCACACTAGTTAGAGGAGAGTTCCCAGGGGAAGAAGAGAGCAAAGAAGACACAGGCATCACCTAGGCTGCTCTTTCTCCCCACAGAGACGGCATCCAAAGCCCTTTGTTGCAAGCAGAGCACGAGGCCACGGGCAGGCGTGACTCCTACAGGTGCTCCTTAGGCAGCGGGAGCAAGACCAGCTGGGCTTTCTCTCACCTCCCACAGGCAAACCACCCGACTCCCTGCGGTGGCTTTGCCCCTGCAGATTTTGCAGCGCTACCCTGGAGGAACTGGAAAGCAAGGCCTGCTCCAGTGTAGCGGGAAGATCCCCTGAGCCCACAGTCTTCCTCACGCACTTGCTCATTCCGTGGCCATCTCCTCCCAGCTCCCGCCCCACAGAAAGCCTCTTCCCTACAGTGGAGTCACCACCGGCAGCCAAATGCCCGCACTTCCTTTGTATCCAGTGGAGTCCCTGAGCCCACTGCCTTCATAAAGAACAAAAACCTTGCCTGCTTAGCCAAAATCCTCTTCCATGAAAGCTTCTGTGCTGCAGCGTCTTCAAAGAAAAGGGGGGGTTAGACACCTCCTGTCATTCCCCAGGGTAGGAGCTGCTCTCCCTCTCCCCGTGGGCTTGCAAGGACCCTTGCAAGGGTCCTGACACCAGGAGGAAAGGCTTGGGCTGGTTGGAGCACACCATTCACACAGCGGTGACCTCAGCACGAGGTCAGAGACAGCCTCTCTCCAATGCCCCTTCCAGGGTGCGGAACAAGGCACCAGGCACTGCCAGATGCAGCGTGGGACACAAACTTCCCACAGACAGGGAGCCCCCCGGGCCCAGAAATGGCAATGTGGGCTATGTTCCCTGCGATAAGCTTCCATATGGTTTAAAAGAATGATAGTCACCTATGGATTCATAGAGATTTTATTTGAGCTGAATTTTGTGTTAAAGAAATGGAAAGAGTTGAAAATGAACTTCAGGGTGACGTTGCTGATGCTGATTTATCAAAACCTACGTATCTGTAATACTAATGTAGTTTTTCAGGTAATCCAGTGATTTCGGAAAATCCAGAACGTGAGTTAAATTACAGCATGTCGGACTTTTGATACCATGTTAATGAATGGAAGCAGGATATTAAGATTGAATTTGAAAAAGGAAAGGGTGTTTGGATTAGGGAAATGGAAGATTCTGGGGAATGATTCTAAAAATTGGAGTTGGCGTACTGATGAGACCCAGCAACCTGGATTGACTAAGCAAAGAGGACCATGTGATCGATTCTTCTGGGGAATGCAGGTCAGTTCCGTTTGGAAGACTGCAGAACAAGGAGAATGGCACAGTATGCAGTCTCCTCCGTGGTATATTGATTGGCCAGGGAATCAGTCAAAAGAGAATAAGAGAAAATAATTTGCCTTCTAATTTGACGGCAGAAATATACGAGAGGCAATAGAAATAGGACAGTTGAACAAGATCTTACATGGATTTGGGTTTTCCCTGATGGGAAGTAACCCAGGAAACCTTCTGCTGTTCAAGTAGCATTGTTGATACGCAGGGCATTCCTGTCAAGAGAGGGATGAACTGTAGGACTGGTCAGCAAACCGAGAAAAGCACTTGGAACTGTCAAGATCAGAGGAGAAGTAGGTAAAAGGTAATTTTGGCAGGGGGAGGTCGTGAGCACAGGACTCCTTGAGCGCCTACACAAATGATACCACCTACTCAAAAGAGAACAATGGAAGAAGACAGTGTCTGTGCACTAATTTACATAGGAAGCGAAGAAATCTCAACCAATCATTAAACAGGATGAAAATGCATATGTATTAATTGTTTGAATGTGTAATAATCAATGTATAAAAGTGGAGATTTTTGAAAGTATGATGTGCTCCTGTTTGGACGAGCACCCCATTTCTGTGCTTTAATGGAATAAACTTGGAAATACCTCTGCTCTGGGTGTTACTGGCTTGCACACTGGGTAAAGAACCCAGATTTGGGACCGGGGAGGGAGAAGAGGAGCTTTGGCCTCTGCAGGACGTGGCAGGGCTGGCTGGTAGCCCTCCTCCCCTTCACAGTCCTGCCCTTGGCAGCGCTCATGGTTCTCTGGTAGTCCGCTGCCTGGCCCCCGGAGCCCGCTGATGGGAGCGTGGAGCCCAGTGGAGGGGGGCTGTTTGTGACCCAGGGTTCCCAGCCCGGGGAGATTTCCTTGCCACACGAGAGGTTGCACAGCTCTTGTGCCAATCCCAGGAGGCACAGCACCTCCTGCTGACTGGCTGCCATTGGCCCCAGCCCTGGGAGAGTGGTGGCACTCAGGCACAGCGCTTCGGCACGACCTACAAGGTGGTGATGTAGCTGCGGGAGGCTTGATGTCTGCTCAGCCACGGTCCCTCTGATGGCCTCCGCTCTGGCACCTGGCAGCTGCAGGGCAGCCTGCGTGTATGCCCTGGCCTCCCTTTCCCTTGGGAACCCCCGTCTGCCGCCAGGGATGAGAGGCCTGGCTCCACGTGCTGGAGCTCTGGCACCGCCCAGGGAATGGGGCAGCTTGGGAGCTGCTGTCTCTGCCGGAGACAGGCTCCCCTCCTGGTGGCAGGTACTGTGCGGATGGAGGGCTGGGAGAGCTGGAGGGCTGCGCTGTCAGAGGTGGGGCAGCTGGGGGCTTGGGGAGGGAGCAAGGGAGCAAGAAGGGAGTGAGCTTCATGGGAAGATGGCAACAAGCTGTGTAGCTGCAGAGGGAAGGACCAGGGCTAGCAAAGAGCTCTCTGCGCCGGAGGCAGCTGGTCCCTGATACAGGGGAAGCAGCTGCAAAGCGAGCAAGAGGTCGCTGCCTGAGCCTCCCTGCGGCCCTGTCCTCAGCGGAATGGGGTGGCGCTGGCCGCCTCCGAGGCAGGGGCTCAGTGCCGAGGAGGGAGCCTGGGTAACGGTAGCAGCTGGGTAGCAGGCGGTGACACACGGAGGATGTCCCTGCCAGCTGATTGTGACACGGGAGGTCAGCGGCTGGGTAAGCGATGACCTAGCCAGGAAGCCACTGCCAGGTGATTGTGACCACCCCCGTGAGGGCGGAGGGCCAGTTGTCCCGCACAAGGGCCCAGGGCTCACTGTGTGGCTCGCACTGTGCAGTGAGGTGCTCGTCCTCCTGCCAGCTGGGCCTGGCCGTCTTCTCTGGAGGAAGCCTGTGTGCCACAGGGCGCTGATGATGGCTTCTGCCTGGGAGAGGACCTACTGCCACTCAGACCTGCAGAAAGCAGCAGCTCTCCTCCCAACTCTCCTTGGTGACAGCTCCCAGGGCAGAGGCAGTGCCACTCAGACTGTGCACGGAGTGCTGCTCTTTGCGGATATCTCAGGTGGGGTGAGCAGCGAGGAGCAACCACGGACGCACAGGCCCTTTGGAGGCCTGCCCCTGCCCCTCAGACAGAGTGGCCATCTTGTCACTGCTGAAGTCTTCTGCTGGGACGCCCACAGAGCGCATGATGGGTTATCTTGGGCGGTCAACCACTGCTGCCAGCAGCACCAAGCCGGGCATGGGAAGGTGTCACCTACAGGCTCTCGGGCTGGACAGCGTGGAACTGGCTGCCAGGTCCTTTGGCCCACATTGGCGTTTCCTGATTTCTAGGTGTCCCCCTTACAGGTTTCACTGCTTTGACAGAGAAATTCATTGAGAGGAGCGGCGCCCACAGAGGCACTGCTGAGCTGGCGCAAACCCTCAATTCCTACCTGTGTGACATTTTGGAGGGTAAGAGTCATGCTGCAGGACTCTCTGGCGTGGGGCTGTGGGGCGGCTCAGGGAAAGTGCAGGCAGACGGGCTGGGCAGCCCTGTCCTGCCTCCTTGCAAGGTCTGGGGCTTTCTGTGAGGACCAGGGAGAACAGCCAGGGTCTACTGGTGGCTCAGGAGCAGTGCAGGTCCCGTCTGCTCCCCACTGTGGCTAAGGAGGCACCCGCTTTCTCAGCAGCCCCCTCTGTGCCTCTAGCATGAGCAGCCGGCTCAGTGCTGCCTTAGGGCCCAGAGCAGGCTGTGGGCATCCAGCAAGTGCCAGCACGCGAGGGACCTGAGGATGCTGTCTCAGACATGTCTTTGTGTGTGTGTGTGTGTGTGTGAGCCCCCCACGAGCCCCTTTTCAGAGGGAAAACCTTGACCCTTCTGAGCTGAGCGTGAGCACATTGTAGCCACCCCTTTGGCAGCGCTTGTAGAGCAAAGCAGGAGAGTCCTCAAAGATGATGAAGGGTCTGGAGCATGTCTGCTGTGAGGAAAGGCTGAGAGAGCTGGGACTGTGTAGCCTTGCGAAGAGAAGGCTCATGGGGGATCTGAGTAATGTTCCTAAAACCTGAAGGGAGGCTGCAAAGAGGCCAGAGCCAGGCTCTTCCCGGTGGTGCCCAGTGTCTGGACCAGAGGCCACGCCATGGGCACTCACTGAAACACAGGAGGTTCCCCCTTTAAGTCAGGAAACACTTCCTGACTGTGAGGGTGACTGAGCACTGGTGCAGGTTGCCCAGGGAGGTTGTGGAGTCTCCCTCCTTAGAGCTCCTCCAAAACGATCTAGCCACTGTCCTGGGCAGCTGGCTCTGTGCCGCCCTTCTTGAGCAGCGGTGTCGAAACAGATGGACCCCAGAGGTCCCTTCTAGCCTCCACCTTTGCGAGATTTGGGGGCATCTTGAAGCCCTGCCTCCCTGCCTGCTCTGCGGGTACCAGGGCTGTGGCCACTGTGAGCCTGGGAGAGAGGCCGGAGTGGTGCTTTCCTGAGCTGTGCCCCATGGTACACCCTGGCCTGGCTGCTCCTCTCCGGGCAGAGGGGCGTGGTCTGTGGGTTCTGGAAGAAGGTGTCCACCTAACTTTCCCTTTCCTTCCCTCTGTCCACAGAGATCCTGATTTTTGGAGGAGACATCCTGAAGTTTGCTGGTATGTTCTTTGGACGACAATGCCCACGTGCACTGATCTGCTGCCTTTGCCTCTTGTGGCAGCCACCCACAAGCCCATCTTCCTCCGCACGTGGGCTGATTTCTGCTGTCCCTGCCACTGAGCAGGGACACCTGCCACCTGTGTCAGCAGAGCCTTTGCCTTCCCGTCCCTTTCCCAGGAGATGCTGTGCTGGTGCTGTGGAGAACAGCACCCCAGGAGCTGGCTAAGACCATCAGCCTGGTGCTGCAATGTACCCAGCAGATCCGGAAGAAGTATGGGAAGCGTAACACGGACGTGGGTCAGACGGTCCAACTGAAGATAGGTATGGGCGCTGGGCCAGATGCAGATCCATGGCACTCTCTCGTGCAACAGGGTGCTTCTCACCAGCAGGGAACACGGGAATCCCTACTGGGGCGAGTGCCAAAGGAAAGCATCTCGTGGGAGCATTGAAGGGGCAAACGGTAGTCAGAGCGGGTACTGCTGTGTTTGCGTGCGTCTGTGTCTGCAGATGCAGAGGCAGCTTAAAGGTAGAGCGGGTGTCAGATCAAGGATTAGGGTCTTTGAATGTGTGTTTTAGCACAGATGTCTGCGGGAGGTGATTATTGTATTTTCATTTTTTCAGGTGGGGGTAGCTTTGCATCCTTTCCCCTGCTGGGTTCTCCCCTGCCTTTCACAAAGAGCAAAGGGGCGCTGCTTTGCGTACGGCTGTGAGAAGGGCTTTGGCAGGCTGTGGTGTTTTCTCAAGCAGACAGCTACAACTCACCTGCATGTAGAGGGAGCAGGCGGTGATCAAGCCCACTGGTTTGCTGGTCTTCTGGTGCAGGCAGCTGGGTGAGACGCCCAGCACTCTCAACATGTTGTGTATGTCGACTGCCTTTGTCTATTTCGAGACAGGCGTTTCAGGGAGCTGTGTCCATATCCCCCCGCGTGGGACGGAGGGTGCTGTTGCTCTCCATACTGCCCGTCTCCCTGCTGGGCCTCCGATTAGCTTCTGAACAGCTGAGGTGCTGGGGGCTGTAGAGTTGCAAATGTTCCCTGTGTCAGTTCTGCTTCTCCCTCGCTCCCTCACCAGGGATCACTGCAGGGCCCATGAGCCTCATCGTTTTCGGCAACGAGAGTCAGCAGTACTTCTGCATTGGTGGCCATTCCCTGGCTGAAGTCCGTGAGGCTGAACAGCTTGCAGGTGCAGGTGATGTTATCCTCTCCGCCACCTCCTGGGAGCGTTGTGAGCAGCACCGGCTCAGGAAAAGGCGTCTGTCAGGCGAAAGAGCTGTGAAGGTAGGCACATGGGACGGCCTCTTGAGCCATTCTGAGGAGCCGGCCCTGGCCATGAAGGAGGGAGATGTCAGAAGGCCGAGGAGCTGAATGGGGAGAGTTGTAGCTTGGAAAGCGGGCAGGCAGCTGAAGCTCTAGTCCTTCCATCTCAGGGAAAACTGTGGGCTGTGCTTGCTTGGTTTGAGGGGTCGGGAGGCATGGGAAGGGTTTTTGCCAATGTGGGCAATGTCCTCTGTGGGACATGGAGCTGTTGTTGACATCTGGGGGATGCTTGGATAATGCCTGCCCAGCTCCGGTACTCCTGAGGAAGACCGCTGTCCCATCCATCCAGGCAGGCTTGTTCTCCCCTTTTCCAGGCAGCAAGGGTGGAGGGCAGGCTCTGTCCCCTGGGACTCCTGGGGAGGCCAGTGGCAGTGCTTTCATTCTGTGTGTCTTCAGGTTACGGGCATGGATGAGATGCCTTGGTCAGAATGCCAAGATGTTTTACACAACCTTGTGCAAGACCCAATGAGCCACCGCTCGGAAAGGGAAGGTGAGTGCCCACTTCACCTTGTTCTGTGAAATGCCAGACAGGTTGGGCCTGGCTGCTTCAGGGGCCAGAGAGGGACCACCTCCTCCCTCTTCCCCCTTTCAGTTAGCACTCCTGCTTTTGGGCCTCCTGTGCATCAGCTGGGGCAGTGGCTGCTGCTGCCTCCTCCTTCCAGGGGACAGCTCGTCCCTGAGCATCTGGAGGTGGCAGCATGAGCAAAGGCAGAAGACGCTTTCTCCCCCGTTTCTTGTGCCATCCCCCGCTTTGCAACAGCTCGTAGTCCCATCCTCCCAGGGACCACCTGCATTTTCTCTCCTCAGGCACCATGAGTCCTGCTCTTGTCTTGCCTGATGATCCTAATGCGGAGGAGGTGCTTAGGAAGTACATCCCAGAAGTTGCTCTCAGGAAGGTACGGCAAGGCCACCGCTGCTGGGGGCTGCATTTTTGGAGGGCATAAGTGGTGCACTGCAGAGACGGAGTTCTCACGGGAACAGAGAAAGAAAAGAAAACGCACCCTGAGACGACAAGGCGGGGGGACAGAGCTGAGGGCCACCTGTGCTGCACCATTGTTGGCTTTGTCCTCAGAGAGACATGGGTGGCGGGAGGCGGACTTGTCTTTTCCGTGGGTGTGGTTCTGGGTGTGCTGGGGCCATGAGGGTGGGATAAAGGGGAGATTCCACTGAAGTCCCTAGAGCATCCCCGAGGGTCTCCCCTCATGCCTGTACCTGTCCCAAGATGGGGTGTTAGCGGAGCACCTTTCTCTCCTTTGTCGTTAGTGTTATGATTTGGTAACTGCCTGCCGGCGGTTGGGCAGCCTGCCTGCCATTTGCACCGAGAGGAGGATTTAGCCCTTCCTCTGCAGTCCCTGCTATTGCCAGGACGCCTGCTCTCCCTCGCTGTCTGGGGTGGGCAGTAAGACCCCAGGAGAGCAGGCTGGTGAAGCCATCGTGCTCTTGCCTTCCAGCTTGATGACAGAGTGCCACTGGGCCTGTTCTCTGAGCTACGGCCTGTCACCATCCTCTTCATCCAGCTGCAGCTTCGTGCAGATATCAAAATAGCTTCTCTCGCCGAGACCCTCAACAATGCCAGCAGGATGATGCTGGAAATCCTCTATCCTCACAATGGCGAGATCAACAAAGTCCTCCTGTGTGATAAAGTGAGTGTGGGGGAACAATCATCTCCCCCAGCCCTGAGAAGGTGGCCAGTGAGAAGGAGGGAGGGACTCCCTCTTCGGCATATTAGCAAGATGTGCTGCATCTGTCCTTGGCAGGGCTGCACCTTCCTCTGTGTGTTTGGACTCGCTGGAAAAAAGCTGCCCTACGAGAGCACTCACGCCTTGCAGAGTGCTATTCAGATCCTCAACTCATGCTCCACCATGCTCGATGAAACAGAGTGAGTGTGTGGTGGGGGTGGGGGGCTGCATGCTGCCTGGGACGGTGCAAGTGGGCTCACCGGAAAGAGACGTGTCTTCTAGCTTGCCCTCCCTTGTCCCTGGAGGAAGGAGGCAGTGCCCGCAGAGGCGGCAGGCAACCCCTGGGCTTAGCCCATGGCAGCCAGGCGGAGTCCCTGCAAGCACAGCTTGCTGGCCATGGCGCTGGAACAAGCCCTCGCAAGGGCAAGAGGCTCCTTGGCGCCAGAGGCAGGCCCTTCTGGGCGACTGGCCCATGAACAGGGATGGGGCCCAGCCTCCTGGTCTCAAGCTGCTGTCATGGCAGGCGGTGACCTTGTGGGCACCGCCTTCCCTCCCTCTGTGCTCAGGAGAGGGCTGTGGCCCTGCATGTGCTCTGCCCCTGTCCCTTATCCCTTGCAACCCGTGGATGTTGCGCCCTGAGTCTCCACGTCCCCGAGACCCATGCTTGCAGGGCAGGGCAGCTGATGGCCCAGGCAAGGGCCCAGGGCAGGTGCGGGAAGGGATGTGTCTGGGAGGGCAGGACTGCGCCTGGGGCGCTGCTGAAGGCCCACTCTTTCCCTGTGTGCCAGGGCAGTGTCTGTGGCAGTTACCAGCGGGACGGTGTTCTGCGGAATCATCGGCCACCCTCTGAGGCATGAATACACAGGTAGGAGGCGTGTGTCTGAGGCGCGCAGGCTGGCGTGGGCCTGCTTAAGCACAGCAGTCTGGAAGAGGAAGGTGGGCTGGGAGAGGGCTTGCCCAGCAGTCGGTCAGCAACGCCCCGGTGGCGCCGGTCCAGGCCCAGGGCGGGAGAATGGGCTCTGTGGGCGGCTGCTCCCCTGGGTTCTGCTGAGCCTGCGGGGGGGCTGGCCTGTGCTGGAGGTGAGGCAGCCATGGGCCTGGAAGGGTGTGGCAGGGCTGGTGGCACAGTTCCATCAAGGCGTGCTCCCTGTCTCTAACACGTGCTCTCTCTCTGGCAGTCATCGGCCAGAAGGTGAACTTGGCAGCCCGGATGATGGTGCACTACCCTGGGCTGGTGTCCTGTGATGCAGCTACCTACGCCGCCTCTGGGCTGCCCCCTTACTACTTCAAGGAGCTGCCGGAGCGAGAGATGAAAGGCATTCGCCAGCCTGGCACTGTCTATCAATATGTGGGCATGACCAAGGAGAGGTGAGTGTCCTCTGAGAGGGCTGCATGAGGGGGTGGTGGCACCAAGGGTGGTGCAGCCTTGGCCAGCAAAGGGCAGTTCTGCAGAGAGAGACCAAGCTGGTCTCCCTTCCCTGTGGCTGAGATGGTCGGCAGCTCTGGCGTGGCAGGCGTTTTGCCTCTCTCCCCCGCTGTCTTCTGCTGCTGAGAGAGCGGGAAGGGAAAGCACAGGATTGGGGAAGGTTTGTCTCTCTTGGCAGACGCAAGCTGGCCTTGCAGGCTCTGTCCAGATGGCTTTTGCCTGGGCTTTCCACGCTGTGCTTGTCCACCTTGTGCCCTGGTAATGCTGACCCAAAGAGGCGCTCGTCCCAGCTGCTTCCGAGCAGGCAGCTTTGCGCCACTCTGATCCCCACGGGGAAACGTGGACCATCGGGACACCCTTCCTCATGTCTTTCTGCTGAAATCTCAGTTCTTCCTCTGGGGCAGGATTTGGCCCCTGGTGGTTTTGGCCAACGTGGTAAAGCTGTCTGTTAGCCAAGAGCACACCTCTGCTTCTTTCACGTGCCTCCAAGTTCTCTGGGTTTGGCCTCTGGTGAGGGACTCTTGAGATGTTCTCCTGTCCCGCCATGGCCGTTGGGCTTCTTTATGCTTGAAGCTGTCCTAGCGTGTCAGCTTGAACTTTGGCTGGTTGGAGTGTGCACAGGATAACACGCTGCTGGAAAGAAAAGCAGGTACCCGAGAAGCACATCCGTCGCCACCAGGCAAGGCTACTTCTCTGTGTCCCCTGGCTCCTCACCAGCTAACTGACTTGTGTTTTGTTTTCCCCTGCTTCTAGCGTATTTGGCATGGGCCTTTCCAAGAAGAGATCAGAGTACGTCCCCTTGCTGGGTAGGTGGAGAACGCCTTGCTCTTCTGAACCCCTGGTTCTTCCTCTTGGTAACTTTTAGTGCCCCGCTGGAAAGAGAGAGGCTTTGACCAGGGATGGTGTTGCCTGCAGCGGCCCTAAGCACGTGCCGCCTGTCTTGGTCCCTACTCGGTTGATCTCTTATGGGTGGAAAGCAAGGTGAGGCGCCTGGTGCTCCTTGCCATGCTCCAGACCTGGTACAAAGGATGCTTTCAACTGTGGCATTGATCCCCATCTTTGGGATCAGGAAAGAGATTTCCTTGTGCCAGACTGACGGAGAGTTTTGGCGGTGGGTTCTCCCCCTTTGACTCCTCAGCGTTCCTTTCTTAGCAGCACCTGAGCGTAGTCATGGAAGTGTCAGGACACAAGAGATGCCTTTAATCACTCAGTGTCTTGCCCGATGTTTTGGGTGCTGTTATGGGTTAATCCCGGCAGGCAGCTCAACCCCACAGAGCCGCTGGCTCCCCACAGTGGGATGGGGAAGAGAGTCGGAATGGTAAAAGTGAGAACAGTGGCGGGGGGGGGAAGCTGCCGTGGAGGGTGCCCACAAAAGGCACGTCTTTTCAGCAGGCCCCAGCAGCTCATTTTCTTGCTTGTCTTCACAGGTCGGAAGCAGGAGATGGACCTCTTTGTCAGCTGCTTGAAAGCCTACAGGGACTTAGGAGAAAGGAACATCCTGGCATTTGAGGGCACGGCGGGCTCCGGCAAGAGCCGCTTGCTTACGGAACTGGCCTATTTAGGCCAGGATGCTGGTCACAGGTACAGCTTTTCGACCTGTAGCTTTGGGACACTACCCCTGCCCGTCCCCTGACAGCCATGGAACACTGCAGCCCCTCTGCCAGTGCCCCTGGCCCTGGGACTGCAGCCTCCCGAGGAAGCCTCCTGGAGACACTCCCTAGGAGCACCTGCGTGCTCTGCTCCCGCCTCTGCCTCTTTGGGGAGTTGGAGGTGGCTTCTTGAGCCACAGCTTTTCCTCCTGCACCTCTGGGCCAGGCGCTGAGGGAAGGAAAGAGCCCCTGCTCAGTGCTTTTCATCTGAGGGCAGACCCAACGGACAGCAGGGTGGCCTGTCTCAGAAGGCCTGCTTGCCCTCTGCCTGTTTCCCAGAAAGAGCATGTGGGCAGCAAAGCCTTCCTGGGCTCTGGCAGGCAGACTGCTAGGGTCGGGAGCCCAAAGGCAAACTCACACTTGCTCCATCCTTGCCTCTTAGCCCCATGAGTTCCTCTGCAGGGGCCATGTAGCGAGAGCTGGGCCGGCGCTGCGGAGACACAGGGTCTGGGCCCGGCTCTCCCAGTGGCTTGGCAGCAACTGGCCCTCTCTGCCCTTTCTCGTGGGAGGAGTGAAAAGCTTGGCCTTCTCTGGGAAGCGCTTTGAGCTGGGTGGCTGAAGAGCTCCCCGCAAAGGGCATCTCCACCCCTTTTGTCTCAGAAGGGTCGGGCCGTGTGGCATCTCAGTGCCTTTTGCTTTTGCACGGCAGGGTGGTTGCCATGGAACTGCTCGAGGTCAACGTGAGGCAGCCCTTCTCTGCCATCCGCACGCTGATGGCCAGGGCCCTGGGCCTCCAGGACTGCGACTCCTGCAGTGAGAGGCAGTGCGTGCTGAAGACCAAGCTCCAAGGGACAATCGAAGAGAGCAGCTATTGCCTCCTCAATGACATTTTCCTTGTCGAGGTGAGAGCCAGAGGCCTGTCTGGCTCGGGAGAAGGTCTTCTCCTGAGCTTTGCTTGGTCTCTGACGTTGCGTGGGAAGGCTGCCTTATCTCAGGGGTGGGAATCGTGGGGGTGATGGCACACCTTTCCCATTGCTGAGCCCGGGGGGCTCCCCGTCTGTGGGGAGTTTGTGTCCCACGCTGTCCCTGGCAGTGCTTGGTACCTTGTTCTGCACCCTGGAAGTGGCATTGGAGAGAGGCTGTCTCTGACCTCGTGCTGAGATCACCACTGCAGGAGTGGTGTGCTCCAGCCAGCCCAAGATTCCCACAGCCAGAGACGCATCTCTTCATCCCACCCGTACGCCCCAGCTCTGCCAGAGACCCTCAGCAGAGGGCCTTTGCTTTGGGCTCCAGGAGGAGTCCCCACCGTGGCTTCCTGCCCCTCTTGGGGAGAGGCTCGGTGCTGAGGCCAGCAGAGGCGGTGCGCTCTGCAGTCTTGCATGGTGGGTGGATGTGCCAAGGCTGGAGCGACGTTTCTCCCTGACTCTGCTTTTCCGTTTCGGACTCCAGTTTCCCGTTTCGGACAAGGTTCGCGAGATGCGTGCAAATCAAAGAAAAATGGAATTGCACTCGACTTGGGCCAAAGTGCTGGAGAAGGTGAGCATTTCTCCTTCCCTCCTCCTGCACCAGAGAAGGAAAACAAGCTTGTAGGCTGCGGGCTCTGTACCACAGCAGTGTGAGCAGGCGGGAGGACCACGTGCCTGAATCATGGCCCTTTTGGGCCTGAGAAAGTCCTCAACGCCACGCCCCTCCGCAGCCCCACAAACACACCCAATAACTTTCCTCCTGTAAAGCGTGCCCTGGAGGAGGAACAATGTCTTCTGCGTCTCCTTTGCCCAAGCTCCCTCCTTCTGCAGGGCAAGTGATGTTAGGTGTGACCCTCAAGTCTCAAAGAAATGAGGAGTCGGTAAGCTTCTGAGCAGGGAAGGGCTTGGGGAGAGACTTGAGAGCATCCTCTCAAGAGACAGAGGCTAAATCTCCTCCCCCGGAAGACACCTGAGGATCCAGCAGATTCCTCTCAGAACAACCAATTTCTTTCAGACCATTGGAGGAGAATTTGGCATATTTGTCATCGACAATGCCCATTTCATCGACCGTGCCTCCTGGAGCATCCTGTCACCCGTGCTCAGAAACGTCTCCCTCTTCATGGTCATGAGCTTAGCTCCGGGCTACGCCACAACAGAGAGGTTTTGCAAAGCCGCAGCAGACAACACAACGTCCCAGAAAGTCACCTATCTGCACCTGGATGAGCTGAAAGCTTCATCTGTGGTGCAGAAAGTCTGCCAGGACCTTGGAGTGGTCAGCATCCCCAGGGAGCTAGCGAGGTAAGTTGGAGGCAGGTGAGCTCTTCCCGAGGGCTTGAACCTCTGCAGAGCACGGTGGGGGACGAGTCCCCCAGGAGAGGGAGCGCAGGGCCGCGAGAAGCATCACTGACTCTAGCCAGTAGCGCACGTGGGTTGCTAGTTATGCCTCACGCTGGCAGGGGTGAGCTGAGAGTGGGCGACTCCCTAGACACCGAGCGTGGGAGGTGTCAGCCCTTCGCTGTTGCGCAGGGAGGAAGGGAGGCAGAGTCCTGGGGGCAGAGGTCCACCCTGCTGCCAGAGAGGATCTAGGCTCCTGAGGAGAGGACAGGCAGGGCTCGCTGCTCTGTGCTTTGGGCATTGTCCGCAATTCTTTTCCCACGGACTTGAGTGAAGGCTGGAGGCTCAGGGGGCCCAAAAGGCCCGGCCAGCGGGAGGACCGTCCCTTTCCAAAGGGAGGTGTAGCTGTGACGACGATGCGGGCTACCCTGTTCTGCCTGAGTGACTCGCCACCCACCTGAATTGTGTTTCTCCTTCCTTTCCTTGTGCTGGTCACTGCTTGGTCTGCTCCTGTGCAGCTTCCTGATCCAAAGAAGCTCGGGGATCCCATATTACTGCGAGGAGCTGCTGCGCTGCCTTTGCTGCAACAACATGCTCCTGTTCCACACCCAGGGGCAGGGTGAAAAAGCAAAGGACAACTGGGAGAGCCTGATCAGTAAGCACCTTTGCTGCGCCTACCGAGTCGCTGTGGCGCCTTCTCCGCGGCACAGTCTTGCTCCACCGTTCCCCCATGGATCTGGGCAGAGTCGGATCTTGCAGCAGGGCTGAACTTGGTCTGGTGGAGGCGTGGGCTCCTGCATGCCTTGCTGTTGGCACAGCCAAAGCAGGGGCTAGCGAGTTCTGGTGTTTTGGAGGGGCCTAAATTCTTGGGGCAGAGCTTGTGTGGCTCAAACACAGGGGAAATTGTTCCAGAGCACATGCGTTTCTGGTGTTCCTTAGGCATTCTAATGGGTGCGTAATTTACCTTGGCCAAAGGCCAGCTCATCTAAGAACAAACCCTAGCTTGAGGTGAGGGACAGGCCCAGGGCACTTGAATCCAAAAGCATAAAGCCCCACAAGGGTGCTGGTAACAGAAGAAAAGGGTGGTAATGCCATCCGAGAGAGCAATGCCAGCAGAGTGCTTTGGCCTTGGGAAGAGCCAGGGTCGACGCTACATTTTGCATTCTCATCGGCAATTTCCCTGGCTGTGGAGGGAGCGCTGGTGAAGGCAGCAGTGCTGCCACTTTCTGTGCCCGAGCATTCGGTCGCCCCCGGGGAATTCTGGAAGCTTTGACCGGAGGACTGTTTGGGAAAGGTGTTCTGAAGGCAGAACACCTTTGGGAGGGCTGTGCAAAGAAACTCTTGCAGTGGAAACTGCTTTTCTCTGCTTAATGACCACGTTCAGCGCAGGCAGGTCAGTGCGCCTGCACTGGACCATGTAAGGTGGGACTGGTCCCATCTCAGATGAATTCTGAAATGTTTGCAAGCTGCAAGTGACTTTGCAAAATGTCTTACTCGTGCTCTCCTGCTCCACCCAGCATCTGCAGTCGAGGCTTCATCCCTCGCAGCAGCTTTGATCTGCAGCGCAGAGAATGATGGCAGGGTCTGCATCATGAGACCAGACGTGAACCTGGAGAATACTATGCTGCCCGCCACCGTGAAAGGTGAGGGGCCGAGCGCCGGTCTGCCGGCTCGTGGCTGAGCGGGGCATCTTCGCGGGCCATCGGCTAGAGGGAGGCTGGGCATGTGTGCGCTGCAGAGTCCCCCTCTCAGCGCGGGGGCTCTGCTGGGAAGGTGGCTCCTGTCCAAGCAGAAACGGGCCTGGGGCTGCGGGCAGCCGCTTCCCTGTCATGGCTGTGGACCAGCTGTGAGCCTGCTGGCTGCTTTCCATCAGCAGGTAGGAGAGAAAAGGGTATTGGTGCAACACTGAAGGGGCTCCCTTTTCTCACAGAAACAAATCCTTTGCTGGGAAAAATCTTTGACTTGCCTCTGTCTCAACTTTGAAGGTGGCCTCTACTTTGCTATTCTCCTTTTAAGTTCCCCAGCTAACGCTGGTCTCAAGGCCCTTCATCCAAAGCAAATCCATTGGGGTTTTTTTGGTGGATGGGCATGGAAATCCCTCCGTAGCCAGGGGAGCTGGATGGGGGAGCTGTCGATGAGTGTCCCTCCTCTCTAGCCATAGCCATTTGTACGACCCTTGAAGAACTGTCATGCTAAAGTATTCCTCCTAATCACTCATTTTGTCAAAAAAAAGAAAACCAAGCAAGCCAAAAGAAAGGAATAGTATTGCCTGGGCAAGTTAAGTTCTGAGTCCACCTGTGAGGTGGGGAAAGTTCTCTGTGTGCTCCGTTGGGCAAAAACCTACTCCAGATCTGGTAGGGCGCATGATGGGATGCAGGTACCTGCTGGGTCCTGCCCTCCCCACCCTTGGTGGGGGAGCGTTCCTTTGAGCATTTTCCTCAGGCCTTGTGGCCTGCGATTCCAACGGGAGTGGAGCCATATGGAAGAGGCCAACCCTGGCTTGAGATTGCCCAGCAGGTGCAGTCCCGAGGAGAGGAGGCCAAAGTCTACCCTGTTTCATGTGTTGAAACTTTGCAGCCTCTCCAGCCTCAGCGTGGGGAACAGGCCAGAGAGACGTGTTGCTTCTTTTTGACAGAGCTTGCGCTGATTCAGCTGGATCGGTTAAAGCCACTGAAGCGGACAGTTTTGAAGTTTGCGGCTGTCATCGGGCCAGTGTTTACCACCCAGCTGCTGCGGCACATCCTTCCTGCTGGCCTCAGGTACCGGATGATTTTCTTGCTGGACATGCTGGTGAGCGACAACATCCTCAAGTGGCTGAAAAACACAGAGGTGCCAGAAGATGTGCGGGATCCTTCCGAGAGGCCAGCCACCCCTCAGCAGGCCCACAGCGGTACGTGGTAGCAGTAAGGTGGACAAGGGAGCTGCCGGCTCTGTCCTGGTGGGGCTCCGTGGCATATGGTGAGCTTCCCGCCCTGTGATGGGTGGCTGGAGCTCAGGCAGGCATGGCTGTTTGGGACGGGCTGTGCAAAGACCTCACAAGTCCATCTCAAAGCACACTAGCTTTGCACTGGAGGGCAGCTCCCACCAGCCGTCCCAAGTGCCTCTGCTGCCCTGCCTGCAAGCACTTGCTGCTTGTAGCGCAGGTATGGGAGGGCGTGTGGAGTCCCTCACATCTTCACCCAGCCGCCTGCAGCATCCAGATCAAAGATGCCCTCCGGAGTGCCCCGGGGCTTTGACAGGCTTTTAGCCAGGTTTGATTCTGCTGTGGCGCAGAGGGAAGCTCAGGAGGGTGGGACTGCCTTGCCAAGAGCAGGGAGAAAGCGCTGGCCGGGGCTTGCTTTAGCTGGTGGCAACATGCCCAGCTCCTGCCTGGAGCGCAGCTGAGCACTGTGTGCCCAGGGCTGTGCTAGCATGAGCGAGGCAAGCTGGGCCCTTTCTCCCTGTGCCGCAAGGCTTGGTGTGCAGCAGCGCTGCTTAGTGGCCAAGGACACACAGCAGGGCAAGACTTTTGTGCTCTGGCAGGGATGGCCCCAAGCCTGGGCTCCTGCGCAGTCTAATGCAAAGGCCCTTTGCCTTGCAGGTGTGCAGAGGCCCTCTGCAAGCACGAGGACCATGGAGCGGCAGTCTGGCGTCCTGGCCTTCTGTGTCCTGCTGCTGCGGGAGGCTGCCTATGAGCTGTGGCCTGAGAGACAGCGGGTCGACTTGCACCGCAAGTGTACTGTATTCCTGGAGCGGCATGCACACAAATGCAAGAGCTGCAACCAAGGGGACTTTGTTGCCTTCCACCGCTTGGCCGTCCCCAGCACCCAGGAGGGAGAGAGCTGTCAGGACCCCGCTGACATAGGCGACTCGCACAGCTGGGAGGCCTTGGTGCTCGCCGGAGAAGAGCTGAGGAGGGATAGGACCCACACCACCAGGGGTATGCTGCACAGCACGGGCCCTGCAGGAGCCCAGGGGTGTGTGTTGGGGATCGGGTGGGAGTAGGTCTGCTAGGGATGAGCCCAAGAGCTGAGGACAAGCACTGCAGAATTTCCTCAATGTGTCAGGAGCCTTGCAAGGGTCCTTGCAAGCCTGCTGGGAGAGGGGGAGCAGCTCTGACCCTGGGCAACGTGAGGAGGTGTCTAACCCCTGTTTTCTTTCCAGATGCTGCAGCAGAGCAGGACTTCATGGAGGAGAACTTTGGGTGAGCAGGCAAGGTTTTGGTTCTTTTTGAAGGCAGTGGGCTCAGGGTCTCCAGAGGAGACAAAGGAAGCGCTGGCATTTGGCTGCCGGTGGTACCTCTACTGTAGGGAAGAGGCTTTCTGTGGGGCGGGAGCTGGGAGGAGATGGCCACGGAATGAGCAAGTGCTTGAGAAAGGCTGTGGCCTCAGGGGATCTTCCCGCTACACTGGAGCAGGCCTTGCTTTCCAGTTCTTACAGAGTAGCGCTGCAAAATCTGCAGGGGCAAAGCCACCGCAGGGAGTCGGGTGGTTTGCCTGTGGGAGGTGAGAGAAAGCCCAGCTGGTCTTGCTCCCCCTGCCTAAGGAGCACCTGTAGGAGTCACGCCTGCCCGTGGCCTCGTGCTCTGCTTGCAACAAAGGGCTTTGGATGCCGTCTCTGTGGGGAGAAAGAGCAGCCTAGGTGATGCCTGTGTCTTCTTTGCTGTCTTCTTCCCCTGGGAACTCTCCTCTGACTAGTGTGGCCGAGCGAGTTCTGGCAAAGGGCGAACAGACAATTGAGCTGCCCAGCACGACCGACGGGAAGCACCACGGTGTGTGCTCATGTGAATGCAAAGCCATCGTGGAGTCGGTGCTTGTGCCTTTGGCTCACCACTACCTGGCAACAGGCGATGCTGCCAGAGCCTTTTACTATCTTCTGGAGTGTCTGGCTGCCTACCTGCATGTCTCCAACAGCTACATGGTGAGTTGCCGCGCTTGCCAGTCCCCACTGTGCATGGAGTCCTCTCGGTCGCCTGGCTCTGGGCAGGACACCTTTGCCGTTGCAATAGGACATGCCTTAAGAAGGCCTTGGAAGGGCAATGCTGGGGTCGGACCCTGACTTTTTCCTCCGGTTTGCCTCTTCTGCGGCAAGAGACACAGGCCACCGTCCCCTTAACACGAGGGGCATTAGCAGGGAGGCGGTCGGAAGGATCCCTGGTGCCTGTGCTCTGAGCTGGTGTGAGAGTGTGTGGGCGGGCGGCACAAGGGGAGAAACAGGCCTTCTTAAGGCAGATGCCAGCGGCAGTGGGGGAGGACAAGGCTGGCTGAGGGCTCTGCACCCATGCTCACCTGCTCTCTGTGTGCTTGTGCACAGGCCCTCGTGAAGCTGAATGAAGCGGAGGTCCTGAGGAACTCCTTAAAGAAGAAAGCGAGGGTGATAGCCCGCTTTGACGAGGCCACCTTCTTCAGCCTCAAAGGGGAGGTAAAGAGACGGGGAGGCCTGGAGGGATCTCCTGGGAGACAGAGCTGGATGCCTTCCCCAGTTGTAGGGGATATCCCTGGCATCTCCAGCCACCGACACACTCCTGCAGTCTCTTGGGCAACGAGAGCAGATCAGAGTGTTTCTCTTTTCCTGAGCAGGTTTGCTGTCGATTGCAATGCACGAAGCTGGCTGAGCAAATGATCAGAGAGGCTTTGAGCCTGCTCAACAGGCAGTTCCCCCGCACCTGCATCGGAGCCTTTCTGAAGTCTCAGGTGGAAAAGTTGCCATGGGACGCTTATGTTGCCAGAAGAGCCTCCTCCCTTCCGCAGGAGGACCGGTGAGAAGCAGAACTGAGAAGCCAGGGGAGGACAAGCCGATTCCTACCTGGTCCCTGGCACCCGGGCCCAGACCTGCCGAGACTTGAGGCCACACCTAACCTGATGCATAGCCTTTAGCAGGACCGAGGCCTCAGGCAGTGATGGACGGGTAGAAGAGGCACCGACTGAGCGCCACACTCCTTCCCGCCCTGCGCAGTCATGGGAACTAAGCCCACCTTTGGGTTGAAAGCAGCTTGCAGCTGGGGATGTGTCAGCCGGCACATGTGGCTGCGGCAGGGGGTTGGTGGTGGCTGGGAGCAGAGAGCTGTAAAGAGGGAGTAGAGGCTGACGAGGGGCAGGGCTCTGGAGGCAGGTCCAGGGCACTGGGAAGGAGCAGTGGGTGGAGGTGAGGTGTGAGAACGAGGAAGCTCAGGGGACGACACTCCTTTTCTTGCCGGTTGCCCGCTTTGCTTGGCTCCCCTAGCGCTCTAGTGCCAACAGGCCCTGTGGAGCGCTCAGCTTCCCCCGGCAGCGCGTCTTTGCCCCTGTTCCACTCTGGCAGCCCCTCCTTCGTCAGCTCCCTTTCCTGCGTGGAGATGCAACTGGCTTGTCCGTTGCACTGCTTTCCCCCGGCCCTGTCCGATGTAGCACTGTTCAGCAAGAGCCTGCAGCCCCAGCATTGTCTCGTGTGTTGCAGGAGGAAGAGGCTAGCCTGGCTGCTGCGGCAGAGCTGGTGCCTTTCCTTACTGGAGGACCTCTTCAGCCTGGAGGACACTTCCAGCGGACAGAGGGACTCCCGCCTGGCAGCGCGCATGAAGGCCAACACGGACAGCGCAGCCGACTTGTATCGGGCAGCAGACTCCAGCCTCGGATAGACTTGAAAGAGAAGGGTGCAAATGCAGTTCTGTCAATAAATAGTTCCTTTACTATGACATTGGTTGTCAGGCCTTTCCTTCTGAGGCTATTTTTTTGCTAATCTGCTGGAGAAAATCCAATGGTGCCCCTTATTTTCAAGGAGAGAGGACACAGCGTGGGGTACAAACACAGTAGTCGCTTGACCTAAGGTTCATTTCCGAGATTCTTCAATCAATCAGCCTAAGAGTAGCTGCCACTTGTCTCAAGCATGCGGGCCAACCTTTACTGACTTCATCCAATTACTTAGAAAAATACCACACAAGTTTCTTCCCAACTCCCTAATTTTGGAGTTAAGACTCCTAGCGCAACCTGCTGCCGTTCACGTATGTATAGTCTAAAAGTCTTTCTCAGATTTGGAAGTCCCAGAGCAGGAACTTCCATAAGCTTCCTTTTCATTTCATGGAAACCTTTTCTGCACTCAGGTGTCCACTCCAGAACGCCTTCAGGTCCTTTTATAGCAGCATATAGTGCTTTGGCCATGAGTCCAAAATGAGGGATCCATAGACGGCACCATCCGGCCATTCCTAAAAACCCTCCTAATTGTTTGGGTGTTTTTTGATGTTGGCACTGCAATTCTACAAATGGCTTTTTGGCAGGTACATTAGCGATACAAAAGAAGGCGTCTTTGAAATCCCGTACTGTAACAGTCCATGTTCTAAAAAAGAATTTATTACAGGTTCTAATCCTTTTCTAGCCTCCAATTTAATGGGATACTGCTTCTTTTCTTTCTGGCTGAGCTGCCGGTTTCAATTCAGTCTTTACCGGAGTCATGTTCTTTGCTTGTCCAGGTATTTTTGATGCCCAATCAGAGGGATGACAGCATCCAGTACTGTCCTGGTTCCGGCAAGGATGGGGTTAATTTCCCCAAGGAGCCGGCAGGGGAGGCAAGCATGCCATACCACGTGACCCATGCCCAGCTATAAAAGGAGCTAGCCGGGGAGGGGGAGTCAGTCGCCACTCTGGGGTGGGTTGCGGTGCGGGTCCGGTCGGTGCGCTTTGTCGGCGGTACTGTAATCGCCGCCTTATATTCCTTTACCGGTGTTATTGTTTTTCTTTCTTCTTCCTTTTGACTGTTCTGTTAAATGATAATATTTCAACCCACGAGTTCTTGCCCTTTTCTGCTGATTTTTCCCACGGCTGTGGGAGTTGTGCGAGTGGCTGCGTGGTTCTTTGTTGCTGGCTGAGGCCAAACCACGACAAGTACTTCTTCTGGAATATCCCGTTCTTCACTTTGACTTCTCTCAACTAACAACCCTATTTGTGCTTTACAAGCAGCCTCTGGAGGCATATGCAACTGAACAGAATGTGCCAAAAAATTTAGTTGTGCGTTTAATTTACACAACAAGTGTCTTCTGCACAATGGGAGTGGGCATTCTGGCATATAGAGAAGCTTACGATCTAATTGAGTATTTCCACTTGAACACTCCCTTGGCTGTAAAAATGGCCTTAAGGTCTTTTTCCCCGTTGTACCAACACCGCTTCTTTTAGTTTTACTGAAAGGTCCTTTACAAGCAGTCCCTACGGGGCTGGGAGAGCTGGAGGGCTGCGCTGTCAGAGGTGGGGCAGCTGGGGGCTTGGGGAGGGAGCAAGGGAGCAAGAAGGGAGCGAGCCTGCTGGGAAGATGGCCACAGGCTGTGTTAACCGCAGAGGGAAGGACCAGGGCTAGCAAAGAGCTCTCTGCGCCGGAGGCAGCTGGTCCCTGATACAGGGGAAGCAGCTGCAAAGCGAGCAAGAGGTCGCTGCCTGAGCCTCCCTGCGGCCCTGTCCTCAGCGGAGTGGGGTGGCGCTGGCCGCCTCCGAGGCAGGGGCTCAGCGTCGAGGAGGGAGCCTGGGTAACGGTGGCAGCTGGGCAGCAGGCGGTGACACACGGAGGATGTCCCTGCCAGCTGATTGTGACACGGGAGGTCAGCGGCTGGGTAAGCGATGACCTAGCCAGGAGGCCACTGCCAGGTGATTGTGACCACCCCCGTGAGGGCAGAGGTCCAGTCGTCCCGCACAGGGGCCCCAGGCTCACTGTGCGGCTCGCACTATGCAGTGAGGTGCTCGTCCTCCTGCCAGCTGGGCCTGGCCGTCTTCTCTGGAGGAAGCCTGTGTGCCACAGGGCGCTGACGATCGCTACTGCCTGGGAGAGGACCTACCACCACTCAGAACTGCAGAAAACAGCAGCTCTCCTCCCAACTCTCCTTGGTGACAGCTCCCAGGGCAGAGGCAGTGCCACTCAGACTGTGCACGGAGTGCTGCTCTTTGCGGATATCTCAGGTGGGGTGAGCAGCGAGGAGCAACCACAGACACACAGGCACTTTGGAGGCCTGCCCCTGCCCCTCAGACAGAGTGGCCATCTTGTCATTGCTGAGGTCTTCTGCTGGGATGCCCACAAGGCACACGGTGTATTATCTTGGGCGGTCAACCTCAGCAGCACTGAGCCGGGCATGGGAAGGTGTCACCTACAGGCTCTCGGGCTGGACAGCGTGGAACTGGCTGCCAGGTCCTTTGGTCCACATTGGCGTTTCCTGATTTCTGGGTGTCCCCCTTACAAGTTTCACTGCTTTGACAGAGAAATTCATTGAGAGGAGCAGCACGCCCAGAGGCAATGATGAGCTGGTGCAAACCCTCAATTCCTACCTGTGTGACATTTTGGAGGGTAAGAGCCATGCTGAAGGACTGTCTGGCGTGGGGCTGTGGGGCTGCTCAGGGAGGGTGCAGGCAGGCGGGCTGGGCAGCCTGGTCCTGCCTCCTTGCAAGGTCTGGGGCTTTCTGTGAGGACCAGGGAGAACAGCCAGGGTCTACTGGTGGCTCCGGAGCAGTGCAGGTCCCGTCTGCTCCCCACTGTGGCTGAGGAGGCACCCGCTTTCTCAGCAGCCACCTCTGTGCCTCTGGCGTAAGCAGGCGGCTCAGTGCTGACTTAAGGCCCAGAGCAGGCTGTGGGCATCCAGCAAGTGCCAGCACGCGAGGGACCTGAGGATGCTGTCTCAGACATGTCTTTGTGTGTGTGTGTGTGTGTGTGTGAGCCCCCCACGAGCCCCTTTTCAGAGGAAAAACCTTGACCCTTCCGAGCTGAGCGTGAGCACATTGTGGCCACCCCTTTGGCAGCGCTTGTAGAGCAAAGCAGGAGAGTCCTCAAAGATGATGAAGGGTCTGGAGCATGTCTGCTGTGAGGAAAGGCTGAGAGAGCCGGGACTGTGTAGCCTTGCGAAGAGAAGGCTCATGGGGGATCTGAGTAATGTTCCTAAAACCTGAAGGGAGGCTGCAAAGAGGCCAGAGCCAGGCTCTTCCCGGTGGTGCCCAGTGTCTGGACCAGAGGCCACGCCATGGGCATGCACTGAAACACAGGAGGTTCCCCCTTTAAGTCAGGAAACACTTCCTGACTGTGAGGGTGACTGAGCACTGGTGCAGGTTGCCCAGGGAGGTTGTGGAGTCTCCCTCCTTAGAGCTCCTCCAAAATGACCTAGCCACTGTCCTGGGCAGCTGGCTCTGTGCCGCCCTTCTTGAGCAGCGGTATCAGAGCAGATGGACCCCTGAGATCCCTTCCAGCCTCCCCCTTTGCGAGATTTGGGGGCATCTTGAGGCCCTGCCTCCCTGCCTGCTCTGCAGGTACCAGGGCTGTGGCCACTGTGAGCCTGGGAGAGAGGCCGGAGTGGTGCTTTCCTGAGCTGTGCCCCACGGTGCACCCTGGCCCGGCTGTTCCTCTCCGGGCAGAGGGGCATGGTCTGTGGGTTCTGGAAGAAGGTGTCCACCTAACTTTCCCTTTCCTTCCCTCTGTCCACAGAGATCCTGATTTTTGGAGGAGACATCCTGAAGTTTGCTGGTGTGTTCTTCAGACAAGAGCAAAGGGGAGCTGCTTTGCGTACGGCTGTGAGAAGTGCTTTGGCAGGCTGTGGTGTTTTCTCAAGCAGGCAGCTACAACTCGCCTGCATGTAAAGGGAGCAGGCGGTGATCAAGCCTGCTGGTTTGCTGGTCTTCTGGTGCAGGCAGCTGGGTGAGACGCCCAACACTCTCAACATTCATAGCATCATAGAAGCATAGAATTGCTGAGTTTGGAAGGGACCTTTAAGATCATCAAGTCCAACCGTTAACCTACCCTGACAAAACCCACTTCTAAACCATGTCCCTAAGTACCACATCTACCCTTTTTTTAAACACCTCCAGGGATGGTGAATCCACCACCTCCCTGGGCAGCCTATTCCAATGTTTAATATCCCTTTCAGTGAAAAAATGTTTCCTAATATTCAACCGAAACCTCCCCTGACATCACTTAAATCCATTTCCTCTCGTCCTATCACTTGTCACCAGGGAGAAGAGGTCAGCCCCCACCTCTCTACAACTTTCTTTCAGGTAGTTGTAGAGGGTGATAAGGTTTCCCCTCAGCCTCCTCTTCTCCAGGCTAAACAACCCTAGTTCCCTCAGTCGTTCCTCATAAGATTTGTCCTCCAGACCTCTCACCAGCTTTGTAGCCCTTCTCTGGACACGCTCCAACACCTCAATGTCCTTCTTGTAGAGAGGGGCTCAAAACTGAATGCAGTACTCGAGATGGGGCCTCACCAGTGGCGAGTACAGGGGGATGATCACTTCCCCAGTCCTGCTCACCACACCATTCCTGATACAGGTCAGGATGCTGTTGGCCTTCTTGGCCACCCGGGCACACTGCTGGCTCATATTCAGCTGGCTGTCCACCAACACCCCCAGGTCCTTTTCTGCCGGGCAGCTTTCAAGCCACTCCGCCCCAATCCTGTAGTGCTGCATGTTGTTGTTTGAACCCAAGTGCAGGACCCAGCACTTGGCCTTGTTGAACCTCATACCATTAGCCTCGGCCCATCCGTCCAGTCTGTCCAGATCCCTCTGCGGAGCCAACTTACCCTCAAGCAGATCAACACGCCCGCCCAGTTTTGTGTCATCTGCTAACTTACTGAGGGTGCATTCGATCCCCTCATCCAGGTCATTGATAAAGATATTAAAGAGAACGGGCCCCAGCACCGATCCCTGGGGGACACCACTCGTCACTGGACACCAACTGGATTTAACTCCATTCACCACCACTCTCTGGGCACAGCCATCCAGCCAGATTTTTACCCAGCAAAGAGTACACCTGTTCATGCCATGAGCAGCCAGTTTCTCCAGGAGAATGCTGTGGGAAACGGTGTGAAAAGCTTTGCAAAAATCCAGCTAGATAACATCCACAGCTTTTCCCTCATCCACATCCCTCATCACAAACCCATGCGGATTGGGCCTGATCACCCTATTCTCCTGCATGTGCCGTGCAATGGCACCGAGGATGATCTGTTCCATGACCTTCCCAGGCACTGAGGTCAGACTGACTGGCCTGTAGTTCCCTGGATCCTCCTTCCGGCCCTGCTTGTGGGTGGGTGTCACATTTGCCAACCTCCAGTCAGCTGGCACCTCCGCAGTTATCCAGGACTGCTCATAAATGAGGCAAAGTGGCCTGGTGAGCACCTCCGCTAGCTCCTTCGGTAGCCTTGGGCGGATCCCATCTGGCCCCATAGATTTGTTCACCTCCAGGTGCTGAAGCAGGTCCCTCACCATTTCCCTTTGGATTACAGGGACTTCATTCTGCTCCCCATCCTAGTCTTCTAGCTCAGGGGTCTGGGTACTCGGGGAACAACTGGTCCTACTGCTGAAGCCTGAGGCATAGGCGGCATTAAGTACCTCAGCCTTTTCCTCATCCTTGGTCACTGTGTTACTGGCCCCATCTACCAGAGGACAGAGATTACCCTTAGTCCTCTTTTTATTGCTAATAGCTTTATAGAAACTTTTTTTGTTGTCCTTGACAACAGAAGCCAGGTTTAGTTCTAACTGGGCTTTGGCCCTCCTGATTTTTTCCCTACATAGCTTTACTACCTCTTTGCAGTCCTCTTGAGTGGCCTGTCCTTCCTTCCAGAGGCCATAAATCCTCTTTTTTTCCCTAAGTTGCATCACTAGCTCCCTGCTTAGCCAGGCCGGTCTTTTTCCCCGACGGCTTGTCTTTCGGCACACGGGGACAGCCTGCTCCTGCGCCTTTAAGACTTCCTTCTTGAAAAACATCCAGGCTTCCTGGGCTCCTTTGCCCTGGAGGACTGCCTCCCAGGGGACTTTGTCAACCAGGCTCTTGAAAAGCCCAAAGTCCGCCCTCCGGAAGTCCAAGGTAGCAGTTCTGCTGACCCCCCTCCTTGCTTCTCCCAGAATCGAAAACTCTATCATGTCATGATCGCTGTTCCCAAGACAGCCTCCAACCGTCACATCCCCCACAAGACCTTCCCTGTTTACAAACAACAGATCCAGCAGGGCACCTTCCCTAGTTGGCTCTCTCACCAGCTGCGTCAGGAAGATATCCCCAGTGCATTCCAGGAACCTTCTAGACTGTTCCCTCCCTGCTGTATTCTATTCCCTGCAGATGTCTGGCAAATTGAAGTCCCCCACAAGGACAAGAGCTCGCGATCTTGAGACTTCTCCCAGCCGTTTATAGAATATTTCATCTGCCTCCTCATCCTGGTTGGGCGGTCTTTAACGGACTCCTGCTATGATATCTGCCTTCTTAGCTCTCCCCCTGATTCTTACCCATAAACACTCAACCCCATTATCTCCATCATTTAGTTCAAAGCATTCATAACACACCCTGACATACAGGGCCCACCCTCCCCCCTGCCTCTCCTTGCTTGCCTATCCTTTCTGAAGAGCCTGTAGCCATCCATGGCAGCACTATAGCTATTTGAGTCATCCCACCACGTTTCTGTGATGGCGACTACATCATAATTATCCTGCTCTACAATGGCTTCCAGCTCCTCCTGTTTGTTGCCCATGCTACGTGCATTAGTGTAGAAGCACTTCAGCTGGGCTATTGGTCCTTTCTCCTTTTTACTGGAGGGAGCTGAAATTCTGCCACCCCTAGACTTATTCCTAAGGGGCTCGGTTATACCCCTTATCTTTTCCAGGTCTAGTGCCAGCATGCCGCTTTCAGGCTTTTTGCTAGCAATCACGGATCTATCCTCATCCCCCTTCAAATATAGTTTAAAGCTCTGTCAACGAGCCCCGCCAACTCCTGCCCTAAAACCCTTTTCCCCCTCTGAGACAGGCTTTTGCCGTCTGTCGCCAGCAGTCCTGGTGTCCTGAAAAGCAGCCCATGATCAAAGAAGTCCTGCCTATGACACCAGTCTCTGAGCCAGGCATTGACCAGCTGGCACGTCCTGTTAATCTTCTCATCAGTCTTAGCAACTGTTGGGATAGAAGCAAACACTACCTGTGCTCCTGATCCCCTTAGCAGCCGTCCCAGGGCTCTGAAGTCTTTCTTCATTGCCCTTAGACTTCTGGTACCTACTTCATCACCACCTACCTGAAAAATCAGTAGCGGGTAGTAATCTGATGTCTGAACCAGGGAAGGGAGTTTTCTCTGTATGTCCTTAATTCTGGCCCCAGGGAGGCAGCTGACTTCCCTGTGGGATGGGTCCAGTCTAGAAATAGGGCCCTCTCTTCCCCTCAGAAGGGAGTCACCTACTACAATTACTTTTCTTTCTTGGTTGAGGAAGTCTTAAAGCGTGGGGGTGGGTGACTAACCCTGAGTGACTCACTGGATGGATCATCCTCTGCATCCTCAATCGCCTGGTCCTCGATTTCCAAAGCCCCATACCTATTATGCAAGGGCAATTGGGATGGTGAGGTGGGCCGTGAGGGGTTTCGGTTGCCTCTCGGAGGAGGGATCTGACTCCATTCCCCCTTATCCCTTAAGTCCCCTCTTTCTGCCTGGTGACAGGAGGGAAGGGGATCATCCACTTCTGATAGGGCCTCTTCCTGCTGCCGTTGCCTCAGGGTACGGCTCCACCAATCTATTTCATTTTCCCAGTCTCTAATACTTCTTTCCACCTCTTCCCTCAGTTCAACCACCTGCCTGCGCAGATCACTTAACTTGATCACAGCGTACACAGGCAGTGTCTCTGGCACCCTGTGAGAGCAGTGCCAGGCTCAGGCATTGGTTGCAGCCCGAGACCTGCACAGCCACATGCTTGCGTGGGAACTCAGTCTGAGTTCCCGCATCCTTTCTTGCAGCGGTTTTTGACCGTTTTGCGGCCGTGTTCTTCTCTTGTGCTGGGAGGTGATGAATCCCTGCTGTCAGCTTCACACACGCCCTGAGCCCGTACCCCTGCACGCCGATGTTCCTCTGCTTGCGCTTGCCCAGCTTATGCTCAGCTTAGACGCAAGGCTTTCAGTGACCTACTGTGCGAAATCCTGCGCCCTGTTCACCTGCTCCCACTGTGGTGCTGCAGTGTAGTCCTGGGTGACGCCCACTGGCTGCCCGTGTGCTGGGTGCTCCGGGACCACCCGTTTAGAACTGCCGCAAGGTGTTGTCTCCGCCTCTGCCACCTCAGCAGCCCGACCTCGCGCTGCCGGTTCCGGCAAGAGCTAGCCGCTTTTCCCGGCTTCAAAAGCCCCCAGTAAGAACCCATTCACGGAATCACGAAATCACGGAGTTTCAGAGTTGGAAGGGACCTCTAGAGATCATCTAGTCCCACCCCCCTGCTAAAGCAGGATTGCCCAGAGCACATTACTCAGGACTGCATCCAGGTGGGTCTTGACAATCTCCAGAGAAGGGGATGCCAAAACGTCCCTGGGCAGCCTGTTCCAGTGCTCTGTCACCCTCACCGTAGAGAAGTTTTTCCGTGTATTTGAACAGAACTTCCTATGTTCCAACTTGTGCCCATTGCCCCTGGTCCTGTCACTGGGAACCATTGAAAGGTGTCTGGCTCCATCCTCCTTCAACCCATCCTTTAGATACTTGTAAGCATTAATAAGGTCTCCCCTCAGCCTTCTCTTCTCCAGGCTAAAGAGTCCCAGCTCTTTCAGCCTTCCCTCATAAGGGAGATGCTTCGATCTCTTAATCATCTTAGTTGCCCTTCGCTGGACTCGCTCCAGCAGTTCCCGGTCCCTCTTGAACTGGTAAGCCCCAAACTGGACACAGTATTCCAGTTTGCCGGCTCTATCCGCCACTATCCCCTTCCCCAGTGCAGCCTTACCTGCACTGGAGCTGGTCTCCTCAGCGACTGAAGGTTGGCATGTTTACAGCCCGTATAGAACTGCCGCGTGGTGTTGTCTCCGCCCCTGCTGCCTCAGAAGCCCGCACCCGAGCTGCTTGTTCCGGCACGAGCTAGCTGGTACTCCTGGATTTGAAAGCCTCCAAAAAGAGTCCTTTGCCGGCTTTATCCACTGCAATCCCCTTCTCCAGTGCAGCCTTACCTAAACTGGAGCTGGTCGTCTCGGCGACTCAACTACCCAACGTCCAGCCATTGCTCCCACACCAAAGGGGCCAGCATGCAAAGCTGTGCATTGTCCTCGCTGTCCCCTGGAACCGCTTTCATCGCCCCACAAACCTTTGAGCTCAGGTCTTTCCTCTTGACTTCAGCCTCAAACCCACCGTTTTCCATTTTTCCAATGGCCGGGGGCAAAACCCCTAAATGTCCAGGCATTGTTCCCACACCAAAGGGGCCAGCACACAGAGCTGTGACTTGTCCTCACTGTCCCCTGGAACTGCTTTCATCGCCCCACAAGCCTTGGCGCTCAGGGTTTTCTTCTTGACTTCAGCCTCAAAACCATATTTTTCCATTTTGTCAATGGCTGGGGGCAAAGATACCCAACGTCCAGCCATTGCTCCCGCAGCAAAGATTCCACAACGCAAAGATGTGCCTTCTACTTGCTGTCCCCTGGAACCGCTTGTATCTCCCCAAAAACCTTGGGTCTCAGAACTTTCCTCTTGACTTCAGCCTCAAAACCACCTTTGGCCATTTTCCCAAAGGCCGGGGGAAAAAATACAGAACGTGCAACCATTGCTCCCACAGCAAAGGCGCCTGCATGCAAAGCTGTGCTTTGTCCTCGCTTTCCCCTGGAACCGCTTGTATCTCCCCAAAAACCTTGGGGCTCAGGGCTTTCATCTTGACTCCAGCCTCAAAACCACCTTTTTCCCTTTTCCAAATGGCTGGAGGCAAAAATACCCAATGTCCAGCCATTGCTTCCACAGCAAAGGGGCCGTCATGGATAATTGTGCCTTGTACTCGCTGTCCTCTGGAATACCTTTAATTGCACCACAAACCTTGGCGCTCAGGGCTCTTCTCTTGACTTCAGCCTCCAAACCACCTTTTGCCGTTTCCCCAATGGCCGGGGGCAAAAATACAGAACGTCCAGCCATTGCTCCCACACCAAAGGGGTCAGGACGCAAGGTTGTGCCTTGTCCTCGCTCTCCCCTGGATCCGCTTTCATTGTTCCACAAACCTTGGGGTTCAGGGGGGTAGAGAACCAATACCAGATGCGATTTCCTCTTGACATTGCCGCCATGCCACCCATCTTCTTCCGGGTGGACCATCTTCACAATTTTGGAAGTGGATGAGCTCACACACCTGCGCAGGGACTAATGGCTCAAAAAGAGCAGGAAGAGGCTTGTAGGGGACCCGCGCTTCTGGTCGATCTGCACATGAGCAAGATCTCTATATTAGGCTTTTGGCGAGCTTCTTCGCTCTCTTTCTTCTCCTCGCCTTTTTGCTGCGTGCATCCCCGGACCCCAGACTCAGCCGAAAACCGTTGGACTCAGGGTGGCAGTAGCTAACTTTCCCCCTCTTTCTTTGTTTCCTTCCTTACCCCCCTTTCCTTTCCCCTTTGCCTTCCCTTCCCCTCTCTTTTTACCATTTTTTCTCGGTTTTGTTAAGAGAATTAAGTAAAAGGTTGTACGACATTTGACCGATATCATCGTCTTAATCTCGTCCTTGGGATTATAACAAAACCTTCCTGACACTGGATCGGGACATCTAAATGGTGTCACGGACAGGATCCCTTGAGATGAGAGTGTCGTACAACTTTCTGGTGTGCTGAGTGATTGTGTGTGAAGGAGACGTACAAACAAGTACGAAGTGAGTGCAGAGTTGCGATCTGCGGTTCTTGTCTCCCGTGAGGGAAGCAGCCGGAGACGAACAAAGTGTAAGGAAGGAGTGAATGTTGGGATCTTTGCGTTAAAACTTATATGCTAGTTTCACGGTTTGGTTTCCTGAGGAAGTATAGGGGAAAAATGTATATTACGGTGTGACCTTGTCCTGGTTCCGGCAAGGATGGGGTTAATTTCCCCAAGGAGCTGGCAGGGGAGGCACCTATTCCATACCACGTGACCCATGCCCCATTATAAAACGAGCTAGCCGGGGCGGGGGAGTTAGTCGCCACTCGGGGGGCGGGTTGCGGCGGTGCAGGTCCGGTCGGTGCGCTTCGCGGCGGTACTGTAATCGCGTTCTTTTGTTCCTTTACCGGTGTTATTGTTTTTCTTTCTTTCTTTTCTTTCTTTTTTCCCTTTGTCTGTTCTGTTAAATTATAATATTTCAAACCACGAGTTTTGCCCGTTTCTGCTGATTTTTCCCACGGCTGTGGGAGTCGAGCGAGTGGCTGCGTGGTTCTCTGTTGCTGGCTGAGGCCAAACCACGACAGTCCTTTTTGGCGCCCAATGTGGGGCTCGAAGGGTTGTAATAACAACAGATCTGACCAGAGCTTGTTAAAACGGATTTCTTATATGCATTTCTCCTATTAGTTAAATAGTCGCCGGTTACAATGTTGCTTCGTTTGTTTACATGGCTGTGTTATGTAAATTCTTATATGCTGTATGTACTCCCTGTGATGCTGTTTGTTATCTCAGGGAGAGGGATCAGGACTATCATTTTGCTGTCCTGTGCAATATCAGCTTATGATATGGTAACATCACTATTCAAGTGACTTTGTTGGGGTTTCTATGCAGTATTGCTGTCCTGTCCATACCTTGGTTACCGTCTCTCAGAAGTTATCAATAATCTCACCCAATCTATGGGAGAAACAGGGGGAGATACTTTCTCCAGCTTTTTTGCCTCCTTTTTCTCCTTTGGGCCAGGTATAACACCTCTTGAGAATTTTGAATATCCTTGGGATGCTCAAACCAGCGTGTTCCTATTGCTATGTCTCCTGAATGTTTTTCAAGACTTATTTAGGGTAAAACAGCTGTTTAAGACTACCACTCAGAAATCTGTCCCAAGGCCAGATAGTCAGGGGTGGCATGGGATGTGGGAGAACATGGGCAGGTATCTAGAGAACTTCTCACCTCCAATGGTTTGGGACTTCACCCTTGAACAACTACAGGACCCTGATAAAGTAACAGAATACTTGAAAGGAAAATGCTGTGGCTATTCCAGAGAGGCACAACTTACGGCACTGTGTTGGGCCCTGGCCAGTATCTACCAAACACTGCTCAGTACTATGCAGGACCCTCAGGGGAAAGAGGGGAAAGCCAGACCAGCAGACAAGGAGGCTACTCCAACCCCAGTGGCAGACAATGAGGCTAATCCAACTCCAGTGGCAGGCACTATGCCTACTCCCACTCCGGTGGCAGACAATGAGGCTACTCTAACTCCAGTGGCAGGCACTGCGGCTACTCCAACCCTGGTGACAGGCAATGCAGCCACTCAAACTCCTGTGGCAGGCACTGCAGCTGAACCGGAAAACCAACCTGTGCCAGTATCAGTTGCTCCTATACAGAAGAAGAAATACACCAAGAAATCAGTTCGCATAGTAAAGGATGATGATGAACCAGGGCCATCAAAGGAACAGGAGGAAGAGACAGAACCAGAGGTAATAACCCGATCCCTATCCCTGAGTGAGCTGTGAGATATGCGAAAAGATTTCAGTCGACTTCCTGGTGAGCACATTGTCACCTGGCTGCTCCGATGCTGGGATAATGGGGCCAGTAGCTTGGAATTAGAGGGCAGGGAAGCTAAGCAGCTGGGATCCTTGTCTAGGGAGGCAGGCATTGACAAGGCAATTGGGAAGAAGACACAAGCCCTCAGCCTCCGGAGGCGACTCCTGGCAGGTGTAAGGGAAAGGTATCCTTTCAGTGAAGATGTTGTATGTCGTCCAAGCAAGTGGACCACCAGGGAAAAAGGTATCCAGTACCTAAGGGAATTAGCCGTACGAGAGATGATTTACTTTGACCCAGATAATGCGCAGTTACCCACAGATCCTGATGAAGTCCAGTGCACAAGGCCCATATGGCGGAAGTTTGTACGGAGCGCACCATCATCATATGCCAACTCCTTGGCAGTGATGGAATGGAGAGGTGAAGAGGGACCAACGGTGGATGAGGTGGCTGGATGGCTCCGTCAATATGAAGAAAGCCTATCTTCCCCCCTCGTTTCAGCTGTGGAGAAACTGTCCCAGAAGGTCCAGCAACTTGAAGAGAGTATGTCCTACTCCCCACCTGTACAGGCCAGCATCTCAGCTATTAGGAGCAGGCGTTTCCCTACTCAAGAGGGAGAGTATAGGGGGTACACACCACGAGGCACCCTGTGGTTTTACCTGCGTGACCACGGAGAGGACATGAGAAGGTGGGATGGACAACCTACCTCAACCCTACGGACACGGGTACGTGAGCTGCAAGGAAGAACAAACACAAAAGGGGATCCCTCCAGGAAAAGTGCAGCTCCTGTTTCCAGCAGGCAGTTCCCCAGACAGAATGGAAGGCCTGATCTTACCTCCGATCCTCTTGAAGGGACTTCCAAATCATTTTTGCAACAAGTGAGTAACGTATACTATGATCAGGATTAGAGGGGCCCTGCCTCCAGCCAGGTGGGGGAAAGGGACAGCCGGGTTTATTGGACTGTGTGGATTCGATGGCCTGGCACATCTGAGCCACAGGAGTATAAGGCTCTGGTGGACACTGGTGCACAATGCACCTTAATACCATCAAATTACAGAGGAGCAGAACCCATTTGTATTTCTGGAGTGACAGGGGGATCCCAAGAGTTGACTGTACTGGAAGCTGAAGTAAGCCTAACTGGAAATGAGTGGCAAAAGCATCCCATTGTGACTGGCCCAGAGGCTCCATGCATCCTTGGCATAGACTATCTCAGGAGAGGATACTTCAAGGACCCGAAAGGATACCGGTGAGCTTTTGGCATAGCTGCCTTGGAGACAGAAGAAATTGAACAGTTATCCACCTTGCCTGGTCTCTCAGAGGACCCCTCTGTGGTTGGGTTGTTGAGGGTCAAAGAACACCAGGTGCCGAATGCTACCACAAAGGTGCATCGACGGCAATATCATACTAACCGAGACTCTGTGATTCCCATCCATAAGTTGATTCGTCAACTAGAGACTCAAGGAGTGATTAGCAAGACTCGCTCACCCTTTAGTAGTCCCATATGGCCAGTGCAAAAATCTAATGGAGAGTGGAGGTTAACAGTGGATTATCGTGGCCTGAATGAAGTCACAACACCGCTGAGCGCTGCCGTGCCAGACATGCTAGAGCTTCAATACGAACTGGAGTCGAAGGCAGCCAAGTGGTATGCAACGATTGATATCGCCAATGCATTCTTCTCAATCACTTTGGCAGCAGAGTGCAGGCCACAGTTTGCTTTCACTTGGAAGGGCATCCAGTACACCTGGAATCGACTGCCCCAGGGGTGAAAACACAGCCCCACCATTTGTCATGGACTGATCCAGACCACACTGGAACAGGGTGAAGCTCCAGAACATTCGCAGTACATCGATGACATCATTGTATGGGGCGACACAGCAGAAGTTTTTGAGAAAGGGAATAAAATAGTTCAAATCCTTCTGAAAGCTGGCTTTGCCATAAAACGAAGTAAGGTTAAGGGACCTGCACAGGAGATCCAGTTTTTAGGAATAAAATGGCAAGATGGACACCGTCAGATCCCAATGGATGTGATCAACAAAATAGCAGCTATGTCCCCACCGACTAGTAAAAAGGAAACACAAGCTTTCTTAGGTGTTGTGGGTTTTTGGAGGATGCATATTCCAAATTACAGTTTGATTGTGAGCCCTCTATATCAAGTGACGCGGAAAAAGAATGATTTTAAGTGGGGTCCTGAGCAACGACAAGCTTTCGAACAAATTAAGCAGGAAATAGTTCATGCAGTAGCCCTGGGGCCAGTCAGGGCGGGACAAGACGTTAAAAATGTGCTCTACACTGCAGCCGGGGAGAATGGCCCTACCTGGAGCCTCTGGCAAAAAGCACCAGGGGAGACTCGAGGTCGACCCCTGGGGTTCTGGAGTCGGGGATACAGAGGATCCGAAGCCCGCTATACCCCAACGGAAAAGGAGATATTGGCAGCATACGAGGGGGTTCGAGCTGCTTCGGAGGTGGTTGGCACTGAAGCACAGCTCCTCTTAGCACCTCGACTGCCAGTGCTGGGCTGGATGTTCAAAGAAAGGGTCCCTGCCACACATCATGCAACTGATGCTACGTGGAGTAAGTGGATTGCACTGATCACCCAGCGAACTCGAATGGGAAACCCCAGTCGTCCAGGCATACTGGAAGTGATCATGGACTGGCCAGAAGGCAAAGATTTCAGAATATCACTAGAGGAAGAGGTGACGCGTGCAGAAGAGGCCCCATCGTATAACGAACTGCCAGAAAATGAGAAGAAACATGCCCTGTTCACTGATGGGTCCTGCCGAATTGTGGGAAAGCATCGAAAGTAGAAGGCTGCTGTGTGGAGTCCGACACGATGAGTTGCAGAAGCCACCAAAGGACAAGGTGAGTCGAGTCAGTTTGCAGAGGTAAAAGCCATCCAGCTGGCTTTGGACATTGCTGAGCGAGAGAAATGGCCGGTACTTTACCTCTATACTGATGCATGGATGGTGGCAAATGCTCTGTGGGGGTGGTTACAGCAGTGAAAGCAGAACAACTGGCAGCGCAGAGGTAAGCCCATCTGGGCTGCTGAACTGTGGCAAGATATTGCTGCCCGGATTGAGAATCTGGTTGTGAAAGTACATCATGTAGATGCCCACGTCCCCAAGAATCGGGCCACTGAGGAACATGAAATCAACCAGCAGGTAGATCAGGCTGCTAAAATTGAAGTGGCTCAGGTGGATCTGGACTGGCAACGTAAGGGTGAACTCTTCATAGCTTGGTGGGCCCACGATGCCTCAGGCCATCAAGGAAGAGATGCGACATATAGATGGGCTCGTGACCGAGGGGTGGACTTGACCATGGACACTATTGCACAGGTTATCCACGAATGTGAAACGTGTGCTGCCATTAAGCAAGCCAAGCGGTTAAAGCCTCTTTGGTACGGAGGACGATGGCTAAAATATAAATATGGGGAGGCCTGGCAGAGTGATTATATCACACTCCCACAAGCTTGCCAAGGCAAGCGCCACGTGCTCACAATGGTGGAAGCAACCACTGGATGGCTGGAGACATACCCTGTGCCCCATGCCACCGCCCATAACACTATCCTGGGCCTTGAAAAGCAAATCCTATGGCGACATGGCACCCCAGAAAGAATTGAGTCGGACAACGGGACTCACTTCCGAAACAGCCTCATAGACACCTGGGCCAAAGAGCATGGCATTGAGTGGGTATATCACATTCCTTATCACGCACCAGCCTCGGGTAAGATAGAACGATATAATGGACTGCTAAAGACTACCCTGAGAGCCACGGGGGGTGGGACCTTCAAACATTGGGATACCCATTTAGCAAAAGCCACCTGGTTAGTTAACACTAGGGGATCTGCCAATTGAGCTGGCCCTGCCCAATCGAAACTTCCACGTACAGTAGAAGGGGATAAAGTCCCTGTAGTGCATATGAAGAATATGTTAGGAAAGACAGTCTGGGTTAGCCCTGCCTCAGGCAAAGGCAAACCCATCCGTGGGATTGCTTTTGCACAAGGACCCGGGTGCACTTGTGGGTGATGCGAGAGGATGGGGAGGTCCGCTGTGTACGTCATGGGGATTTGATTTTGGGTGAGAATAGCCAATGAATAATTTTATGATGTTAAATGTTAAATAACCTTGCTGGTGTATGTTATCATTATCATTGCTATCAATGGTATTACAGAAGAATCACCCAAACCAATGAGAGATGGACTTTGATGAGACTAAGTAAAGTGCGTGATGATGTAATAAGAATTGATCTCAGTATCTGGCACCCAGCAATTTTCCTTGAGATCGACATCTTCAACCTGTGGTCCGTGAGCATGGACTGTATTGGATTCCCCAGTCACGAGCTTCAAATACAGCACCCACCAGTTCAGCACTACACATCATCTTATGTGCCCTGAGAGAGTGTTCTCACTGCTGGAGCCTACCGTCATGAACTATGTGAGCTTCATGGACATTTTTAAGGGATGGCTCATAGACTATGGGAAGTGAAAGATCTGGGCATGACATAGCTGGTATGGAATAAGGGGTGGATAATGTCCTGTTTCCGGCAAGGATGGGCTTAATTTCCCCAAGGAGCCGGCAGGGGATGCAAGTACTCCATACCACATGACCCATGCCCTGCTATAAAAGGAGATAGCCGGGGAGCGGGGAGTCAGTCGCCACTCGGGGGCAGGCTGCGGCCGTGCGGGACCGGTCGGTGCATTTCACGGCGGTACTGTAATCGCGTTCTTATATTCCTTTACCAGTTTTATTGTTTTCTTTTTGTTTCTTCCTTTGTCAGTTCTGTTAAATTATAATATTTCAACCCACGAGTTTTGCCCTTTTCTGCTGATTTTTCCCACGGCTGCAGGAGTCGAATGAGCGGCTGCGAGGTTCTCTGTTGCTGGCTGAAGCCAAACCACAACAGGGCCAAAGCGTAGGGGGCATTTGAAGGGGTTCCAGGAGGCAGTGAGGACCAGCATCACTTTTCCCCGCTGACACCTTTGCTGTGGCAGCAGCAGCTGGACCTCTGCATTTATCCTCCGGAGGCCATCAAGAAGGAAAAGAGATGCTTTTGAGGATAGAGCCCGCAAGAAAGCATAGAGGCTCATAGTGTGTGTGGCATTTAAAGGCGTTCCAAGAGGCAGTGAGGACCAGCATCACTTTTCGCCGCTGGCACCTTTGCTGTGGCAGCAAAAGCTGGACGTTTGTCTTTTTTCCTCCCAAAGATACCGAGAGTGAAAAAAGGAGCTTTTGAAGATAGAGTGCGCAGGAAAGCAGAGAGGGCCAAATTGTCTGTGGCATTTGAAGGGGTTCCAGGAGGCAGTGAGGACCAGCATCACTTTTCCCCGCTGGCACCTTTGCTGTGGCAGCAAAAGTTGGACGTTTGTCTTTTTTGCTCCGGAGGGCGCCGAAAGTGAAAAACGGTGCTTTTGAGGATGGAGTCTGCAGGAAAGCAGAGAGGGCCAAATTGTCTGGGGCATTTGAAGGGGTTCCACGAGGCAGTGAGGACCAGCATCACTTTTCCCCGCTGCCACCTTTGCTGTGGCAGGAAAACCTGGACGTTGGTCTTTTTTGCTCCGGAGGTTGCCGAAAGCGAAAACAGGTGCTTTTGAGGATGGAGTCCGCAGGAAAGCAGAGAGGGCCAAATTGTCTGGGGCATTTGAAGAGGTTCCAGGAGGCAATGAGGACCAGCATCACTTTTCCCCGCTGGCACCTTTGCTGTGGCAGCAAAAGCTGGACGTTTGTCTTTTTTGCTCCGGAGGTTGCCGAAAGTGAAAAAAGGCGCTTTTGAGGATAGACTGCGCAGGAAAGCAGAGAGGGCCAAATTGTCTGTTGCATTTGAAAGAGTTCCAGGAGGCAGTGAGAACCAGAATTACTTTTCCCCGCTGGCACCTTTGCTGTGGCAGCAAAAGCTGGACGTTTGTCTTTTTTGCTCCTGAGGTTGCCGAAAGTGAAAAAAGGCGCTTTTGAGGATAGACTGCGCAGGAAAGCAGAGAGGGCCAAATTGTCTGGGGCATTTGGAGGGGTTCCAGGAGGCAGTGAGAACCAGCATTACTTTTTCCCGCTGGCACCTTTGCTGTGGCAGCAAAAGCTGGACGTTTTTCTTTTTTGCTCCGGAGGATGCCAAAAGCGAAAAAAGTTGCTTTTGAGGATGGAGTCCGCAGGAAAGCAGAGAGGGCCAAATTGTCTGGTGCATTTGAAGAGGTTCCAGGAGTCAGTGAGAACCAGCATTAGTTTTCCCCGCTGGCACCTTTGCTGTGGCAGCAAAAGCTGGACGTTTGTCTTTTTTGCTCCGGAGGTTGCCGAAAGCGAAAACAGGTGCTTTTGAGGATGGAGTCCGCAGGAAAGCAGAGAGGGCCAAATTGTCTGTGGCATTTGAAGAGGTTCCAGGAGGCAATGAGGACCAGCATCACTTTTCCCCGCTGGCACCTTTGCTGTGGCAGCAAAACCTGGACGTTTGTCTTTTTTGCTCCGGAGGCTGCCGAAAGCGAAAAAAGGTGCTTTTGAGGATGGAGTCCGCAGGAAAGCAGAGAGGGCTAAATTGTCTGAAGCATTTGAAAGGGTTCCAGGAGGCAGTGAGAACCAGCATTACTTTTCCCCACTGGCACCTTTGCTGTGGCAGCAAAACCTGGACGTTTGTCTTTTTTGCTCCGGCGGTTGCCGAAAGTGAAAAAAGTTGGTTTTGAGGATGGAGTCCGCAGGAAAGCAGAGAGGGCCAAATTGTCTGGGGCATTTGAAAGGGTTCCAGGAGGCAGTGAGAACCAGCATTACTTTTCCCCGCTGGCACCTTTGCTGTGGCAGCAAAACCTGGACGTTTGTCTTTTTTGCTCCGGAGGTTGCCGAAAGCGAAAACAGGTGCTTTTGAGGATGGAGTCCGCAGGAAAGCAGAGAGGGCCAAATTGTCTGTGGCATTTGAAGAGGTTCCAGGAGGCAATGAGGACCAGCATCACTTTTCCCCGCTGGCACCTTTGCTGTGGCAGCAAAAGCTGGACGTTTGTCTTTTTTGCTCCAGAGGTTGCCGAAAGTGAAAAAAGGCGCTTTTGAGGATGGAGTCCGCAGGAAAGCAGAGAGGGCCAAATTATCTGGGGTATTTGAAAGGGTTCCAGGAGGCAGTGAGAACCAGCATTACTTTTCCCCGCTGGCACCTTTGCTGTGGCAGCAAAAGCTGAGCGTTTGTCTTTTTTGCTCCGGAGGTTGCCAAAAGCGAAAACAGGTGCTTTTGAGGATGGAGTCCGCAGGAAAGCAGAGAGGGCCAAATTGTCTGTGGCATTTGAAGAGGTTCCAGGAGGCAATGAGGACCAGCATCACTTTTCCCCGCTGGCACCTTTGCTGTGGCAGGAAAACCTGGACGTTTGTCTTTTTTGCTCCTGAGGTTGCCGAAAGTGAAAAAAGGCGCTTTTGAGGATAGACTGCGCAGGAAAGCAGAGAGGGCCAAATGGTCTGGGGCATTTGAAAGAGTTCCAGGAGGCAGTGAGAACCAGCATTACTTTTCCCCGCTGGCACCTTTGCTGTGGCAGCAAAAGCTGGACGTTTGTCTTTTTTGCTCCGGAGGTTGCCGAAAGCGAAAACAGGTGCTTTTGAGGATGGAGTCCGCAGGAAAGCAGAGAGGGCCAAATTGTCTGGGGCATTTGAAGAGGTTCCAGGAGGCAATGAGGACCAGCATCACTTTTCCCCGCTGGCACCTTTGCTGTGGCAGCAAAAGCTGGACGTTTGTCTTTTTTGCTCCGGAGGCTGCCGAAAGCGAAAAAAGGTGCTTTTGAGGATGGAGTCCGCAGGAAAGCAGAGAGGGCCAAATTGTCTGAAGCATTTGAAAGGGTTCCAGGAGTCAGTGAGAACCAGCATTACTTTTCCCCACTGGCACCTTTGCTGTGGCAGCAAAAGCTGGACGTTTGTCTTTTTTGCTCCGGAGGTTGTCGAAAGCGAAAACAGGTGCTTTTGAGGATAGAGTCCGCAGGAAAGCAGAGAGGGCCAAATTGTCTGGGGCATTTGAAAGGGTTCCAGGAGGCAGTGAGAACCAGCATTACTTTTCCCCGCTGGCACCTTTGCTGTGGCAGCAAAAGCTGGACGTTTGTCTTTTTTGCTCCGGAGGTTGCCGAAAGCGAAAACAGGTGCTTTTGAGGATGGAGTCCGCAGGAAAGCAGAGAGGGCCAAATTGTCTGTGGCATTTGAAGAGGTTCCAGGAGGCAATGAGGACCAGCATCACTTTTCCCCGCTGGCACCTTTGCTGTGGCAGCAAAAGCTGGACGTTTGTCTTTTTTGCTCCAGAGGTTGCCGAAAGTGAAAAAAGGCGCTTTTGAGGATAGACTGCGCAGGAAAGCAGAGAGGGCCAAATTGTCTGGGGCATTTGAAAGAGTTCCAGGAGGCAGTGAGAACCAGCATTACTTTTCCCCGCTGGCACCTTTGCTGTGGCAGCAAAAGCTGGACGTTTGTCTTTTTAGCTCCGGAGGCTGCTGAGAGTGAAAACAGGTGCTTTTGAGGATGGAGTCCGCAGGAAAGCAGAGAGGGCCAAATTGTCTGGGGCATTTGAAGGGGTTCCAGGAGGCAATGAGGACCAGCATCACTTTTCCCCGCTGGCACCTTTGCTGTGGCAGCAAAAGCTGGACGTTTGTCTTTTTTGCTCCTGAGGCTGCCGAGAGTGAAAACAGGTGCTTTTGAGGATGGAGTCCGCAGGAAAGCAGAGAGGGCCAAATTGTCTGGGGCATTTGAAGGGGTTCCAGGTGGCAGTGAGGACCAGCATCACTTTTCTCCGCTGGCACCTTTGCTGTGGCAGCAAAAGCTGGACGTTTGTCTTTTTTGCTCCGGAGGCTGCCGAGAGTGAAAACAGGTGCTTTTGAGGATGGAGTACGCAGGAAAGCAGAGAGGGCCAAATTGTCTGGGGCATTTGAAGGGGTTCCAGGAGGCAGTGAGGACCAGCATCACTTTTCCCCGCTGGCACCTTTGCTGTGGCAGCAAAAGCTGGACGTTTGTCTTTTTTGCTCCTGAGGCTGCCGAGAGTGAAAACAGGTGCTTTTGAGGATGGAGTCCACAGGAAAGCAGAGAGGGCCAAATTGTCTGGGGCATTTGAAGGGGTTCCAGGAGGCAGTGAGGACCAGCATCACTTTTCCCCGCTGGCACCTTTGCTGTGGCAGCAAAAGCTGGACGTTTGTCTTTTTTGCTCCGGAGGCTGCCGAGAGTGAAAACAGGTGCTTTTGAGGATGGAGTCCGCAGGAAAGCAGAGAGGGCCAAATTGTCTGGGGCATTTGAAGGGGTTCCAGGAGGCAGTGAGGACCAGCATCACTTTTCCCCGCTGGCACCTTTGCTGTGGCAGCAAAAGCTGGACGTTTGTCTTTTTTGCTCCAAACACCGCCGAAAGCGAAAACAGGTGCTTTTGAGGATGGAGTCCGCAGGAAAGCAGAGAGGGCCAAATTGTCTGGGGCATTTGAAGGGGTTCCAGGAGGCAGTGAGGACCAGCATTACTTTTCCCCGCTGGCACCTTTGCTGTGGCAGCAAAACCTGGACGTTTGTCTTTTTTGCTCCGGAGGTTGCCAAAAGCGAAAACAGGTGCTTTTGAGGATGGAGTCCGCAGGAAAGCAGAGAGGGCCAAATTGTCTGGGGCATTTGAAGAGGTTCCAGGAGGCAATGAGGACCAGCATCACTTTTCCCCGCTGGCACCTTTGCTGTGGCAGCAAAACCTGGACGTTTGTCTTTTTTGCTCCTGAGGTTGCCGAAAGTGAAAAAAGGCGCTTTTGAGGATAGACTGCGCAGGAAAGCAGAGAGGGCCAAATTGTCTGGGGCATTTGGAGGGGTTCCAGGAGGCAGTGAGAACCAGCATTACTTTTTCCCGCTGGCACCTTTGCTGTGGCAGCAAAAGCCGGACGTTTGACTTCTTTGCTCCGGAGGCTGCCGAAAGCGAAAACAGGTGCTTTTGAGGATGGAGTCCGCAGGAAAGCAGAGAGGGCCAAATTGTCTGGGGCATTTGAAGAGGTTCCAGGAGGCAGTGAGGACCAGCATCACTTTTCCCCGCTGGCACCTTTGCTGTGGCAGCAAAAGCTGGACGTTTGTCTTTTTTGCTCCGGATTTTGCCGAAAGCGAAAACAGGTGCTTTTGAGGATAGAGTCCGCAGGAAAGCAGAGAGGGCCAAATTGTCTGGGGCATTTGAAGGGGTTCCAGGAGGCAGTGAGGACCAGCATCACTTTTCCCCGCTGGCACCTTTGCTGTGGCAGCAAAAGCTGGACGTTTGTCTTTTTTGCTCCGGAGGCTGCCGAGAGTGAAAACAGGTGCTTTTGAGGATGGAGTCCGCAGGAATGCAGAGAGGGCCAAATTGTCTGGGGCATTTGAAGGGGTTCCAGGAGGCAATGAGGACCAGCATCACTTTTCCCCGCTGGCACCTTTGCTGTGGCAGCAAAAGCTGGACGTTTGTCTTTTTTGCTCCTGAGGCTGCCGAGAGTGAAAACAGGTGCTTTTGAGGATGGAGTCCGCAGGAAAGCAGAGAGGGCCAAATTGTCTGGGGCATTTGAAGGGGTTCCAGGTGGCAGTGAGGACCAGCATCACTTTTCCCCGCTGGCACCTTTGCTGTGGCAGCAAAAGCTGGACGTTTGTCTTTTTTGCTCCGGAGGCTGCCGAGAGTGAAAACAGGTGCTTTTGAGGATGGAGTACGCAGGAAAGCAGAGAGGGCCAAATTGTCTGGGGCATTTGAAGGGGTTCCAGGAGGCAGTGAGGACCAGCATCACTTTTCCCCGCTGGCACCTTTGCTGTGGCAGCAAAAGCTGGACGTTTGTCTTTTTTGCTCCTGAGGCTGCCGAGAGTGAAAACAGGTGCTTTTGAGGATGGAGTCCGCAGGAAAGCAGAGAGGGCCAAATTGTCTGGGGCATTTGAAGGGGTTCCAGGAGGCAGTGAGGACCAGCATCACTTTTCCCCGCTGGCACCTTTGCTGTGGCAGCAAAAGCTGGACGTTTGTCTTTTTTGCTCCTGAGGCTGCCGAGAGTGAAAACAGGTGCTTTTGAGGATGGAGTCCGCAGGAAAGCAGAGAGGGCCAAATTGTCTGGGGCATTTGAAGAGGTTCCAGGAGGCAATGAGGACCAGCATCACTTTTCCCCGCTGGCACCTTTGCTGTGGCAGCAAAACCTGGACGTTTGTCTTTTTTGCTCCTGAGGTTGCCGAAAGTGAAAAAAGGCGCTTTTGAGGATAGACTGCGCAGGAAAGCAGAGAGGGCCAAATTGTCTGGGGCATTTGGAGGGGTTCCAGGAGGCAGTGAGAACCAGCATTACTTTTTCCCGCTGGCACCTTTGCTGTGGCAGCAAAAGCCGGACGTTTGACTTCTTTGCTCCGGAGGCTGCCGAAAGCGAAAACAGGTGCTTTTGAGGATGGAGTCCGCAGGAAAGCAGAGAGGGCCAAATTGTCTGGGGCATTTGAAGAGGTTCCAGGAGGCAATGAGGACCAGCATCACTTTTACCCGCTGGCACCTTTGCTGTGGCAGCAAAAGCTGGACCTTTGTCTTTTTTGCTCCGGATTTTGCCGAAAGCGAAAACAGGTGCTTTTGAGGATAGAGTCCGCAGGAAAGCAGAGAGGGCCAAATTGTCTGGGGCATTTGAAGGGGTTCCAGGAGGCAGTGAGGACCAGCATCACTTTTCCCCGCTGGCACCTTTGCTGTGGCAGCAAAAGCTGGACGTTTGTCTTTTCTGCTCCGGAGCCTGCCGAGAGTGAAAACAGGTGCTTTTGAGGATAGAGTCCACAGGAAAGCAGAGAGGGCCAAATTGTCTGGGGCATTTGAAGGGGTTCCAGGAGGCAGTGAGGACCAGCATCACTTTTCCCCGATGGCACCTTTGCTGTGGCAGCAAAAGCTGGACGTTTGTCTTTTTTGCTCCGGAGGCTGCCGAGAGTGAAAACAGGTGCTTTTGAGGATGGAGTCCGCAGGAATGCAGAGAGGGCCAAATTGTCTGGGGCATTTGAAGGGGTTCCAGGAGGCAATGAGGACCAGCATCACTTTTCCCCGCTGGCACCTTTGCTGTGGCAGCAAAAGCTGGACGTTTGTCTTTTTTGCTCCTGAGGCTGCCGAGAGTGAAAACAGGTGCTTTTGAGGATGGAGTCCGCAGGAAAGCAGAGAGGGCCAAATTGTCTGGGGCATTTGAAGGGGTTCCAGGTGGCAGTGAGGACCAGCATCACTTTTCCCCGCTGGCACCTTTGCTGTGGCAGCAAAAGCTGGACGTTTGTCTTTTTTGCTCCGGAGGTTGCCGAAAGCGAAAACAGGTGCTTTTGAGGATGGAGTCCGCAGGAAAGCAGAGAGGGCCAAATTGTCTGTGGCATTTGAAGAGGTTCCAGGAGGCAATGAGGACCAGCATCACTTTTCCCCGCTGGCACCTTTGCTGTGGCAGCAAAACCTGGACGTTTGTCTTTTTTGCTCCGGAGGCTGCCGAAAGCGAAAAAAGGTGCTTTTGAGGATGGAGTCCGCAGGAAAGCAGAGAGGGCTAAATTGTCTGAAGCATTTGAAAGGGTTCCAGGAGGCAGTGAGAACCAGCATTACTTTTCCCCGCTGGCACCTTTGCTGTGGCAGCAAAAGCTGGACGTTTGTCTTTTTTGCTCCAGAGGTTGCCGAAAGTGAAAAAAGGCGCTTTTGAGGATGGAGTCCGCAGGAAAGCAGAGAGGGCCAAATTATCTGGGGTATTTGAAAGGGTTCCAGGAGGCAGTGAGAACCAGCATTACTTTTCCCCGCTGGCACCTTTGCTGTGGCAGCAAAAGCTGAGCGTTTGTCTTTTTTGCTCCGGAGGTTGCCAAAAGCGAAAACAGGTGCTTTTGAGGATGGAGTCCGCAGGAAAGCAGAGAGGGCCAAATTGTCTGTGGCATTTGAAGAGGTTCCAGGAGGCAATGAGGACCAGCATCACTTTTCCCCGCTGGCACCTTTGCTGTGGCAGGAAAACCTGGACGTTTGTCTTTTTTGCTCCTGAGGTTGCCGAAAGTGAAAAAAGGCGCTTTTGAGGATAGACTGCGCAGGAAAGCAGAGAGGGCCAAATGGTCTGGGGCATTTGAAAGAGTTCCAGGAGGCAGTGAGAACCAGCATTACTTTTCCCCGCTGGCACCTTTGCTGTGGCAGCAAAAGCTGGACGTTTGTCTTTTTTGCTCCGGAGGTTGCCGAAAGCGAAAACAGGTGCTTTTGAGGATGGAGTCCGCAGGAAAGCAGAGAGGGCCAAATTGTCTGGGGCATTTGAAGAGGTTCCAGGAGGCAATGAGGACCAGCATCACTTTTCCCCGCTGGCACCTTTGCTGTGGCAGCAAAAGCTGGACGTTTGTCTTTTTTGCTCCGGAGGCTGCCGAAAGCGAAAAAAGGTGCTTTTGAGGATGGAGTCCGCAGGAAAGCAGAGAGGGCCAAATTGTCTGAAGCATTTGAAAGGGTTCCAGGAGTCAGTGAGAACCAGCATTACTTTTCCCCACTGGCACCTTTGCTGTGGCAGCAAAAGCTGGACGTTTGTCTTTTTTGCTCCGGAGGTTGTCGAAAGCGAAAACAGGTGCTTTTGAGGATAGAGTCCGCAGGAAAGCAGAGAGGGCCAAATTGTCTGGGGCATTTGAAAGGGTTCCAGGAGGCAGTGAGAACCAGCATTACTTTTCCCCGCTGGCACCTTTGCTGTGGCAGCAAAAGCTGGACGTTTGTCTTTTTTGCTCCGGAGGTTGCCGAAAGCGAAAACAGGTGCTTTTGAGGATGGAGTCCGCAGGAAAGCAGAGAGGGCCAAATTGTCTGTGGCATTTGAAGAGGTTCCAGGAGGCAATGAGGACCAGCATCACTTTTCCCCGCTGGCACCTTTGCTGTGGCAGCAAAAGCTGGACGTTTGTCTTTTTTGCTCCAGAGGTTGCCGAAAGTGAAAAAAGGCGCTTTTGAGGATAGACTGCGCAGGAAAGCAGAGAGGGCCAAATTGTCTGGGGCATTTGAAGGGGTTCCAGGAGGCAATGAGGACCAGCATCACTTTTCCCCGCTGGCACCTTTGCTGTGGCAGCAAAAGCTGGACGTTTGTCTTTTTTGCTCCTGAGGCTGCCGAGAGTGAAAACAGGTGCTTTTGAGGATGGAGTCCGCAGGAAAGCAGAGAGGGCCAAATTGTCTGGGGCATTTGAAGGGGTTCCAGGTGGCAGTGAGGACCAGCATCACTTTTCTCCGCTGGCACCTTTGCTGTGGCAGCAAAAGCTGGACGTTTGTCTTTTTTGCTCCGGAGGCTGCCGAGAGTGAAAACAGGTGCTTTTGAGGATGGAGTACGCAGGAAAGCAGAGAGGGCCAAATTGTCTGGGGCATTTGAAGGGGTTCCAGGAGGCAGTGAGGACCAGCATCACTTTTCCCCGCTGGCACCTTTGCTGTGGCAGCAAAAGCTGGACGTTTGTCTTTTTTGCTCCTGAGGCTGCCGAGAGTGAAAACAGGTGCTTTTGAGGATGGAGTCCACAGGAAAGCAGAGAGGGCCAAATTGTCTGGGGCATTTGAAGGGGTTCCAGGAGGCAGTGAGGACCAGCATCACTTTTCCCCGCTGGCACCTTTGCTGTGGCAGCAAAAGCTGGACGTTTGTCTTTTTTGCTCCGGAGGCTGCCGAGAGTGAAAACAGGTGCTTTTGAGGATGGAGTCCGCAGGAAAGCAGAGAGGGCCAAATTGTCTGGGGCATTTGAAGGGGTTCCAGGAGGCAGTGAGGACCAGCATCACTTTTCCCCGCTGGCACCTTTGCTGTGGCAGCAAAAGCTGGACGTTTGTCTTTTTTGCTCCAAACACCGCCGAAAGCGAAAACAGGTGCTTTTGAGGATGGAGTCCGCAGGAAAGCAGAGAGGGCCAAATTGTCTGGGGCATTTGAAGGGGTTCCAGGAGGCAGTGAGGACCAGCATTACTTTTCCCCGCTGGCACCTTTGCTGTGGCAGCAAAACCTGGACGTTTGTCTTTTTTGCTCCGGAGGTTGCCAAAAGCGAAAACAGGTGCTTTTGAGGATGGAGTCCGCAGGAAAGCAGAGAGGGCCAAATTGTCTGGGGCATTTGAAGAGGTTCCAGGAGGCAATGAGGACCAGCATCACTTTTCCCCGCTGGCACCTTTGCTGTGGCAGCAAAACCTGGACGTTTGTCTTTTTTGCTCCTGAGGTTGCCGAAAGTGAAAAAAGGCGCTTTTGAGGATAGACTGCGCAGGAAAGCAGAGAGGGCCAAATTGTCTGGGGCATTTGGAGGGGTTCCAGGAGGCAGTGAGAACCAGCATTACTTTTTCCCGCTGGCACCTTTGCTGTGGCAGCAAAAGCCGGACGTTTGACTTCTTTGCTCCGGAGGCTGCCGAAAGCGAAAACAGGTGCTTTTGAGGATGGAGTCCGCAGGAAAGCAGAGAGGGCCAAATTGTCTGGGGCATTTGAAGAGGTTCCAGGAGGCAGTGAGGACCAGCATCACTTTTCCCCGCTGGCACCTTTGCTGTGGCAGCAAAAGCTGGACGTTTGTCTTTTTTGCTCCGGATTTTGCCGAAAGCGAAAACAGGTGCTTTTGAGGATAGAGTCCGCAGGAAAGCAGAGAGGGCCAAATTGTCTGGGGCATTTGAAGGGGTTCCAGGAGGCAGTGAGGACCAGCATCACTTTTCCCCGCTGGCACCTTTGCTGTGGCAGCAAAAGCTGGACGTTTGTCTTTTTTGCTCCGGAGGCTGCCGAGAGTGAAAACAGGTGCTTTTGAGGATGGAGTCCGCAGGAATGCAGAGAGGGCCAAATTGTCTGGGGCATTTGAAGGGGTTCCAGGAGGCAATGAGGACCAGCATCACTTTTCCCCGCTGGCACCTTTGCTGTGGCAGCAAAAGCTGGACGTTTGTCTTTTTTGCTCCTGAGGCTGCCGAGAGTGAAAACAGGTGCTTTTGAGGATGGAGTCCGCAGGAAAGCAGAGAGGGCCAAATTGTCTGGGGCATTTGAAGGGGTTCCAGGTGGCAGTGAGGACCAGCATCACTTTTCCCCGCTGGCACCTTTGCTGTGGCAGCAAAAGCTGGACGTTTGTCTTTTTTGCTCCGGAGGCTGCCGAGAGTGAAAACAGGTGCTTTTGAGGATGGAGTACGCAGGAAAGCAGAGAGGGCCAAATTGTCTGGGGCATTTGAAGGGGTTCCAGGAGGCAGTGAGGACCAGCATCACTTTTCCCCGCTGGCACCTTTGCTGTGGCAGCAAAAGCTGGACGTTTGTCTTTTTTGCTCCTGAGGCTGCCGAGAGTGAAAACAGGTGCTTTTGAGGATGGAGTCCGCAGGAAAGCAGAGAGGGCCAAATTGTCTGGGGCATTTGAAGGGGTTCCAGGAGGCAGTGAGGACCAGCATCACTTTTCCCCGCTGGCACCTTTGCTGTGGCAGCAAAAGCTGGACGTTTGTCTTTTTTGCTCCTGAGGCTGCCGAGAGTGAAAACAGGTGCTTTTGAGGATGGAGTCCGCAGGAAAGCAGAGAGGGCCAAATTGTCTGGGGCATTTGAAGAGGTTCCAGGAGGCAATGAGGACCAGCATCACTTTTCCCCGCTGGCACCTTTGCTGTGGCAGCAAAACCTGGACGTTTGTCTTTTTTGCTCCTGAGGTTGCCGAAAGTGAAAAAAGGCGCTTTTGAGGATAGACTGCGCAGGAAAGCAGAGAGGGCCAAATTGTCTGGGGCATTTGGAGGGGTTCCAGGAGGCAGTGAGAACCAGCATTACTTTTTCCCGCTGGCACCTTTGCTGTGGCAGCAAAAGCCGGACGTTTGACTTCTTTGCTCCGGAGGCTGCCGAAAGCGAAAACAGGTGCTTTTGAGGATGGAGTCCGCAGGAAAGCAGAGAGGGCCAAATTGTCTGGGGCATTTGAAGAGGTTCCAGGAGGCAATGAGGACCAGCATCACTTTTACCCGCTGGCACCTTTGCTGTGGCAGCAAAAGCTGGACCTTTGTCTTTTTTGCTCCGGATTTTGCCGAAAGCGAAAACAGGTGCTTTTGAGGATAGAGTCCGCAGGAAAGCAGAGAGGGCCAAATTGTCTGGGGCATTTGAAGGGGTTCCAGGAGGCAGTGAGGACCAGCATCACTTTTCCCCGCTGGCACCTTTGCTGTGGCAGCAAAAGCTGGACGTTTGTCTTTTCTGCTCCGGAGCCTGCCGAGAGTGAAAACAGGTGCTTTTGAGGATAGAGTCCACAGGAAAGCAGAGAGGGCCAAATTGTCTGGGGCATTTGAAGGGGTTCCAGGAGGCAGTGAGGACCAGCATCACTTTTCCCCGATGGCACCTTTGCTGTGGCAGCAAAAGCTGGACGTTTGTCTTTTTTGCTCCGGAGGCTGCCGAGAGTGAAAACAGGTGCTTTTGAGGATGGAGTCCGCAGGAATGCAGAGAGGGCCAAATTGTCTGGGGCATTTGAAGGGGTTCCAGGAGGCAATGAGGACCAGCATCACTTTTCCCCGCTGGCACCTTTGCTGTGGCAGCAAAAGCTGGACGTTTGTCTTTTTTGCTCCTGAGGCTGCCGAGAGTGAAAACAGGTGCTTTTGAGGATGGAGTCCGCAGGAAAGCAGAGAGGGCCAAATTGTCTGGGGCATTTGAAGGGGTTCCAGGTGGCAGTGAGGACCAGCATCACTTTTCCCCGCTGGCACCTTTGCTGTGGCAGCAAAAGCTGGACGTTTGTCTTTTTTGCTCCGGAGGCTGCCGAGAGTGAAAACAGGTGCTTTTGAGGATGGAGTACGCAGGAAAGCAGAGAGGGCCAAATTGTCTGGGGCATTTGAAGGGGTTCCAGGAGGCAGTGAGGACCAGCATCACTTTTCCCCGCTGGCACCTTTGCTGTGGCAGCAAAAGCTGGACGTTTGTCTTTTTTGCTCCTGAGGCTGCCGAGAGTGAAAACAGGTGCTTTTGAGGATGGAGTCCACAGGAAAGCAGAGAGGGCCAAATTGTCTGGGGCATTTGAAGGGGTTCCAGGAGGCAGTGAGGACCAGCATCACTTTTCCCCGCTGGCACCTTTGCTGTGGCAGCAAAAGCTGGACGTTTGTCTTTTTTGCTCCGGAGGCTGCCGAGAGTGAAAACAGGTGCTTTTGAGGATGGAGTCCGCAGGAAAGCAGAGAGGGCCAAATTGTCTGGGGCATTTGAAGGGGTTCCAGGAGGCAGTGAGGACCAGCATCACTTTTCCCCGCTGGCACCTTTGCTGTGGCAGCAAAAGCTGGACGTTTGTCTTTTTTGCTCCAAACACCGCCGAAAGCGAAAACAGGTGCTTTTGAGGATGGAGTCCGCAGGAAAGCAGAGAGGGCCAAATTGTCTGGGGCATTTGAAGGGGTTCCAGGAGGCAGTGAGGACCAGCATCACTTTTCCCCGCTGGCACCTTTGCTGTGGCAGCAAAAGCTGGACGTTTGTCTTTTCTGCTCCTGAGGCTGCCGAGAGTGAAAACAGGTGCTTTTGAGGATGGAGTCCGCAGGAAAGCAGAGAGGGCCAAATTGTCTGGGGCATTTGAAGGGGTTCCAGGAGGCAGAGAGGACCAGCATCACTTTTCCCCGCTGGCACCTTTGCTGTGGCAGCAAAAGCTGGACGTTTGTCTTTTTTGCTCCGGAGGCTGCCGAGAGTGAAAACAGGTGCTTTTGAGGATGGAGTCCGCAGGAAAGCAGAGAGGGCCAAATTGTCTGGGGCATTTGAAGGGGTTCCAGGAGGCAGTGAGGACCAGCATCACTTTTCCCTGCTGGCACCTTTGCTGTGGCAGCAAAAGCTGGACCTTTGTCTTTTCTGCTCCGGAGGCTTCCGAGAGTGAAAACTAGTGCTTTTGAGGATGGAGTCCGCAGGAAAGCAGAGAGGGCCAAATTGTCTGGGGCATTTGAAGGGGTTCCAGGAGGCAGTGAGGACCAGCATCACTTTTCCCCGCTGGCACCTTTGCTGTGGCAGCAAAAGCTGGACGTTTGTCTTTTTTGCTCCGGAGGCTGCCGAGAGTGAAAACAGGTGCTTTTGAGGATGGAGTCCGCAGGAAAGCAGAGAGGGCCAAATTGTCTGGGGCATTTGAAGGGGTTCCAGGAGGCAGAGAGGACCAGCATCACTTTTCCCCGCTGGCACCTTTGCTGTGGCAGCAAAAGCTGGACTTTTGTCTTTTTTGCTCCAAACACCGCCGAAAGCGAAAACAGGTGCTTTTGAGGATGGAGTCCGCAGGAAAGCAGAGAGGGCCAAATTGTCTGGGGCATTTGAAGGGGTTCCAGGAGGCAGTGAGGACCAGCATCACTTTTCCCCGCTGGCACCTTTGCTGTGGCAGCAAAAGCTGGACGTTTGTCTTTTTTGCTCCGGAGGCTGCCGAGAGTGAAAACTAGTGCTTTTGAGGATGGAGTCCGCAGGAAAGCAGAGAGGGCCAAATTGTCTGGGGCATTTGAAGGGGTTCCAGGAGGCAGTGAGGACCAGCATCACTTTTCCCCGCTGGCACCTTTCTTGTGGCAGCAAAAGCTGGACGTTTGTCTTTTTTGCTCCGGAGGCTGCCGAGAGTGAAAACAGGTGCTTTTGAGGATGGAGTCCGCAGGAAAGCAGAGAGGGCCAAATTGTCTGGGGCATTTGAAGGGGTTCCAGGAGGCAGTGAGGACCAGCATCACTTTTCCCCGCTGGCACCTTTGCTGTGGCAGCAAAAGCTGGACGTTTGTCTTTTCTGCTCCTGAGGCTGCCGAGAGTGAAAACAGGTGCTTTTGAGGATGGAGTCCGCAGGAAAGCAGAGAGGGCCAAATTGTCTGGGGCATTTGAAGGGGTTCCAGGAGGCAGAGAGGACCAGCATCACTTTTCCCCGCTGGCACCTTTGCTGTTGCAGCTAAAGCTGGACGTTTGTCTTTTTTGCTCCGGAGGATGCCGAGAGTGAAAACTAGTGCTTTTGAGGATGGAGTCCGCAGGAAAGCAGAGAGGGCCAAATTGTCTGGGGCATTTGAAGGGGTTCCAGGAGGCAGTGAGGACCAGCATCACTTTTCCCCGCTGGCACCTTTCTTGTGGCAGCAAAAGCTGGACGTTTGTCTTTTTTGCTCCGGAGGCTGCCGAGAGTGAAAACAGGTGCTTTTGAGGATGGAGTCCGCAGGAAAGCAGAGATGGCCAAATTGTCTGGGGCATTTGAAGGGGTTCCAGGAGGCAGTGAGGACCAGCATCACTTTTCCCCGCTGGCACCTTTGCTGTGGCAGCAAAAGCTGGACGTTTGTCTTTTCTGCTCCGGAGGCTTCCGAGAGTGAAAACAGGTGCTTTTGAGGATGGAGTCCGCAGGAAAGCAGAGAGGGCCAAATTGTCTGGGGCATTTGAAGGGGTTCCAGGAGGTAGTGAGGAACAGCATCACTTTTCCCCGCTGGCACATTTCTTGTGGCAGCAAAAGCTGGACGTTTGTCTTTTTTGCTCCGGAGCCTGCCGAGAGTGAAAACAGGTGCTTTTGAGGATGGAGTCCGCAGGAAAGCAGAGAGGGCCAAATTGTCTGGGGCATTTTAAGGGGTTCCAGGAGGCAGAGAGGACCAGCATCACTTTTCCCCGCTGGCACCTTTGCTGTGGCAGCAAAAGCTGGACTTTTGTCTTTTTTGCTCCTGAGGCTGCCGAGAGTGAAAACAGGTGCTTTTGAGGATAGAGTCCACAGGAAAGCAGAGAGGGCCAAATTGTCTGGGGCATTTGAAGGGGTTCCAGGAGGCAGTGAGGACCAGCATCACTTTTCCCCGCTGGCACCTTTCTTGTGGCAGCAAAAGCTGGACGTTTGTCTTTTTTGCTCCGGAGGCTGCCGAGAGTGAAAACAGGTGCTTTTGAGGATGGAGTCCGCAGGAAAGCAGAGATGGCCAAATTGTCTGGGGCATTTGAAGGGGTTCCAGGAGGCAGTGAGGACCAGCATCACTTTTCCCCGCTGGCACCTTTGCTGTGGCAGCAAAAGCTGGACGTTTGTCTTTTCTGCTCCGGAGGCTTCCGAGAGTGAAAACAGGTGCTTTTGAGGATGGAGTCCGCAGGAAAGCAGAGAGGGCCAAATTGTCTGGGGCATTTGAAGGGGTTCCAGGAGGTAGTGAGGAACAGCATCACTTTTCCCCGCTGGCACATTTCTTGTGGCAGCAAAAGCTGGACGTTTGTCTTTTTTGCTCCGGAGCCTGCCGAGAGTGAAAACAGGTGCTTTTGAGGATGGAGTCCGCAGGAAAGCAGAGAGGGCCAAATTGTCTGGGGCATTTGAAGGGGTTCCAGGAGGCAGTGAGGACCAGCATCACTTTTCCCCGCTGGCACCTTTGCTGTGGCAGCAAAAGCTGGACCTTTGTCTTTTTTGCTCCGGAGGCTGCCGAGAGTGAAAACAGGTGCTTTTGAGGATGGAGTCCGCAGGAAAGCAGAGAGGGCCAAATTGTCTGGGGTATTTGAAGGGGTTCCAGGAGGCAGTGAGGACCAGCATCACTTTTCCCCGCTGGCACCTTTGCTGTGGCAGCAAAAGCTGGACGTTTGTCTTTTTTGCTCCTGAGGCTGCCGAGAGTGCAAACAGGTGCTTTTGAGGATGGAGTCCGCAGGAAAGCAGAGAGGGCCAAATTGTCTGGGGCATTTGAAGGGGTTCCAGGAGGCAGTGAGGACCAGCATCACTTTTCCCCGCTGGCACCTTTGCTGTGGCAGCAAAAGCTGGACGTTTGTCTTTTCTGCTCCTGAGGCTGCCGAGAGTGAAAACAGGTGCTTTTGAGGATGGAGTCCGCAGGAAAGCAGAGAGGGCCAAATTGTCTGGGGCATTTGAAGGGGTTCCAGGAGGCAGTGAGGACCAGCATCACTTTTCCCCGCTGGCACCTTTGCTGTGGCAGCTAAAGCTGGACGTTTGTCTTTTTTGCTCCGGAGGCTGCCGAGAGTGAAAACTAGTGCTTTTGAGGATGGAGTCCGCAGGAAAGCAGAGAGGGCCAAATTGTCTGGGGCATTTGAAGGGGTTCCAGGAGGCAGTGAGGACCAGCATCACTTTTCCCCGCTGGCACCTTTCTTGTGGCAGCAAAAGCTGGACGTTTGTCTTTTTTGCTCCGGAGGCTGCCGAGAGTGAAAACAGGTGCTTTTGAGGATGGAGTCCGCAGGAAAGCAGAGAGGGCCAAATTGTCTGGGGCATTTGAAGGGGTTCCAGGAGGCAGTGAGGACCAGCATCACTTTTCCCCGCTGGCACCTTTGCTGTGGCAGCAAAAGCTGGACCTTTGTCTTTTCTGCTCCGGAGGCTGCCGAGAGTGAAAACAGGTGCTTTTGAGGATGGAGTCCGCAGGAAAGCAGAGAGGGCCAAATTGTCTGGGGCATTTGAAGGGGTTCCAGGAGGCAGTGAGGACCAGCATCACTTTTCCCCGCTGGCACCTTTGCTGTGGCAGCAAAAGCTGGACCTTTGTCTTTTTTGCTCCGGAGGCTGCCGAGAGTGAAAACAGGTGCTTTTGAGGATGGAGTCCGCAGGAAAGCAGAGAGGGCCAAATTGTCTGGGGTATTTGAAGGGGTTCCAGGAGGCAGTGAGGACCAGCATCACTTTTCCCCGATGGCATCTTTGCTGTGGCAGCAAAAGCTGGACGTTTGTCTTTTTTGCTCCTGAGGCTGCCGAGAGTGCAAACAGGTGCTTTTGAGGATGGAGTCCGCAGGAAAGCAGAGAGGGCCAAATTGTCTGGGGCATTTGAAGGGGTTCCAGGAGGCAGTGAGGACCAGCATCACTTTTCCCCGCTGGCACCTTTGCTGTGGCAGCAAAAGCTGGACGTTTGTCTTTTTTGCTCCAAACACCGCCGAAAGCAAAACAGGTGCTTTTGAGGATGGAGTCCGCAGGAAAGCAGAGAGGGCCAAATTGTCTGGGGCATTTGAAGGGGTTCCAGGAGGCAGTGAGGACCAGCATCACTTTTCCCCGCTGCCACCTTTGCTGTGGCAGCAAAAGCTGGACGTTTGTCTTTTCTGCTCCTGAGGCTGCCGAGAGTGAAAACAGGTGCTTTTGAGGATGGAGTCCGCAGGAAAGCAGAGAGGGCCAAATTGTCTGGGGCATTTGAAGGGGTTCCAGGAGGCAGAGAGGACCAGCATCACTTTTCCCCGCTGGCACCTTTGCTGTGGCAGCAAAAGCTGGACTTTTGTCGTTTTTGCTCCTGAGGCTGCCGAGAGTGAAAACAGGTGCTTTTGAGGATAGAGTCCGCAGGAAAGCAGAGAGGGCCAAATTGTCTGGGGCATTTGAAGGGGTTCCAGGAGGCAGTGAGGACCAGCATCACTTTTCCCCGCTGGCACCTTTGCTGTGGCAGCAAAAGCTGGACGTTTGTCTTTTTTGCTCCGGAGGCTGCCGAGAGTGAAAACAGGTGCTTTTGAGGATGGAGTCCGCAGGAAAGCAGAGAGGGCCAAATTGTCTGGGGCATTTGAAGGGGTTCCAGGAGGCAGTGAGGACCAGCATCACTTTTCCCCGATGGCACCTTTGCTGTGGCAGCAAAAGCTGGACGTTTGTCTTTTTTGCTCCGGAGGCTGCCGAGAGTGAAAACAGGTGCTTTTGAGGATGGAGTCCGCAGGAAAGCAGAGAGGGCCAAATTGTCTGGGGCATTTGAAGGGGTTCCAGGAGGCAGTGAGGACCAGCATCACTTTTCCCCGCTGGCACCTTTGCTGTGGCAGCAAAAGCTGGACCATTGTCTTTTCTGCTCCGGAGGCTTCCGAGAGTGAAAACAGGTGCTTTTGAGGATGGAGTCCGCAGGAAAGCAGAGAGGGCCAAATTGTCTGGGGCATTTGAAGGGGTTCCAGGAGGCAGTGAGGACCAGCATCACTTTTCCCAGCTGGCACCTTTGCTGTGGCAGCAAAAGCTGGACCTTTGTCTTTTCTGCTCCGGAGGCTTCCGAGAGTGAAAACAGGTGCTTTTGAGGATGGAGTCCGCAGGAAAGCAGAGAGGGCCAAATTGTCTGGGGCATTTGAAGGGGTTCCAGGAGGCAGTGAGGACCAGCATCACTTTTCCCCCCTGGCACCTTTGCTGTGGCAGCAAAAGCTGGACTTTTGTCTTTTTTGCTCCGGAGGCTGCCGAGAGTGAAAACAGGTGCTTTTGAGGATGGAGTCCGCAGGAAAGCAGAGAGGGCCAAATTGTCTGGGGCATTTGAAGGGGTTCCAGGAGGCAGAGAGGACCAGCATCACTTTTCCCCGCTGGCACCTTTGCTGTGGCAGCAAAAGCTGGACTTTTGTCTTTTTTGCTCCAAAGACCGCCGAAAGCGAAAACAGGTGCTTTTGAGGATGGATCCGCAGGAAAGCAGAGAGGGCCAAATTGTCTGGGGCATTTGAAGGGGTTCCAGGAGGCAGTGAGGACCAGCATCACTTTTCCCCGCTGCCACCTTTGCTGTGGCAGCAAAAGCTGGACCTTTGTCTTTTTTGCTCTAAACACCGCCGAAAGCGAAAACAGGTGCTTTTGAGGATGGAGTCCGCAGGAAAGCAGAGAGGGCCAAATTGTCTGGGGCATTTGAAGGGGTTCCAGGAGGCAGTGAGGACCAGCATCACTTTTCCCCGCTGCCACCTTTGCTGTGGCAGCAAAAGCTGGACGTTTGTCTTTTTTGCTCCGGAGGCTGCCGAGAGTGAAAACAGGTGCTTTTGAGGATGGAGTCCGCAGGAAAGCAGAGAGGGCCGAATTGTCTGGGGCATTTGAAGGGGTTCCAGGAGGCAGTGAGGACCAGCATCACTTTTCCTCGCTGGCACCTTTGCTGTGGCAGCAAAAGCTGGACGTTTGTCTTTTCTGCTCCGGAGGCTTCCGAGAGTGAAAACAGGTGCTTTTGAGGATGGAGTCTGCAGGAATGCAGAGAGGGCCAAATTGTCTGGGGCATTTGAAGGTGTTCCAGGAGGCAGTGAGGACCAACATCACTTTTCCCCGCTGGCACCTTTGCTGTGGCAGCAAAAGCTGGACGTTTGTCTTTTTTGCTCCTGAGTCCGCCGAGAGTGAAAACAGGTGCTTTTGAGGATGGAGTCCGCAGGAAAGCAGAGAGGGCCAAATTGTCTGGGGCATTTGAAGGGGTTCCAGGAGGCAGTGAGGACCAGCATCACTTTTCCCCGCTGGCACCTTTGCTGTGGCAGCAAAAGCTGGACGTTTGTCTTTTTTGCTCCGGAGGCTGCCGAGAGTGAAAACAGGTGCTTTTGAGGATGGAGTCCACAGGAAAGCAGAGAGGGCCAAATTGTCTGGGGCATTTGAAGGGGTTCCAGGAGGCAGTGAGGACCAGCATCACTTTTCCCCGCTGGCACCTTTGCTGTGGCAGCAAAAGCTGGACCTTTGTCTTTTTTGCTCCAAACACCGCCGAAAGCGAAAACAGGTGCTTTTGAGGATGGAGTCCGCAGGAAAGCAGAGAGGGCCAAATTGTCTGGGGCATTTGAAGGGGTTCCAGGAGGCAGTGAGGACCAGCATCACTTTTCCCCGCTGGCACCTTTGCTGTGGCAGCAAAAGCTGGACCTTTGTCTTTTTTGCTCCTGAGGCTGCCGAGAGTGAAAACAGGTGCTTTTGAGGATGGCGTCCACAGGAAAGCAGAGAGGGCCAAATTGTCTGGGGCATTTGAAGGGGTTCCAGGAGGCAGTGAGGACCAGCATCACTTTTCCCCGCTGGCACCTTTCTTGTGGCAGCAAAAGCTGGACGTTTGTCTTTTTTGCTCCGGAGGCTGCCGAGAGTGAAAACAGGTGCTTTTGAGGATGGAGTCCGCAGGAAAGCAGAGAGGGCCAAATTGTCTGGGGCATTTGAAGGGGTTCCAGGAGGCAGTGAGGACCAGCATCACTTTTCCCCGCTGGCACCTTTGCTGTGGCAGCAAAAGCTGGACGTTTGTCTTTTTTGCTCCGGAGGCTGCCGAGAGTGAAAACAGGTGCTTTTGAGGATGGAGTCCGCAGGAAAGCAGAGAGGGCCAAATTGTCTGGGGCATTTGAAGGGGTTCCAGGAGGCAGTGAGGACCAGCATCACTTTTCCCCGCTGCCACCTTTGCTGTGGCAGCAAAAGCTGGACGTTTGTCTTTTTTGCTCTAAACACCGCCGAAAGCGAAAACAGGTGCTTTTGAGGATGGAGTCCGCAGGAAAGCAGAGAGGGCCAAATTGTCTGGGGCATTTGAAGGGGTTCGGGGAGGCAGTGAGGACCAGCATCACTTTTCCCCGCTGGCACCTTTGCTGTGGCAGCAAAAGCTGGACCTTTGTCTTTTTTGCTCCGGAGGCTGCCGAGAGTGAAAACAGGTGCTTTTGAGGATGGAGTCCACAGGAAAGCAGAGAGGGCCAGATTGTCTGGGGCATTTGAAGGGGTTCCAGGAGGCAGTGAGGACCAGCATCACTTTTCCCCGCTGGCACCTTTGCTGTGGCAGCAAAAGCTGGACGTTTGTCTTTTTTGCTCCGGAGGCTGCCGAGAGTGAAAACAGGTGCTTTTGAGGATGGCGTCCGCAGGAAAGCAGAGAGGGCCAAATTGTCTGGGGCATTTGAAGGGGTTCCAGGAGGCAGTGAGGACCAGCATCACTTTTCCCCGCTGGCACCTTTGCTGTGGCAGCAAAAGCTGGACGTTTGTCTTTTTTGCTCTAAACACCGCCGAAAGCGAAAACAGGTGCTTTTGAGGATGGAGTCCGCAGGAAAGCAGAGAGGGCCAAATTGTCTGGGGCATTTGAAGGGGTTCCAGGAGGCAGTGAGGACCAGCATCACTTTTCCCCGCTGGCACCTTTGCTGTGGCAGCAAAAGCTGGACGTTTGTCTTTTTTGCTCTAAACACCGCCGAAAGCGAAAACAGGTGCTTTTGAGGATGGAGTCCCTCAAAGTGAACAAGTTGCTTGGATGTATGGAGCTCCTTCATGGGGCAAGTGACAAGTTGGGTGAGCCCTTGTGAGTGGAGGTCAGAGGAAGTGCCAGTAACAGTGCTTTTGTGGTGGGAGATAAGGAAGCCACAGTCAGGGTGGGGCAGTTGGCGTTGTCTTTTCTAACCACCCCAAAGAAGTCTCTGGATGTAGAAGCCTGGTCCTCCATGGGGACTTTAATGACCCGGCATTTTCTGGAAGGGCAAAACCGCAGGATGCAAACAGTCCAGGCAGTTTTGGGACAGCTTCTGATCACAGCTGCCAGATGGGCCAACAAGCGTCATGCAAACCCATATCTGATACTTGCAAGCAAGCGAGAGCTGCTCAGGGATGTGAAGACGGTCTGTTGTGATCCTGAAATTGAGGGAAGGGAGAAAGGAGAATAGAAGACTGCAGATGCCGGTTGTCGGTGGAGCAGATTTTGGCCTATCCTGGGTAGTTGTAGTGGGGATCCCATTGTCAGTGGCACTGGTGGGCAGGAAAGCTAAGTCCTCAAGGACAGCAACCTCCAAGCACAGCAAGCTTATCTATCAAGACTCGCTTGAAACTTGGAAGAGAATTCAAGAACTCTACTATTTCAGGAACAGTTGAAGAAGAACTAAAGATAATAAAGATGCGTGGTTACAGCTCAACTCAGTCTTACAGTAGGTGGAGACAGATCTGAGATACTTCATGTCCTCTTTGCCTCATATTTCACCAACGAGTTCTCCTCAGCCGTTGTGCCTCAAGACAGGACTCTAGAGAAATCAGCCAGCTGTGAATAGGAATCAAACCAGGGGCTACTTGAGCAAACTCCAATGTTACCGTTCAAAAGGATACAGATGTATAAATTTGTATTTACACAGAGGGGGACAAAGTGTCCTCAGCTGTCTGGTCCTTGCTCAGGATATATGCAAAAAAATTATGACAATTTACAGAACAGTATCAAAGTTCTGAAAATGAAGACTTCTGACGCACTTATTACACCAAGGTCTTTTCTGCATATGTTTCAACTCCTGCCTCACATCGTCATCCAGGGGGTGATGCCCACACAGAGGTGCCCACTGCCTCCCAGATTACCAGGCATAGCTGAAGCCCTGACGTGGGACTGGGAAATGTGACCTCACAGAATCACAGAATCACAGAATTTTCAGAGTTGGAAGGGACCTCTAGAGATCATCTAGTCCAACTCCCCTGCTAAAGCAGGATTGCCCAGAGCACATTACTCAGGACTGCATCCAGGCGGGTCTTGAAAATCTCCAGAGAAGGGGACTCCACAATCTCCCTGGGCAGCCTGTGCCACTGCTCTGGCACCCTCACCGTAAAGAAGTTTTTCCGTGTATTTGAACGGAACTTCCTATGTTCTAACTTGTGCCCATTACCCCTCGTCCTGTCACTGGGAACCATTGAAAAGAGCCTGGCTCCATCCTCCTTCAACCCACCCTTTAGATACTTGTATGCCATAAGGTCTCCCCTCAGCCTTCTCTTCTCCAGGCTAAAGAGTCCCAGCTCTCTCAGCCTTTCCTCATAAGGGAGATGCTCCAATCCCTTAATCATCTTAGTTACCCTTC